>NW_027362768.1:233255602-233889400 GCF_046119375.1 Phyllobates terribilis | reverse complement strand
TTTTGTGAAAATATCCACTAAATGAGGGAATAATATGTGTTAGGGTACCCGAGGAGAGTTCCAAATGTGTGTGGTTAGAATATATATCCCACGGGGGTAAAATTGAAAAAAGATTAAAAAAATTTTTTTTTGGACTTAGTCATTTTTCCGGCGTTTATCAGACTTTCAGATAGGGGAAATGTCAGTGAGCATTCCGATTTCAGTTCCAGAGCGATTCGCCCAATGAGTCCTTGATATTTCGTCGTTTTCAGCCAATTTTCTGGATTTTTGAAAATGTCACTTTTTTGTGAAAATATCCACTAAATGAGGGAATAATATGTGTGAGGGTACCCGAGGAGAGCTTAAAATGTGTGTGGGTAGAATATATATCCCACGGGGGTAAAATTGAAAAAAGTTGAAAAATTTTTTTTTTTGGACTTAGTAATTTTTCCGGCGTTTATCAGACTTTCAGATAGGGGAAATGTCAGTGAGCATTCCGATTTCAGTTCCAGAGTGATTCGCCCAATGAGTCCTTGATATTTCGTCGTTTTCAGCCAATTTTCTGGATTTTTTAAAATTTCACTTTTTTGTGAAAATATCCACTAAATGAGGGAATAATATGTGTGAGGGTACCCGAGGAGATCTCAAAATGTGTGTGGGTAGAATATAAATCCCACGGGGGTAAAATTGAAAAAAGTTTAAAAAATTTTTTTTTTGGACTTAGTCATTTTTCCGGCGTTTATCAGACTTTCAGATAGGGGAAATGTCAGTGAGCATTCCGATTTCATTTTCAGAGCGAATCGCCGGATGAGTCCTTGATATTTCGTCGGTTTCAGCCAATTTTCTGGATTTTTTAAAATTTCACTTTTTTGTGAAAATATCCACTAAATGAGGGAATAATATGTGTGAGGGTAACCCAGGAGAGTTCCAAATGTGTGTGGGTAGAATATATATCCCATGGGGTAAAATTGAAAAAAGTTTCAAAAAATTTTTTTTTTGGACTTAGTCATTTTTCCGGCGTTTATCAGACTTTCAGATAGGGGAAATGTCAGTGAGCGTTCCGATTTCAGTTCCAGAGCGATTCGCCCAATGAGTCCTTGATATTTAGTCGTTTTCAGCCAATTTTCTGGATTTTTGAAAATTTCACTTTTTTGTGAAAATATCCACTAAATGAGGGAATACTATGTGTGAGGGTAACCCAGGAGAGTTCCAAATGTGTGTGGGTAGAATATATATCCCTCGGGGGTAAAATTGAAAAAAGTTGAAAAATTTTTTTTTTGACTTAGTCATTTTTCCCGCGTTTATCAGACTTTCAGATAGGGGAAATGTCAGTGAGCATTCCGATTTCAGTTCCAGAGCGATTCGCCCAATGAGTCCTTGATATTTAGTCATTTTCAGCCAATTTTCTGGATTTTTGAAAATTTTATTTTTTTGTGAAAATTGCCACTAAATGAGGGAATAATATGTGTGAGGGTACCCCAGGAGAGTTCCAAATGTGTGCGGGTAGAATATATATCTCACGGGGGTAAAATTGAAAAAAGTTGAAAAATTTTTTTTTTTGGACTTAGTCATTTTTCCGGCGTTTATCAGACTTTCAGATAGGGGAAATGTCAGTGAGCATTCCGATTTCAGCTCCAGAGTGATTCGCCCAATGAGTCCTTGATATTTAGTCGTTTTCAGCCAATTTTCTGGATTTTTGAAAATTTCACTTTTTTGTGAAAATATCCACTAAATGAGGGAATACTATGTGTGAGGGTACCCCAGGAGAGTTTCAATTGTGTGTGGGTAGAATATATATCCCATGGGGGTAAAATTTAAAAAAGTTTAAAAAATATTTTTTTTGGACTTAGTCATTTTTCCGGCGTTTATCAGACTTTCAGATAGGGGAAATGTCAGTGAGCATTCCGATTTCATTTTCAGAGCGAATCGCCGGATGAATCCTTGATATTTCGTCGTTTTCAGACAATTTTCTGGATTTTTTAAAATTTCACTTTTTTGTGAAAATATCCACTAAATGAGGGAATAATATGTGTGAAGGTACCCGAGGAGAGTTCCAAATGTGTGTGGGTAGAATATATATCCCACGGGGGTAAAATTGAAAAAAGTTGAAAAAATTTTTCTTTTGGACTTAGTAATTTTTCCGGCGTTTATCAGACTTTCAGATAGGGGAAATGTCAGTGAGCATTCCGATTTCAGTTCCAGAGTGATTCGCCCAATGAGTCCTTGATATTTAGTCGTTTTCAGCCAATTTTCTGGATTTTTGAAAATTTCACTTTTTTGTGAAAATATCCACTAAATGAGGGAATAATATGTGTTAGGGTACCCGAGGAGAGTTCCAAATGTGTGTGGTTAGAATATATATCCCACGGGGGTAAAATTGAAAAAAGTTGAAAAAATTTTTTTTTTGGACTTAGTCATTTTTCAGGCGTTTATCAGACTTTCAGATAGGGGAAATGTCAGTGAGCATTCCGATTTCATTTCCAGAGCGATTCGCCCAATGAGTCCTTGATATTTAGTAGTTTTCAGCCAATTTTCTGGATTTTTTAAAATTTCACTTTTTTGTGAAAATATCCACTAAATGAGGGAATAATATGTGTGAGGGTACCCCAGGAGAGTTCCAAATGTGTGTGGATAGAATATATATCCCACGGGGGTAAAATTGAAAAAAGTTTAAAAAAATATTTTTTTTGCACTTAGTCATTTTTCCGGCGTTCATCAGACTTTCAGATAGGGGAAGTGTCAGTGACCGTTCTGATTTCATTTCCAGAGAGATTCGTCGGATGAGTCCTTGATATTTAGTAATTTTTAGCCAGTTTTCTGGATTTTTGAAAATTTCACTTTTTTTGTGAAAATATCCACTAAATGAGGGAATAATATGTGTGAGGGTACCCGAGGAGAGTTCCAAATGTGTGTGGTTAGAATATATATCCCACGGGGGTAAAATTGAAAAAAGTTTAAAAAATTTTTTTTTTGGACTTAGTCATTTTTCCGGCGTTTATCAGACTTTCAGATAGGGGAAATGTTAGTGAGCATTCCGATTTCATTTCCAGAGCGAATCGCCGGATGAGTCCTTGATATTTAGTCGTTTTCAGCCAATTTTCTGGATTTTTGAAAATTTCACTTTTTTGTGAAAATATCCACTAAATGAGGGAATACTATGTGTGAGGGTACCCCAGGAGAGTTCCAAATGTGTGTGGGTAGAATATATATCCCACGGGGGTAAAATTGAAAAAAGTTGAAAATTTTTTTTTTTGGACTTAGTCATTTTTCCGGCGTTTATCAGACTTTCAGATAGGGGAAATGTCAGTGAGCGTTCCGATTTCAGTTCCAGAGCGATTCGCCCAATGAGTCCTTGATATTTAGTCGTTTTCAGCCAATTTTCTGGATTTTTGAAAATTTCACTTTTTTGTGAAAATATCCACTAAATGAGGGAATACTATGTGTGAGGGTAACCCAGGAGAGTTCCAAATGTGTGTGGGTAGAATATATATCCCTCGGGGGTAAAATTGAAAAAAGTTGAAAAATTTTTTTTTTGACTTAGTCATTTTTCCCGCGTTTATCAGACTTTCAGATAGGGGAAATGTCAGTGAGCATTCCGATTTCAGTTCCAGAGCGATTCGCCCAATGAGTCCTTGATATTTAGTCATTTTCAGCCAATTTTATGGATTTTTGAAAACTTTACTTTTTTGTGAAAATTGCCACTAAATGAGGGAATAATATGTGTGAAGGTACCCGAGGAGAGTTCCAAATGTGTGTGGGTAGAATATATATCCCACGGGGGTAAAATTGAAAAAAGTTGAAAAAATTTTTCTTTTGGACTTAGTAATCTTTCCGGCGTTTATCAGACTTTCAGATAGGGGAAATGTCAGTGAGCATTCCGATTTCAGTTCCAGAGTGATTCGCCCAATGAGTCCTTGATATTTAGTTGTTTTCAGCCAATTTTCTGGATTTTTGAAAATTTCACTTTTTTGTGAAAATATCCACTAAATGAGGGAATAATATGTGTGAGGGTACCCGAGGAGAGTTCCAAATGTGTGTGGGTAGAATATATATCCCACGGGGGTAAAATTGAAAAAAGTTGAAAAAATTTTTTTTTTGGACTTAGTAATTTTTCCGGCGTTTATCAGACTTTCAGATAGGGGAAATGTCAGTGAGCATTCCGATTTCAGTTCCAGAGTGATTCGCCCAATGAGTCCTTGATATTTTGTCGTTTTCAGCCAATTTTCTGGATTTTTTAAAATTTCACTTTTTTGTGAAAATATCCACTAAATGAGGGAATAATATGTGTGAGGGTACCCGAGGAGAGCTCAAAATGTTTGTGGGTAGAATATAAATCCCACGGGGGTAAAATTTAAAAAAGTTTAAAAAATATTTTTTTTGGACTTAGTCATTTTTCCGGCGTTTATCAGACTTTCAGATAGGGGAAATGTCAGTGAGCATTCCGATTTCATTTTCAGAGCGAATCGCCGGATGAATCCTTGATATTTCGTCGTTTTCAGCCAATTTTCTGGATTTTTTAAAATTTCACTTTTTTGTGAAAATATCCACTAAATGAGGGAATACTATGTGTGAGGGTAACCCAGGAGAGTTCCAAATGTGTGTGGGTAGAATATATATCCCTCGGGGGTAAAATTGAAAAAAGTTGAAAAATTTTTTTTTTGACTTAGTCATTTTTCCCGCGTTTATCAGACTTTCAGATAGGGGAAATGTCAGTGAGCGTTCCGATTTCAGTTCCAGAGTGATTCGACCAATGAGTCCTTGATATTTATTAGTTTTCAGCCAATTTTCTGGATTTTTGAAAATTTCACTTTTTTGTTAAAATATCCACTAAATGAGGGAATAATATGTGTGAGGGTACCCCAGGAGAGTTCCAAATGTGTGCGGGTAGAATATATATCTCACGGGGGTAAAATTGAAAAAAGTTGAAAAATTTTTTTTTTTGGACTTAGTCATTTTTCCGGCGTTTATCAGACTTTCAGATAGGGGAAATGTCAGTGAGCTTTCCGATTTCAGTTCCAGAGCGATTCACCCAATGAGTCCTTGATATTTAGTCATTTTCAGCCAATTTTCTGGATTTTTTAAAATTTCAATTTTTTGTGAAAATATCCACTAAATGAGGGAATAATATGTGTGAGGGTACCCGAGGAGAGTTCCAAATGTGTGTGGGTAGAATATATATCCCACGGGGGTAAAATTGAAAAAAGTTGAAAAAATTTTTTTTTTGGACTTAGTAATTTTTCCGGCGTTTATCAGACTTTCAGATAGGGGAAATGTCAGTGAGCATTCCGATTTCAGTTCCAGAGTGATTCGCCCAATGAGTCCTTGATATTTTGTCGTTTTCAGCCAATTTTCTGGATTTTTTAAAATTTCACTTTTTTGTGAAAATATCCACTAAATGAGGGAATAATATGTGTGAGGGTACCCGAGGAGAGCTCAAAATGTTTGTGGGTAGAATATAAATCCCACGGGGGTAAAATTTAAAAAAGTTTAAAAAATATTTTTTTTGGACTTAGTCATTTTTCCGGCGTTTATCAGACTTTCAGATAGGGGAAATGTCAGTGAGCATTCCGATTTCATTTTCAGAGCGAATCGCCGGATGAATCCTTGATATTTCGTCGTTTTCAGCCAATTTTCTGGATTTTTTAAAATTTCACTTTTTTGTGAAAATATCCACTAAATGAGGGAATAATATGTGTGAAGGTACCCGAGGAGAGTTCCAAATGTGTGTGGGTAGAATATATATCCCACGGGGGTAAAATTAAAAAAAGTTGAAAAAATTTTTCTTTTGGACTTAGTAATTTTTCCGGCGTTTATCAGACTTTCAGATAGGGGAAATGTCAGTGAGCATTTCGATTTCAGTTCCAGAGCGATTCGCCCAATGAGTCCTTGATATTTAGTCATTTTCAGCCAATTTTCTGGATTTTTGAAAATTTTACTTTTTTGTGAAAATTGCCACTAACTGAGGGAATAATATGTGTGAGGGTACCCCAGGAGAGTTCCAAATATGTGTGGGTAGAATATATATCCCACGGGGGTAAATTTGAAAAAAGTTGAAAATAATTTTTTTTTGGACTTAGTCATTTTTCCGGCGTTTATCAGACTTTCAGATAGGGGAAATGTCAGTGAGCGTTCCGATTTCAGTTCCAGAGTGATTCGACCAATGAGTCCTTGATATTTATTCGTTTTCAGCCAATTTTCTGGATTTTTGAAAATTTCACTTTTTTGTTAAAATATCCACTAAATGAGGGAATAATATGTGTGAGGGTACCCCAGGAGAGTTCCAAATGTGTGCGGGTAGAATATATATCTCACGGGGGTAAAATTGAAAAAAGTTGAAAAATTTTTTTTTTTGGACTTAGTCATTTTTCCGGCGTTCATCAGACTTTCAGATAGGGGAAATGTCAGTGAGCATTCCGATTTCAGTTCCAGAGCGATTCACCCAATGAGTCCTTGATATTTAGTCATTTTCAGCCAATTTTCTGGATTTTTTAAAATTTCACTTTTTTGTGAAAATATCCACTAAATGAGGGAATAATATGTGTGAAGGTACCCGAGGAGAGTTCCAAATGTGTGTGGGTAGAATATATATCCCACGGGGGTAAAATTGAAAAAAGTTGAAAAAATTTTTCTTTTGGACTTAGTCATTTTTCCGGCGCTTATCAGACTTTCAGATAGGGGAAATGTCAGTGAGCATTCCGATTTCAGTTCCAGAGTGATTCGCCCAATGAGTCCTTGATATTTAGTCGTTTTCAGCCAATTTTCTGGATTTTTGAAAATTTCACTTTTTTGTGAAAATATCCACTAAATGAGGGAATAATATGTGTTAGGGTACCCGAGGAGAGTTCCAAATGTGTGTGGTTAGAATATATATCCCACGGGGGTAAAATTGAAAAAAGTTGAAAAAATTTTTTTTTTGGACTTAGTCATTTTTCCGGCGTTTATCAGACTTTCAGATAGGGGAAATGTCAGTGAGCATTCCGATTTCATTTCCAGAGCGAATCGCCGGATGAGTCCTTGATATTTCGTCGTTTTCAGCCAATTTTCTGGATTTTTTAAAATTTCACTTTTTTTGTGAAAATATCCACTAAATGAGGGAATAATATGTGTGAGGGTACCCGAAGAGTGCTCAAAATGTGTGTGGGTAGAATATATATCCCACGGGGGTAAAATTTAAAAAAGGTTAAAAAAAATTTTTTTTGGACTTAGTCATTTTTCCGGCGTTTATCAGACTTTCAGATAGGGGAAATGTCAGTGAGCATTCCGATTTCAGTTCCAGAGCGATTCGCCCAATGAGTCCTTGATATTTCGTCGTTTTCAGCCAATTTTCTGGATTTTTGAAAATGTCACTTTTTTGTGAAAATATCCACTAAATGAGGGAATATTATGTGTGAGGGTACCCGAGGAGAGCTCAAAATGTGTGTGGGTAGAATATATATCCCACGGAGGTAAAATTGAAAAAAATTTAAAAAATTGTTTTTTTTGGACTTAGTCTTTTTTCCGGCGTTTATCAGACTTTCTGATAGGGGAAATGTCAGTGAGCATTCTGATTTCATTTCCAGAGCAATTCGCCGGATGAGTCCTTGATATTTCGTCGTTTTCAGACAATTTTCTGGATTTTTTAAAATTTCACTTTTTTGTGAAAATATCCACTAAATGAGGGAATAATATGTGTGAGGGTACCCGAGGAGAGTTCCAAATGTGTGTGGGTAGAATATATATCCCACGGGGGTAAAATTGAAAAAAGTTTAAAAAATTTTTTTTTTGGACTTAGTCATTTTTCCGCCGTTTATCAGACTTTCAGATAGGGGAAATGTCAGTGAGCATTCCGATTTCAGTTCCAGAGCGATTCACCCAATGAGTCCTTGATATTTCGTCGTTTTCAGCCAATTTTCTGGATTTTTGAAAATGTTACTTTTTTGTGAAAATATCCACTAAATGAGGGAATAATATGTGTGAGTGTACCCGAGGAGAGTTCCAAATGTGTGTGGGTAGAATATATATCCCACGGGGGTAAAATTGAAAAAAGTTGAAAAAGTTTTTTTTTTGGACTTAGTAATTTTTCCAGCGTTTATCAGACTTTCAGATAGGGGAAATGTCAGTGAGCATTCCGATTTCAGTTCCAGAGTGATTCGCCCAATGAGTCCTTGATATTTTGTCGTTTTCAGCCAATTTTCTGGATTTTTTAAAATTTCACTTTTTTGTGAAAATATCCACTAAATGAGGGAATAATATGTGTGAGGGTACCCGAGGAGAGTTCCAAATGTGTGTGGGTAGAATATATATCCCACGGGGGTAAAATTGAAAAAAGTTGAAAAAATTTTTTTTTTGGACTTAGTAATTTTTCCGGCGTTTATCAGACTTTCAGATAGGGGAAATGTCAGTGAGCATTCCGATTTCAGTTCCAGAGTGATTCGCCCAATGAGTCCTTGATATTTTGTCGTTTTCAGCCAATTTTCTGGATTTTTTAAAATTTCACTTTTTTGTGAAAATATCCACTAAATGAGGGAATAATATGTGTGAGGGTACCCGAGGAGAGCTCAAAATGTTTGTGGGTAGAATATAAATCCCACGGGGGTAAAATTTAAAAAAGTTTAAAAAATATTTTTTTTGGACTTAGTCATTTTTCCGGCGTTTATCAGACTTTCAGATAGGGGAAATGTCAGTGAGCATTCCGATTTCATTTTCAGAGCGAATCGCCGGATGAATCCTTGATATTTCGTCGTTTTCAGCCAATTTTCTGGATTTTTTAAAATTTCACTTTTTTGTGAAAATATCCACTAAATGAGGGAATAATATGTGTGAAGGTACCCGAGGAGAGTTCCAAATGTGTGTGGGTAGAATATATATCCCACGGGGGTAAAATTGAAAAAAGTTGAAAAAATTTTTCTTTTGGACTTAGTAATTTTTCCGGCGCTTATCAGACTTTCAGATAGGGGAAATGTCAGTGAGCATTCCGATTTCAGTTCCAGAGTGATTCGCCCAATGAGTCCTTGATATTTAGTCGTTTTCAGCCAATTTTCTGGATTTTTGAAAATTTCACTTTTTTGTGAAAATATCCACTAAATGAGGGAATAATATGTGTTAGGGTACCCGAGGAGAGTTCCAAATGTGTGTGGTTAGAATATATATCCCACGGGGGTAAAATTGAAAAAAGTTGAAAAAATTTTTTTTTTAGACTTAGTCATTTTTCCGGCGTTTATCAGACTTTCAGATAGGGGAAATGTCAGTGAGCATTCCGATTTCATTTCCAGAGCGAATCGCCGGATGAGTCCTTGATATTTCGTCGTTTTCAGCCAATTTTCTGGATTTTTTAAAATTTCACTTTTTTGTGAAAATATCCACTAAATGAGGGAATAATATGTGTGAGGGTACCCGAAGAGTGCTCAAAATGTGTGTGGGTAGAATATATATCCCACGGGGGTAAAATTTAAAAAAGTTTAAAAAATATTTTTTTTGGACTTAGTCATTTTTCCGGCGTTTATCAGACTTTCAGATAGGGGAAATGTCAGTGAGCATTCCGATTTCATTTTCAGAGCGAATCGCCGGATGAATCCTTGATATTTCGTCGTTTTCAGCCAATTTTCTGGATTTTTTAAAATGTCACTTTTTTGTGAAAATATCCACTAAATGAGGGAATAATATGTGTGAAGGTACCCGAGGAGAGTTCCAAATGTGTGTGGGTAGAATATATAGCCCACGGGGGTAAAATTGAAAAAAGTTGAAAAAATTTTTCTTTTGGACTTAGTAATTTTTCCGGCGCTTATCAGACTTTCAGATAGGGGAAATGTCAGTGAGCATTCCGATTTCAGTTCCAGAGTGATTCGCCCAATGAGTCCTTGATATTTAGTCGTTTTCAGCCAATTTTCTGGATTTTTGAAAATTTCACTTTTTTGTGAAAATATCCACTAAATGAGGGAATAATATGTGTTAGGGTACCCGAGGAGAGTTCCAAATGTGTGTGGTTAGAATATATATCCCACGGGGGTAAAATTGAAAAAAGTTGAAAAAATTTTTTTTTTGGACTTAGTCATTTTTCCGGCGTTTATCAGACTTTCAGATAGGGGAAATGTCAGTGAGCATTCCGATTTCATTTCCAGAGCGAATCGCCGGATGAGTCCTTGATATTTCGTCGTTTTCAGCCAATTTTCTGGATTTTTTAAAATTTCACTTTTTTGTGAAAATATCCACTAAATGAGGGAATAATATGTGTGAGGGTACCCGAAGAGTGCTCAAAATGTGTGTGGGTAGAATATATATCCCACGGGGGTAAAATTGAAAAAAGGTTAAAAAAATTTTTTTTGGACTTAGTCATTTTTCCGGCGTTTATCAGACTTTCAGATAGGGGAAATGTCAGTGAGCATTCCGATTTCAGTTCCAGAGCGATTCGCCCAATGAGTCCTTGATATTTCGTCGTTTTCAGCCAATTTTCTGGATTTTTGAAAATGTCACTTTTTTGTGAAAATATCCACTAAATGAGGGAATAATATGTGTGAGGGTACCCGAGGAGAGCTCAAAATGTGTGTGGGTAGAATATATATCCCACGGAGGTAAAATTGAAAAAAATTTAAAAAATTGTTTTTTTTGGACTTAGTCTTTTTTCCGGCGTTTATCAGACTTTCTGATAGGGGAAATGTCAGTGAGCATTCAGATTTCATTTCCAGAGCAATTCGCCGGATGAGTCCTTGATATTTCGTCGTTTTCAGACAATTTTCTGGATTTTTTAAAATTTCACTTTTTTGTGAAAATATCCACTAAATGAGGGAATAATATGTGTGAGGGTACCCGAGGAGAGTTCCAAATGTGTGTGGGTAGAATATATATCCCTCGGGGGTAAAATTGAAAAAAGTTGAAAAATTTTTTTTTTGACTTAGTCATTTTTCCCGCGTTTATCAGACTTTCAGATAGGGGAAATGTCAGTGAGCATTCCGATTTCAGTTCCAGAGCGATTCGCCCAATGAGTCCTTGATATTTAGTCGTTTTCAGCCAATTTTCGGGATTTTTGAAAATGTCACTTTTTTGTGAAAATATCCACTAAATGAGGGAATAATATGTGTGAGGGTACCCGAGGAGAGCTCAAAATGTGTGTGGGTAGAATATAAATCCCACGGGGGTAAAATTTAAAAAAGTTTAAAAAATATTTTTTTTGGACTTAGTCATTTTTCCGGCGTTTATCAGACTTTCAGATAGGGGAAATGTCAGTGAGCATTCCGATTTCATTTTCAGAGCGAATCGCCGGATGAATCCTTGATATTTCGTCGTTTTCAGCCAATTTTCTGGATTTTTTAAAATTTCACTTTTTTGTGAAAATATCCACTAAATGAGGGAATAATATGTGTGAAGGTACCCGAGGAGAGTTCCAAATGTGTGTGGGTAGAATATATATCCCACGGGGGTAAAATTGAAAAAAGTTGAAAAAATTTTTCTTTTGGACTTACAAATTTTTCCGGCGTTTATCAGACTTTCAGATAGGGGAAATGTCAGTGAGCATTCCGATTTCAGTTCCAGAGTGATTCGCCCAATGAGTCCTTGATATTTAGTTGTTTTCAGCCAATTTTCTGGATTTTTGAAAATTTCACTTTTTTGTGAAAATATCCACTAAATGAGGGAATAATATGTGTGAGGGTACGCGAGGAGAGTTCCAAATGTGTGTGGGTAGAATATATATCCCACGGGGGTAAAATTGAAAAAAGTTGAAAAATTTTTTTTTTTGGACTTAGTAATTTTTCCGGCGTTTATCAGACTTTCAGATAGGGGAAATGTCAGTGAGCATTCCGATTTCAGTTCCAGAGCGATTCGCCCAATGAGTCCTTGATATTTTGTCGTTTTCAGCCAATTTTCTGGATTTTTGAAAATGTCACTTTTTTGTGAAAATATCCACTAAATGAGGGAATAATATGTGTGAGGGTACCCGAGGAGAGTTCCAAATGTGTGTGGGTAGAATATATATCCCACGGGGTAAAATTGAAAAAAGTTGAAAAAGTTTTTTTTTTGGACTTAGTAATTTTTCCGGCGTTTATCAGACTTTCAGATAGGGGAAATATCAGTGAGCATTCCGATTTCATTTTCAGAGCGAATCGCCTAATGAGTCCTTGATATTTAGTCGTTTTCAGCCAATTTTCTGGATTTTTTAAAATTTCACTTTTTTGTGAAAATATCCACTAAATGAGGGAATAATATGTGTGAGGGTACCCGAGGAGAGTTCCAAATGTGTGTGGGTAGAATATATATCCCACGGGGGTAAAATTGAAAAAAGTTGAAAAAAATTTTTTTTTTGGACTTAGTCATTTTTCCGGCGTTTATCAGACTTTCAGATAGGGGAAATGTCAGTGAGCGTTCCGATTTCAGTTCCAGAGCGATTCTCCCAATGAGTCCTTGATATTTAGTCGTTTTCAGCCAATTTTCTGGATTTTTGAAAATTTCACTTTTTTGTGAAAATATCCACTAAATGAGGGAATACTATGTGTGAGGGTAACCCAGGAGAGTTCCAAATGTGTGTGGGTAGAATATATATCCCTCGGGGGTAAAATTGAAAAAAGTTGAAAAATTTTTTTTTTGACTTAGTCATTTTTCCCGCGTTTATCAGACTTTCAGATAGGGGAAATGTCAGTGAGCATTCCGATTTCAGTTCCAGAGCGATTCACCCAATGAGTCCTTGATATTTAGTCGTTTTCAGCCAATTTTCGGGATTTTTGAAAATGTCACTTTTTTGTGAAAATATCCACTAAATGAGGGAATAATATGTGTGAGGGTACCCGAGGAGAGCTCAAAATGTGTGTGGGTAGAATATAAATCCCACAGGGGTAAAATTTAAAAAAGTTTAAAAAATATTTTTTTTGGACTTAGTCATTTTTCCGGCGTTTATCAGACTTTCAGATAGGGGAAATGTCAGTGAGCATTCCGATTTCATTTTCAGAGCGAATCGCCGGATGAATCCTTGATATTTCGTCGTTTTCAGCCAATTTTCTGGATTTTTTAAAATTTCACTTTTTTGTGAAAATATCCACTAAATGAGGGAATAATATGTGTGAAGGTACCCGAGGAGAGTTCCAAATGTGTGTGGGTAGAATATATATCCCACGGGGGTAAAATTGAAAAAAGTTGAAAAAATTTTTCTTTTGGACTTACAAATTTTTCCGGCGTTTATCAGACTTTCAGATAGGGGAAATGTCAGTGAGCATTCCGATTTCAGTTCCAGAGTGATTCGCCCAATGAGTCCTTGATATTTAGTTGTTTTCAGCCAATTTTCTGGATTTTTGAAAATTTCACTTTTTTGTGAAAATATCCACTAAATGAGGGAATAATATGTGTGAGGGTACCCGAGGAGAGCTCAAAATGTGTGTGGGTAGAATATAAATCCCACGGGGGTAAAATTGAAAAAAGTTTAAAAAATTTTTTTTTTGGACTTAGTCATTTTTCCGGCGTTTATCAGACTTTCAGATAGGGGAAATATCAGTGAGCATTCCGATTTCATTTTCAGAGCGAATCGCCCAATGAGTCCTTGATATTTAGTCGTTTTCAGCCAATTTTCTGGATTTTTTTTAAAATTTCACTTTTTTGTGAAAATATCCACTAAATGAGGGAATAATATGTGTGAGGGTACCCGAGGAGAGTTCCAAATGTGTGTGGGTAGAATATATATCCCACGGGGGTAAAATTGAAAAAAGTTGAAAAAAATTTTTTTTTTGGACTTAGTCATTTTTCCGGCGTTTATCAGACTTTCAGATAGGGGAAATGTCAGTGAGCATTCCGATTTCAGTTCCAGAGCGATTCGCCCAATGAGTCCTTGATATTTAGTCATTTTCAGCCAATTTTATGGATTTTTGAAAACTTTACTTTTTTGTGAAAATTGCCACTAAATGAGGGAATAATATGTGTGAGGGTACCCCAGGAGAGTTTCAAATGTGTGTGGGTAGAATATATATCCCATGGGGGTACAATTGAAAAAAGTTGAAAAAAATTTTTTTTTTGGACTTAGTCATTTTTCTGGCGTTTATCAGACTTTCAGATAGGGGAAATGTCAGTGAGTGTTCCGATTTCAGTTCCAGAGCGATTCACACAATGAGTCCTTGATATTTAGTCGTTTTCAGCCAATTTTCGGGATTTTTGAAAATGTCACTTTTTTGTGAAAATATCCACTAAATGAGGGAATAATATGTGTGAGGGTACCCGAGGAGAGCTCAAAATGTGTGTGGGTAGAATATAAATCCCACGGGGGTAAAATTTAAAAAAGTTTAAAAAATATTTTTTTTGGACTTAGTCATTTTTCCGGCGTTTATCAGACTTTCAGATAGGGGAAATGTCAGTGAGCATTCCGATTTCATTTTCAGAGCGAATTGCCGGATGAATCCTTGATATTTCGTCGTTTTCAGCCAATTTTCTGGATTTTTTAAAATTTCACTTTTTTGTGAAAATATCCACTAAATGAGGGAATAATATGTGTGAAGGTACCCGAGGAGAGTTCCAAATGTGTGTGGGTAGAATATATATCCCACGGGGGTAAAATTGAAAAAAGTTGAAAAAATTTTTCTTTTGCACTTACTAATTTTTCCGGCGTTTATCAGACTTTCAGATAGGGGAAATGTCAGTGAGCATTCCGATTTCAGTTCCAGAGTGATTCGCCCAATGAGTCCTTGATATTTAGTTGTTTTCAGCCAATTTTCTGGATTTTTGAAAATTTCACTTTTTTGTGAAAATATCCACTAAATGAGGGAATAATATGTGTTAGGGTACCCGAGGAGAGTTCCAAATGTGTGTGGTTAGAATATATATCCCACGGGGGTAAAATTGAAAAAAGTTGAAAAAAATTTTTTTTTGGACTTAGTCATTTTTCCGGCGTTTATCAGACTTTCAGATAGGGGAAATGTCAGTGAGCATTCCGATTTCAGTTCCAGAGCGATTCGCCCAATGAGTCCTTGATATTTAGTCATTTTCAGCCAATTTTCTGGATTTTTGAAAATTTTACTTTTTTGTGAAAATTGCCACTAACTGAGGGAATAATATGTGTGAGGGTACCCCAGGAGAGTTCCAAATATGTGTGGGTAGAATATATATCCCACGGGGGTAAATTTGAAAAAAGTTGAAAATAATTTTTTTTTGGACTTAGTCATTTTTCCGGCGTTTATCAGACTTTCAGATAGGGGAAATGTCAGTGAGCATTCCGATTTCAGTTCCAGAGTGATTCGACCAATGAGTCCTTGATATTTATTCGTTTTCAGCCAATTTTCTGGATTTTTGAAAATTTCACTTTTTTGTTAAAATATCCACTAAATGAGGGAATAATATGTGTGAGGGTACCCCAGGAGAGTTCCAAATGTGTGCGGGTAGAATATATATCTCACGGGGGTAAAATTGAAAAAAGTTGAAAAATTTTTTTTTTTGGACTTAGTCATTTTTCCGGCGTTTATCAGACTTTCAGATAGGGGAAATGTCAGTGAGCGTTCCGATTTCAGTTCCAGAGCGATTCACACAATGAGTCCTTGATATTTAGTCGTTTTCAGCCAATTTTTGGGATTTTTGAAAATGTCACTTTTTTGTGAAAATATCTACTAAATGAGGGAATACTATGTGTGAGGGTACCCCAGGAGAGTTCCAAATGTGTGTGGGTAGAATATATATCCCACAGGGGTAAAATTGAAAAAAGTTAAAAAAATATTTTTTTTTGGACTTAGTCATTTTTCTGGCATGTATCAGACTTTCAGATAGGGGAAATGTCAGTGAGCATTCCGATTTCAGTGCCAGAGCGATTCACCCAATGAGTCCTTGATATTTAGTCATTTTCAGCCAATTTTCTGGATTTTTTAAAATTTCAATTTTTTGTGAAAATATCCACTAAATGAGGGAATAATATGTGTGAGGGTACCCGAGGAGAGTTCCAAATGTGTGTGGGTAGAATATATATCCCACGGGGGTAAAATTGAAAAAAGTTGAAAAAATTTTTTTTTTGGACTTAGTAATTTTTCCGGCGTTTATCAGACTTTCAGATAGGGGAAATGTCAGTGAGCATTCCGATTTCAGTTCCAGAGTGATTCGCCCAATGAGTCCTTGATATTTTGTCGTTTTCAGCCAATTTTCTGGATTTTTTAAAATTTCACTTTTTTGTGAAAATATCCACTAAATGAGGGAATAATATGTGTGAGGGTACCCGAAGAGTGCTCAAAATGTGTGTGGGTAGAATATATATCCCACGGGGGTAAAATTGAAAAAAGGTTAAAAAAAAATTTTTTTTGGACTTAGTCATTTTTCCGGCGTTTATCAGACTTTCAGATAGGGGAAATGTCAGTGAGCATTCCGATTTCAGTTCCAGAGCGATTCGCCCAATGAGTCCTTGATATTTCGTCGTTTTCAGCCAATTTTCTGGATTTTTGAAAATGTCACTTTTTTGTGAAAATATCCACTAAATGAGGGAATAATATGTGTGAGGGTACCCGAGGAGAGCTCAAAATGTGTGTGGGTAGAATATATATCCCACGGAGGTAAAATTGAAAAAAATTTAAAAAATTGTTTTTTTTGGACTTAGTCTTTTTTCCGGCGTTTATCAGACTTTCTGATAGGGGAAATGTCAGTGAGCATTCTGATTTCATTTCCAGAGCAATTCGCCGGATGAGTCCTTGATATTTCGTCGTTTTCAGACAATTTTCTGGATTTTTTAAAATTTCACTTTTTTGTGAAAATATCCACTAAATGAGGGAATAATATGTGTGAGGGTACCCGAGGAGAGTTCCAAATGTGTGTGGGTAGAATATATATCCCACGGGGGTAAAATTGAAAAAAGTTTAAAAAATTTTTTTTTTGGACTTAGTCATTTTTCCGCCGTTTATCAGACTTTCAGATAGGGGAAATGTCAGTGAGCATTCCGATTTCAGTTCCAGAGCGATTCACCCAATGAGTCCTTGATATTTCGTCGTTTTCAGCCAATTTTCTG
Source organism: Phyllobates terribilis (assembly GCF_046119375.1). Lineage (NCBI taxonomy): Eukaryota > Metazoa > Chordata > Amphibia > Anura > Dendrobatidae > Phyllobates > Phyllobates terribilis. The sequence goes on along the minus strand of NW_027362768.1, from coordinate 233,872,500 downwards.
GATTTTTGAAAATGTTACTTTTTTGTGAAAATATCCACTAAATGAGGGAATAATATGTGTGAGGGTACCCGAGGAGAGTTCCAAATGTGTGTGGGTAGAATATATATCCCACGGGGGTAAAATTGAAAAAAGTTGAAAAAGTTTTTTTTTTGGACTTAGTAATTTTTCCAGCGTTTATCAGACTTTCAGATAGGGGAAATGTCAGTGAGCATTCCGATTTCAGTTCCAGAGTGATTCGCCCAATGAGTCCTTGATATTTTGTCGTTTTCAGCCAATTTTCTGGATTTTTTAAAATTTCACTTTTTTGTGAAAATATCCACTAAATGAGGGAATAATATGTGTGAGGGTACCCGAGGAGAGTTCCAAATGTGTGTGGGTAGAATATATATCCCACGGGGGTAAAATTGAAAAAAGTTGAAAAAATTTTTTTTTTGGACTTAGTAATTTTTCCGGCGTTTATCAGACTTTCAGATAGGGGAAATGTCAGTGAGCATTCCGATTTCAGTTCCAGAGTGATTCGCCCAATGAGTCCTTGATATTTTGTCGTTTTCAGCCAATTTTCTGGATTTTTTAAAATTTCACTTTTTTGTGAAAATATCCACTAAATGAGGGAATAATATGTGTGAGGGTACCCGAGGAGAGCTCAAAATGTTTGTGGGTAGAATATAAATCCCACGGGGGTAAAATTTAAAAAAGTTTAAAAAATATTTTTTTTGGACTTAGTCATTTTTCCGGCGTTTATCAGACTTTCAGATAGGGGAAATGTCAGTGAGCATTCCGATTTCATTTTCAGAGCGAATCGCCGGATGAATCCTTGATATTTCGTCGTTTTCAGCCAATTTTCTGGATTTTTTAAAATTTCACTTTTTTGTGAAAATATCCACTAAATGAGGGAATAATATGTGTGAAGGTACCCGAGGAGAGTTCCAAATGTGTGTGGGTAGAATATATATCCCACGGGGGAAAAATTGAAAAAAGTTGAAAAAATTTTTCTTTTGGACTTAGTAATTTTTCCGGCGCTTATCAGACTTTCAGATAGGGGAAATGTCAGTGAGCATTCCGATTTCAGTTCCAGAGTGATTCGCCCAATGAGTCCTTGATATTTAGTCGTTTTCAGCCAATTTTCTGGATTTTTGAAAATTTCACTTTTTTGTGAAAATATCCACTAAATGAGGGAATAATATGTGTTAGGGTACCCGAGGAGAGTTCCAAATGTGTGTGGTTAGAATATATATCCCACGGGGGTAAAATTGAAAAAAGTTGAAAAAATTTTTTTTTTGGACTTAGTCATTTTTCCGGCGTTTATCAGACTTTCAGATAGGGGAAATGTCAGTGAGCATTCCGATTTCATTTCCAGAGCGAATCGCCGGATGAGTCCTTGATATTTCGTCGTTTTCAGCCAATTTTCTGGATTTTTGAAAATGTCACTTTTTTGTGAAAATATCCACTAAATGAGGAAATAATATGTGTGAGGGTACCCGAGGAGAGTTCCAAATGTGTGTGGGTAGAATATATATCCCACGGGGGTAAAATTGAAAAAAGTTGAAAAAGTTTTTTTTTTGGACTTAGTAATTTTTCCGGCGTTTATCAGACTTTCAGATAGGGGAAATATCAGTGAGCATTCCGATTTCATTTTCAGAGCGAATCGCCCAATGAGTCCTTGATATTTAGTCGTTTTCAGCCAATTTTCTGGATTTTTTAAAATTTCACTTTTTTGTGAAAATATCCACTAAATGAGGGAATAATATGTGTGAGGGTACCCGAGGAGAGTTCCAAATGTGTGTGGGTAGAATATATATCCCACGGGGGTAAAATTGAAAAAAGTTGAAAAAAATTTTTTTTTTGGACTTAGTCATTTTTCCGGCGTTTATCAGACTTTCAGATAGGGGAAATGTCAGTGATCGTTCTGATTTCATTTTCAGAGCGATTCGCCGGATGAGTCCTTGATATTTAGTCGTTTTCAGCCAATTTTCTGGATTTTTTAAAATTTCACTTTTTTGTGAAAATATCCACTAAATGAGGGAATAATATGTGTGAGGGTACCCGAGGAGAGTTCCAAATGTGTGTGGGTAGAATATATATCCCACGGGGGTAAAATTGAAAAAAGTTGAAAAAATTTTTTTTTTGGACTTAGTAATTTTTCCGTCGTTTATCAGACTTTCAGATAGGGGAAATGTCAGTGAGCATTCCGATTTCAGTTCCAGAGTGATTCGCCCAATGAGTCCTTGATATTTAGTCGTTTTCAGCCAATTTTCTGGATTTTTGAAAATTTCACTTTTTTGTGAAAATATCCACTAAATGAGGGAATAATATGTGTTAGGGTACCCGAGGAGAGTTCCAAATGTGTGTGGTTAGAATATATATCCCACGGGGGTAAAATTGAAAAAAGTTGAAAAAATTTTTTTTTTGGACTTAGTCATTTTTCCGGCGTTTATCAGACTTTCAGATAGGGGAAATGTCAGTGAGCATTCCGATTTCATTTCCAGAGCGAATCGCCGGATGAGTCCTTGATATTTCGTCGTTTTCAGCCAATTTTCTGGATTTTTGAAAATGTCACTTTTTTGTGAAAATATCCACTAAATGAGGAAATAATATGTGTGAGGGTACCCGAGGAGAGTTCCAAATGTGTGTGGGTAGAATATATATCCCACGGGGGTAAAATTGAAAAAAGTTGAAAAAGTTTTTTTTTTGGACTTAGTAATTTTTCCGGCGTTTATCAGACTTTCAGATAGGGGAAATGTCAGTGAGCATTCCGATTTCAGTTCCAGAGTGATTCGCCCAATGAGTCCTTGATATTTCGTCGTTTTCAGCCAATTTTCTGGATTTTTTAAAATTTCACTTTTTTGTGAAAATATCCACTAAATGAGGGAATAATATGTGTGAGGGTACCCGAGGAGAGTTCCAAATGTGTGTGGGTAGAATATATATCCCACGGGGGTAAAATTGAAAAAAGTTGAAAAAAATTTTTTTTTTGGACTTAGTCATTTTTCCGGCGTTTATCAGACTTTCAGATAGGGGAAATGTCAGTGATCGTTCTGATTTCATTTTCGGAGCGATTCGCCGGATGAGTCCTTGATATTTAGTCGTTTTCAGCCAATTTTCTGGATTTTTTAAAATTTCACTTTTTTGTGAAAATATCCACTAAATGAGGGAATAATATGTGTGAGGGTACCCGAGGAGAGTTCCAAATGTGTGTGGGTAGATTATATATCCCACGGGGGTAAAATTGAAAAAAGTTGAAAAAATTTTTTTTTTGGACTTAGTCATTTTTCCGGCGTTTATCAGACTTTCAGATAGGGGAAATGTCAGTGAGCATTCCGATTTCATTTCCAGAGCGAATCGCCGGATGAGTCCTTGATATTTCGTCGTTTTCAGCCAATTTTCTGGATTTTTGAAAATGTCACTTTTTTGTGAAAATATCCACTAAATGAGGAAATAATATGTGTGAGGGTACCCGAGGAGAGTTCCAAATGTGTGTGGGTAGAATATATATCCCACGGGGGTAAAATTGAAAAAAGTTGAAAAAGTTTTTTTTTTGGACTTAGTAATTTTTCCGGCGTTTATCAGACTTTCAGATAGGGGAAATATCAGTGAGCATTCCGATTTCATTTTCAGAGCGAATCGCCCAATGAGTCCTTGATATTTAGTCGTTTTCAGCCAATTTTCTGGATTTTTTAAAATTTCACTTTTTTGTGAAAATATCCACTAAATGAGGGAATAATATGTGTGAGGGTACCCGAGGAGAGTTCCAAATGTGTGTGGGTAGAATATATATCCCACGGGGGTAAAATTGAAAAAAGTTGAAAAAAATTTTTTTTTTGGACTTAGTCATTTTTCCGGCGTTTATCAGACTTTCAGATAGGGGAAATGTCAGTGATCGTTCTGATTTCATTTTCGGAGCGATTCGCCGGATGAGTCCTTGATATTTAGTCGTTTTCAGCCAATTTTCTGGATTTTTTAAAATTTCACTTTTTTGTGAAAATATCCACTAAATGAGGGAATAATATGTGTGAGGGTACCCGAGGAGAGTTCCAAATGTGTGTGGGTAGAATATATATCCCACGGGGGTAAAATTGAAAAAAGTTGAAAAAATTTTTTTTTTGGACTTAGTAATTTTTCCGTCGTTTATCAGACTTTCAGATAGGGGAAATGTCAGTGAGCATTCCGATTTCAGTTCCAGAGTGATTCGCCCAATGAGTCCTTGATATTTAGTCGTTTTCAGCCAATTTTCTGGATTTTTGAAAATTTCACTTTTTTGTGAAAATATCCACTAAATGAGGGAATAATATGTGTGAGGGTACCCGAGGAGAGTTCCAAATGTGTGTGGGTAGATTATATATCCCACGGGGGTAAAATTGAAAAAAGTTGAAAAAATTTTTTTTTTGGACTTAGTAATTTTTCCGTCGTTTATCAGACTTTCAGATAGGGGAAATGTCAGTGAGCATTCCGATTTCAGTTCCAGAGTGATTCGCCCAATGAGTCCTTGATATTTAGTCGTTTTCAGCCAATTTTCTGGATTTTTGAAAATTTCACTTTTTTGTGAAAATATCCACTAAATGAGGGAATAATATGTGTGAGGGTATGCGAGGAGAGTTCCAAATGTGTGTGGGTAGAATATATATCCCAGGGGGGTAAAATTGAAAAAAGTTGAAAAAGTTTTTTTTTTGGACTTAGTAATTTTTCCGTCGTTTATCAGACTTTCAGATAGGGGAAATGTCAGTGAGCATTCCGATTTCAGTTCCAGAGTGATTCACCCAATGAGTCCTTGATATTTAGTCGTTTTCAGCCAATTTTCTGGATTTTTGAAAATTTCACTTTTTTGTGAAAATATTCACTAAATGAGGGAATAATATGTGTGAGGGTACCCGAGGAGAGTTCCAAATGTGTGTGGGTAGATTATATATCCCACGGGGGTAAAATTGAAAAAAGTTGAAAAAATTTTTTTTTTGGACTTAGTAATTTTTCCGTCGTTTATCAGACTTTCAGATAGGGGAAATGTCAGTGAGCATTCCGATTTCAGTTCCAGAGTGATTCGCCCAATGAGTCCTTGATATTTAGTCGTTTTCAGCCAATTTTCTGGATTTTTGAAAATTTCACTTTTTTGTGAAAATATCCACTAAATGAGGGAATAATATGTGTGAGGGTATGCGAGGAGAGTTCCAAATGTGTGTGGGTAGAATATATATCCCACGGGGGTAAAATTGAAAAAAGTTGAAAAAATTTTTTTTTTTGGACTTAGTAATTTTTCCGTCGTTTATCAGACTTTCAGATAGGGGAAATGTCAGTGAGCATTCTGATTTCATTTTCAGAGCGATTCGCCGGATGAGCCCTTGATATTTCGTCGTTTTCTGCCAATTTTCTGGATTTTTTAAAATTTCACTTTTTTGTGAAAATATCCACTAAATGAGGGAATAATATGTGTGAGGGTACCCCAGGAGAGTTCCAAATGTGTGTGGGTAGAATATATATCTCACGGGGGTAAAATTGAAAAAAGTTTAAAAAATTTTTTTTTGGACTTAGTCATTTTTCCGGCGTTTATCAGACTTTCAGATAGGGGAAATATCAGTGAGCATTCCGATTTCATTTTCAGAGCGAATCGCCCAATGAGTCCTTGATATTTAGTCGTTTTCAGCCAATTTTCTGGATTTTTTAAAATTTCACTTTTTTGTGAAAATATCCACTAAATGAGGGAATAATATGTGTGAGGGTACCCGAGGAGAGTTCCAAATGTGTGTGGGTAGAATATATATCCCACGGGGGTAAAATTGAAAAAAGTTGAAAAAAATTTTTTTTTTGGACTTAGTCATTTTTCCGGCGTTTATCAGACTTTCAGATAGGGGAAATGTCAGTGATCGTTCTGATTTCATTTTCAGAGCGATTCGCCGGATGAGTCCTTGATATTTAGTCGTTTTCAGCCAATTTTCTGGATTTTTGAAAATTTCACTTTTTTGTGAAAATATCCACTAAATGAGGGAATAATATGTGTGAGGGTACCCGAGGAGAGTTCCAAATGTGTGTGGGTAGAATATATATCCCACGGGGGTAAAATTGAAAAAAGTTGAAAAAATTTTTTTTTTGGACTTAGTAATTTTTCCGTCGTTTATCAGACTTTCAGATAGGGGAAATGTCAGTGAGCATTCCGATTTCAGTTACAGAGTGATTCGCCCAATGAGTCCTTGATATTTAGTCGTTTTCAGCCAATTTTCTGGATTTTTGAAAATTTCACTTTTTTGTGAAAATATCCACTAAATGAGGGAATAATATGTGTGAGGGTACCCGAGGAGAGTTCCAAATGTGTGTGGGTAGATTATATATCCCACGGGGGTAAAATTGAAAAAAGTTGAAAAAATTTTTTTTTTGGACTTAGTAATTTTTCCGTCGTTTATCAGACTTTCAGATAGGGGAAATGTCAGTGAGCATTCCGATTTCAGTTCCAGAGTGATTCGCCCAATGAGTCCTTGATATTTAGTCGTTTTCAGCCAATTTTCTGGATTTTTGAAAATTTCACTTTTTTGTGAAAATATCCACTAAATGAGGGAATAATATGTGTGAGGGTATGCGAGGAGAGTTCCAAATGTGTGTGGGTAGAATATATATCCCAGGGGGGTAAAATTGAAAAAAGTTGAAAAAGTTTTTTTTTTGGACTTAGTAATTTTTCCGTCGTTTATCAGACTTTCAGATAGGGGAAATGTCAGTGAGAATTCCGATTTCAGTTCCAGAGTGATTCGCCCAATGAGTCCTTGATATTTAGTCGTTTTCAGCCAATTTTCTGGATTTTTGAAAATTTCACTTTTTTGTGAAAATATTCACTAAATGAGGGAATAATATGTGTGAGGGTACCCGAGGAGAGTTCCAAATGTGTGTGGGTAGATTATATATCCCACGGGGGTAAAATTGAAAAAAGTTGAAAAAATTTTTTTTTTGGACTTAGTAATTTTTCCGTCGTTTATCAGACTTTCAGATAGGGGAAATGTCAGTGAGCATTCCGATTTCAGTTCCAGAGCGAATCGCCGGATGAGTCCTTGATATTTCGTCGTTTTCAGCCAATTTTCTGGATTTTTGAAAATGTCACTTTTTTGTGAAAATATCCACTAAATGAGGAAATAATATGTGTGAGGGTACCCGAGGAGAGTTCCAAATGTGTGTGGGTAGAATATATATCCCACGGGGGTAAAATTGAAAAAAGTTGAAAAAGTTTTTTTTTTGGACTTAGTAATTTTTCCGGCGTTTATCAGACTTTCAGATAGGGGAAATGTCAGTGAGCATTCCGATTTCAGTTCCAGAGTGATTCGCCCAATGAGTCCTTGATATTTCGTCGTTTTCAGCCAATTTTCTGGATTTTTTAAAATTTCACTTTTTTGTGAAAATATCCACTAAATGAGGGAATAATATGTGTGAGGGTACCCGAGGAGAGCTCAAAATGTGTGTGGGTAGAATATAAATCCCACGGGGGTAAAATTGAAAAAAGTTTAAAAAATTTTTTTTTTGGACTTAGTAATTTTTCCGTCGTTTATCAGACTTTCAGATAGGGGAAATGTCAGTGAGCATTCCGATTTCAGTTCCAGAGTGATTCGCCCAATGAGTCCTTGATATTTAGTCGTTTTCAGCCAATTTTCTGGATTTTTGAAAATTTCACTTTTTTGTGAAAATATTCACTAAATGAGGGAATAATATGTGTGAGGGTACCCGAGGAGAGTTCCAAATGTGTGTGGGTAGATTATATATCCCACGGGGGTAAAATTGAAAAAAGTTGAAAAAATTTTTTTTTTGGACTTAGTAATTTTTCCGTCGTTTATCAGACTTTCAGATAGGGGAAATGTCAGTGAGCATTCCGATTTCAGTTCCAGAGCGAATCGCCGGATGAGTCCTTGATATTTCGTCGTTTTCAGCCAATTTTCTGGATTTTTGAAAATGTCACTTTTTTGTGAAAATATCCACTAAATGAGGAAATAATATGTGTGAGGGTACCCGAGGAGAGTTCCAAATGTGTGTGGGTAGAATATATATCCCACGGGGGTAAAATTGAAAAAAGTTGAAAAAGTTTTTTTTTTGGACTTAGTAATTTTTCCGGCGTTTATCAGACTTTCAGATAGGGGAAATGTCAGTGAGCATTCCGATTTCAGTTCCAGAGTGATTCGCCCAATGAGTCCTTGATATTTCGTCGTTTTAAGCCAATTTTCTGGATTTTTTAAAATTTCACTTTTTTGTGAAAATATCCACTAAATGAGGGAATAATATGTGTGAGGGTACCCGAGGAGAGCTCAAAATGTGTGTGGGTAGAATATAAATCCCACGGGGGTAAAATTGAAAAAAGTTTAAAAAATTTTTTTTTTGGACTTAGTCATTTTTCCGGCGTTTATCAGACTTTCAGATAGGGGAAATATCAGTGAGCATTCCGATTTCATTTTCAGAGCGAATCGCCCAATGAGTCCTTGATATTTAGTCGTTTTCAGCCAATTTTCTGGATTTTTTAAAATTTCACTTTTTTGTGAAAATATCCACTAAATGAGGGAATAATATGTGTGAGGGTACCCGAGGAGAGTTCCAAATGTGTGTGGGTAGAATATATATCCCACGGGGGTAAAATTGAAAAAAGTTGAAAAAAAATTTTTTTTTGGACTTAGTCATTTTTCCGGCGTTTATCAGACTTTCAGATAGGGGAAATGTCAGTGATCGTTCTGATTTCATTTTCGGAGCGATTCGCCGGATGAGTCCTTGATATTTAGTCGTTTTCAGCCAATTTTCTGGATTTTTTAAAATTTCACTTTTTTGTGAAAATATCCACTAAATGAGGGAATAATATGTGTGAGGGTACCCGAGGAGAGTTCCAAATGTGTGTGGGTAGATTATATATCCCACGGGGGTAAAATTGAAAAAAGTTGAAAAAATTTTTTTTTTGGACTTAGTAATTTTTCCGTCGTTTATCAGACTTTCAGATAGGGGAAATGTCAGTGATCGTTCAAATTTCATTTTCAGAGCGATTCGCCGGATGAGTCCTTGATATTTAGTCGTTTTCAGCCAATTTTCTGGATTTTTTAAAATTTCACTTTTTTGTGAAAATATCCACTAAATGAGGGAATAATATGTGTGAGGGTACCCGAGGAGAGTTCCAAATGTGTGTGGGTAGAATATATATCCCACGGGGGTAAAATTGAAAAAAGTTGAAAAAATTTTTTTTTTGGACTTAGTAATTTTTCCGTCGTTTATCAGACTTTCAGATAGGGGAAATGTCAGTGAGCATTCCGATTTCAGTTCCAGAGTGATTCGCCCAATGAGTCCTTGATATTTAGTCGTTTTCAGCCAATTTTCTGGATTTTTGAAAATTTCACTTTTTTGTGAAAATATCCACTAAATGAGGGAATAATATGTGTGAGGGTACCCGAGGAGAGTTCCAAATGTGTGTGGGTAGATTATATATCCCACGGGGGTAAAATTGAAAAAAGTTGAAAAAAATTTTTTTTTGGACTTAGTAATTTTTCCGTCGTTTATCAGACTTTCAGATAGGGGAAATGTCAGTGAGCATTCCGATTTCAGTTCCAGAGTGATTCGCCCAATGAGTCCTTGATATTTAGTCGTTTTCAGCCAATTTTCTGGATTTTTGAAAATGTCACTTTTTTGTGAAAATATCCACTAAATGAGGAAATAATATGTGTGAGGGTACCCGAGGAGAGTTCCAAATGTGTGTGGGTAGAATATATATCCCACGGGGGTAAAATTGAAAAAAGTTGAAAAAGTTTTTTTTTTGGACTTAGTAATTTTTCCGGCGTTTATCAGACTTTCAGATAGGGGAAATGTCAGTGAGCATTCCGATTTCAGTTCCAGAGTGATTCGCCCAATGAGTCCTTGATATTTCGTCGTTTTAAGCCAATTTTCTGGATTTTTTAAAATTTCACTTTTTTGTGAAAATATCCACTAAATGAGGGAATAATATGTGTGAGGGTACCCGAGGAGAGCTCAAAATGTGTGTGGGTAGAATATAAATCCCACGGGGGTAAAATTGAAAAAAGTTTAAAAAATTTTTTTTTTGGACTTAGTCATTTTTCCGGCGTTTATCAGACTTTCAGATAGGGGAAATATCAGTGAGCATTCCGATTTCATTTTCAGAGCGAATCGCCCAATGAGTCCTTGATATTTAGTCGTTTTCAGCCAATTTTCTGGATTTTTTAAAATTTCACTTTTTTGTGAAAATATCCACTAAATGAGGGAATAATATGTGTGAGGGTACCCGAGGAGAGTTCCAAATGTGTGTGGGTAGAATATATATCCCACGGGGGTAAAATTGAAAAAAGTTGAAAAAAAATTTTTTTTTGGACTTAGTCATTTTTCCGGCGTTTATCAGACTTTCAGATAGGGGAAATGTCAGTGATCGTTCTGATTTCATTTTCGGAGCGATTCGCCGGATGAGTCCTTGATATTTAGTCGTTTTCAGCCAATTTTCTGGATTTTTTAAAATTTCACTTTTTTGTGAAAATATCCACTAAATGAGGGAATAATATGTGTGAGGGTACCCGAGGAGAGTTCCAAATGTGTGTGGGTAGATTATATATCCCACGGGGGTAAAATTGAAAAAAGTTGAAAAAATTTTTTTTTTGGACTTAGTAATTTTTCCGTCGTTTATCAGACTTTCAGATAGGGGAAATGTCAGTGATCGTTCAAATTTCATTTTCAGAGCGATTCGCCGGATGAGTCCTTGATATTTAGTCGTTTTCAGCCAATTTTCTGGATTTTTTAAAATTTCACTTTTTTGTGAAAATATCCACTAAATGAGGGAATAATATGTGTGAGGGTACCCGAGGAGAGTTCCAAATGTGTGTGGGTAGAATATATATCCCACGGGGGTAAAATTGAAAAAAGTTGAAAAAATTTTTTTTTTGGACTTAGTAATTTTTCCGTCGTTTATCAGACTTTCAGATAGGGGAAATGTCAGTGAGCATTCCGATTTCAGTTCCAGAGTGATTCGCCCAATGAGTCCTTGATATTTAGTCGTTTTCAGCCAATTTTCTGGATTTTTGAAAATTTCACTTTTTTGTGAAAATATCCACTAAATGAGGGAATAATATGTGTGAGGGTACCCGAGGAGAGTTCCAAATGTGTGTGGGTAGATTATATATCCCACGGGGGTAAAATTGAAAAAAGTTGAAAAAAATTTTTTTTTGGACTTAGTAATTTTTCCGTCGTTTATCAGACTTTCAGATAGGGGAAATGTCAGTGAGCATTCCGATTTCAGTTCCAGAGTGATTCGCCCAATGAGTCCTTGATATTTAGTCGTTTTCAGCCAATTTTCTGGATTTTTGAAAATTTCACTTTTTTGTGAAAATATCCACTAAATGAGGGAATAATATGTGTGAGGGTATGCGAGGAGAGTTCCAAATGTGTGTGGGTAGAATATATATCCCAGGGGGGTAAAATTGAAAAAAGTTGAAAAAGTTTTTTTTTTGGACTTAGTAATTTTTCCGTCGTTTATCAGACTTTCAGATAGGGGAAATGTCAGTGAGCATTCCGATTTCAGTTCCAGAGTGATTCACCCAATGAGTCCTTGATATTTAGTCGTTTTCAGCCAATTTTCTGGATTTTTGAAAATTTCACTTTTTTGTGAAAATATTCACTAAATGAGGGAATAATATGTGTGAGGGTACCCGAGGAGAGTTCCAAATGTGTGTGGGTAGATTATATATCCCACGGGGGTAAAATTGAAAAAAGTTGAAAAAATTTTTTTTTTGGACTTAGTAATTTTTCCGTCGTTTATCAGACTTTCAGATAGGGGAAATGTCAGTGAGCATTCCGATTTCAGTTCCAGAGTGATTCGCCCAATGAGTCCTTGATATTTAGTCGTTTTCAGCCAATTTTCTGGATTTTTGAAAATTTCACTTTTTTGTGAAAATATCCACTAAATGAGGGAATAATATGTGTGAGGGTATGCGAGGAGAGTTCCAAATGTGTGTGGGTAGAATATATATCCCACGGGGGTAAAATTGAAAAAAGTTGAAAAAATTTTTTTTTTTGGACTTAGTAATTTTTCCGTCGTTTATCAGACTTTCAGATAGGGGAAATGTCAGTGAGCATTCTGATTTCATTTTCAGAGCGATTCGCCGGATGAGCCCTTGATATTTCGTCGTTTTCTGCCAATTTTCTGGATTTTTTAAAATTTCACTTTTTTGTGAAAATATCCACTAAATGAGGGAATAATATGTGTGAGGGTACCCCAGGAGAGTTCCAAATGTGTGTGGGTAGAATATATATCTCACGGGGGTAAAATTGAAAAAAGTTTAAAAAATTTTTTTTTGGACTTAGTCATTTTTCCGGCGTTTATCAGACTTTCAGATAGGGGAAATATCAGTGAGCATTCCGATTTCATTTTCAGAGCGAATCGCCCAATGAGTCCTTGATATTTAGTCGTTTTCAGCCAATTTTCTGGATTTTTTAAAATTTCACTTTTTTGTGAAAATATCCACTAAATGAGGGAATAATATGTGTGAGGGTACCCGAGGAGAGTTCCAAATGTGTGTGGGTAGAATATATATCCCACGGGGGTAAAATTGAAAAAAGTTGAAAAAAATTTTTTTTTTGGACTTAGTCATTTTTCCGGCGTTTATCAGACTTTCAGATAGGGGAAATGTCAGTGATCGTTCTGATTTCATTTTCAGAGCGATTCGCCGGATGAGTCCTTGATATTTAGTCGTTTTCAGCCAATTTTCTGGATTTTTGAAAATTTCACTTTTTTGTGAAAATATCCACTAAATGAGGGAATAATATGTGTGAGGGTACCCGAGGAGAGTTCCAAATGTGTGTGGGTAGAATATATATCCCACGGGGGTAAAATTGAAAAAAGTTGAAAAAATTTTTTTTTTGGACTTAGTAATTTTTCCGTCGTTTATCAGACTTTCAGATAGGGGAAATGTCAGTGAGCATTCCGATTTCAGTTACAGAGTGATTTGCCCAATGAGTCCTTGATATTTAGTCGTTTTCAGCCAATTTTCTGGATTTTTGAAAATTTCACTTTTTTGTGAAAATATCCACTAAATGAGGGAATAATATGTGTGAGGGTACCCGAGGAGAGTTCCAAATGTGTGTGGGTAGATTATATATCCCACGGGGGTAAAATTGAAAAAAGTTTAAAAAATTTTTTTTTGGACTTAGTCATTTTTCCGGCGTTTATCAGACTTTCAGATAGGGGAAATATCAGTGAGCATTCCGATTTCATTTTCAGAGCGAATCGCCCAATGAGTCCTTGATATTTAGTCGTTTTCAGCCAATTTTCTGGATTTTTTAAAATTTCACTTTTTTGTGAAAATATCCACTAAATGAGGGAATAATATGTGTGAGGGTACCCGAGGAGAGTTCCAAATGTGTGTGGGTAGAATATATATCCCACGGGGGTAAAATTGAAAAAAGTTGAAAAAAAATTTTTTTTTGGACTTAGTCATTTTTCTGGCGTTTATCAGACTTTCAGATAGGGGAAATGTCAGTGATCGTTCTGATTTCATTTTCGGAGCGATTCGCCGGATGAGTCCTTGATATTTAGTCGTTTTCAGCCAATTTTCTGGATTTTTTAAAATTTCACTTTTTTGTGAAAATATCCACTAAATGAGGGAATAATATGTGTGAGGGTACCCGAGGAGAGTTCCAAATGTGTGTGGGTAGATTATATATCCCACGGGGGTAAAATTGAAAAAAGTTGAAAAAATTTTTTTTTTGGACTTAGTAATTTTTCCGTCGTTTATCAGACTTTCAGATAGGGGAAATGTCAGTGATCGTTCAAATTTCATTTTCAGAGCGATTCGCCGGATGAGTCCTTGATATTTAGTCGTTTTCAGCCAATTTTCTGGATTTTTTAAAATTTCACTTTTTTGTGAAAATATCCACTAAATGAGGGAATAATATGTGTGAGGGTACCCGAGGAGAGTTCCAAATGTGTGTGGGTAGAATATATATCCCACGGGGGTAAAATTGAAAAAAGTTGAAAAAATTTTTTTTTTGGACTTAGTAATTTTTCCGTCGTTTATCAGACTTTCAGATAGGGGAAATGTCAGTGAGCATTCCGATTTCAGTTCCAGAGTGATTCGCCCAATGAGTCCTTGATATTTAGTCGTTTTCAGCCAATTTTCTGGATTTTTGAAAATTTCACTTTTTTGTGAAAATATCCACTAAATGAGGGAATAATATGTGTGAGGGTATGCGAGGAGAGTTCCAAATGTGTGTGGGTAGAATATATATCCCAGGGGGGTAAAATTGAAAAAAGTTGAAAAAGTTTTTTTTTTGGACTTAGTAATTTTTCCGTCGTTTATCAGACTTTCAGATAGGGGAAATGTCAGTGAGCATTCCGATTTCAGTTCCAGAGTGATTCACCCAATGAGTCCTTGATATTTAGTCGTTTTCAGCCAATTTTCTGGATTTTTGAAAATTTCACTTTTTTGTGAAAATATTCACTAAATGAGGGAATAATATGTGTGAGGGTACCCGAGGAGAGTTCCAAATGTGTGTGGGTAGATTATATATCCCACGGGGGTAAAATTGAAAAAAGTTGAAAAAATTTTTTTTTTGGACTTAGTAATTTTTCCGTCGTTTATCAGACTTTCAGATAGGGGAAATGTCAGTGAGCATTCCGATTTCAGTTCCAGAGTGATTCGCCCAATGAGTCCTTGATATTTAGTCGTTTTCAGCCAATTTTCTGGATTTTTGAAAATTTCACTTTTTTGTGAAAATATCCACTAAATGAGGGAATAATATGTGTGAGGGTATGCGAGGAGAGTTCCAAATGTGTGTGGGTAGAATATATATCCCACGGGGGTAAAATTGAAAAAAGTTGAAAAAATTTTTTTTTTTGGACTTAGTAATTTTTCCGTCGTTTATCAGACTTTCAGATAAGGGAAATGTCAGTGAGCATTCTGATTTCATTTTCAGAGCGATTCGCCGGATGAGCCCTTGATATTTCGTCGTTTTCTGCCAATTTTCTGGATTTTTTAAAATTTCACTTTTTTGTGAAAATATCCACTAAATGAGGGAATAATATGTGTGAGGGTACCCCAGGAGAGTTCCAAATGTGTGTGGGTAGATTATATATCCCACGGGGGTAAAATTGAAAAAAGTTGAAAAAATTTTTTTTTTGGACTTAGTAATTTTTCCGTCGTTTATCAGACTTTCAGATAGGGGAAATGTCAGTGAGCATTCCGATTTCAGTTCCAGAGTGATTCGCCCAATGAGTCCTTGATATTTAGTCGTTTTCAGCCAATTTTCTGGATTTTTGAAAATTTCACTTTTTTGTGAAAATATCCACTAAATGAGGGAATAATATGTGTGAGGGTATGCGAGGAGAGTTCCAAATGTGTGTGGGTAGAATATATATCCCAGGGGGGTAAAATTGAAAAAAGTTGAAAAAGTTTTTTTTTTGGACTTAGTAATTTTTCCGTCGTTTATCAGACTTTCAGATAGGGGAAATGTCAGTGAGCATTCCGATTTCAGTTCCAGAGTGATTCGCCCAATGAGTCCTTGATATTTAGTCGTTTTCAGCCAATTTTCTGGATTTTTGAAAATTTCACTTTTTTGTGAAAATATTCACTAAATGAGGGAATAATATGTGTGAGGGTACCCGAGGAGAGTTCCAAATGTGTGTGGGTAGATTATATATCCCACGGGGGTAAAATTGAAAAAAGTTGAAAAAATTTTTTTTTTGGACTTAGTAATTTTTCCGTCGTTTATCAGACTTTCAGATAGGGGAAATGTCAGTGAGCATTCCGATTTCAGTTCCAGAGTGATTCGCCCAATGAGTCCTTGATATTTAGTCGTTTTCAGCCAATTTTCTGGATTTTTGAAAATTTCACTTTTTTGTGAAAATATCCACTAAATGAGGGAATAATATGTGTGAGGGTATGCGAGGAGAGTTCCAAATGTGTGTGGGTAGAATATATATCCCACGGGGGTAAAATTGAAAAAAGTTGAAAAAATTTTTTTTTTTGGACTTAGTAATTTTTCTGTCATTTATCAGACTTTCAGATAGGGGAAATGTCAGTGAGCATTCTGATTTCATTTTCAGAGCGATTCGCCGGATGAGCCCTTGATATTTCGTCGTTTTCTGCCAATTTTCTGGATTTTTTAAAATTTCACTTTTTTGTGAAAATATCCACTAAATGAGGGAATAATATGTGTGAGGGTACCCCAGGAGAGTTCCAAATGTGTGTGGGTAGAATATATATCTCACGGGGGTAAAATTGAAAAAAGTTAAAAAAATTTTTTTTTGGACTTAGTCATTTTTACGGCGTTTATCAGACTTTCAGATTGGGGAAATGTCAGTGAGCATTCCGATTTCAGTTCCAGAGTGATTCGCCCAATGAGTCCATGATATTTAGTCGTTTTCAGCCAATTTTCTGGATTTTTGAAAATTTCACTTTTTTGTGAAAATATCCACTAAATGAGGGAATAATATGTGTGAGGGCACCCGAGGAGAGTTCCAAATGTGTGTGGGTAGAATATATATCCCACGGGGGTAAAATTGAAAAAAGTTGAAAAAATTTTTTTTTGGACTTAGTAATTTTTCCGGCGTTTATCAGACTTTCAGATAGGGGAAATGTCAGTGAGCATTCCGATTTCAGTTCCAGAGTGATTCGCCCAATGAGTCCTTGATATTTAGTCGTTTTCAGCCAATTTTCTGGATTTTTGAAAATTTCACTTTTTTGTGAAAATATCCACTAAATGAGGGAATAATATGTGTGAGGGTATGCGAGGAGAGTTTCAAATGTGTGTGGGTAGAATATATATCCCACGGGGGTAAAATTGAAAAAAGTTTAAAAATTTTTTTTTTTGGACTTTGTCATTTTTCCGGCGTTTATCAGACTTTCAGATAGGGGAAATGTCAGTGAGCATTCCGATTTCAGTTCCAGAGCGATTCGCCCAATGAGTCCTTGATATTTTGTCGTTTTCAGGGAATAATATGTGTGAGGGTACCCCAGGAGAGTTTCAAATGTGTGTGGGTAGAATATATATCCCACGGGGGTAAAATTGAAAAAAGTTTAAAAATTTTTTTTTTTGGACTTTGTCATTTTTCCGGCGTTTATCAGACTTTCAGATAGGGGAAATATCAGTGAGCATTCCGATTTCATTTTCAGAGCGAATCGCCCAATGAGTCCTTGATATTTAGTCGTTTTCAGCCAATTTTCTGGATTTTTTAAAATTTCACTTTTTTGTGAAAATATCCACTAAATGAGGGAATAATATGTGTGAGGGTACCCGAGGAGAGTTCCAAATGTGTGTGGGTAGAATATATATCCCACGGGGGTAAAATTGAAAAAAGTTGAAAAAAAATTTTTTTTTGGACTTAGTCATTTTTCTGGCGTTTATCAGACTTTCAGATAGGGGAAATGTCAGTGATCGTTCTGATTTCATTTTCGGAGCGATTCGCCGGATGAGTCCTTGATATTTAGTCGTTTTCAGCCAATTTTCTGGATTTTTTAAAATTTCACTTTTTTGTGAAAATATCCACTAAATGAGGGAATAATATGTGTGAGGGTACCCGAGGAGAGTTCCAAATGTGTGTGGGTAGATTATATATCCCACGGGGGTAAAATTGAAAAAAGTTGAAAAAATTTTTTTTTTGGACTTAGTAATTTTTCCGTCGTTTATCAGACTTTCAGATAGGGGAAATGTCAGTGATCGTTCAAATTTCATTTTCAGAGCGATTCGCCGGATGAGTCCTTGATATTTAGTCGTTTTCAGCCAATTTTCTGGATTTTTTAAAATTTCACTTTTTTGTGAAAATATCCACTAAATGAGGGAATAATATGTGTGAGGGTACCCGAGGAGAGTTCCAAATGTGTGTGGGTAGAATATATATCCCACGGGGGTAAAATTGAAAAAAGTTGAAAAAATTTTTTTTTTGGACTTAGTAATTTTTCCGTCGTTTATCAGACTTTCAGATAGGGGAAATGTCAGTGAGCATTCCGATTTCAGTTCCAGAGTGATTCGCCCAATGAGTCCTTGATATTTAGTCGTTTTCAGCCAATTTTCTGGATTTTTGAAAATTTCACTTTTTTGTGAAAATATCCACTAAATGAGGGAATAATATGTGTGAGGGTATGCGAGGAGAGTTCCAAATGTGTGTGGGTAGAATATATATCCCAGGGGGGTAAAATTGAAAAAAGTTGAAAAAGTTTTTTTTTTGGACTTAGTAATTTTTCCGTCGTTTATCAGACTTTCAGATAGGGGAAATGTCAGTGAGCATTCCGATTTCAGTTCCAGAGTGATTCACCCAATGAGTCCTTGATATTTAGTCGTTTTCAGCCAATTTTCTGGATTTTTGAAAATTTCACTTTTTTGTGAAAATATTCACTAAATGAGGGAATAATATGTGTGAGGGTACCCGAGGAGAGTTCCAAATGTGTGTGGGTAGATTATATATCCCACGGGGGTAAAATTGAAAAAAGTTGAAAAAATTTTTTTTTTGGACTTAGTAATTTTTCCGTCGTTTATCAGACTTTCAGATAGGGGAAATGTCAGTGAGCATTCCGATTTCAGTTCCAGAGTGATTCGCCCAATGAGTCCTTGATATTTAGTCGTTTTCAGCCAATTTTCTGGATTTTTGAAAATTTCACTTTTTTGTGAAAATATCCACTAAATGAGGGAATAATATGTGTGAGGGTATGCGAGGAGAGTTCCAAATGTGTGTGGGTAGAATATATATCCCACGGGGGTAAAATTGAAAAAAGTTGAAAAAATTTTTTTTTTTGGACTTAGTAATTTTTCCGTCGTTTATCAGACTTTCAGATAAGGGAAATGTCAGTGAGCATTCTGATTTCATTTTCAGAGCGATTCGCCGGATGAGCCCTTGATATTTCGTCGTTTTCTGCCAATTTTCTGGATTTTTTAAAATTTCACTTTTTTGTGAAAATATCCACTAAATGAGGGAATAATATGTGTGAGGGTACCCCAGGAGAGTTCCAAATGTGTGTGGGTAGAATATATATCTCACGGGGGTAAAATTGAAAAAAGTTTAAAAAATTTTTTTTTGGACTTAGTCATTTTTCCGTCGTTTATCAGACTTTCAGATAGGGGAAATGTCAGTGAGCATTCCGATTTCAGTTACAGAGTGATTTGCCCAATGAGTCCTTGATATTTAGTCGTTTTCAGCCAATTTTCTGGATTTTTGAAAATTTCACTTTTTTGTGAAAATATCCACTAAATGAGGGAATAATATGTGTGAGGGTACCCGAGGAGAGTTCCAAATGTGTGTGGGTAGATTATATATCCCACGGGGGTAAAATTGAAAAAAGTTGAAAAAATTTTTTTTTTGGACTTAGTAATTTTTCCGTCGTTTATCAGACTTTCAGATAGGGGAAATGTCAGTGAGCATTCCGATTTCAGTTCCAGAGTGATTCGCCCAATGAGTCCTTGATATTTAGTCGTTTTCAGCCAATTTTCTGGATTTTTGAAAATTTCACTTTTTTGTGAAAATATCCACTAAATGAGGGAATAATATGTGTGAGGGTATGCGAGGAGAGTTCCAAATGTGTGTGGGTAGAATATATATCCCAGGGGGGTAAAATTGAAAAAAGTTGAAAAAGTTTTTTTTTTGGACTTAGTAATTTTTCCGTCGTTTATCAGACTTTCAGATAGGGGAAATGTCAGTGAGCATTCCGATTTCAGTTCCAGAGTGATTCGCCCAATGAGTCCTTGATATTTAGTCGTTTTCAGCCAATTTTCTGGATTTTTGAAAATTTCACTTTTTTGTGAAAATATTCACTAAATGAGGGAATAATATGTGTGAGGGTACCCGAGGAGAGTTCCAAATGTGTGTGGGTAGATTATATATCCCACGGGGGTAAAATTGAAAAAAGTTGAAAAAATTTTTTTTTTGGACTTAGTAATTTTTCCGTCGTTTATCAGACTTTCAGATAGGGGAAATGTCAGTGAGCATTCCGATTTCAGTTCCAGAGTGATTCGCCCAATGAGTCCTTGATATTTAGTCGTTTTCAGCCAATTTTCTGGATTTTTGAAAATTTCACTTTTTTGTGAAAATATCCACTAAATGAGGGAATAATATGTGTGAGGGTATGCGAGGAGAGTTCCAAATGTGTGTGGGTAGAATATATATCCCACGGGGGTAAAATTGAAAAAAGTTGAAAAAATTTTTTTTTTTGGACTTAGTAATTTTTCTGTCATTTATCAGACTTTCAGATAGGGGAAATGTCAGTGAGCATTCTGATTTCATTTTCAGAGCGATTCGCCGGATGAGCCCTTGATATTTCGTCGTTTTCTGCCAATTTTCTGGATTTTTTAAAATTTCACTTTTTTGTGAAAATATCCACTAAATGAGGGAATAATATGTGTGAGGGTACCCCAGGAGAGTTCCAAATGTGTGTGGGTAGAATATATATCTCACGGGGGTAAAATTGAAAAAAGTTAAAAAAATTTTTTTTTGGACTTAGTCATTTTTACGGCGTTTATCAGACTTTCAGATTGGGGAAATGTCAGTGAGCATTCCGATTTCAGTTCCAGAGTGATTCGCCCAATGAGTCCATGATATTTAGTCGTTTTCAGCCAATTTTCTGGATTTTTGAAAATTTCACTTTTTTGTGAAAATATCCACTAAATGAGGGAATAATATGTGTGAGGGCACCCGAGGAGAGTTCCAAATGTGTGTGGGTAGAATATATATCCCACGGGGGTAAAATTGAAAAAAGTTGAAAAAATTTTTTTTTGGACTTAGTAATTTTTCCGGCGTTTATCAGACTTTCAGATAGGGGAAATGTCAGTGAGCATTCCGATTTCAGTTCCAGAGTGATTCGCCCAATGAGTCCTTGATATTTAGTCGTTTTCAGCCAATTTTCTGGATTTTTGAAAATTTCACTTTTTTGTGAAAATATCCACTAAATGAGGGAATAATATGTGTGAGGGTATGCGAGGAGAGTTTCAAATGTGTGTGGGTAGAATATATATCCCACGGGGGTAAAATTGAAAAAAGTTTAAAAATTTTTTTTTTTGGACTTTGTCATTTTTCCGGCGTTTATCAGACTTTCAGATAGGGGAAATGTCAGTGAGCATTCCGATTTCAGTTCCAGAGCGATTCGCCCAATGAGTCCTTGATATTTTGTCGTTTTCAGGGAATAATATGTGTGAGGGTACCCCAGGAGAGTTTCAAATGTGTGTGGGTAGAATATATATCCCACGGGGGTAAAATTGAAAAAAGTTTAAAAATTTTTTTTTTTGGACTTTGTCATTTTTCCGGCGTTTATCAGACTTTCAGATAGGGGAAATGTCAGTGAGCATTCCGATTTCATTTTCAGAGCGAATCGCCGGATGAGTCCTTGATATTTCGTCGTTTTCAGCCAATTTTCTGGATTTTTTAAAATTTCACTTTTTTGTGAAAATATCCACTAAATGAGGGAATAATATGTGTGAGGGTATGCGAGGAGAGTTTCAAATGTGTGTGGGTAGAATATATATCCCACGGGGGTAAAATTGAAAAAAGTTGAAAAAATTTTTTTTTTTGGACTTAGTCATTTTTCCGGCGTTTATCAGACTTTCAGATAGGGGAAATGTCAGTGAGCATTCCGATTTCAGTTCCAGAGCGATTCGCCCAATGAGTCCTTGATATTTTGTCGTTTTCAGCCAATTTTCTGGATTTTTGAAAATGTCACTTTTTTGTGAAAATATCCACTAAATGAGGGAATAATATGTGTGAGGGTACCCGAGGAGAGTTCCAAATGTCTGTGGGTAGAATATATATCCCACGGGGGTAAAATTGAAAAAAGTTGAAAAAGTTTTTTTTTTGGACTTAGTAATTTTTCCGGCGTTTATCAGACTTTCAGATAGGGGAAATGTCAGTGAGCATTCCGATTTCAGTTCCAGAGTGATTCGCCCAATGAGTCCATGATATTTAGTCGTTTTCAGCCAATTTTCTGGATTTTTGAAAATTTCACTTTTTTTGTGAAAATATCCACTAAATGAGGGAATAATATGTGTGAGAGCACCCGAGGAGAGTTCCAAATGTGTGTGGGTAGAATATATATCCCACGGGGGTAAAATTGAAAAAAGTTGAAAAAGTTTTTTTTTTGGACTTAGTAATTTTTCCGGCGTTTATCAGACTTTCAGATAGGGGAAATGTCAGTGAGCATTCCGATTTCAGTTCCAGAGTGATTCGCTCAATGAGTCCTTGATATTTCGTCGTTTTCAGCCAATTTTCTGGATTTTTTAAAATTTCACTTTTTTGTGAAAATATCCACTAAATGAGGGAATAATATGTGTGAGGGTACCCGAGGAGAGCTCAAAATGTGTGTGGGTAGAATATAAATCCCACGGGGGTAAAATTGAAAAAAGTTTAAAAAATTTTTTTTTTGGACTTAGTCATTTTTCCGGCGTTTATCAGACTTTCAGATAGGGGAAATATCAGTGAGCATTCCGATTTCATTTTCAGAGCGAATCGCCCAATGAGTCCTTGATATTTAGTCGTTTTCAGCCTATTTTCTGGATTTTTTAAAATTTCACGTTTTTGTGAAAATATCCACTAAATGAGGGAATAATATGTGTGAGGGTACCCGAGGAGAGTTCCAAATGTGTGTGGGTAGAATATATATCCCACGGGGGTAAAATTGAAAAAAGTTGAAAAAAATTTTTTTTTTGGACTTAGTAATTTTTCTGTCATTTATCAGACTTTCAGATAGGGGAAATGTCAGTGAGCATTCTGATTTCATTTTCAGAGCGATTCGCCGGATGAGCCCTTGATATTTCGTCGTTTTCTGCCAATTTTCTGGATTTTTTAAAATTTCACTTTTTTGTGAAAATATCCACTAAATGAGGGAATAATATGTGTGAGGGTACCCCAGGAGAGTTCCAAATGTGTGTGGGTAGAATATATATCTCACGGGGGTAAAATTGAAAAAAGTTAAAAAATTTTTTTTTTGGACTTAGTCATTTTTACGGCGTTTATCAGACTTTCAGATTGGGGAAATGTCAGTGAGCATTCCGATTTCAGTTCCAGAGTGATTCGCCCAATGAGTCCATGATATTTAGTCGTTTTCAGCCAATTTTCTGGATTTTTGAAAATTTCACTTTTTTGTGAAAATATCCACTAAATGAGGGAATAATATGTGTGAGGGCACCCGAGGAGAGTTCCAAATGTGTGTGGGTAGAATATATATCCCACGGGGGTAAAATTGAAAAAAGTTGAAAAAATTTTTTTTTGGACTTAGTAATTTTTCCGGCGTTTATCAGACTTTCAGATAGGGGAAATGTCAGTGAGCATTCCGATTTCAGTTCCAGAGTGATTCGCCCAATGAGTCCTTGATATTTAGTCGTTTTCAGCCAATTTTCTGGATTTTTGAAAATTTCACTTTTTTGTGAAAATATCCACTAAATGAGGGAATAATATGTGTGAGGGTACGCGAGGAGAGTTCCAAATGTGTGTGGGTAGAATATATATCCCACGGGGGTAAAATTGAAAAAAGTTTAAAAATTTTTTTTTTTGGACTTTGTCATTTTTCCGGCGTTTATCAGACTTTCAGATAGGGGAAATGTCAGTGAGCATTCCGATTTCATTTTCAGAGCGAATCGCCGGATGAGTCCTTGATATTTCGTCGTTTTCAGCCAATTTTCTGGATTTTTTAAAATTTCACTTTTTTGTGAAAATATCCACTAAATGAGGGAATAATATGTGTGAGGGTATGCGAGGAGAGTTCCAAATGTGTGTGGGTAGAATATATATCCCACGGGGGTAAAATTGAAAAAAGTTGAAAAAATTTTTTTTTTTGGACTTAGTCATTTTTCCGGCGTTTATCAGACTTTCAGATAGGGGAAATGTCAGTGAGCATTCCGATTTCAGTTCCAGAGCGATTCGCCCAATGAGTCCTTGATATTTTGTCGTTTTCAGCCAATTTTCTGGATTTTTGAAAATGTCACTTTTTTGTGAAAATATCCACTAAATGAGGGAATAATATGTGTGAGGGTACCCGAGGAGAGTTCCAAATGTCTGTGGGTAGAATATATATCCCACGGGGGTAAAATTGAAAAAAGTTGAAAAAGTTTTTTTTTTGGACTTAGTAATTTTTCCGGCGTTTATCAGACTTTCAGATAGGGGAAATGTCAGTGAGCATTCCGATTTCAGTTCCAGAGTGATTCGCCCAATGAGTCCATGATATTTAGTCGTTTTCAGCCAATTTTCTGGATTTTTGAAAATTTCACTTTTTTTGTGAAAATATCCACTAAATGAGGGAATAATATGTGTGAGAGCACCCGAGGAGAGTTCCAAATGTGTGTGGGTAGAATATATATCCCACGGGGGTAAAATTGAAAAAAGTTGAAAAAGTTTTTTTTTTGGACTTAGTAATTTTTCCGGCGTTTATCAGACTTTCAGATAGGGGAAATGTCAGTGAGCATTCCGATTTCAGTTCCAGAGTGATTCGCTCAATGAGTCCTTGATATTTAGTCGTTTTCAGCCAATTTTCTGGATTTTTTAAAATTTCACTTTTTTGTGAAAATATCCACTAAATGAGGGAATAATATGTGTGAGGGTACCCGAGGAGAGTTCCAAATGTGTGTGGGTAGAATATATATCCCACGGGGGTAAAATTGAAAAAAGTTGAAAAAAATTTTTTTTTTGGACTTAGTAATTTTTCTGTCATTTATCAGACTTTCAGATAGGGGAAATGTCAGTGAGCATTCTGATTTCATTTTCAGAGCGATTCGCCGGATGAGCCCTTGATATTTCGTCGTTTTCTGCCAATTTTCTGGATTTTTTAAAATTTCACTTTTTTGTGAAAATATCCACTAAATGAGGGAATAATATGTGTGAGGGTACCCCAGGAGAGTTCCAAATGTGTGTGGGTAGAATATATATCTCACGGGGGTAAAATTGAAAAAAGTTAAAAAAAATTTTTTTTGGACTTAGTCATTTTTACGGCGTTTATCAGACTTTCAGATTGGGGAAATGTCAGTGAGCATTCCGATTTCAGTTCCAGAGTGATTCGCCCAATGAGTCCTTGATATTTAGTCGTTTTCAGCCAATTTTCTGGATTTTTGAAAATTTCACTTTTTTGTGAAAATATCCACTAAATGAGGGAATAATATGTGTGAGGGCACCCGAGGAGAGTTCCAAATGTGTGTGGGTAGAATATATATCCCACGGGGGTAAAATTGAAAAAAGTTGAAAAAATTTTTTTTTGGACTTAGTAATTTTTCCGGCGTTTATCAGACTTTCAGATAGGGGAAATGTCAGTGAGCATTCCGATTTCAGTTCCAGAGTGATTCGCCCAATGAGTCCTTGATATTTAGTCGTTTTCAGCCAATTTTCTGGATTTTTGAAAATTTCACTTTTTTGTGAAAATATCCACTAAATGAGGGAATAATATGTGTGAGGGTACGCGAGGAGAGTTCCAAATGTGTGTGGGTAGAATATATATCCCACGGGGGTAAAATTGAAAAAAGTTTAAAAATTTTTTTTTTTGGACTTTGTCATTTTTCCGGCGTTTATCAGACTTTCAGATAGGGGAAATGTCAGTGAGCATTCCGATTTCATTTTCAGAGCGAATCGCCGGATGAGTCCTTGATATTTCGTCGTTTTCAGCCAATTTTCTGGATTTTTTAAAATTTCACTTTTTTGTGAAAATATCCACTAAATGAGGGAATAATATGTGTGAGGGTATGCGAGGAGAGTTCCAAATGTGTGTGGGTAGAATATATATCCCACGGGGGTAAAATTGAAAAAAGTTGAAAAAATTTTTTTTTTTGGACTTAGTCATTTTTCCGGCGTTTATCAGACTTTCAGATAGGGGAAATGTCAGTGAGCATTCCGATTTCAGTTCCAGAGCGATTCGCCCAATGAGTCCTTGATATTTTGTCGTTTTCAGCCAATTTTCTGGATTTTTGAAAATGTCACTTTTTTGTGAAAATATCCACTAAATGAGGGAATAATATGTGTGAGGGTACCCGAGGAGAGTTCCAAATGTCTGTGGGTAGAATATATATCCCACGGGGGTAAAATTGAAAAAAGTTGAAAAAGTTTTTTTTTCAACTTAGTAATTTTTCCGGCGTTTATCAGACTTTCAGATAGGGGAAATGTCAGTGAGCATTCCGATTTCAGTTCCAGAGTGATTCGCCCAATGAGTCCATGATATTTAGTCGTTTTCAGCCAATTTTCTGGATTTTTGAAAATTTCACTTTTTTTGTGAAAATATCCACTAAATGAGGGAATAATATGTGTGAGAGCACCCGAGGAGAGTTCCAAATGTGTGTGGGTAGAATATATATCCCACGGGGGTAAAATTGAAAAAAGTTGAAAAAGTTTTTTTTTTGGACTTAGTAATTTTTCCGGCGTTTATCAGACTTTCAGATAGGGGAAATGTCAGTGAGCATTCCGATTTCAGTTCCAGAGTGATTCGCTCAATGAGTCCTTGATATTTCGTCGTTTTCAGCCAATTTTCTGGATTTTTTAAAATTTCACTTTTTTGTGAAAATATCCACTAAATGAGGGAATAATATGTGTGAGGGTACCCGAGGAGAGCTCAAAATGTGTGTGGGTAGAATATAAATCCCACGGGGGTAAAATTGAAAAAAGTTTAAAAAATTTTTTTTTTGGACTTAGTCATTTTTCCGGCGTTTATCAGACTTTCAGATAGGGGAAATATCAGTGAGCATTCCGATTTCATTTTCAGAGCGAATCGCCCAATGAGTCCTTGATATTTAGTCGTTTTCAGCCAATTTTCTGGATTTTTTAAAATTTCACTTTTTTGTGAAAATATCCACTAAATGAGGGAATAATATGTGTGAGGGTACTCGAGGAGAGTTCCAAATGTGTGTGGGTAGAATATATATCCCACGGGGGTAAAATTGAAAAAAGTTGAAAAAACTTTTTTTTTGGACTTAGTAATTTTTCCGTCGTTTATCAGACTTTCAGATAGGGGAAATGTCAGTGAGCATTCCGATTTCAGTTCCAGAGTGATTCGCCCAATGAGTCCTTGATATTTAGTCGTTTTCAGCCAATTTTCTGGATTTTTGAAAATTTCACTTTTTTGTGAAAATATCCACTAAATGAGGGAATAATATGTGTGAGGGTATGCGAGGAGAGTTCCAAATGTGTGTGGGTAGAATATATATCCCACGGGGGTAAAATTGAAAAAAGTTGAAAAAATTTTTTTTTTTGGACTTAGTAATTTTTCCGTCGTTTATCAGACTTTCAGATAGGGGAAATGTCAGTGAGCATTCTGATTTCATTTTCAGAGCGATTCGCCGGATGAGCCCTTGATATTTCGTCGTTTTCTGCCAATTTTCTGGATTTTTTAAAATTTCACTTTTTTGTGAAAATATCCACTAAATGAGGGAATAATATGTGTGAGGGTACCCCAGGAGAGTTCCAAATGTGTGTGGGTAGAATATATATCTCACGGGGGTAAAATTGAAAAAAGTTAAAAAAATTTTTTTTTGGACTTAGTCATTTTTACGGCGTTTATCAGACTTTCAGATTGGGGAAATGTCAGTGAGCATTCCGATTTCAGTTCCAGAGTGATTCGCCCAATGAGTCCATGATATTTAGTCGTTTTCAGCCAATTTTCTGGATTTTTGAAAATTTCACTTTTTTGTGAAAATATCCACTAAATGAGGGAATAATATGTGTGAGGGTACCCGAGGAGAGCTCAAAATGTGTGTGGGTAGAATATAAATCCCACGGGGGTAAAATTGAAAAAAGTTGAAAAAATTTTTTTTTTGGACTTAGTCATTTTTCCGGCGTTTATCAGACTTTCAGATAGGGGAAATGTCAGTGAGCATTCCGATTTCAGTTCCAGAGCGATTCGCCCAATGAGTCCTTGATATTTTGTCGTTTTCAGCCAATTTTCTGGATTTTTGAAAATGTCACTTTTTTGTGAAAATATCCACTAAATGAGGGAATAATATGTGTGAGGGTACCCGAGGAGAGTTCCAAATGTGTGTGGGTAGAATATATATCCCACGGGGGTAAAATTGAAAAAAGTTGAAAAAGTTTTTTTTTTGGACTTAGTAATTTTTCCGGCGTTTATCAGACTTTCAGATAGGGGAAATGTCAGTGAGCATTCCGATTTCAGTTCCAGAGTGATTCGCCCAATGAGTCCTTGATATTTCGTCGTTTTCAGCCAATTTTCTGGATTTTTTAAAATTTCACTTTTTTGTGAAAATATCCACTAAATGAGGGAATAATATGTGTGAGGGTACCCGAGGAGAGCTCAAAATGTGTGTGGGTAGAATATAAATCCCACGGGGGTAAAATTGAAAAAAGTTTAAAAAATTTTTTTTTTGGACTTAGTCATTTTTCCGGCGTTTATCAGACTTTCAGATAGGGGAAATATCAGTGAGCATTCCGATTTCATTTTCAGAGCGAATCGCCCAATGAGTCCTTGATATTTAGTCGTTTTCAGCCAATTTTCTGGATTTTTTAAAATTTCACTTTTTTGTGAAAATATCCACTAAATGAGGGAATAATATGTGTGAGGGTACCCGAGGAGAGTTCCAAATGTGTGTGGGTAGAATATATATCCCACGGGGGTAAAATTGAAAAAAGTTGAAAAAAATTTTTTTTTTGGACTTAGTCATTTTTCCGGCGTTTATCAGACTTTCAGATAGGGGAAATGTCAGTGATCGTTCTGATTTCATTTTCAGAGCGATTCGCCGGATGAGTCCTTGATATTTAGTCGTTTTCAGCCAATTTTCTGGATTTTTTAAAATTTCACTTTTTTGTGAAAATATCCACTAAATGAGGGAATAATATGTGTGAGGGTACCCGAGGAGAGTTCCAAATGTGTGTGGGTAGAATATATATCCCACGGGGGTAAAATTGAAAAAAGTTGAAAAAATTTTTTTTTTGGACTTAGTAATTTTTCCGTCGTTTATCAGACTTTCAGATAGGGGAAATGTCAGTGAGCATTCCGATTTCAGTTCCAGAGTGATTCGCCCAATGAGTCCTTGATATTTAGTCGTTTTCAGCCAATTTTCTGGATTTTTGAAAATTTCACTTTTTTGTGAAAATATCCACTAAATGAGGGAATAATATGTGTGAGGGTACCCGAGGAGAGTTCCAAATGTGTGTGGGTAGAATATATATCCCATGGGGTAAAATTGAAAAAAGTTTAAAAAAATTTTTTTTTTGGACTTAGTCATTTTTCCGGCGTTTATCAGACTTTCAGATAGGGGAAATGTCAGTGAGCGTTCTGATTTCATTTCCACAGCGATTCGCCGGATGAGTCCTTGATATTTAGTCGTTTTCAGCCAATTTTCTGGATTTTTGAAAATTTCACTTTTTTGTGAAAATATCCACTAAATGAGGGAATAATATGTGTGAGGGCACCCGAGGAGAGTTCCAAATGTGTGTGGGTAGAATATATATCCCACGGGGGTAAAATTGAAAAAAGGTTAAAAAAAATTTTTTTTGGACTTAGTCATTTTTCCGGCGTTTATCAGACTTTCAGATAGGGGAAATGTCAGTGAGCATTCCGATTTCAGTTCCAGAGCGATTCGCCCAATGAGTCCTTGATATTTCGTCGTTTTCAGCCAATTTTCTGGATTTTTGAAAATGTCACTTTTTTGTGAAAATATCCACTAAATGAGGGAATAATATGTGTGAGGGTACCCGAGGAGATCTCAAAATGTGTGTGGGTAGAATATAAATCCCACGGGGGTAAAATTGAAAAAAGTTTAAAAAATTTTTTTTTTGGACTTAGTCATTTTTCCGGCGTTTATCAGACTTTCAGATAGGGGAAATGTCAGTGAGCATTCCGATTTCATTTTCAGAGCGATTCGCCGGATGAGCCCTTCATGTTTCGTCGTTTTCTGCCAATTTTCTGGATTTTTTAAAATTTCACTTTTTTGTGAAAATATCCACTAAATGAGGGAGTAATATGTGTGAGGGTACCCCAGGAGAGTTCCAAATGTGTGTGGGTAGAATATATATCTCACGGGGGTAAAATTGAAAAAAGTTTAAAAAATTTTTTTTTGGACTTAGTCATTTTTACGGCGTTTATCAGACTGTCAGATTGGGGAAATGTCAGTGAGCATTCCGATTTCAGTTCCAGAGTGATTCGCCCAATGAGTCCATGATATTTAGTCGTTTTCAGCCAATTTTCTGGATTTTTGAAAATTTCACTTTTTTGTGAAAATATCCACTAAATGAGGGAATAATATGTGTGAGGGTACCCGAGGAGAGTTCCAAATGTGTGTGGGTAGATTATATATCCCACGGGGGTAAAATTGAAAAAAGTTGAAAAAAATTTTTTTTTGGACTTAGTAATTTTTCCGTCGTTTATCAGACTTTCAGATAGGGGAAATGTCAGTGAGCATTCCGATTTCAGTTCCAGAGTGATTCGCCCAATGAGTCCTTGATATTTAGTCGTTTTCAGCCAATTTTCTGGATTTTTGAAAATTTCACTTTTTTGTGAAAATATCCACTAAATGAGGGAATAATATGTGTGAGGGTACCCGAGGAGAGTTCCAAATGTGTGTGGGTAGAATATATATCCCATGGGGTAAAATTGAAAAAAGTTTAAAAAAATTTTTTTTTTGGACTTAGTCATTTTTCCGGCGTTTATCAGACTTTCAGATAGGGGAAATGTCAGTGAGCGTTCTGATTTCATTTCCACAGCGATTCGCCGGATGAGTCCTTGATATTTAGTCGTTTTCAGCCAATTTTCTGGATTTTTGAAAATTTCACTTTTTTGTGAAAATATCCACTAAATGAGGGAATAATATGTGTGAGGGCACCCGAGGAGAGTTCCAAATGTGTGTGGGTAGAATATATATCCCACGGGGGTAAAATTGAAAAAAGGTTAAAAAAAATTTTTTTTGGACTTAGTCATTTTTCCGGCGTTTATCAGACTTTCAGATAGGGGAAATGTCAGTGAGTATTCCGATTTCAGTTCCAGAGCGATTCGCCCAATGAGTCCTTGATATTTCGTCGTTTTCAGCCAATTTTCTGGATTTTTGAAAATGTCACTTTTTTGTGAAAATATCCACTAAATGAGGGAATAATATGTGTGAGGGTACCCGAGGAGATCTCAAAATGTGTGTGGGTAGAATATAAATCCCACGGGGGTAAAATTGAAAAAAGTTTAAAAAATTTTTTTTTTGGACTTAGTCATTTTTCCGGCGTTTATCAGACTTTCAGATAGGGGAAATGTCAGTGAGCATTCCGATTTCATTTTCAGAGCGATTCGCCGGATGAGCCCTTCATGTTTCGTCGTTTTCTGCCAATTTTCTGGATTTTTTAAAATTTCACTTTTTTGTGAAAATATCCACTAAATGAGGGAGTAATATGTGTGAGGGTACCCCAGGAGAGTTCCAAATGTGTGTGGGTAGAATATATATCTCACGGGGGTAAAATTGAAAAAAGTTTAAAAAATTTTTTTTTGGACTTAGTCATTTTTACGGCGTTTATCAGACTGTCAGATTGGGGAAATGTCAGTGAGCATTCCGATTTCAGTTCCAGAGTGATTCGCCCAATGAGTCCATGATATTTAGTCGTTTTCAGCCAATTTTCTGGATTTTTGAAAATTTCACTTTTTTGTGAAAATATCCACTAAATGAGGGAATAATATGTGTGAGGGTACCCGAGGAGAGTTCCAAATGTGTGTGGGTAGATTATATATCCCACGGGGGTAAAATTGAAAAAAGTTGAAAAAATTTTTTTTTTGGACTTAGT
This sequence comes from Phyllobates terribilis, assembly GCF_046119375.1. Lineage (NCBI taxonomy): Eukaryota > Metazoa > Chordata > Amphibia > Anura > Dendrobatidae > Phyllobates > Phyllobates terribilis. The sequence continues at coordinate 233,840,861 of NW_027362768.1, read as the reverse complement.
AATTTTTCCGTCGTTTATCAGACTTTCAGATAGGGGAAATGTCAGTGAGCATTCCGATTTCAGTTCCAGAGTGATTCGCCCAATGAGTCCTTGATATTTAGTCGTTTTCAGCCAATTTTCTGGATTTTTGAAAATTTCACTTTTTTGTGAAAATATCCACTAAATGAGGGAATAATATGTGTGAGGGTATGCGAGGAGAGTTCCAAATGTGTGTGGGTAGAATATATATCCCACGGGGGTAAAATTGAAAAAAGTTGAAAAAATTTTTTTTTTTGGACTTAGTAATTTTTCCGTCGTTTATCAGACTTTCAGATAGGGGAAATGTCAGTGAGCATTCTGATTTCATTTTCAGAGCGATTCGCCGGATGAGCCCTTGATATTTCGTCGTTTTCTGCCAATTTTCTGGATTTTTTAAAATTTCACTTTTTTGTGAAAATATCCACTAAGTGAGGGAATAATATGTGTGAGGGTACCCCAGGAGAGTTCCAAATGTGTGTGGGTAGAATATATATCTCACGGGGGTAAAATTGAAAAAAGTTTAAAAAATTTTTTTTTGGACTTAGTCATTTTTACGGCGTTTATCAGACTTTCAGATTGGGGAAATGTCAGTGAGCATTCCGATTACAGTTCCAGAGTGATTCGCCCAATGAGTCCATGATATTTAGTCGTTTTCAGCCAATTTTCTGGATTTTTGAAAATTTCACTTTTTTGTGAAAATATCCACTAAATGAGGGAATAATATGTGTGAGGGTACCCGAGGAGAGCTCAAAATGTGTGTGGGTAGAATATAAATCCCACGGGGGTAAAATTGAAAAAAGTTGAAAAAATTTTTTTTTTGGACTTAGTCATTTTTCCGGCGTTTATCAGACTTTCAGATAGGGGAAATGTCAGTGAGCATTCCGATTTCAGTTCCAGAGTGATTCGCCCAATTTGTCCTTGATATTTCGTCGTTTTCAGCCAATTTTCTGGATTTTTTAAAATTTCACTTTTTTGTGAAAATATCCACTAAATGAGGGAATAATATGTGTGAGGGTATGCGAGGAGAGTTCCAAATGTGTGTGGGTAGAATATATATCCCACGGGGGTAAAATTGAAAAAAGTTGAAAAAATTTTTTTTTTTGGACTTAGTCATTTTTCCGGCGTTTATCAGACTTTCAGATAGGGGAAATGTCAGTGAGCATTCCGATTTCAGTTCCAGAGTGATTCGCCCAATGAGTCCTTGATATTTAGTCGTTTTCAGCCAATTTTCTGGATTTTTGAAAATTTCACTTTTTTGTGAAAATATCCACTAAATGAGGGAATAATATGTGTGAGGGTATGCGAGGAGAGTTCCAAATGTGTGTGGGTAGAATATATATCCCAGGGGGGTAAAATTGAAAAAAGTTGAAAAAGTTTTTTTTTTGGACTTAGTAATTTTTCCGTCGTTTATCAGACTTTCAGATAGGGGAAATGTCAGTGAGCATTCCGATTTCAGTTCCAGAGTGATTCGCCCAATGAGTCCTTGATATTTAGTCGTTTTCAGCCAATTTTCTGGATTTTTGAAAATTTCACTTTTTTGTGAAAATATCCACTAAATGAGGGAATAATATGTGTGAGGGTACCCGAGGAGAGTTCCAAATGTGTGTGGGTAGATTATATATCCCACGGGGGTAAAATTGAAAAAAGTTGAAAAAATTTTTTTTTTGGACTTAGTAATTTTTCCGTCGTTTATCAGACTTTCAGATAGGGGAAATGTCAGTGAGCATTCCGATTTCAGTTCCAGAGTGATTCGCCCAATGAGTCCTTGATATTTAGTCGTTTTCAGCCAATTTTCTGGATTTTTGAAAATTTCACTTTTTTGTGAAAATATCCACTAAATGAGGGAATAATATGTGTGAGGGTATGCGAGGAGAGTTCCAAATGTGTGTGGGTAGAATATATATCCCACGGGGGTAAAATTGAAAAAAGTTGAAAAAATTTTTTTTTTTGGACTTAGTAATTTTTCCGTCGTTTATCAGACTTTCAGATAGGGGAAATGTCAGTGAGCATTCTGATTTCATTTTCAGAGCGATTCGCCGGATGAGCCCTTCATGTTTCGTCGTTTTCTGCCAATTTTCTGGATTTTTAAAAATTTCACTTTTTTGTGAAAATATCCACTAAATGAGGGAGTAATATGTGTGAGGGTACCCCAGGAGAGTTCCAAATGTGTGTGGGTAGAATATATATCTCACGGGGGTAAAATTGAAAAAAGTTTAAAAAATTTTTTTTTGGACTTAGTCATTTTTACGGCGTTTATCAGACTGTCAGATTGGGGAAATGTCAGTGAGCATTCCGATTTCAGTTCCAGAGTGATTCACCCAATGAGTCCATGATATTTATTCGTTTTCAGCCAATTTTCTGGATTTTTGAAAATTTCACTTTTTTGTGAAAATATCCACTAAATGAGGGAATAATATGTGTGAGGGTACCCGAGGAGAGTTCCAAATGTGTGTGGGTAGATTATATATCCCACGGGGGTAAAATTGAAAAAAGTTGAAAAAATTTTTTTTTTGGACTTAGTAATTTTTCCGTCGTTTATCAGACTTTCAGATAGGGGAAATGTCAGTGAGCATTCCGATTTCAGTTCCAGAGTGATTCGCCCAATGAGTCCTTGATATTTAGTCGTTTTCAGCCAATTTTCTGGATTTTTGAAAATTTCACTTTTTTGTGAAAATATCCACTAAATGAGGGAATAATATGTGTGAGGGTATGCGAGGAGAGTTCCAAATGTGTGTGGGTAGAATATATATCCCACGGGGGTAAAATTGAAAAAAGTTGAAAAAATTTTTTTTTTTGGACTTAGTAATTTTTCCGTCGTTTATCAGACTTTCAGATAGGGGAAATGTCAGTGAGCATTCCGATTTCAGTTCCAGAGTGATTCGCCCAATGAGTCCTTGATATTTAGTCGTTTTCAGCCAATTTTCTGGATTTTTTAAAATTTCACTTTTTTGTGAAAATATCCACTAAATGAGGGAATAATATGTGTGAGGGTACCCGAGGAGAGTTCCAAATGTGTGTGGGTAGATTATATATCCCACGGGGGTAAAATTGAAAAAAGTTGAAAAAATTTTTTTTTTGGACTTAGTAATTTTTCCGTCGTTTATCAGACTTTCAGATAGGGGAAATGTCAGTGATCGTTCAAATTTCATTTTCAGAGCGATTCGCCGGATGAGTCCTTGATATTTAGTCGTTTTCAGCCAATTTTCTGGATTTTTTAAAATTTCACTTTTTTGTGAAAATATCCACTAAATGAGGGAATAATATGTGTGAGGGTACCCGAGGAGAGTTCCAAATGTGTGTGGGTAGAATATATATCCCACGGGGGTAAAATTGAAAAAAGTTGAAAAAATTTTTTTTTTGGACTTAGTAATTTTTCCGTCGTTTATCAGACTTTCAGATAGGGGAAATGTCAGTGAGCATTCCGATTTCAGTTCCAGAGTGATTCGCCCAATGAGTCCTTGATATTTAGTCGTTTTCAGCCAATTTTCTGGATTTTTGAAAATTTCACTTTTTTGTGAAAATATCCACTAAATGAGGGAATAATATGTGTGAGGGTACCCGAGGAGAGTTCCAAATGTGTGTGGGTAGATTATATATCCCACGGGGGTAAAATTGAAAAAAGTTGAAAAAATTTTTTTTTTGGACTTAGTAATTTTTCCGTCGTTTATCAGACTTTCAGATAGGGGAAATGTCAGTGAGCATTCCGATTTCAGTTCCAGAGTGATTCGCCCAATGAGTCCTTGATATTTAGTCGTTTTCAGCCAATTTTCTGGATTTTTGAAAATTTCACTTTTTTGTGAAAATATCCACTAAATGAGGGAATAATATGTGTGAGGGTATGCGAGGAGAGTTCCAAATGTGTGTGGGTAGAATATATATCCCAGGGGGGTAAAATTGAAAAAAGTTGAAAAAGTTTTTTTTTTGGACTTAGTAATTTTTCCGTCGTTTATCAGACTTTCAGATAGGGGAAATGTCAGTGAGCATTCCGATTTCAGTTCCAGAGTGATTCACCCAATGAGTCCTTGATATTTAGTCGTTTTCAGCCAATTTTCTGGATTTTTGAAAATTTCACTTTTTTGTGAAAATATTCACTAAATGAGGGAATAATATGTGTGAGGGTACCCGAGGAGAGTTCCAAATGTGTGTGGGTAGATTATATATCCCACGGGGGTAAAATTGAAAAAAGTTGAAAAAATTTTTTTTTTGGACTTAGTAATTTTTCCGTCGTTTATCAGACTTTCAGATAGGGGAAATGTCAGTGAGCATTCCGATTTCAGTTCCAGAGTGATTCGCCCAATGAGTCCTTGATATTTAGTCGTTTTCAGCCAATTTTCTGGATTTTTGAAAATTTCACTTTTTTGTGAAAATATCCACTAAATGAGGGAATAATATGTGTGAGGGTATGCGAGGAGAGTTCCAAATGTGTGTGGGTAGAATATATATCCCACGGGGGTAAAATTGAAAAAAGTTGAAAAAATTTTTTTTTTTGGACTTAGTAATTTTTCCGTCGTTTATCAGACTTTCAGATAAGGGAAATGTCAGTGAGCATTCTGATTTCATTTTCAGAGCGATTCGCCGGATGAGCCCTTGATATTTCGTCGTTTTCTGCCAATTTTCTGGATTTTTTAAAATTTCACTTTTTTGTGAAAATATCCACTAAATGAGGGAATAATATGTGTGAGGGTACCCGAGGAGAGTTCCAAATGTGTGTGGGTAGAATATATATCCCACGGGGGTAAAATTGAAAAAAGTTGAAAAAAATTTTTTTTTTGGACTTAGTCATTTTTCCGGCGTTTATCAGACTTTCAGATAGGGGAAATGTCAGTGAGCATTCCGATTTCAGTTACAGAGTGATTTGCCCAATGAGTCCTTGATATTTAGTCGTTTTCAGCCAATTTTCTGGATTTTTGAAAATTTCACTTTTTTGTGAAAATATCCACTAAATGAGGGAATAATATGTGTGAGGGTACCCGAGGAGAGTTCCAAATGTGTGTGGGTAGATTATATATCCCACGGGGGTAAAATTGAAAAAAGTTGAAAAAATTTTTTTTTTTGGACTTAGTAATTTTTCCGTCGTTTATCAGACTTTCAGATAGGGGAAATGTCAGTGAGCATTCCGATTTCAGTTCCAGAGTGATTCGCCCAATGAGTCCTTGATATTTAGTCGTTTTCAGCCAATTTTCTGGATTTTTGAAAATTTCACTTTTTTGTGAAAATATCCACTAAATGAGGGAATAATATGTGTGAGGGTATGCGAGGAGAGTTCCAAATGTGTGTGGGTAGAATATATATCCCAGGGGGGTAAAATTGAAAAAAGTTGAAAAAGTTTTTTTTTTGGACTTAGTAATTTTTCCGTCGTTTATCAGACTTTCAGATAGGGGAAATGTCAGTGAGCATTCCGATTTCAGTTCCAGAGTGATTCGCCCAATGAGTCCTTGATATTTAGTCGTTTTCAGCCAATTTTCTGGATTTTTGAAAATTTCACTTTTTTGTGAAAATATTCACTAAATGAGGGAATAATATGTGTGAGGGTACCCGAGGAGAGTTCCAAATGTGTGTGGGTAGATTATATATCCCACGGGGGTAAAATTGAAAAAAGTTGAAAAAATTTTTTTTTTGGACTTAGTAATTTTTCCGTCGTTTATCAGACTTTCAGATAGGGGAAATGTCAGTGAGCATTCCGATTTCAGTTCCAGAGTGATTCGCCCAATGAGTCCTTGATATTTAGTCGTTTTCAGCCAATTTTCTGGATTTTTGAAAATTTCACTTTTTTGTGAAAATATCCACTAAATGAGGGAATAATATGTGTGAGGGTATGCGAGGAGAGTTCCAAATGTGTGTGGGTAGAATATATATCCCACGGGGGTAAAATTGAAAAAAGTTGAAAAAATTTTTTTTTTTGGACTTAGTAATTTTTCTGTCATTTATCAGACTTTCAGATAGGGGAAATGTCAGTGAGCATTCTGATTTCATTTTCAGAGCGATTCGCCGGATGAGCCCTTGATATTTCGTCGTTTTCTGCCAATTTTCTGGATTTTTTAAAATTTCACTTTTTTGTGAAAATATCCACTAAATGAGGGAATAATATGTGTGAGGGTACCCCAGGAGAGTTCCAAATGTGTGTGGGTAGAATATATATCTCACGGGGGTAAAATTGAAAAAAGTTAAAAAAATTTTTTTTTGGACTTAGTCATTTTTACGGCGTTTATCAGACTTTCAGATTGGGGAAATGTCAGTGAGCATTCCGATTTCAGTTCCAGAGTGATTCGCCCAATGAGTCCATGATATTTAGTCGTTTTCAGCCAATTTTCTGGATTTTTGAAAATTTCACTTTTTTGTGAAAATATCCACTAAATGAGGGAATAATATGTGTGAGGGCACCCGAGGAGAGTTCCAAATGTGTGTGGGTAGAATATATATCCCACGGGGGTAAAATTGAAAAAAGTTGAAAAAATTTTTTTTTGGACTTAGTAATTTTTCCGGCGTTTATCAGACTTTCAGATAGGGGAAATGTCAGTGAGCATTCCGATTTCAGTTCCAGAGTGATTCGCCCAATGAGTCCTTGATATTTAGTCGTTTTCAGCCAATTTTCTGGATTTTTGAAAATTTCACTTTTTTGTGAAAATATCCACTAAATGAGGGAATAATATGTGTGAGGGTATGCGAGGAGAGTTTCAAATGTGTGTGGGTAGAATATATATCCCACGGGGGTAAAATTGAAAAAAGTTTAAAAATTTTTTTTTTTGGACTTTGTCATTTTTCCGGCGTTTATCAGACTTTCAGATAGGGGAAATGTCAGTGAGCATTCCGATTTCATTTTCAGAGCGAATCGCCGGATGAGTCCTTGATATTTCGTCGTTTTCAGCCAATTTTCTGGATTTTTTAAAATTTCACTTTTTTGTGAAAATATCCACTAAATGAGGGAATAATATGTGTGAGGGTATGCGAGGAGAGTTTCAAATGTGTGTGGGTAGAATATATATCCCACGGGGGTAAAATTGAAAAAAGTTGAAAAAATTTTTTTTTTTGGACTTAGTCATTTTTCCGGCGTTTATCAGACTTTCAGATAGGGGAAATGTCAGTGAGCATTCCGATTTCAGTTCCAGAGCGATTCGCCCAATGAGTCCTTGATATTTTGTCGTTTTCAGCCAATTTTCTGGATTTTTGAAAATGTCACTTTTTTGTGAAAATATCCACTAAATGAGGGAATAATATGTGTGAGGGTACCCGAGGAGAGTTCCAAATGTCTGTGGGTAGAATATATATCCCACGGGGGTAAAATTGAAAAAAGTTGAAAAAGTTTTTTTTTTGGACTTAGTAATTTTTCCGGCGTTTATCAGACTTTCAGATAGGGGAAATGTCAGTGAGCATTCCGATTTCAGTTCCAGAGTGATTCGCCCAATGAGTCCATGATATTTAGTCGTTTTCAGCCAATTTTCTGGATTTTTGAAAATTTCACTTTTTTTGTGAAAATATCCACTAAATGAGGGAATAATATGTGTGAGAGCACCCGAGGAGAGTTCCAAATGTGTGTGGGTAGAATATATATCCCACGGGGGTAAAATTGAAAAAAGTTGAAAAAGTTTTTTTTTTGGACTTAGTAATTTTTCCGGCGTTTATCAGACTTTCAGATAGGGGAAATGTCAGTGAGCATTCCGATTTCAGTTCCAGAGTGATTCGCTCAATGAGTCCTTGATATTTCGTCGTTTTCAGCCAATTTTCTGGATTTTTTAAAATTTCACTTTTTTGTGAAAATATCCACTAAATGAGGGAATAATATGTGTGAGGGTACCCGAGGAGAGCTCAAAATGTGTGTGGGTAGAATATAAATCCCACGGGGGTAAAATTGAAAAAAGTTTAAAAAATTTTTTTTTTGGACTTAGTCATTTTTCCGGCGTTTATCAGACTTTCAGATAGGGGAAATATCAGTGAGCATTCCGATTTCATTTTCAGAGCGAATCGCCCAATGAGTCCTTGATATTTAGTCGTTTTCAGCCTATTTTCTGGATTTTTTAAAATTTCACGTTTTTGTGAAAATATCCACTAAATGAGGGAATAATATGTGTGAGGGTACCCGAGGAGAGTTCCAAATGTGTGTGGGTAGAATATATATCCCACAGGGGTAAAATTGAAAAAAGTTGAAAAAAATTTTTTTTTTGGACTTAGTAATTTTTCTGTCATTTATCAGACTTTCAGATAGGGGAAATGTCAGTGAGCATTCTGATTTCATTTTCAGAGCGATTCGCCGGATGAGCCCTTGATATTTCGTCGTTTTCTGCCAATTTTCTGGATTTTTTAAAATTTCACTTTTTTGTGAAAATATCCACTAAATGAGGGAATAATATGTGTGAGGGTACCCCAGGAGAGTTCCAAATGTGTGTGGGTAGAATATATATCTCACGGGGGTAAAATTGAAAAAAGTTAAAAAATTTTTTTTTTGGACTTAGTCATTTTTACGGCGTTTATCAGACTTTCAGATTGGGGAAATGTCAGTGAGCATTCCGATTTCAGTTCCAGAGTGATTCGCCCAATGAGTCCATGATATTTAGTCGTTTTCAGCCAATTTTCTGGATTTTTGAAAATTTCACTTTTTTGTGAAAATATCCACTAAATGAGGGAATAATATGTGTGAGGGCACCCGAGGAGAGTTCCAAATGTGTGTGGGTAGAATATATATCCCACGGGGGTAAAATTGAAAAAAGTTGAAAAAATTTTTTTTTGGACTTAGTAATTTTTCCGGCGTTTATCAGACTTTCAGATAGGGGAAATGTCAGTGAGCATTCCGATTTCAGTTCCAGAGTGATTCGCCCAATGAGTCCTTGATATTTAGTCGTTTTCAGCCAATTTTCTGGATTTTTGAAAATTTCACTTTTTTGTGAAAATATCCACTAAATGAGGGAATAATATGTGTGAGGGTACGCGAGGAGAGTTCCAAATGTGTGTGGGTAGAATATATATCCCACGGGGGTAAAATTGAAAAAAGTTTAAAAATTTTTTTTTTTGGACTTTGTCATTTTTCCGGCGTTTATCAGACTTTCAGATAGGGGAAATGTCAGTGAGCATTCCGATTTCATTTTCAGAGCGAATCGCCGGATGAGTCCTTGATATTTCGTCGTTTTCAGCCAATTTTCTGGATTTTTTAAAATTTCACTTTTTTGTGAAAATATCCACTAAATGAGGGAATAATATGTGTGAGGGTATGCGAGGAGAGTTCCAAATGTGTGTGGGTAGAATATATATCCCACGGGGGTAAAATTGAAAAAAGTTGAAAAAATTTTTTTTTTTGGACTTAGTCATTTTTCCGGCGTTTATCAGACTTTCAGATAGGGGAAATGTCAGTGAGCATTCCGATTTCAGTTCCAGAGCGATTCGCCCAATGAGTCCTTGATATTTTGTCGTTTTCAGCCAATTTTCTGGATTTTTGAAAATGTCACTTTTTTGTGAAAATATCCACTAAATGAGGGAATAATATGTGTGAGGGTACCCGAGGAGAGTTCCAAATGTCTGTGGGTAGAATATATATCCCACGGGGGTAAAATTGAAAAAAGTTGAAAAAGTTTTTTTTTTGGACTTAGTAATTTTTCCGGCGTTTATCAGACTTTCAGATAGGGGAAATGTCAGTGAGCATTCCGATTTCAGTTCCAGAGTGATTCGCCCAATGAGTCCATGATATTTAGTCGTTTTCAGCCAATTTTCTGGATTTTTGAAAATTTCACTTTTTTTGTGAAAATATCCACTAAATGAGGGAATAATATGTGTGAGAGCACCCGAGGAGAGTTCCAAATGTGTGTGGGTATAATATATATCCCACGGGGGTAAAATTGAAAAAAGTTGAAAAAGTTTTTTTTTTGGACTTAGTAATTTTTCCGGCGTTTATCAGACTTTCAGATAGGGGAAATGTCAGTGAGCATTCCGATTTCAGTTCCAGAGTGATTCGCTCAATGAGTCCTTGATATTTAGTCGTTTTCAGCCAATTTTCTGGATTTTTTAAAATTTCACTTTTTTGTGAAAATATCCACTAAATGAGGGAATAATATGTGTGAGGGTACCCGAGGAGAGTTCCAAATGTGTGTGGGTAGAATATATATCCCACGGGGGTAAAATTGAAAAAAGTTGAAAAAAATTTTTTTTTTGGACTTAGTAATTTTTCTGTCATTTATCAGACTTTCAGATAGGGGAAATGTCAGTGAGCATTCTGATTTCATTTTCAGAGCGATTCGCCGGATGAGCCCTTGATATTTCGTCGTTTTCTGCCAATTTTCTGGATTTTTTAAAATTTCACTTTTTTGTGAAAATATCCACTAAATGAGGGAATAATATGTGTGAGGGTACCCCAGGAGAGTTCCAAATGTGTGTGGGTAGAATATATATCTCACGGGGGTAAAATTGAAAAAAGTTAAAAAAAATTTTTTTTGGACTTAGTCATTTTTACGGCGTTTATCAGACTTTCAGATTGGGGAAATGTCAGTGAGCATTCCGATTTCAGTTCCAGAGTGATTCGCCCAATGAGTCCTTGATATTTAGTCGTTTTCAGCCAATTTTCTGGATTTTTGAAAATTTCACTTTTTTGTGAAAATATCCACTAAATGAGGGAATAATATGTGTGAGGGCACCCGAGGAGAGTTCCAAATGTGTGTGGGTAGAATATATATCCCACGGGGGTAAAATTGAAAAAAGTTGAAAAAATTTTTTTTTGGACTTAGTAATTTTTCCGGCGTTTATCAGACTTTCAGATAGGGGAAATGTCAGTGAGCATTCCGATTTCAGTTCCAGAGTGATTCGCCCAATGAGTCCTTGATATTTAGTCGTTTTCAGCCAATTTTCTGGATTTTTGAAAATTTCACTTTTTTGTGAAAATATCCACTAAATGAGGGAATAATATGTGTGAGGGTACGCGAGGAGAGTTCCAAATGTGTGTGGGTAGAATATATATCCCACGGGGGTAAAATTGAAAAAAGTTTAAAAATTTTTTTTTTTGGACTTTGTCATTTTTCCGGCGTTTATCAGACTTTCAGATAGGGGAAATGTCAGTGAGCATTCCGATTTCATTTTCAGAGCGAATCGCCGGATGAGTCCTTGATATTTCGTCGTTTTCAGCCAATTTTCTGGATTTTTTAAAATTTCACTTTTTTGTGAAAATATCCACTAAATGAGGGAATAATATGTGTGAGGGTATGCGAGGAGAGTTCCAAATGTGTGTGGGTAGAATATATATCCCACGGGGGTAAAATTGAAAAAAGTTGAAAAAATTTTTTTTTTTGGACTTAGTCATTTTTCCGGCGTTTATCAGACTTTCAGATAGGGGAAATGTCAGTGAGCATTCCGATTTCAGTTCCAGAGCGATTCGCCCAATGAGTCCTTGATATTTTGTCGTTTTCAGCCAATTTTCTGGATTTTTGAAAATGTCACTTTTTTGTGAAAATATCCACTAAATGAGGGAATAATATGTGTGAGGGTACCCGAGGAGAGTTCCAAATGTCTGTGGGTAGAATATATATCCCACGGGGGTAAAATTGAAAAAAGTTGAAAAAGTTTTTTTTTTGGACTTAGTAATTTTTCCGGCGTTTATCAGACTTTCAGATAGGGGAAATGTCAGTGAGCATTCCGATTTCAGTTCCAGAGTGATTCGCCCAATGAGTCCATGATATTTAGTCGTTTTCAGCCAATTTTCTGGATTTTTGAAAATTTCACTTTTTTTGTGAAAATATCCACTAAATGAGGGAATAATATGTGTGAGAGCACCCGAGGAGAGTTCCAAATGTGTGTGGGTAGAATATATATCCCAGGGGGGTAAAATTGAAAAAAGTTGAAAAAGTTTTTTTTTTGGACTTAGTAATTTTTCCGTCGTTTATCAGACTTTCAGATAGGGGAAATGTCAGTGAGCATTCCGATTTCAGTTCCAGAGTGATTCGCCCAATGAGTCCTTGATATTTAGTCGTTTTCAGCCAATTTTCTGGATTTTTGAAAATTTCACTTTTTTGTGAAAATATTCACTAAATGAGGGAATAATATGTGTGAGGGTACCCGAGGAGAGTTCCAAATGTGTGTGGGTAGATTATATATCCCACGGGGGTAAAATTGAAAAAAGTTGAAAAAATTTTTTTTTTGGACTTAGTAATTTTTCCGTCGTTTATCAGACTTTCAGATAGGGGAAATGTCAGTGAGCATTCCGATTTCAGTTCCAGAGTGATTCGCCCAATGAGTCCTTGATATTTAGTCGTTTTCAGCCAATTTTCTGGATTTTTGAAAATTTCACTTTTTTGTGAAAATATCCACTAAATGAGGGAATAATATGTGTGAGGGTATGCGAGGAGAGTTCCAAATGTGTGTGGGTAGAATATATATCCCACGGGGGTAAAATTGAAAAAAGTTGAAAAAATTTTTTTTTTTGGACTTAGTAATTTTTCTGTCATTTATCAGACTTTCAGATAGGGGAAATGTCAGTGAGCATTCTGATTTCATTTTCAGAGCGATTCGCCGGATGAGCCCTTGATATTTCGTCGTTTTCTGCCAATTTTCTGGATTTTTTTAAATTTCACTTTTTTGTGAAAATATCCACTAAATGAGGGAATAATATGTGTGAGGGTACCCCAGGAGAGTTCCAAATGTGTGTGGGTAGAATATATATCTCACGGGGGTAAAATTGAAAAAAGTTAAAAAAATTTTTTTTTGGACTTAGTCATTTTTACGGCGTTTATCAGACTTTCAGATTGGGGAAATGTCAGTGAGCATTCCGATTTCAGTTCCAGAGTGATTCGCCCAATGAGTCCATGATATTTAGTCGTTTTCAGCCAATTTTCTGGATTTTTGAAAATTTCACTTTTTTGTGAAAATATCCACTAAATGAGGGAATAATATGTGTGAGGGCACCCGAGGAGAGTTCCAAATGTGTGTGGGTAGAATATATATCCCACGGGGGTAAAATTGAAAAAAGTTGAAAAAATTTTTTTTTGGACTTAGTAATTTTTCCGGCGTTTATCAGACTTTCAGATAGGGGAAATGTCAGTGAGCATTCCGATTTCAGTTCCAGAGTGATTCGCCCAATGAGTCCTTGATATTTAGTCGTTTTCAGCCAATTTTCTGGATTTTTGAAAATTTCACTTTTTTGTGAAAATATCCACTAAATGAGGGAATAATATGTGTGAGGGTATGCGAGGAGAGTTTCAAATGTGTGTGGGTAGAATATATATCCCACGGGGGTAAAATTGAAAAAAGTTTAAAAATTTTTTTTTTTGGACTTTGTCATTTTTCCGGCGTTTATCAGACTTTCAGATAGGGGAAATGTCAGTGAGCATTCCGATTTCATTTTCAGAGCGAATCGCCGGATGAGTCCTTGATATTTCGTCGTTTTCAGCCAATTTTCTGGATTTTTTAAAATTTCACTTTTTTGTGAAAATATCCACTAAATGAGGGAATAATATGTGTGAGGGTATGCGAGGAGAGTTTCAAATGTGTGTGGGTAGAATATATATCCCACGGGGGTAAAATTGAAAAAAGTTGAAAAAATTTTTTTTTTTGGACTTAGTCATTTTTCCGGCGTTTATCAGACTTTCAGATAGGGGAAATGTCAGTGAGCATTCCGATTTCAGTTCCAGAGCGATTCGCCCAATGAGTCCTTGATATTTTGTCGTTTTCAGCCAATTTTCTGGATTTTTGAAAATGTCACTTTTTTGTGAAAATATCCACTAAATGAGGGAATAATATGTGTGAGGGTACCCGAGGAGAGTTCCAAATGTCTGTGGGTAGAATATATATCCCACGGGGGTAAAATTGAAAAAAGTTGAAAAAGTTTTTTTTTTGGACTTAGTAATTTTTCCGGCGTTTATCAGACTTTCAGATAGGGGAAATGTCAGTGAGCATTCCGATTTCAGTTCCAGAGTGATTCGCCCAATGAGTCCATGATATTTAGTCGTTTTCAGCCAATTTTCTGGATTTTTGAAAATTTCACTTTTTTTGTGAAAATATCCACTAAATGAGGGAATAATATGTGTGAGAGCACCCGAGGAGAGTTCCAAATGTGTGTGGGTAGAATATATATCCCACGGGGGTAAAATTGAAAAAAGTTGAAAAAGTTTTTTTTTTGGACTTAGTAATTTTTCCGGCGTTTATCAGACTTTCAGATAGGGGAAATGTCAGTGAGCATTCCGATTTCAGTTCCAGAGTGATTCGCTCAATGAGTCCTTGATATTTCGTCGTTTTCAGCCAATTTTCTGGATTTTTTAAAATTTCACTTTTTTGTGAAAATATCCACTAAATGAGGGAATAATATGTGTGAGGGTACCCGAGGAGAGCTCAAAATGTGTGTGGGTAGAATATAAATCCCACGGGGGTAAAATTGAAAAAAGTTTAAAAAATTTTTTTTTTGGACTTAGTCATTTTTCCGGCGTTTATCAGACTTTCAGATAGGGGAAATATCAGTGAGCATTCCGATTTCATTTTCAGAGCGAATCGCCCAATGAGTCCTTGATATTTAGTCGTTTTCAGCCTATTTTCTGGATTTTTTAAAATTTCACGTTTTTGTGAAAATATCCACTAAATGAGGGAATAATATGTGTGAGGGTACCCGAGGAGAGTTCCAAATGTGTGTGGGTAGAATATATATCCCACGGGGGTAAAATTGAAAAAAGTTGAAAAAAATTTTTTTTTTGGACTTAGTAATTTTTCTGTCATTTATCAGACTTTCAGATAGGGGAAATGTCAGTGAGCATTCTGATTTCATTTTCAGAGCGATTCGCCGGATGAGCCCTTGATATTTCGTCGTTTTCTGCCAATTTTCTGGATTTTTTAAAATTTCACTTTTTTGTGAAAATATCCACTAAATGAGGGAATAATATGTGTGAGGGTACCCCAGGAGAGTTCCAAATGTGTGTGGGTAGAATATATATCTCACGGGGGTAAAATTGAAAAAAGTTAAAAAATTTTTTTTTTGGACTTAGTCATTTTTACGGCGTTTATCAGACTTTCAGATTGGGGAAATGTCAGTGAGCATTCCGATTTCAGTTCCAGAGTGATTCGCCCAATGAGTCCATGATATTTAGTCGTTTTCAGCCAATTTTCTGGATTTTTGAAAATTTCACTTTTTTGTGAAAATATCCACTAAATGAGGGAATAATATGTGTGAGGGCACCCGAGGAGAGTTCCAAATGTGTGTGGGTAGAATATATATCCCACGGGGGTAAAATTGAAAAAAGTTGAAAAAATTTTTTTTTGGACTTAGTAATTTTTCCGGCGTTTATCAGACTTTCAGATAGGGGAAATGTCAGTGAGCATTCCGATTTCAGTTCCAGAGTGATTCGCCCAATGAGTCCTTGATATTTAGTCGTTTTCAGCCAATTTTCTGGATTTTTGAAAATTTCACTTTTTTGTGAAAATATCCACTAAATGAGGGAATAATATGTGTGAGGGTACGCGAGGAGAGTTCCAAATGTGTGTGGGTAGAATATATATCCCACGGGGGTAAAATTGAAAAAAGTTTAAAAATTTTTTTTTTTGGACTTTGTCATTTTTCCGGCGTTTATCAGACTTTCAGATAGGGGAAATGTCAGTGAGCATTCCGATTTCATTTTCAGAGCGAATCGCCGGATGAGTCCTTGATATTTCGTCGTTTTCAGCCAATTTTCTGGATTTTTTAAAATTTCACTTTTTTGTGAAAATATCCACTAAATGAGGGAATAATATGTGTGAGGGTATGCGAGGAGAGTTCCAAATGTGTGTGGGTAGAATATATATCCCACGGGGGTAAAATTGAAAAAAGTTGAAAAAATTTTTTTTTTTGGACTTAGTCATTTTTCCGGCGTTTATCAGACTTTCAGATAGGGGAAATGTCAGTGAGCATTCCGATTTCAGTTCCAGAGCGATTCGCCCAATGAGTCCTTGATATTTTGTCGTTTTCAGCCAATTTTCTGGATTTTTGAAAATGTCACTTTTTTGTGAAAATATCCACTAAATGAGGGAATAATATGTGTGAGGGTACCCGAGGAGAGTTCCAAATGTCTGTGGGTAGAATATATATCCCACGGGGGTAAAATTGAAAAAAGTTGAAAAAGTTTTTTTTTTGGACTTAGTAATTTTTCCGGCGTTTATCAGACTTTCAGATAGGGGAAATGTCAGTGAGCATTCCGATTTCAGTTCCAGAGTGATTCGCCCAATGAGTCCATGATATTTAGTCGTTTTCAGCCAATTTTCTGGATTTTTGAAAATTTCACTTTTTTTGTGAAAATATCCACTAAATGAGGGAATAATATGTGTGAGAGCACCCGAGGAGAGTTCCAAATGTGTGTGGGTAGAATATATATCCCACGGGGGTAAAATTGAAAAAAGTTGAAAAAGTTTTTTTTTTGGACTTAGTAATTTTTCCGGCGTTTATCAGACTTTCAGATAGGGGAAATGTCAGTGAGCATTCCGATTTCAGTTCCAGAGTGATTCGCTCAATGAGTCCTTGATATTTCGTCGTTTTCAGCCAATTTTCTGGATTTTTTAAAATTTCACTTTTTTGTGAAAATATCCACTAAATGAGGGAATAATATGTGTGAGGGTACCCGAGGAGAGCTCAAAATGTGTGTGGGTAGAATATAAATCCCACGGGGGTAAAATTGAAAAAAGTTTAAAAAATTTTTTTTTTGGACTTAGTCATTTTTCCGGCGTTTATCAGACTTTCAGATAGGGGAAATATCAGTGAGCATTCCGATTTCATTTTCAGAGTGAATCGCCCAATGAGTCCTTGATATTTAGTCGTTTTCAGCCAATTTTCTGGATTTTTTAAAATTTCACTTTTTTGTGAAAATATCCACTAAATGAGGGAATAATATGTGTGAGGGTACCCGAGGAGAGTTCCAAATGTGTGTGGGTAGAATATATATCCCACGGGGGTAAAATTGAAAAAAGTTGAAAAAAATTTTTTTTTTGGACTTAGTCATTTTTCCGGCGTTTATCAGACTTTCAGATAGGGGAAATGTCAGTGATCGTTCTGATTTCATTTTCAGAGCGATTCGCCGGATGAGTCCTTGATATTTAGTCGTTTTCAGCCAATTTTCTGGATTTTTTAAAATTTCACTTTTTTGTGAAAATATCCACTAAATGAGGGAATAATATGTGTGAGGGTACTCGAGGAGAGTTCCAAATGTGTGTGGGTAGAATATATATCCCACGGGGGTAAAATTGAAAAAAGTTGAAAAAACTTTTTTTTTGGACTTAGTAATTTTTCCGTCGTTTATCAGACTTTCAGATAGGGGAAATGTCAGTGAGCATTCCGATTTCAGTTCCAGAGTGATTCGCCCAATGAGTCCTTGATATTTAGTCGTTTTCAGCCAATTTTCTGGATTTTTGAAAATTTCACTTTTTTGTGAAAATATCCACTAAATGAGGGAATAATATGTGTGAGGGTATGCGAGGAGAGTTCCAAATGTGTGTGGGTAGAATATATATCCCACGGGGGTAAAATTGAAAAAAGTTGAAAAAATTTTTTTTTTTGGACTTAGTAATTTTTCCGTCGTTTATCAGACTTTCAGATAGGGGAAATGTCAGTGAGCATTCTGATTTCATTTTCAGAGCGATTCGCCGGATGAGCCCTTGATATTTCGTCGTTTTCTGCCAATTTTCTGGATTTTTTAAAATTTCACTTTTTTGTGAAAATATCCACTAAATGAGGGAATAATATGTGTGAGGGTACCCCAGGAGAGTTCCAAATGTGTGTGGGTAGAATATATATCTCACGGGGGTAAAATTGAAAAAAGTTTAAAAAATTTTTTTTTGGACTTAGTCATTTTTACGGCGTTTATCAGACTTTCAGATTGGGGAAATGTCAGTGAGCATTCCGATTTCAGTTCCAGAGTGATTCGCCCAATGAGTCCATGATATTTAGTCGTTTTCAGCCAATTTTCTGGATTTTTGAAAATTTCACTTTTTTGTGAAAATATCCACTAAATGAGGGAATAATATGTGTGAGGGTACCCGAGGAGAGCTCAAAATGTGTGTGGGTAGAATATAAATCCCACGGGGGTAAAATTGAAAAAAGTTGAAAAAATTTTTTTTTTGGACTTAGTCATTTTTCCGGCGTTTATCAGACTTTCAGATAGGGGAAAAGTCAGTGAGCATTCCGATTTCAGTTCCAGAGCGATTCGCCCAATGAGTCCTTGATATTTTGTCGTTTTCAGCCAATTTTCTGGATTTTTGAAAATGTCACTTTTTTGTGAAAATATCCACTAAATGAGGGAATAATATGTGTGAGGGTACCCGAGGAGAGTTCCAAATGTGTGTGGGTAGAATATATATCCCACGGGGGTAAAATTGAAAAAAGTTGAAAAAGTTTTTTTTTTGGACTTAGTAATTTTTCCGGCGTTTATCAGACTTTCAGATAGGGGAAATGTCAGTGAGCATTCCGATTTCAGTTCCAGAGTGATTCGCCCAATGAGTCCTTGATATTTCGTCGTTTTCAGCCAATTTTCTGGATTTTTTAAAATTTCACTTTTTTGTGAAAATATCCACTAAATGAGGGAATAATATGTGTGAGGGTACCCGAGGAGAGCTCAAAATGTGTGTGGGTAGAATATAAATCCCACGGGGGTAAAATTGAAAAAAGTTTAAAAAATTTTTTTTTTGGACTTAGTCATTTTTCCGGCGTTTATCAGACTTTCAGATAGGGGAAATATCAGTGAGCATTCCGATTTCATTTTCAGAGCGAATCGCCCAATGAGTCCTTGATATTTAGTCGTTTTCAGCCAATTTTCTGGATTTTTTAAAATTTCACTTTTTTGTGAAAATATCCACTAAATGAGGGAATAATATGTGTGAGGGTACCCGAGGAGAGTTCCAAATGTGTGTGGGTAGAATATATATCCCACGGGGGTAAAATTGAAAAAAGTTGAAAAAAATTTTTTTTTTGGACTTAGTCATTTTTCCGGCGTTTATCAGACTTTCAGATAGGGGAAATGTCAGTGATCGTTCTGATTTCATTTTCAGAGCGATTCGCCGGATGAGTCCTTGATATTTAGTCGTTTTCAGCCAATTTTCTGGATTTTTTAAAATTTCACTTTTTTGTGAAAATATCCACTAAATGAGGGAATAATATGTGTGAGGGTACCCGAGGAGAGTTCCAAATGTGTGTGGGTAGAATATATATCCCACGGGGGTAAAATTGAAAAAAGTTGAAAAAATTTTTTTTTTGGACTTAGTAATTTTTCCGTCGTTTATCAGACTTTCAGATAGGGGAAATGTCAGTGAGCATTCCGATTTCAGTTCCAGAGTGATTCGCCCAATGAGTCCTTGATATTTAGTCGTTTTCAGCCAATTTTCTGGATTTTTGAAAATTTCACTTTTTTGTGAAAATATCCACTAAATGAGGGAATAATATGTGTGAGGGTACCCGAGGAGAGTTCCAAATGTGTGTGGGTAGAATATATATCCCATGGGGTAAAATTGAAAAAAGTTTAAAAAAATTTTTTTTTTGGACTTAGTCATTTTTCCGGCGTTTATCAGACTTTCAGATAGGGGAAATGTCAGTGAGCGTTCTGATTTCATTTCCACAGCGATTCGCCGGATGAGTCCTTGATATTTAGTCGTTTTCAGCCAATTTTCTGGATTTTTGAAAATTTCACTTTTTTGTGAAAATATCCACTAAATGAGGGAATAATATGTGTGAGGGCACCCGAGGAGAGTTCCAAATGTGTGTGGGTAGAATATATATCCCACGGGGGTAAAATTGAAAAAAGGTTAAAAAAAATTTTTTTTGGACTTAGTCATTTTTCCGGCGTTTATCAGACTTTCAGATAGGGGAAATGTCAGTGAGCATTCCGATTTCAGTTCCAGAGCGATTCGCCCAATGAGTCCTTGATATTTCGTCGTTTTCAGCCAATTTTCTGGATTTTTGAAAATGTCACTTTTTTGTGAAAATATCCACTAAATGAGGGAATAATATGTGTGAGGGTACCCGAGGAGATCTCAAAATGTGTGTGGGTAGAATATAAATCCCACGGGGGTAAAATTGAAAAAAGTTTAAAAAATTTTTTTTTTGGACTTAGTCATTTTTCCGGCGTTTATCAGACTTTCAGATAGGGGAAATGTCAGTGAGCATTCCGATTTCATTTTCAGAGCGATTCGCCGGATGAGCCCTTCATGTTTCGTCGTTTTCTGCCAATTTTCTGGATTTTTTAAAATTTCACTTTTTTGTGAAAATATCCACTAAATGAGGGAGTAATATGTGTGAGGGTACCCCAGGAGAGTTCCAAATGTGTGTGGGTAGAATATATATCTCACGGGGGTAAAATTGAAAAAAGTTTAAAAAATTTTTTTTTGGACTTAGTCATTTTTACGGCGTTTATCAGACTGTCAGATTGGGGAAATGTCAGTGAGCATTCCGATTTCAGTTCCAGAGTGATTCGCCCAATGAGTCCATGATATTTAGTCGTTTTCAGCCAATTTTCTGGATTTTTGAAAATTTCACTTTTTTGTGAAAATATCCACTAAATGAGGGAATAATATGTGTGAGGGTACCCGAGGAGAGTTCCAAATGTGTGTGGGTAGATTATATATCCCACGGGGGTAAAATTGAAAAAAGTTGAAAAAATTTTTTTTTTGGACTTAGTAATTTTTCCGTCGTTTATCAGACTTTCAGATAGGGGAAATGTCAGTGAGCATTCCGATTTCAGTTCCAGAGTGATTCGCCCAATGAGTCCTTGATATTTAGTCGTTTTCAGCCAATTTTCTGGATTTTTGAAAATTTCACTTTTTTGTGAAAATATCCACTAAATGAGGGAATAATATGTGTGAGGGTATGCGAGGAGAGTTCCAAATGTGTGTGGGTAGAATATATATCCCACGGGGGTAAAATTGAAAAAAGTTGAAAAAATTTTTTTTTTTGGACTTAGTAATTTTTCCGTCGTTTATCAGACTTTCAGATAGGGGAAATGTCAGTGAGCATTCTGATTTCATTTTCAGAGCGATTCGCCGGATGAGCCCTTGATATTTCGTCGTTTTCTGCCAATTTTCTGGATTTTTTAAAACTTCACTTTTTTGTGAAAATATCCACTAAGTGAGGGAATAATATGTGTGAGGGTACCCCAGGAGAGTTCCAAATGTGTGTGGGTAGAATATATATCTCACGGGGGTAAAATTGAAAAAAGTTTAAAAAATTTTTTTTTGGACTTAGTCATTTTTACGGCGTTTATCAGACTTTCAGATTGGGGAAATGTCAGTGAGCATTCCGATTTCAGTTCCAGAGTGATTCGCCCAATGAGTCCATGATATTTAGTCGTTTTCAGCCAATTTTCTGGATTTTTGAAAATTTCACTTTTTTGTGAAAATATCCACTAAATGAGGGAATAATATGTGTGAGGGTACCCGAGGAGAGCTCAAAATGTGTGTGGGTAGAATATAAATCCCACGGGGGTAAAATTGAAAAAAGTTGAAAAAATTTTTTTTTTGGACTTAGTCATTTTTCCGGCGTTTATCAGACTTTCAGATAGGGGAAATGTCAGTGAGCATTCCGATTTCAGTTCCAGAGTGATTCGCCCAATTTGTCCTTGATATTTCGTCGTTTTCAGCCAATTTTCTGGATTTTTTAAAATTTCACTTTTTTGTGAAAATATCCACTAAATGAGGGAATAATATGTGTGAGGGTATGCGAGGAGAGTTCCAAATGTGTGTGGGTAGAATATATATCCCACGGGGGTAAAATTGAAAAAAGTTGAAAAAATTTTTTTTTTTGGACTTAGTCATTTTTCCGGCGTTTATCAGACTTTCAGATAGGGGAAATGTCAGTGAGCATTCCGATTTCAGTTCCAGAGTGATTCGCCCAATGAGTCCTTGATATTTAGTCGTTTTCAGCCAATTTTCTGGATTTTTGAAAATTTCACTTTTTTGTGAAAATATCCACTAAATGAGGGAATAATATGTGTGAGGGTATGCGAGGAGAGTTCCAAATGTGTGTGGGTAGAATATATATCCCAGGGGGGTAAAATTGAAAAAAGTTGAAAAAGTTTTTTTTTTGGACTTAGTAATTTTTCCGTCGTTTATCAGACTTTCAGATAGGGGAAATGTCAGTGAGCATTCCGATTTCAGTTCCAGAGTGATTCGCCCAATGAGTCCTTGATATTTAGTCGTTTTCAGCCAATTTTCTGGATTTTTGAAAATTTCACTTTTTTGTGAAAATATCCACTAAATGAGGGAATAATATGTGTGAGGGTACCCGAGGAGAGTTCCAAATGTGTGTGGGTAGATTATATATCCCACGGGGGTAAAATTGAAAAAAGTTGAAAAAATTTTTTTTTTGGACTTAGTAATTTTTCCGTCGTTTATCAGACTTTCAGATAGGGGAAATGTCAGTGAGCATTCCGATTTCAGTTCCAGAGTGATTCGCCCAATGAGTCCTTGATATTTAGTCGTTTTCAGCCAATTTTCTGGATTTTTGAAAATTTCACTTTTTTGTGAAAATATCCACTAAATGAGGGAATAATATGTGTGAGGGTATGCGAGGAGAGTTCCAAATGTGTGTGGGTAGAATATATATCCCACGGGGGTAAAATTGAAAAAAGTTGAAAAAATTTTTTTTTTTGGACTTAGTAATTTTTCCGTCGTTTATCAGACTTTCAGATAGGGGAAATGTCAGTGAGCATTCTGATTTCATTTTCAGAGCGATTCGCCGGATGAGCCCTTCATGTTTCGTCGTTTTCTGCCAATTTTCTGGATTTTTAAAAATTTCACTTTTTTGTGAAAATATCCACTAAATGAGGGAGTAATATGTGTGAGGGTACCCCAGGAGAGTTCCAAATGTGTGTGGGTAGAATATATATCTCACGGGGGTAAAATTGAAAAAAGTTTAAAAAATTTTTTTTTGGACTTAGTCATTTTTACGGCGTTTATCAGACTGTCAGATTGGGGAAATGTCAGTGAGCATTCCGATTTCAGTTCCAGAGTGATTCACCCAATGAGTCCATGATATTTAGTCGTTTTCAGCCAATTTTCTGGATTTTTGAAAATTTCACTTTTTTGTGAAAATATCCACTAAATGAGGGAATAATATGTGTGAGGGTACCCGAGGAGAGTTCCAAATGTGTGTGGGTAGATTATATATCCCACGGGGGTAAAATTGAAAAAAGTTGAAAAAATTTTTTTTTTGGACTTAGTAATTTTTCCGTCGTTTATCAGACTTTCAGATAGGGGAAATGTCAGTGAGCATTCCGATTTCAGTTCCAGAGTGATTCGCCCAATGAGTCCTTGATATTTAGTCGTTTTCAGCCAATTTTCTGGATTTTTGAAAATTTCACTTTTTTGTGAAAATATCCACTAAATGAGGGAATAATATGTGTGAGGGTATGCGAGGAGAGTTCCAAATGTGTGTGGGTAGAATATATATCCCACGGGGGTAAAATTGAAAAAAGTTGAAAAAATTTTTTTTTTTGGACTTAGTAATTTTTCCGTCGTTTATCAGACTTTCAGATAGGGGAAATGTCAGTGAGCATTCCGATTTCAGTTCCAGAGTGATTCGCCCAATGAGTCCTTGATATTTAGTCGTTTTCAGCCAATTTTCTGGATTTTTGAAAATTTCACTTTTTTGTGAAAATATCCACTAAATGAGGGAATAATATGTGTGAGGGTACCCGAGGAGAGTTCCAAATGTGTGTGGGTAGATTATATATCCCACGGGGGTAAAATTGAAAAAAGTTGAAAAAATTTTTTTTTTGGACTTAGTAATTTTTCCGTCGTTTATCAGACTTTCAGATAGGGGAAATGTCAGTGAGCATTCCGATTTCAGTTCCAGAGTGATTCGCCCAATGAGTCCTTGATATTTAGTCGTTTTCAGCCAATTTTCTGGATTTTTGAAAATTTCACTTTTTTGTGAAAATATCCACTAAATGAGGGAATAATATGTGTGAGGGTATGCGAGGAGAGTTCCAAATGTGTGTGGGTAGAATATATATCCCACGGGGGTAAAATTGAAAAAAGTTGAAAAAATTTTTTTTTTTGGACTTAGTAATTTTTCCGTCGTTTATCAGACTTTCAGATAGGGGAAATGTCAGTGAGCATTCTGATTTCATTTTCAGAGCGATTCGCCGGATGAGCCCTTCATGTTTCGTCGTTTTCTGCCAATTTTCTGGATTTTTAAAAATTTCACTTTTTTGTGAAAATATCCACTAAATGAGGGAGTAATATGTGTGAGGGTACCCCAGGAGAGTTCCAAATGTGTGTGGGTAGAATATATATCTCACGGGGGTAAAATTGAAAAAAGTTTAAAAAATTTTTTTTTGGACTTAGTCATTTTTACGGCGTTTATCAGACTGTCAGATTGGGGAAATGTCAGTGAGCATTCCGATTTCAGTTCCAGAGTGATTCACCCAATGAGTCCATGATATTTAGTCGTTTTCAGCCAATTTTCTGGATTTTTGAAAATTTCACTTTTTTGTGAAAATATCCACTAAATGAGGGAATAATATGTGTGAGGGTACCCGAGGAGAGTTCCAAATGTGTGTGGGTAGATTATATATCCCACGGGGGTAAAATTGAAAAAAGTTGAAAAAATTTTTTTTTTGGACTTAGTAATTTTTCCGTCGTTTATCAGACTTTCAGATAGGGGAAATATCAGTGAGCATTCCGATTTCATTTTCAGAGCGAATCGCCCAATGAGTCCTTGATATTTAGTCGTTTTCAGCCAATTTTCTGGATTTTTTAAAATTTCACTTTTTTGTGAAAATATCCACTAAATGAGGGAATAATATGTGTGAGGGTACCCGAGGAGAGTTCCAAATGTGTGTGGGTAGAATATATATCCCACGGGGGTAAAATTGAAAAAAGTTGAAAAAAATTTTTTTTTTGGACTTAGTCATTTTTCCGGCGTTTATCAGACTTTCAGATAGGGGAAATGTCAGTGATCGTTCTGATTTCATTTTCAGAGCGATTCGCCGGATGAGTCCTTGATATTTAGTCGTTTTCAGCCAATTTTCTGGATTTTTTAAAATTTCACTTTTTTGTGAAAATATCCACTAAATGAGGGAATAATATGTGTGAGGGTACTCGAGGAGAGTTCCAAATGTGTGTGGGTAGAATATATATCCCACGGGGGTAAAATTGAAAAAAGTTGAAAAAACTTTTTTTTTGGACTTAGTAATTTTTCCGTCGTTTATCAGACTTTCAGATAGGGGAAATGTCAGTGAGCATTCCGATTTCAGTTCCAGAGTGATTCGCCCAATGAGTCCTTGATATTTAGTCGTTTTCAGCCAATTTTCTGGATTTTTGAAAATTTCACTTTTTTGTGAAAATATCCACTAAATGAGGGAATAATATGTGTGAGGGTATGCGAGGAGAGTTCCAAATGTGTGTGGGTAGAATATATATCCCACGGGGGTAAAATTGAAAAAAGTTGAAAAAATTTTTTTTTTTGGACTTAGTAATTTTTCCGTCGTTTATCAGACTTTCAGATAGGGGAAATGTCAGTGAGCATTCTGATTTCATTTTCAGAGCGATTCGCCGGATGAGCCCTTGATATTTCGCCGTTTTCTGCCAATTTTCTGGATTTTTTAAAATTTCACTTTTTTGTGAAAATATCCACTAAATGAGGGAATAATATGTGTGAGGGTACCCCAGGAGAGTTCCAAATGTGTGTGGGTAGAATATATATCTCACGGGGGTAAAATTGAAAAAAGTTTAAAAAATTTTTTTTTGGACTTAGTCATTTTTACGGCGTTTATCAGACTTTCAGATTGGGGAAATGTCAGTGAGCATTCCGATTTCAGTTCCAGAGCGATTCGCCCAATGAGTCCTTGATATTTTGTCGTTTTCAGCCAATTTTCTGGATTTTTGAAAATGTCACTTTTTTGTGAAAATATCCACTAAATGAGGGAATAATATGTGTGAGGGTACCCGAGGAGAGTTCCAAATGTGTGTGGGTAGAATATATATCCCACGGGGGTAAAATTGAAAAAAGTTGAAAAAGTTTTTTTTTTGGACTTAGTAATTTTTCCGGCGTTTATCAGACTTTCAGATAGGGGAAATGTCAGTGAGCATTCCGATTTCAGTTCCAGAGTGATTCGCCCAATGAGTCCTTGATATTTCGTCGTTTTCAGCCAATTTTCTGGATTTTTTAAAATTTCACTTTTTTGTGAAAATATCCACTAAATGAGGGAATAATATGTGTGAGGGTACCCGAGGAGAGCTCAAAATGTGTGTGGGTAGAATATAAATCCCACGGGGGTAAAATTGAAAAAAGTTTAAAAAATTTTTTTTTTGGACTTAGTCATTTTTCCGGCGTTTATCAGACTTTCAGATAGGGGAAATATCAGTGAGCATTCCGATTTCATTTTCAGAGCGAATCGCCCAATGAGTCCTTGATATTTAGTCGTTTTCAGCCAATTTTCTGGATTTTTTAAAATTTCACTTTTTTGTGAAAATATCCACTAAATGAGGGAATAATATGTGTGAGGGTACCCGAGGAGAGTTCCAAATGTGTGTGGGTAGAATATATATCCCACGGGGGTAAAATTGAAAAAAGTTGAAAAAAATTTTTTTTTTGGACTTAGTCATTTTTCCGGCGTTTATCAGACTTTCAGATAGGGGAAATGTCAGTGATCGTTCTGATTTCATTTTCAGAGCGATTCGCCGGATGAGTCCTTGATATTTAGTCGTTTTCAGCCAATTTTCTGGATTTTTTAAAATTTCACTTTTTTGTGAAAATATCCACTAAATGAGGGAATAATATGTGTGAGGGTACCCGAGGAGAGTTCCAAATGTGTGTGGGTAGAATATATATCCCACGGGGGTAAAATTGAAAAAAGTTGAAAAAAATTTTTTTTTTGGACTTAGTAATTTTTCCGTCGTTTATCAGACTTTCAGATAGGGGAAATGTCAGTGAGCATTCCGATTTCAGTTCCAGAGTGATTCGCCCAATGAGTCCTTGATATTTAGTCGTTTTCAGCCAATTTTCTGGATTTTTGAAAATTTCACTTTTTTGTGAAAATATCCACTAAATGAGGGAATAATATGTGTGAGGGTACCCGAGGAGAGTTCCAAATGTGTGTGGGTAGAATATATATCCCATGGGGTAAAATTGAAAAAAGTTTAAAAAAATTTTTTTTTTGGACTTAGTCATTTTTCCGGCGTTTATCAGACTTTCAGAAAGGGGAAATGTCAGTGAGCGTTCTGATTTCATTTCCACAGCGATTCGCCGGATGAGTCCTTGATATTTAGTCGTTTTCAGCCAATTTTCTGGATTTTTGAAAATTTCACTTTTTTGTGAAAATATCCACTAAATGAGGGAATAATATGTGTGAGGGCACCCGAGGAGAGTTCCAAATGTGTGTGGGTAGAATATATATCCCACGGGGGTAAAATTGAAAAAAGGTTAAAAAAAATTTTTTTTGGACTTAGTCATTTTTCCGGCGTTTATCAGACTTTCAGATAGGGGAAATGTCAGTGAGCATTCCGATTTCAGTTCCAGAGCGATTCGCCCAATGAGTCCTTGATATTTCGTCGTTTTCAGCCAATTTTCTGGATTTTTGAAAATGTCACTTTTTTGTGAAAATATCCACTAAATGAGGGAATAATATGTGTGAGGGTACCCGAGGAGATCTCAAAATGTGTGTGGGTAGAATATAAATCCCACGGGGGTAAAATTGAAAAAAGTTTAAAAAATTTTTTTTTTGGACTTAGTCATTTTTCCGGCGTTTATCAGACTTTCAGATAGGGGAAATGTCAGTGAGCATTCCGATTTCATTTTCAGAGCGATTCGCCGGATGAGCCCTTCATGTTTCGTCGTTTTCTGCCAATTTTCTGGATTTTTTAAAATTTCACTTTTTTGTGAAAATATCCACTAAATGAGGGAGTAATATGTGTGAGGGTACCCCAGGAGAGTTCCAAATGTGTGTGGGTAGAATATATATCTCACGGGGGTAAAATTGAAAAAAGTTTAAAAAATTTTTTTTTGGACTTAGTCATTTTTACGGCGTTTATCAGACTGTCAGATTGGGGAAATGTCAGTGAGCATTCCGATTTCAGTTCCAGAGTGATTCGCCCAATGAGTCCATGATATTTAGTCGTTTTCAGCCAATTTTCTGGATTTTTGAAAATTTCACTTTTTTGTGAAAATATCCACTAAATGAGGGAATAATATGTGTGAGGGTACCCGAGGAGAGTTCCAAATGTGTGTGGGTAGATTATATATCCCACGGGGGTAAAATTGAAAAAAGTTGAAAAAATTTTTTTTTTGGACTTAGTAATTTTTCCGTCGTTTATCAGACTTTCAGATAGGGGAAATGTCAGTGAGCATTCCGATTTCAGTTCCAGAGTGATTCGCCCAATGAGTCCTTGATATTTAGTCGTTTTCAGCCAATTTTCTGGATTTTTGAAAATTTCACTTTTTTGTGAAAATATCCACTAAATGAGGGAATAATATGTGTGAGGGTATGCGAGGAGAGTTCCAAATGTGTGTGGGTAGAATATATATCCCACGGGGGTAAAATTGAAAAAAGTTGAAAAAATTTTTTTTTTTGGACTTAGTAATTTTTCCGTCGTTTATCAGACTTTCAGATAGGGGAAATGTCAGTGAGCATTCTGATTTCATTTTCAGAGCGATTCGCCGGATGAGCCCTTGATATTTCGTCGTTTTCTGCCAATTTTCTGGATTTTTTAAAATTTCACTTTTTTGTGAAAATATCCACTAAATGAGGGAATAATATGTGTGAGGGTACCCCAGGAGAGTTCCAAATGTGTGTGGGTAGAATATATATCTCACGGGGGTAAAATTGAAAAAAGTTAAAAAAATTTTTTTTTGGACTTAGTCATTTTTACGGCGTTTATCAGACTTTCAGATTGGGGAAATGTCAGTGAGCATTCCGATTTCAGTTCCAGAGTGATTCGCCCAATGAGTCCATGATATTTAGTCGTTTTCAGCCAATTTTCTGGATTTTTGAAAATTTCACTTTTTTGTGAAAATATCCACTAAATGAGGGAATAATATGTGTGAGGGTACCCGAGGAGAGCTCAAAATGTGTGTGGGTAGAATATAAATCCCACGGGGGTAAAATTGAAAAAAGTTGAAAAAATTTTTTTTTTGGACTTAGTCATTTTTCCGGCGTTTATCAGACTTTCAGATAGGGGAAATGTCAGTGAGCATTCCGATTTCAGTTCCAGAGTGATTCGCCCAATTTGTCCTTGATATTTCGTCGTTTTCAGCCAATTTTCTGGATTTTTTAAAATTTCACTTTTTTGTGAAAATATCCACTAAATGAGGGAATAATATGTGTGAGGGTATGCGAGGAGAGTTCCAAATGTGTGTGGGTAGAATATATATCCCACGGGGGTAAAATTGAAAAAAGTTGAAAAAATTTTTTTTTTTGGACTTAGTCATTTTTCCGGCGTTTATCAGACTTTCAGATAGGGGAAATGTCAGTGAGCATTCCGATTTCAGTTCCAGAGTGATTCGCCCAATGAGTCCTTGATATTTAGTCGTTTTCAGCCAATTTTCTGGATTTTTGAAAATTTCACTTTTTTGTGAAAATATCCACTAAATGAGGGAATAATATGTGTGAGGGTATGCGAGGAGAGTTCCAAATGTGTGTGGGTAGAATATATATCCCAGGGGGGTAAAATTGAAAAAAGTTGAAAAAGTTTTTTTTTTGGACTTAGTAATTTTTCCGTCGTTTATCAGACTTTCAGATAGGGGAAATGTCAGTGAGCATTCCGATTTCAGTTCCAGAGTGATTCGCCCAATGAGTCCTTGATATTTAGTCGTTTTCAGCCAATTTTCTGGATTTTTGAAAATTTCACTTTTTTGTGAAAATATCCACTAAATGAGGGAATAATATGTGTGAGGGTACCCGAGGAAAGTTCCAAATGTGTGTGGGTAGATTATATATCCCACGGGGGTAAAATTGAAAAAAGTTGAAAAAATTTTTTTTTTGGACTTAGTAATTTTTCCGTCGTTTATCAGACTTTCAGATAGGGGAAATGTCAGTGAGCATTCCGATTTCAGTTCCAGAGTGATTCGCCCAATGAGTCCTTGATATTTAGTCGTTTTCAGCCAATTTTCTGGATTTTTGAAAATTTCACTTTTTTGTGAAAATATCCACTAAATGAGGGAATAATATGTGTGAGGGTATGCGAGGAGAGTTCCAAATGTGTGTGGGTAGAATATATATCCCACGGGGGTAAAATTGAAAAAAGTTGAAAAAATTTTTTTTTTTGGACTTAGTAATTTTTCCGTCGTTTATCAGACTTTCAGATAGGGGAAATGTCAGTGAGCATTCTGATTTCATTTTCAGAGCGATTCGCCGGATGAGCCCTTCATGTTTCGTCGTTTTCTGCCAATTTTCTGGATTTTTAAAAATTTCACTTTTTTGTGAAAATATCCACTAAATGAGGGAGTAATATGTGTGAGGGTACCCCAGGAGAGTTCCAAATGTGTGTGGGTAGAATATATATCTCACGGGGGTAAAATTGAAAAAAGTTTAAAAAATTTTTTTTTGGACTTAGTCATTTTTACGGCGTTTATCAGACTGTCAGATTGGGGAAATGTCAGTGAGCATTCCGATTTCAGTTCCAGAGTGATTCACCCAATGAGTCCATGATATTTAGTCGTTTTCAGCCAATTTTCTGGATTTTTGAAAATTTCACTTTTTTGTGAAAATATCCACTAAATGAGGGAATAATATGTGTGAGGGTACCCGAGGAGAGTTCCAAATGTGTGTGGGTAGATTATATATCCCACGGGGGTAAAATTGAAAAAAGTTGAAAAAATTTTTTTTTTGGACTTAGTAATTTTTCCGTCGTTTATCAGACTTTCAGATAGGGGAAATGTCAGTGAGCATTCCGATTTCAGTTCCAGAGTGATTCGCCCAATGAGTCCTTGATATTTAGTCGTTTTCAGCCAATTTTCTGGATTTTTGAAAATTTCACTTTTTTGTGAAAATATCCACTAAATGAGGGAATAATATGTGTGAGGGTATGCGAGGAGAGTTCCAAATGTGTGTGGGTAGAATATATATCCCACGGGGGTAAAATTGAAAAAAGTTGAAAAAATTTTTTTTTTTGGACTTAGTAATTTTTCCGTCGTTTATCAGACTTTCAGATAGGGGAAATGTCAGTGAGCATTCCGATTTCAGTTCCAGAGTGATTCGCCCAATGAGTCCTTGATATTTAGTCGTTTTCAGCCAATTTTCTTTATTTTTGAAAATTTCACTTTTTTGTGAAAATATCCACTAAATGAGGGAATAATATGTGTGAGGGTACCCGAGGAGAGTTCCAAATGTGTGTGGGTAGATTATATATCCCACGGGGGTAAAATTGAAAAAAGTTGAAAAAATTTTTTTTTTGGACTTAGTAATTTTTCCGTCGTTTATCAGACTTTCAGATAGGGGAAATGTCAGTGAGCATTCCGATTTCAGTTCCAGAGTGATTCGCCCAATGAGTCCTTGATATTTAGTCGTTTTCAGCCAATTTTCTGGATTTTTGAAAATTTCACTTTTTTGTGAAAATATCCACTAAATGAGGGAATAATATGTGTGAGGGTATGCGAGGAGAGTTCCAAATGTGTGTGGGTAGAATATATATCCCACGGGGGTAAAATTGAAAAAAGTTGAAAAAATTTTTTTTTTTGGACTTAGTAATTTTTCCGTCGTTTATCAGACTTTCAGATAGGGGAAATGTCAGTGAGCATTCTGATTTCATTTTCAGAGCGATTCGCCGGATGAGCCCTTCATGTTTCGTCGTTTTCTGCCAATTTTCTGGATTTTTAAAAATTTCACTTTTTTGTGAAAATATCCACTAAATGAGGGAGTAATATGTGTGAGGGTACCCCAGGAGAGTTCCAAATGTGTGTGGGTAGAATATATATCTCACGGGGGTAAAATTGAAAAAAGTTGAAAAAATTTTTTTTTTTGGACTTAGTAATTTTTCCGTCGTTTATCAGACTTTCAGATAGG
Organism: Phyllobates terribilis; assembly: GCF_046119375.1. NCBI lineage: Eukaryota > Metazoa > Chordata > Amphibia > Anura > Dendrobatidae > Phyllobates > Phyllobates terribilis. The sequence goes on along the minus strand of NW_027362768.1, from coordinate 233,808,942 downwards.
GGAAATGTCAGTGAGCATTCTGATTTCATTTTCAGAGCGATTCGCCGGATGAGCCCTTGATATTTCGTCGTTTTCTGCCAATTTTCTGGATTTTTTAAAATTTCACTTTTTTGTGAAAATATCCACTAAATGAGGGAATAATATGTGTGAGGGTACCCCAGGAGAGTTCCAAATGTGTGTGGGTAGAATATATATCTCACGGGGGTAAAATTGAAAAAAGTTTAAAAAATTTTTTTTTGGACTTAGTCATTTTTACGGCGTTTATCAGACTTTCAGATTGGGGAAATGTCAGTGAGCATTCCGATTTCAGTTCCAGAGTGATTCGCCCAATGAGTCCATGATATTTAGTCGTTTTCAGCCAATTTTCTGGATTTTTGAAAATTTCACTTTTTTGTGAAAATATCCACTAAATGAGGGAATAATATGTGTGAGGGTACCCGAGGAGAGCTCAAAATGTGTGTGGGTAGAATATAAATCCCACAGGGGTAAAATTGAAAAAAGTTGAAAAAATTTTTTTTTTGGACTTAGTCATTTTTCCGGCGTTTATCAGACTTTCAGATAGGGGAAATGTCAGTGAGCATTCCGATTTCAGTTCCAGAGTGATTCGCCCAATTTGTCCTTGATATTTCGTCGTTTTCAGCCAATTTTCTGGATTTTTTAAAATTTCACTTTTTTGTGAAAATATCCACTAAATGAGGGAATAATATGTGTGAGGGTATGCGAGGAGAGTTCCAAATGTGTGTGGGTAGAATATATATCCCACGGGGGTAAAATTGAAAAAAGTTGAAAAAATTTTTTTTTTTGGACTTAGTCATTTTTCCGGCGTTTATCAGACTTTCAGATAGGGGAAATGTCAGTGAGCATTCCGATTTCAGTTCCAGAGCGATTCGCCCAATGAGTCCTTGATATTTTGTCGTTTTCAGCCAATTTTCTGGATTTTTGAAAATGTCACTTTTTTGTGAAAATATCCACTAAATGAGGGAATAATATGTGTGAGGGTACCCGAGGAGAGTTCCAAATGTGTGTGGGTAGAATATATATCCCACGGGGGTAAAATTGAAAAAAGTTGAAAAAGTTTTTTTTTTGGACTTAGTAATTTTTCCGGCGTTTATCAGACTTTCAGATAGGGGAAATGTCAGTGAGCATTCCGATTTCAGTTCCAGAGTGATTCGCCCAATGAGTCCTTGATATTTCGTCGTTTTCAGCCAATTTTCTGGATTTTTTAAAATTTCACTTTTTTGTGAAAATATCCACTAAATGAGGGAATAATATGTGTGAGGGTACCCGAGGAGAGCTCAAAATGTGTGTGGGTAGAATATAAATCCCACGGGGGTAAAATTGAAAAAAGTTTAAAAAATTTTTTTTTTGGACTTAGTCATTTTTCCGGCGTTTATCAGACTTTCAGATAGGGGAAATATCAGTGAGCATTCCGATTTCATTTTCAGAGCGAATCGCCCAATGAGTCCTTGATATTTAGTCGTTTTCAGCCAATTTTCTGGATTTTTTAAAATTTCACTTTTTTGTGAAAATATCCACTAAATGAGGGAATAATATGTGTGAGGGTACCCGAGGAGAGTTCCAAATGTGTGTGGGTAGAATATATATCCCACGGGGGTAAAATTGAAAAAAGTTGAAAAAAATTTTTTTTTTGGACTTAGTCATTTTTCCGGCGTTTATCAGACTTTCAGATAGGGGAAATGTCAGTGATCGTTCTGATTTCATTTTCAGAGCGATTCGCCGGATGAGTCCTTGATATTTAGTCGTTTTCAGCCAATTTTCTGGATTTTTTAAAATTTCACTTTTTTGTGAAAATATCCACTAAATGAGGGAATAATATGTGTGAGGGTACCCGAGGAGAGTTCCAAATGTGTGTGGGTAGAATATATATCCCACGGGGGTAAAATTGAAAAAAGTTGAAAAAATTTTTTTTTTGGACTTAGTAATTTTTCCGTCGTTTATCAGACTTTCAGATAGGGGAAATGTCAGTGAGCATTCCGATTTCAGTTCCAGAGTGATTCGCCCAATGAGTCCTTGATATTTAGTCGTTTTCAGCCAATTTTCTGGATTTTTGAAAATTTCACTTTTTTGTGAAAATATCCACTAAATGAGGGAATAATATGTGTGAGGGTACCCGAGGAGAGTTCCAAATGTGTGTGGGTAGAATATATATCCCATGGGGTAAAATTGAAAAAAGTTTAAAAAAATTTTTTTTTTGGACTTAGTCATTTTTCCGGCGTTTATCAGACTTTCAGATAGGGGAAATGTCAGTGAGCGTTCTGATTTCATTTCCACAGCGATTCGCCGGATGAGTCCTTGATATTTAGTCGTTTTCAGCCAATTTTCTGGATTTTTGAAAATTTCACTTTTTTGTGAAAATATCCACTAAATGAGGGAATAATATGTGTGAGGGCACCCGAGGAGAGTTCCAAATGTGTGTGGGTAGAATATATATCCCACGGGGGTAAAATTGAAAAAAGGTTAAAAAAAATTTTTTTTGGACTTAGTCATTTTTCCGGCGTTTATCAGACTTTCAGATAGGGGAAATGTCAGTGAGCATTCCGATTTCAGTTCCAGAGCGATTCGCCCAATGAGTCCTTGATATTTCGTCGTTTTCAGCCAATTTTCTGGATTTTTGAAAATGTCACTTTTTTGTGAAAATATCCACTAAATGAGGGAATAATATGTGTGAGGGTACCCGAGGAGAGCTCAAAATGTGTGTGGGTAGAATATATATCCCACGGAGGTAAAATTGAAAAAAATTTAAAAAATTGTTTTTTTTGGACTTAGTCTTTTTTCCGGCGTTTATCAGACTTTCTGATAGGGGAAATGTCAGTGAGCATTCTGATTTCATTTCCAGAGCAATTCGCCGGATGAGTCCTTGATATTTCGTCGTTTTCAGACAATTTTCTGGATTTTTTAAAATTTCACTTTTTTGTGAAAATATCCACTAAATGAGGGAATAATATGTGTGAGGGTACCCGAGGAGAGTTCCAAATGTGTGTGGGTAGAATATATATCCCACGGGGGTAAAATTGAAAAAAGTTGAAAAAATTTTTTTTTTGGACTTAGTAATTTTTCCGTCGTTTATCAGACTTTCAGATAGGGGAAATGTCAGTGAGCATTCCGATTTCAGTTCCAGAGTGATTCGCCCAATGAGTCCTTGATATTTCGTCGTTTTCAGCCAATTTTCTGGATTTTTTAAAATTTCACTTTTTTGTGAAAATATCCACTAAATGAGGGAATAATATGTGTGAGGGTACCCGAGGAGATCTCAAAATGTGTGTGGGTAGAATATAAATCCCACGGGGGTAAAATTGAAAAAAGTTTAAAAAATTTTTTTTTTGGACTTAGTCATTTTTCCAGCGTTTATCAGACTTTCAGATAGGGGAAATGTCAGTGAGCATTCCGATTTCATTTTCAGAGCGAATCGCCGGATGAGTCCTTGATATTTCGTCGTTTTCAGCCAATTTTCTGGATTTTTTAAAATTTCACTTTTTTGTGAAAATATCCACTAAATGAGGGAATAATATGTGTGAGGGTACCCGAGGAGAGTTCCAAATGTGTGTGGGTAGAATATATATCCCACGGGGGTAAAATTGAAAAAAGTTGAAAAAATTTTTTTTTTTGGACTTAGTCATTTTTCCGGCGTTTATCAGACTTTCAGATAGGGGAAATGTCAGTGAGCATTCCGATTTCAGTTCCAGAGCGATTCGCCCAATGAGTCCTTGATATTTCGTCGTTTTCAGCCAATTTTCTGGATTTTTGAAAATGTCACTTTTTTGTGAAAATATCCACTAAATGAGGGAATAATATGTGTGAGGGTACCCGAGGAGAGCTCAAAATGTGTGTGGGTAGAATATATATCCCACGGAGGTAAAATTGAAAAAAATTTAAAAAATTGTTTTTTTTGGACTTAGTCTTTTTTCCGGCGTTTATCAGACTTTCTGATAGGGGAAATGTCAGTGAGCATTCTGATTTCATTTCCAGAGCAATTCGCCGGATGAGTCCTTGATATTTCGTCGTTTTCAGACAATTTTCTGGATTTTTTAAAATTTCACTTTTTTGTGAAAATATCCACTAAATGAGGGAATAATATGTGTGAGGGTACCCGAGGAGAGTTCCAAATGTGTGTGGGTAGAATATATATCCCACGGGGGTAAAATTGAAAAAAGTTGAAAAAATTTTTTTTTTGGACTTAGTAATTTTTCCGTCGTTTATCAGACTTTCAGATAGGGGAAATGTCAGTGAGCATTCCGATTTCAGTTCCAGAGTGATTCGCCCAATGAGTCCTTGATATTTCGTCGTTTTCAGCCAATTTTCTGGATTTTTTAAAATTTCACTTTTTTGTGAAAATATCCACTAAATGAGGGAATAATATGTGTGAGGGTACCCGAGGAGATCTCAAAATGTGTGTGGGTAGAATATAAATCCCACGGGGGTAAAATTGAAAAAAGTTTAAAAAATTTTTTTTTTGGACTTAGTCATTTTTCCAGCGTTTATCAGACTTTCAGATAGGGGAAATGTCAGTGAGCATTCCGATTTCATTTTCAGAGCGAATCGCCGGATGAGTCCTTGATATTTCGTCGTTTTCAGCCAATTTTCTGGATTTTTTAAAATTTCACTTTTTTGTGAAAATATCCACTAAATGAGGGAATAATATGTGTGAGGGTACCCGAGGAGAGTTCCAAATGTGTGTGGGTAGAATATATATCCCACGGGGGTAAAATTGAAAAAAGTTGAAAAAATTTTTTTTTTTGGACTTAGTCATTTTTCCGGCGTTTATCAGACTTTCAGATAGGGGAAATGTCAGTGAGCATTCCGATTTCAGTTCCAGAGCGATTCGCCCAATGAGTCCTTGATATTTTGTCGTTTTCAGCCAATTTTCTGGATTTTTGAAAATGTCACTTTTTTGTGAAAATATCCACTAAATGAGGGAATAATATGTGTGAGGGTACCCGAGGAGAGTTCCAAATGTGTGTGGGTAGAATATATATCCCACGGGGGTAAAATTGAAAAAAGTTGAAAAAGTTTTTTTTTTGGACTTAGTAATTTTTCCGGCGTTTATCAGACTTTCAGATAGGGGAAATGTCAGTGAGCATTCCGATTTCAGTTCCAGAGTGATTCGCCCAATGAGTCCTTGATATTTCGTCGTTTTCAGCCAATTTTCTGGATTTTTTAAAATTTCACTTTTTTGTGAAAATATCCACTAAATGAGGGAATAATATGTGTGAGGGTACCCGAGGAGAGTTCCAAATGTGTGTGGGTAGATTATATATCCCACGGGGGTAAAATTGAAAAAAGTTGAAAAAATTTTTTTTTTGGACTTAGTAATTTTTCCGTCGTTTATCAGACTTTCAGATAGGGGAAATGTCAGTGAGCATTCCGATTTCAGTTCCAGAGTGATTCGCCCAATGAGTCCTTGATATTTAGTCGTTTTCAGCCAATTTTCTGGATTTTTGAAAATTTCACTTTTTTGTGAAAATATCCACTAAATGAGGGAATAATATGTGTGAGGGTACCCGAGGAGAGTTCCAAATGTGTGTGGGTAGATTATATATCCCACGGGGGTAAAATTGAAAAAAGTTGAAAAAATTTTTTTTTTTGGACTTAGTAATTTTTCCGTCGTTTATCAGACTTTCAGATAGGGGAAATGTCAGTGAGCATTCTGATTTCATTTTCAGAGCGATTCGCCGGATGAGCCCTTCATGTTTCGTCGTTTTCTGCCAATTTTCTGGATTTTTAAAAATTTCACTTTTTTGTGAAAATATCCACTAAATGAGGGAGTAATATGTGTGAGGGTACCCCAGGAGAGTTCCAAATGTGTGTGGGTAGAATATATATCTCACGGGGGTAAAATTGAAAAAAGTTTAAAAAATTTTTTTTTGGACTTAGTCATTTTTACGGCGTTTATCAGACTGTCAGATTGGGGAAATGTCAGTGAGCATTCCGATTTCAGTTCCAGAGTGATTCGCCCAATGAGTCCATGATATTTAGTCGTTTTCAGCCAATTTTCTGGATTTTTGAAAATTTCACTTTTTTGTGAAAATATCCACTAAATGAGGGAATAATATGTGTGAGGGCACCCGAGGAGAGTTCCAAATGTGTGTGGGTAGAATATATATCCCACGGGGGTAAAATTGAAAAAAGTTGAAAAAATTTTTTTTTTGGACTTAGTAATTTTTCCGGCGTTTATCAGACTTTCAGATAGGGGAAATGTCAGTGAGCATTCCGATTTCAGTTCCAGAGTGATTCGCCCAATTTGTCCTTGATATTTCGTCGTTTTCAGCCAATTTTCTGGATTTTTTAAAATTTCACTTTTTTGTGAAAATATCCACTAAATGAGGGAATAATATGTGTGAGGGTACCCGAGGAGAGCTCAAAATGTGTGTGGGTAGAATATAAATCCCACGGGGGTAAAATTGAAAAAAGTTTAAAAAATTTTTTTTTTGGACTTAGTCATTTTTCCGGCGTTTATCAGACTTTCAGATAGGGGAAATGTCAGTGAGCATTCCGATTTCATTTTCAGAGCGAATCGCCGGATGAGTCCTTGATATTTCGTCGTTTTCAGCCAATTTTCTGGATTTTTTAAAATTTCACTTTTTTGTGAAAATATCCACTAAATGAGGGAATAATATGTGTGAGGGTACCCGAGGAGAGTTCCAAATGTGTGTGGGTAGAATATATATCCCATGGGGTAAAATTGAAAAAAGTTTAAAAAAATTTTTTTTTTGGACTTAGTCATTTTTCCGGCGTTTATCAGACTTTCAGATAGGGGAAATGTCAGTGAGCGTTCTGATTTCATTTCCACAGCGATTCGCCGGATGAGTCCTTGATATTTAGTCGTTTTCAGCCAATTTTCTGGATTTTTGAAAATTTCACTTTTTTGTGAAAATATCCACTAAATGAGGGAATAATATGTGTGAGGGCACCCGAGGAGAGTTCCAAATGTGTGTGGGTAGAATATATATCCCACGGGGGTAAAATTGAAAAAAGTTGAAAAAATTTTTTTTTTGGACTTAGTAATTTTTCCGGCGTTTATCAGACTTTCAGATAGGGGAAATGTCAGTGAGCATTCCAATTTCAGTTCCAGAGTGATTCGCTCAATTTGTCCTTGATATTTCGTCGTTTTCAGCCAATTTTCTGGATTTTTTAAAATTTCACTTTTTTGTGAAAATATCCACTAAATGAGGGAATAATATGTGTGAGGGTACCCGAGGAGAGTTCCAAATGTGTGTGGGTAGATTATATATCCCACGGGGGTAAAATTGAAAAAAGTTGAAAAAATTTTTTTTTTGGACTTAGTAATTTTTCCGGCGTTTATCAGACTTTCAGATAGGGGAAATGTCAGTGAGCATTCCGATTTCAGTTCCAGAGTGATTCGCCCAATGAGTCCTTGATATTTTGTCGTTTTCAGCCAATTTTCTGGATTTTTTAAAATTTCACTTTTTTGTGAAAATATCCACTAAATGAGGGAATAATATGTGTGAGGGTACCCGAGGAGAGTTACAAATGTGTGTGGGTAGAATATATATCCCACGGGGGTAAAATTGAAAAAAGTTGAAAAAATTTTTTTTTTGGACTTAGTAATTTTTCCGTCGTTTATCAGACTTTCAGATAGGGGAAATGTCAGTGAGCAATCCGATTTCAGTTCCAGAGTGATTCGCCCAATGAGTCCTTGATATTTAGTCGTTTTCAGCCAATTTTCTGGATTTTTTAAAATTTCACTTTTTTGTGAAAATATCCACTAAATGAGGGAATAATATGTGTGAGGGTACCCGAGGAGAGTTACAAATGTGTGTGGGTAGAATATAAATCCCACGGGGGTAAAATTGAAAAAAGTTTAAAAAATTTTTTTTTTGGACTTAGTCATTTTTCCGGCGTTTATCAGACTTTCAGATAGGGGAAATGTCAGTGAGCATTCCGATTTCATTTTCAGAGCGAATCGCCGGATGAGTCCTTGATATTTCGTCGTTTTCAGCCAATTTTCTGGATTTTTTAAAATTTCACTTTTTTGTGAAAATATCCACTAAATGAGGGAATAATATGTGTGAGGGTACCCGAGGAGAGTTCCAAATGTGTGTGGGTAGAATATATATCCCACGGGGGTAAAATTGAAAAAAGTTGAAAAAATTTTTTTTTTGGACTTAGTAATTTTTCCGTCGTTTATCAGACTTTCAGATAGGGGAAATGTCAGTGAGCATTCCGATTTCAGTTCCAGAGTGATTCGCCCAATGAGTCCTTGATATTTAGTCGTTTTCAGCCAATTTTCTGGATTTTTGAAAATTTCACTTTTTTGTGAAAATATCCACTAAATGAGGGAATAATATGTGTGAGGGTACCCGAGGAGAGTTCCAAATGTGTGTGGGTAGATTATATATCCCACGGGGGTAAAATTGAAAAAAGTTGAAAAAATTTTTTTTTTGGACTTAGTAATTTTTCCGTCGTTTATCAGACTTTCAGATAGGGGAAATGTCAGTGAGCATTCCGATTTCAGTTCCAGAGTGATTCGCCCAATGAGTCCTTGATATTTAGTCGTTTTCAGCCAATTTTCTGGATTTTTGAAAATTTCACTTTTTTGTGAAAATATCCACTAAATGAGGGAATAATATGTGTGAGGGTACCCCAGGAGAGTTCCAAATGTGTGTGGGTAGAATATATATCCCACGGGGGTAAAATTGAAAAAAGTTTAAAAAATTTTTTTTTGGACTTAGTCATTTTTTCGGCGTTTATCAGACTTTCAGATAGGGGAAATGTCAGTGAGCATTCCGATTTCAGTTCCAGAGTGATTCGCCCAATGAGTCCATGATATTTAGTCGTTTTCAGCCAATTTTCTGGATTTTTGAAAATTTCACTTTTTTTGTGAAAATATCCACTAAATGAGGGAATAACATGTGTGAGGGCACCCAAGGAGAGTTCCAAATGTGTGTGGGTAGAATATATATCCCACGGGGGTAAAATTGAAAAAAGTTGAAAAAATTTTTTTTTTGGACTTAGTAATTTTTCCGGCGTTTATCAGACTTTCAGATAGGGGAAATGTCAGTGAGCATTCCGATTTCAGTTCCAGAGTGATTCGCCCAATGGGTCCTTGATATTTAGTCGTTTTCAGCCAATTTTCTGGATTTTTGAAAATTTCACTTTTTTGTGAAAATATCCTCTAAATGAGGGAATAATATGTGTGAGGGTACCCGAGGAGAGTTCCAAATGTGTGTGGGTAGAATATATATCCCACGGGGGTAAAATTGAAAAAAGTTGAAAAAGTTTTTTTTTTGGACTTAGTAATTTTTCCGGCGTTTATCAGACTTTCAGATAGGGGAAATGTCAGTGAGCATTCCGATTTCAGTTCCAGAGTGATTCGCCCAATGAGTCCTTGATATTTTGTCGTTTTCAGCCAATTTTCTGGATTTTTTAAAATTTCACTTTTTTGTGAAAATATCCACTAAATGAGGGAATAATATGTGTGAGGGTACCCGAGGAGAGTTACAAATGTGTGTGGGTAGAATATATATCCCACGGGGGTAAAATTGAAAAAAGTTGAAAAAATTTTTTTTTTGGACTTAGTAATTTTTCCGTCGTTTATCAGACTTTCAGATAGGGGAAATGTCAGTGAGCAATCCGATTTCAGTTCCAGAGTGATTCGCCCAATGAGTCCTTGATATTTAGTCGTTTTCAGCCAATTTTCTAGATTTTTGAAAATTTCACTTTTTTGTGAAAATATCCACTAAATGAGGGAATAATATGTGTGAGGGTACCCGAGGAGAGCTCAAAATGTGTGTGGGTAGAATATAACTCCCACGGGGGTAAAATTGAAAAAAATTTTAAAAATTTTTTTTTTGGACTTAGTCATTTTTCCTGCGTTTATCAGACTTTCAGATAGGGGAAATGTCAGTGAGCATTCCGAATTCAGTTCCAGAGTGATTCGCCCAATGAGTCCTTGATATTTCGTCGTTTTCAGCCAATCTTCTGGATTTTTAAAAATTTCACTTTTTTGTGAAAATATCCACTAAATGAGGGAATAATATGTGTGAGGGTACCCGAGGAGAGCTCAAAATGTGTGTGGGTAGAATATAAATCCCACGGGGGTAAAATTGAAAAAAGTTTTAAAAATTTTTTTTTTGGACTTAGTCATTTTTCCGGCGTTTATCAGACTTTCAGATAGGGGAAATATCAGTGAGCATTCCGATTTCATTTTCAGAGCGAATCGCCCAATGAGTCCTTGATATTTAGTCGTTTTCAGCCAATTTTCTGGATTTTTTAAAATTTCACTTTTTTGTGAAAATATCCACTAAATGAGGGAATAATATGTGTGAGGGTACCCGAGGACAGTTCCAAATGTGTGTGGGTAGAATATATATCCCACGGGGGTAAAATTGAAAAAAGTTGAAAAAATTTTTTTTTTGGACTTATTAATTTTTCCGTCGTTTATCAGACTTTCAGATAGGGGAAATGTCAGTGAGCATTCCGATTTCAGTTCCAGAGTGATTCGCCCAATGAGTCCTTGATATTTAGTCGTTTTCAGCCAATTTTCTGGATTTTTGAAAATTTCACTTTTTTGTGAAAATATCCACTAAATGAGGGAATAATATGTGTGAGGGTACCCGAGGAGAGTTCCAAATGTGTGTGGGTAGAATATATATCCCATGGGGTAAAATTGAAAAAAGTTTAAAAAAATTTTTTTTTTGGACTTAGTCATTTTTCCGGCGTTTATCAGACTTTCAGATAGGGGAAATGTCAGTGAGCGTTCTGATTTCATTTCCACAGCGATTCGCCGGATGAGTCCTTGATATTTAGTCGTTTTCAGCCAATTTTCTGGATTTTTGAAAATTTCACTTTTTTGTGAAAATATCCACTAAATGAGGGAATAATATGTGTGAGGGCACCCGAGGAGAGTTCCAAATGTGTGTGGGTAGAATATATATCCCACGGGGGTAAAATTGAAAAAAGGTTAAAAAAAATTTTTTTTGGACTTAGTCATTTTTCCGGCGTTTATCAGACTTTCAGATAGGGGAAATGTCAGTGAGCATTCCGATTTCAGTTCCAGAGCGATTCGCCCAATGAGTCCTTGATATTTCGTCGTTTTCAGCCAATTTTCTGGATTTTTGAAAATGTCACTTTTTTGTGAAAATATCCACTAAATGAGGGAATAATATGTGTGAGGGTACCCGAGGAGAGCTCAAAATGTGTGTGGGTAGAATATATATCCCACGGAGGTAAAATTGAAAAAAATTTAAAAAATTGTTTTTTTTGGACTTAGTCTTTTTTCCGGCGTTTATCAGACTTTCTGATAGGGGAAATGTCAGTGAGCATTCTGATTTCATTTCCAGAGCAATTCGCCGGATGAGTCCTTGATATTTCGTCGTTTTCAGACAATTTTCTGGATTTTTTAAAATTTCACTTTTTTGTGAAAATATCCACTAAATGAGGGAATAATATGTGTGAGGGTACCCGAGGAGAGTTCCAAATGTGTGTGGGTAGAATATATATCCCACGGGGGTAAAATTGAAAAAAGTTGAAAAAATTTTTTTTTTGGACTTAGTAATTTTTCCGTCGTTTATCAGACTTTCAGATAGGGGAAATGTCAGTGAGCATTCCGATTTCAGTTCCAGAGTGATTCGCCCAATGAGTCCTTGATATTTCGTCGTTTTCAGCCAATTTTCTGGATTTTTTAAAATTTCACTTTTTTGTGAAAATATCCACTAAATGAGGGAATAATATGTGTGAGGGTACCCGAGGAGATCTCAAAATGTGTGTGGGTAGAATATAAATCCCACGGGGGTAAAATTGAAAAAAGTTTAAAAAATTTTTTTTTTGGACTTAGTCATTTTTCCAGCGTTTATCAGACTTTCAGATAGGGGAAATGTCAGTGAGCATTCCGATTTCATTTTCAGAGCGAATCGCCGGATGAGTCCTTGATATTTCGTCGTTTTCAGCCAATTTTCTGGATTTTTTAAAATTTCACTTTTTTGTGAAAATATCCACTAAATGAGGGAATAATATGTGTGAGGGTACCCGAGGAGAGTTCCAAATGTGTGTGGGTAGAATATATATCCCACGGGGGTAAAATTGAAAAAAGTTGAAAAAATTTTTTTTTTTGGACTTAGTCATTTTTCCGGCGTTTATCAGACTTTCAGATAGGGGAAATGTCAGTGAGCATTCCGATTTCAGTTCCAGAGCGATTCGCCCAATGAGTCCTTGATATTTTGTCGTTTTCAGCCAATTTTCTGGATTTTTGAAAATGTCACTTTTTTGTGAAAATATCCACTAAATGAGGGAATAATATGTGTGAGGGTACCCGAGGAGAGTTCCAAATGTGTGTGGGTAGAATATATATCCCACGGGGGTAAAATTGAAAAAAGTTGAAAAAGTTTTTTTTTTGGACTTAGTAATTTTTCCGGCGTTTATCAGACTTTCAGATAGGGGAAATGTCAGTGAGCATTCCGATTTCAGTTCCAGAGTGATTCGCCCAATGAGTCCTTGATATTTCGTCGTTTTCAGCCAATTTTCTGGATTTTTTAAAATTTCACTTTTTTGTGAAAATATCCACTAAATGAGGGAATAATATGTGTGAGGGTACCCGAGGAGAGTTCCAAATGTGTGTGGGTAGATTATATATCCCACGGGGGTAAAATTGAAAAAAGTTGAAAAAATTTTTTTTTTGGACTTAGTAATTTTTCCGTCGTTTATCAGACTTTCAGATAGGGGAAATGTCAGTGAGCATTCCGATTTCAGTTCCAGAGTGATTCGCCCAATGAGTCCTTGATATTTAGTCGTTTTCAGCCAATTTTCTGGATTTTTGAAAATTTCACTTTTTTGTGAAAATATCCACTAAATGAGGGAATAATATGTGTGAGGGTACCCGAGGAGAGTTCCAAATGTGTGTGGGTAGATTATATATCCCACGGGGGTAAAATTGAAAAAAGTTGAAAAAATTTTTTTTTTTGGACTTAGTAATTTTTCCGTCGTTTATCAGACTTTCAGATAGGGGAAATGTCAGTGAGCATTCTGATTTCATTTTCAGAGCGATTCGCCGGATGAGCCCTTCATGTTTCGTCGTTTTCTGCCAATTTTCTGGATTTTTAAAAATTTCACTTTTTTGTGAAAATATCCACTAAATGAGGGAGTAATATGTGTGAGGGTACCCCAGGAGAGTTCCAAATGTGTGTGGGTAGAATATATATCTCACGGGGGTAAAATTGAAAAAAGTTTAAAAAATTTTTTTTTGGACTTAGTCATTTTTACGGCGTTTATCAGACTGTCAGATTGGGGAAATGTCAGTGAGCATTCCGATTTCAGTTCCAGAGTGATTCGCCCAATGAGTCCATGATATTTAGTCGTTTTCAGCCAATTTTCTGGATTTTTGAAAATTTCACTTTTTTGTGAAAATATCCACTAAATGAGGGAATAATATGTGTGAGGGCACCCGAGGAGAGTTCCAAATGTGTGTGGGTAGAATATATATCCCACGGGGGTAAAATTGAAAAAAGTTGAAAAAATTTTTTTTTTGGACTTAGTAATTTTTCCGGCGTTTATCAGACTTTCAGATAGGGGAAATGTCAGTGAGCATTCCGATTTCAGTTCCAGAGTGATTCGCCCAATTTGTCCTTGATATTTCGTCGTTTTCAGCCAATTTTCTGGATTTTTTAAAATTTCACTTTTTTGTGAAAATATCCACTAAATGAGGGAATAATATGTGTGAGGGTACCCGAGGAGAGCTCAAAATGTGTGTGGGTAGAATATAAATCCCACGGGGGTAAAATTGAAAAAAGTTTAAAAAATTTTTTTTTTGGACTTAGTCATTTTTCCGGCGTTTATCAGACTTTCAGATAGGGGAAATGTCAGTGAGCATTCCGATTTCATTTTCAGAGCGAATCGCCGGATGAGTCCTTGATATTTCGTCGTTTTCAGCCAATTTTCTGGATTTTTTAAAATTTCACTTTTTTGTGAAAATATCCACTAAATGAGGGAATAATATGTGTGAGGGTACCCGAGGAGAGTTCCAAATGTGTGTGGGTAGAATATATATCCCATGGGGTAAAATTGAAAAAAGTTTAAAAAAATTTTTTTTTTGGACTTAGTCATTTTTCCGGCGTTTATCAGACTTTCAGATAGGGGAAATGTCAGTGAGCGTTCTGATTTCATTTCCACAGCGATTCGCCGGATGAGTCCTTGATATTTAGTCGTTTTCAGCCAATTTTCTGGATTTTTGAAAATTTCACTTTTTTGTGAAAATATCCACTAAATGAGGGAATAATATGTGTGAGGGCACCCGAGGAGAGTTCCAAATGTGTGTGGGTAGAATATATATCCCACGGGGGTAAAATTGAAAAAAGTTGAAAAAATTTTTTTTTTGGACTTAGTAATTTTTCCGGCGTTTATCAGACTTTCAGATAGGGGAAATGTCAGTGAGCATTCCAATTTCAGTTCCAGAGTGATTCGCTCAATTTGTCCTTGATATTTCGTCGTTTTCAGCCAATTTTCTGGATTTTTTAAAATTTCACTTTTTTGTGAAAATATCCACTAAATGAGGGAATAATATGTGTGAGGGTACCCGAGGAGAGTTCCAAATGTGTGTGGGTAGATTATATATCCCACGGGGGTAAAATTGAAAAAAGTTGAAAAAATTTTTTTTTTGGACTTAGTAATTTTTCCGGCGTTTATCAGACTTTCAGATAGGGGAAATGTCAGTGAGCATTCCGATTTCAGTTCCAGAGTGATTCGCCCAATGAGTCCTTGATATTTTGTCGTTTTCAGCCAATTTTCTGGATTTTTTAAAATTTCACTTTTTTGTGAAAATATCCACTAAATGAGGGAATAATATGTGTGAGGGTACCCGAGGAGAGTTACAAATGTGTGTGGGTAGAATATATATCCCACGGGGGTAAAATTGAAAAAAGTTGAAAAAATTTTTTTTTTGGACTTAGTAATTTTTCCGTCGTTTATCAGACTTTCAGATAGGGGAAATGTCAGTGAGCAATCCGATTTCAGTTCCAGAGTGATTCGCCCAATGAGTCCTTGATATTTAGTCGTTTTCAGCCAATTTTCTGGATTTTTTAAAATTTCACTTTTTTGTGAAAATATCCACTAAATGAGGGAATAATATGTGTGAGGGTACCCGAGGAGAGTTACAAATGTGTGTGGGTAGAATATAAATCCCACGGGGGTAAAATTGAAAAAAGTTTAAAAAATTTTTTTTTTGGACTTAGTCATTTTTCCGGCGTTTATCAGACTTTCAGATAGGGGAAATGTCAGTGAGCATTCCGATTTCATTTTCAGAGCGAATCGCCGGATGAGTCCTTGATATTTCGTCGTTTTCAGCCAATTTTCTGGATTTTTTAAAATTTCACTTTTTTGTGAAAATATCCACTAAATGAGGGAATAATATGTGTGAGGGTACCCGAGGAGAGTTCCAAATGTGTGTGGGTAGAATATATATCCCACGGGGGTAAAATTGAAAAAAGTTGAAAAAATTTTTTTTTTGGACTTAGTAATTTTTCCGTCGTTTATCAGACTTTCAGATAGGGGAAATGTCAGTGAGCATTCCGATTTCAGTTCCAGAGTGATTCGCCCAATGAGTCCTTGATATTTAGTCGTTTTCAGCCAATTTTCTGGATTTTTGAAAATTTCACTTTTTTGTGAAAATATCCACTAAATGAGGGAATAATATGTGTGAGGGTACCCGAGGAGAGTTCCAAATGTGTGTGGGTAGATTATATATCCCACGGGGGTAAAATTGAAAAAAGTTGAAAAAATTTTTTTTTTGGACTTAGTAATTTTTCCGTCGTTTATCAGACTTTCAGATAGGGGAAATGTCAGTGAGCATTCCGATTTCAGTTCCAGAGTGATTCGCCCAATGAGTCCTTGATATTTAGTCGTTTTCAGCCAATTTTCTGGATTTTTGAAAATTTCACTTTTTTGTGAAAATATCCACTAAATGAGGGAATAATATGTGTGAGGGTACCCCAGGAGAGTTCCAAATGTGTGTGGGTAGAATATATATCCCACGGGGGTAAAATTGAAAAAAGTTTAAAAAATTTTTTTTTGGACTTAGTCATTTTTTCGGCGTTTATCAGACTTTCAGATAGGGGAAATGTCAGTGAGCATTCCGATTTCAGTTCCAGAGTGATTCGCCCAATGAGTCCATGATATTTAGTCGTTTTCAGCCAATTTTCTGGATTTTTGAAAATTTCACTTTTTTTGTGAAAATATCCACTAAATGAGGGAATAACATGTGTGAGGGCACCCAAGGAGAGTTCCAAATGTGTGTGGGTAGAATATATATCCCACGGGGGTAAAATTGAAAAAAGTTGAAAAAATTTTTTTTTTGGACTTAGTAATTTTTCCGGCGTTTATCAGACTTTCAGATAGGGGAAATGTCAGTGAGCATTCCGATTTCAGTTCCAGAGTGATTCGCCCAATGGGTCCTTGATATTTAGTCGTTTTCAGCCAATTTTCTGGATTTTTGAAAATTTCACTTTTTTGTGAAAATATCCTCTAAATGAGGGAATAATATGTGTGAGGGTACCCGAGGAGAGTTCCAAATGTGTGTGGGTAGAATATATATCCCACGGGGGTAAAATTGAAAAAAGTTGAAAAAGTTTTTTTTTTGGACTTAGTAATTTTTCCCTCGTTTATCAGACTTTCAGATAGGGGGAATGTCAGTGAGCATTCCGATTTCAGTTCCAGAGTGATTCGCCCAATGAGTCCTTGATATTTAGTCGTTTTCAGCCAATTTTCTGGATTTTTGAAAATTTCACTTTTTTGTGAAAATATCCACTAAATGAGGGAATAATATGTGTGAGGGTACCCGAGGAGAGTTCCAAATGTGTGTGGGTAGATTATATATCCCACGGGGGTAAAATTGAAAAAAGTTGAAAAAATTTTTTTTTTGGACTTAGTAATTTTTCCGTCGTTTATCAGACTTTCAGATAGGGGAAATGTCAGTGAGCATTCCGATTTCAGTTCCAGAGTGATTCGCCCAATGAGTCCTTGATATTTAGTCGTTTTCAGCCAATTTTCTGGATTTTTGAAAATTTCACTTTTTTGTGAAAATATCCACTAAATGAGGGAATAATATGTGTGAGGGTACCCCAGGAGAGTTCCAAATGTGTGTGGGTAGAATATATATCCCACGGGGGTAAAATTGAAAAAAGTTTAAAAAATTTTTTTTTGGACTTAGTCATTTTTCCGGCGTTTATCAGACTTTCAGATAGGGGAAATGTCAGTGAGCATTCCGATTTCAGTTCCAGAGTGATTCGCCCAATGAGTCCATGATATTTAGTCGTTTTCAGCCAATTTTCTGGATTTTTGAAAATTTCACTTTTTTTGTGAAAATATCCACTAAATGAGGGAATAATATGTGTGAGGGCACCCGAGGAGAGTTCCAAATGTGTGTGGGTAGAATATATATCCCACGGGGGTAAAATTGAAAAAAGTTGAAAAAATTTTTTTTTTGGACTTAGTAATTTTTCCGGCGTTTATCAGACTTTCAGATAGGGGAAATGTCAGTGAGCATTCCGATTTCAGTTCCAGAGTGATTCGCCCAATGGGTCCTTGATATTTAGTCGTTTTCAGCCAATTTTCTGGATTTTTGAAAATTTCACTTTTTTGTGAAAATATCCTCTAAATGAGGGAATAATATGTGTGAGGGTACCCGAGGAGAGTTCCAAATGTGTGTGGGTAGAATATATATCCCACGGGGGTAAAATTGAAAAAAGTTGAAAAAGTTTTTTTTTTGGACTTAGTAATTTTTCCGGCGTTTATCAGACTTTCAGATAGGGGAAATGTCAGTGAGCATTCCGATTTCAGTTCCAGAGTGATTCGCCCAATGAGTCCATGATATTTAGTCGTTTTCAGCCAATTTTCTGGATTTTTGAAAATTTCACTTTTTTTGTGAAAATATCCACTAAATGAGGGAATAATATGTGTGAGGGTACCCGAGGAGAGCTCAAAATGTGTGTGGGTAGAATATAACTCCCACGGGGGTAAAATTGAAAAAAATTTTAAAAATTTTTTTTTTGGACTTAGTCATTTTTCCTGCGTTTATCAGACTTTCAGATAGGGGAAATGTCAGTGAGCATTCCGAATTCAGTTCCAGAGTGATTCGCCCAATGAGTCCTTGATATTTCGTCGTTTTCAGCCAATCTTCTGGATTTTTAAAAATTTCACTTTTTTGTGAAAATATCCACTAAATGAGGGAATAATATGTGTGAGGGTACCCGAGGAGAGCTCAAAATGTGTGTGGGTAGAATATAAATCCCACGGGGGTAAAATTGAAAAAAGTTTTAAAAATTTTTTTTTTGGACTTAGTCATTTTTCCGGCGTTTATCAGACTTTCAGATAGGGGAAATATCAGTGAGCATTCCGATTTCATTTTCAGAGCGAATCGCCCAATGAGTCCTTGATATTTAGTCGTTTTCAGCCAATTTTCTGGATTTTTTAAAATTTCACTTTTTTGTGAAAATATCCACTAAATGAGGGAATAATATGTGTGAGGGTACCCGAGGACAGTTCCAAATGTGTGTGGGTAGAATATATATCCCACGGGGGTAAAATTGAAAAAAGTTGAAAAAATTTTTTTTTTGGACTTATTAATTTTTCCGTCGTTTATCAGACTTTCAGATAGGGGAAATGTCAGTGAGCATTCCGATTTCAGTTCCAGAGTGATTCGCCCAATGAGTCCTTGATATTTAGTCGTTTTCAGCCAATTTTCTGGATTTTTGAAAATTTCACTTTTTTGTGAAAATATCCACTAAATGAGGGAATAATATGTGTGAGGGTACCCGAGGAGAGTTCCAAATGTGTGTGGGTAGATTATATATCCCACGGGGGTAAAATTGAAAAAAGTTTAAAAAATTTTTTTTTTGGACTTAGTAATTTTTCCGTCGTTTATCAGACTTTCAGATAGGGGAAATGTCAGTGAGCATTCCGATTTCAGTTCCAGAGTGATTCGCCCAATGAGTCCTTGATATTTAGTCGTTTTCAGCCAATTTTCTGGATTTTTGAAAATTTCACTTTTTTGTGAAAATATCCACTAAATGAGGGAATAATATGTGTGAGGGTATGCGAGGAGAGTTCCAAATGTGTGTGGGTAGAATATATATCCCACGGGGGTAAAATTGAAAAAAGTTGAAAAAGTTTTTTTTTTGGACTTAGTAATTTTTCCGGCGTTTATCAGACTTTCAGATAGGGGAAATGTCAGTGAGCATTCCGATTTCAGTTCCAGAGTGATTCGCCCAATGAGTCCTTGATATTTTGTCGTTTTCAGCCAATTTTCTGGATTTTTTAAAATTTCACTTTTTTGTGAAAATATCCACTAAATGAGGGAATAATATGTGTGAGGGTACCCGAGGAGAGTTACAAATGTGTGTGGGTAGAATATATATCCCACGGGGGTAAAATTGAAAAAAGTTGAAAAAATTTTTTTTTTGGACTTAGTAATTTTTCCGTCGTTTATCAGACTTTCAGATAGGGGAAATGTCAGTGAGCAATCCGATTTCAGTTCCAGAGTGATTCGCCCAATGAGTCCTTGATATTTAGTCGTTTTCAGCCAATTTTCTAGATTTTTGAAAATTTCACTTTTTTGTGAAAATATCCACTAAATGAGGGAATAATATGTGTGAGGGTACCCGAGGAGAGCTCAAAATGTGTGTGGGTAGAATATAACTCCCACGGGGGTAAAATTGAAAAAAAATTTAAAAATTTTTTTTTTGGACTTAGTCATTTTTCCTGCGTTTATCAGACTTTCAGATAGGGGAAATGTCAGTGAGCATTCCGAATTCAGTTCCAGAGTGATTCGCCCAATGAGTCCTTGATATTTCGTCGTTTTCAGCCAATCTTCTGGATTTTTAAAAATTTCACTTTTTTGTGAAAATATCCACTAAATGAGGGAATAATATGTGTGAGGGTACCCGAGGAGAGCTCAAAATGTGTGTGGGTAGAATATAAATCCCACGGGGGTAAAATTGAAAAAAGTTTTAAAAATTTTTTTTTTGGACTTAGTCATTTTTCCGGCGTTTATCAGACTTTCAGATAGGGGAAATATCAGTGAGCATTCCGATTTCATTTTCAGAGCGAATCGCCCAATGAGTCCTTGATATTTAGTCGTTTTCAGCCAATTTTCTAGATTTTTTAAAATTTCACTTTTTTGTGAAAATATCCACTAAATGAGGGAATAATATGTGTGAGGGTACCCGAGGACAGTTCCAAATGTGTGTGGGTAGAATATATATCCCACGGGGGTAAAATTGAAAAAAGTTGAAAAAATTTTTTTTTTGGACTTATTAATTTTTCCGTCGTTTATCAGACTTTCAGATAGGGGAAATGTCAGTGAGCATTCCGATTTCAGTTCCAGAGTGATTCGCCCAATGAGTCCTTGATATTTAGTCGTTTTCAGCCAATTTTCTGGATTTTTGAAAATTTCACTTTTTTGTGAAAATATCCACTAAATGAGGGAATAATATGTGTGAGGGTACCCGAGGAGAGTTCCAAATGTGTGTGGGTAGATTATATATCCCACGGGGGTAAAATTGAAAAAAGTTGAAAAAATTTTTTTTTTGGACTTAGTAATTTTTCCGTCGTTTATCAGACTTTCAGATAGGGGAAATGTCAGTGAGCATTCCGATTTCAGTTCCAGAGTGATTCGCCCAATGAGTCCTTGATATTTAGTCGTTTTCAGCCAATTTTCTGGATTTTTGAAAATTTCACTTTTTTGTGAAAATATCCACTAAATGAGGGAATAATATGTGTGAGGGTACCCCAGGAGAGTTCCAAATGTGTGTGGGTAGAATATATATCCCACGGGGGTAAAATTGAAAAAAGTTTAAAAAATTTTTTTTTGGACTTAGTCATTTTTCCGGCGTTTATCAGACTTTCAGATAGGGGAAATGTCAGTGAGCATTCCGATTTCAGTTCCAGAGTGATTCGCCCAATGAGTCCATGATATTTAGTCGTTTTCAGCCAATTTTCTGGATTTTTGAAAATTTCACTTTTTTTGTGAAAATATCCACTAAATGAGGGAATAATATGTGTGAGGGCACCCGAGGAGAGTTCCAAATGTGTGTGGGTAGAATATATATCCCACGGGGGTAAAATTGAAAAAAGTTGAAAAAATTTTTTTTTTGGACTTAGTAATTTTTCCGGCGTTTATCAGACTTTCAGATAGGGGAAATGTCAGTGAGCATTCCGATTTCAGTTCCAGAGTGATTCGCCCAATGGGTCCTTGATATTTAGTCGTTTTCAGCCAATTTTCTGGATTTTTGAAAATTTCACTTTTTTGTGAAAATATCCTCTAAATGAGGGAATAATATGTGTGAGGGTACCCGAGGAGAGTTCCAAATGTGTGTGGGTAGAATATATATCCCACGGGGGTAAAATTGAAAAAAGTTGAAAAAGTTTTTTTTTTGGACTTAGTAATTTTTCCGGCGTTTATCAGACTTTCAGATAGGGGAAATGTCAGTGAGCATTCCGATTTCAGTTCCAGAGTGATTCGCCCAATGAGTCCATGATATTTAGTCGTTTTCAGCCAATTTTCTGGATTTTTGAAAATTTCACTTTTTTTGTGAAAATATCCACTAAATGAGGGAATAATATGTGTGAGGGCACCCGAGGAGAGTTCCAAATGTGTGTGGGTAGAATATATATCCCACGGGGGTAAAATTGAAAAAAGTTGAAAAAATTTTTTTTTTGGACTTAGTAATTTTTCCGGCGTTTATCAGACTTTCAGATAGGGGAAATGTCAGTGAGCATTCCGATTTCAGTTCCAGAGTGATTCGCCCAATTTGTCCTTGATATTTCGTCGTTTTCAGCCAATTTTCTGGATTTTTTAAAATTTCACTTTTTTGTGAAAATATCCACTAAATGAGGGAATAATATGTGTGAGGGTATGCGAGGAGAGTTCCAAATGTGTGTGGGTAGAATATATATCCCACGGGGGTAAAATTGAAAAAAGTTGAAAAAGTTTTTTTTTTGGACTTAGTAATTTTTCCGGCGTTTATCAGACTTTCAGATAGGGGAAATGTCAGTGAGCATTCCGATTTCAGTTCCAGAGTGATTCGCCCAATGAGTCCTTGATATTTTGTCGTTTTCAGCCAATTTTCTGGATTTTTTAAAATTTCACTTTTTTGTGAAAATATCCACTAAATGAGGGAATAATATGTGTGAGGGTACCCGAGGAGAGTTACAAATGTGTGTGGGTAGAATATATATCCCACGGGGGTAAAATTGAAAAAAGTTGAAAAAATTTTTTTTTTGGACTTAGTAATTTTTCCGTCGTTTATCAGACTTTCAGATAGGGGAAATGTCAGTGAGCATTCCGAATTCAGTTCCAGAGTGATTCGCCCAATGAGTCCTTGATATTTCGTCGTTTTCAGCCAATCTTCTGGATTTTTAAAAATTTCACTTTTTTGTGAAAATATCCACTAAATGAGGGAATAATATGTGTGAGGGTACCCGAGGAGAGTTCCAAATGTGTGTGGGTAGATTATATATCCCACGGGGGTAAAATTGAAAAAAGTTGAAAAAATTTTTTTTTTGGACTTAGTAATTTTTCCGTCGTTTATCAGACTTTCAGATAGGGGAAATGTCAGTGAGCATTCCGATTTCAGTTCCAGAGTGATTCGCCCAATGAGTCCTTGATATTTAGTCGTTTTCAGCCAATTTTCTGGATTTTTGAAAATTTCACTTTTTTGTGAAAATATCCACTAAATGAGGGAATAATATGTGTGAGGGTACCCCAGGAGAGTTCCAAATGTGTGTGGGTAGAATATATATCCCACGGGGGTAAAATTGAAAAAAGTTTAAAAAATTTTTTTTTGGACTTAGTCATTTTTCCGGCGTTTATCAGACTTTCAGATAGGGGAAATGTCAGTGAGCATTCCGATTTCAGTTCCAGAGTGATTCGCCCAATGAGTCCATGATATTTAGTCGTTTTCAGCCAATTTTCTGGATTTTTGAAAATTTCACTTTTTTTGTGAAAATATCCACTAAATGAGGGAATAATATGTGTGAGGGCACCCGAGGAGAGTTCCAAATGTGTGTGGGTAGAATATATATCCCACGGGGGTAAAATTGAAAAAAGTTGAAAAAATTTTTTTTTTGGACTTAGTAATTTTTCCGGCGTTTATCAGACTTTCAGATAGGGGAAATGTCAGTGAGCATTCCGATTTCAGTTCCAGAGTGATTCGCCCAATGGGTCCTTGATATTTAGTCGTTTTCAGCCAATTTTCTGGATTTTTGAAAATTTCACTTTTTTGTGAAAATATCCTCTAAATGAGGGAATAATATGTGTGAGGGTACCCGAGGAGAGTTCCAAATGTGTGTGGGTAGAATATATATCCCACGGGGGTAAAATTGAAAAAAGTTGAAAAAGTTTTTTTTTTGGACTTAGTAATTTTTCCGGCGTTTATCAGACTTTCAGATAGGGGAAATGTCAGTGAGCATTCCGATTTCAGTTCCAGAGTGATTCGCCCAATGAGTCCATGATATTTAGTCGTTTTCAGCCAATTTTCTGGATTTTTGAAAATTTCACTTTTTTTGTGAAAATATCCACTAAATGAGGGAATAATATGTGTGAGGGCACCCGAGGAGAGTTCCAAATGTGTGTGGGTAGAATATATATCCCACGGGGGTAAAATTGAAAAAAGTTGAAAAAATTTTTTTTTTGGACTTAGTAATTTTTCCGGCGTTTATCAGACTTTCAGATAGGGGAAATGTCAGTGAGCATTCCGATTTCAGTTCCAGAGTGATTCGCCCAATTTGTCCTTGATATTTCGTCGTTTTCAGCCAATTTTCTGGATTTTTTAAAATTTCACTTTTTTGTGAAAATATCCACTAAATGAGGGAATAATATGTGTGAGGGTATGCGAGGAGAGTTCCAAATGTGTGTGGGTAGAATATATATCCCACGGGGGTAAAATTGAAAAAAGTTGAAAAAGTTTTTTTTTTGGACTTAGTAATTTTTCCGGCGTTTATCAGACTTTCAGATAGGGGAAATGTCAGTGAGCATTCCGATTTCAGTTCCAGAGTGATTCGCCCAATGAGTCCTTGATATTTTGTCGTTTTCAGCCAATTTTCTGGATTTTTTAAAATTTCACTTTTTTGTGAAAATATCCACTAAATGAGGGAATAATATGTGTGAGGGTACCCGAGGAGAGTTACAAATGTGTGTGGGTAGAATATATATCCCACGGGGGTAAAATTGAAAAAAGTTGAAAAAATTTTTTTTTTGGACTTAGTAATTTTTCCGTCGTTTATCAGACTTTCAGATAGGGGAAATGTCAGTGAGCAATCCGATTTCAGTTCCAGAGTGATTCGCCCAATGAGTCCTTGATATTTAGTCGTTTTCAGCCAATTTTCTAGATTTTTGAAAATTTCACTTTTTTGTGAAAATATCCACTAAATGAGGGAATAATATGTGTGAGGGTACCCGAGGAGAGCTCAAAATGTGTGTGGGTAGAATATAACTCCCACGGGGGTAAAATTGAAAAAAATTTAAAAAATTTTTTTTTTGGACTTAGTCATTTTTCCTGCGTTTATCAGACTTTCAGATAGGGGAAATGTCAGTGAGCATTCCGAATTCAGTTCCAGAGTGATTCGCCCAATGAGTCCTTGATATTTCGTCGTTTTCAGCCAATCTTCTGGATTTTTAAAAATTTCACTTTTTTGTGAAAATATCCACTAAATGAGGGAATAATATGTGTGAGGGTACCCGAGGAGAGCTCAAAATGTGTGTGGGTAGAATATAAATCCCACGGGGGTAAAATTGAAAAAAGTTTTAAAAATTTTTTTTTTGGACTTAGTCATTTTTCCGGCGTTTATCAGACTTTCAGATAGGGGAAATATCAGTGAGCATTCCGATTTCATTTTCAGAGCGAATCGCCCAATGAGTCCTTGATATTTAGTCGTTTTCAGCCAATTTTCTGGATTTTTTAAAATTTCACTTTTTTGTGAAAATATCCACTAAATGAGGGAATAATATGTGTGAGGGTACCCGAGGAGAGTTCCAAATGTGTGTGGGTAGAATATATATCCCACGGGGGTAAAATTGAAAAAAGTTGAAAAAATTTTTTTTTTGGACTTATTAATTTTTCCGTCGTTTATCAGACTTTCAGATAGGGGAAATGTCAGTGAGCATTCCGATTTCAGTTCCAGAGTGATTCGCCCAATGAGTCCTTGATATTTAGTCGTTTTCAGCCAATTTTCTGGATTTTTGAAAATTTCACTTTTTTGTGAAAATATCCACTAAATGAGGGAATAATATGTGTGAGGGTACCCGAGGAGAGTTCCAAATGTGTGTGGGTAGATTATATATCCCACGTGGGTAAAATTGAAAAAAGTTTAAAAAATTTTTTTTTTGGACTTAGTAATTTTTCCGTCGTTTATCAGACTTTCAGATAGGGGAAATGTCAGTGAGCATTCCGATTTCAGTTCCAGAGTGATTCGCCCAATGAGTCCTTGATATTTAGTCGTTTTCAGCCAATTTTCTGGATTTTTGAAAATTTCACTTTTTTGTGAAAATATCCACTAAATGAGGGAATAATATGTGTGAGGGTATGCGAGGAGAGTTCCAAATGTGTGTGGGTAGAATATATATCCCACGGGGGTAAAATTGAAAAAAGTTGAAAAAGTTTTTTTTTTGGACTTAGTAATTTTTCCGGCGTTTATCAGACTTTCAGATAGGGGAAATGTCAGTGAGCATTCCGATTTCAGTTCCAGAGTGATTCGCCCAATGAGTCCTTGATATTTTGTCGTTTTCAGCCAATTTTCTGGATTTTTTAAAATTTCACTTTTTTGTGAAAATATCCACTAAATGAGGGAATAATATGTGTGAGGGTACCCGAGGAGAGTTACAAATGTGTGTGGGTAGAATATATATCCCACGGGGGTAAAATTGAAAAAAGTTGAAAAAATTTTTTTTTTGGACTTAGTAATTTTTCCGTCGTTTATCAGACTTTCAGATAGGGGAAATTTCAGTGAGCAATCCGATTTCAGTTCCAGAGTGATTCGCCCAATGAGTCCTTGATATTTAGTCGTTTTCAGCCAATTTTCTAGATTTTTGAAAATTTCACTTTTTTGTGAAAATATCCACTAAATGAGGGAATAATATGTGTGAGGGTACCCGAGGAGAGCTCAAAATGTGTGTGGGTAGAATATAACTCCCACGGGGGTAAAATTGAAAAAAATTTTAAAAATTTTTTTTTTGGACTTAGTCATTTTTCCTGCGTTTATCAGACTTTCAGATAGGGGAAATGTCAGTGAGCATTCCGAATTCAGTTCCAGAGTGATTCGCCCAATGAGTCCTTGATATTTCGTCGTTTTCAGCCAATCTTCTGGATTTTTAAAAATTTCACTTTTTTGTGAAAATATCCACTAAATGAGGGAATAATATGTGTTGAGGGTACCCGAGGAGAGCTCAAAATGTGTGTGGGTAGAATATAAATCCCACGGGGGTAAAATTGAAAAAAGTTTTAAAAATTTTTTTTTTGGACTTAGTCATTTTTCCGGCGTTTATCAGACTTTCAGATAGGGGAAATATCAGTGAGCATTCCGATTTCATTTTCAGAGCGAATCGCCCAATGAGTCCTTGATATTTAGTCGTTTTCAGCCAATTTTCTGGATTTTTTAAAATTTCACTTTTTTGTGAAAATATCCACTAAATGAGGGAATAATATGTGTGAGGGTACCCGAGGACAGTTCCAAATGTGTGTGGGTAGAATATATATCCCACGGGGGTAAAATTGAAAAAAGTTGAAAAAATTTTTTTTTTGGACTTATTAATTTTTCCGTCGTTTATCAGACTTTCAGATAGGGGAAATGTCAGTGAGCATTCCGATTTCAGTTCCAGAGTGATTCGCCCAATGAGTCCTTGATATTTAGTCGTTTTCAGCCAATTTTCTGGATTTTTGAAAATTTCACTTTTTTGTGAAAATATCCACTAAATGAGGGAATAATATGTGTGAGGGTACCCGAGGAGAGTTCCAAATGTGTGTGGGTAGATTATATATCCCACGGGGGTAAAATTGAAAAAAGTTTAAAAAATTTTTTTTTTGGACTTAGTAATTTTTCCGTCGTTTATCAGACTTTCAGATAGGGGAAATGTCAGTGAGCATTCCGATTTCAGTTCCAGAGTGATTCGCCCAATGAGTCCTTGATATTTAGTCGTTTTCAGCCAATTTTCTGGATTTTTGAAAATTTCACTTTTTTGTGAAAATATCCACTAAATGAGGGAATAATATGTGTGAGGGTACCCGAGGAGAGTTCCAAATGTGTGTGGGTAGATTATATATCCCACGGGGGTAAAATTGAAAAAAGTTGAAAAAAATTTTTTTTTGGACTTAGTAATTTTTCCGTCGTTTATCAGACTTTCAGATAGGGGAAATGTCAGTGAGCATTCCGATTTCAGTTCCAGAGTGATTCGCCCAATGAGTCCTTGATATTTAGTCGCTTTCAGCCAATTTTCTGGATTTTTGAAAATTTCACTTTTTTGTGAAAATATCCACTAAATGAGGGAATAATATGTGTGAGGGTATGCGAGGAGAGTTCCAAATGTGTGTGGGTAGAATATATATCCCACGGGGGTAAAATTGAAAAAAGTTGAAAAAGTTTTTTTTTTGGACTTAGTAATTTTTCCGGCGTTTATCAGACTTTCAGATAGGGGAAATGTCAGTGAGCATTCCGATTTCAGTTCCAGAGTGATTCGCCCAATGAGTCCTTGATATTTAGTCGTTTTCAGCCAATTTTCTGGATTTTTGAAAATTTCACTTTTTTGTGAAAATATCCACTAAATGAGGGAATAATATGTGTGAGGGTACCCCAGGAGAGTTCCAAATGTGTGTGGGTAGATTATATATCCCACGGGGGTAAAATTGAAAAAAGTTGAAAAAATTTTTTTTTTGGACTTAGTAATTTTTCCGTCGTTTATCAGACTTTCAGATAGGGGAAATGTCAGTGAGCATTCCGATTTCAGTTCCAGAGTGATTCGCCCAATGAGTCCTTGATATTTAGTCGTTTTCAGCCAATTTTCTGGATTTTTGAAAATTTCACTTTTTTGTGAAAATATCCACTAAATGAGGGAATAATATGTGTGAGGGTATGCGAGGAGAGTTCCAAATGTGTGTGGGTAGAATATATATCCCACGGGGTAAAATTGAAAAAAGTTGAAAAGTTTTTTTTTTGGACTTAGTAATTTTTCCGGCGTTTATCAGACTTTCAGATAGGGGAAATGTCAGTGAGCATTCCGATTTCAGTTCCAGAGTGATTCGCCCAATGAGTCCTTGATATTTCGTCATTTTCAGCCAATCTTCTGGATTTTTTAAAATTTCACTTTTTTGTGAAAATATCCACTAAATGAGGGAATAATATGTGTGAGGGTACCCGAGGAGAGCTCAAAATGTGTGTGGGTAGAATATAAATCCCACGGGGGTAAAATTGAAAAAAGTTTTAAAAATTTTTTTTTTGGACTTAGTCATTTTTCCGGCGTTTATCAGACTTTCAGATAGGGGAAATATCAGTGAGCATTCCGATTTCATTTTCAGAGCGAATCACCCAATGAGTCCTTGATATTTAGTCGTTTTCAGCCAATTTTCTGGATTTTTTAAAATTTCACTTTTTTGTGAAAATATCCACTAAATGAGGGAATAATATGTGTGAGGGTACCCGAGGACAGTTCCAAATGTGTGTGGGTAGAATATATATCCCACGGGGGTAAAATTGAAAAAAGTTGAAAAAATTTTTTTTTTGGACTTAGTAATTTTTCCGTCGTTTATCAGACTTTCAGATAGGGGAAATGTCAGTGAGCATTCCGATTTCAGTTCCAGAGTGATTCGCCCAATGAGTCCTTGATATTTAGTCGCTTTCAGCCAATTTTCTGGATTTTTGAAAATTTCACTTTTTTGTGAAAATATCCACTAAATGAGGGAATAATATGTGTGAGGGTATGCGAGGAGAGTTCCAAATGTGTGTGGGTAGAATATATATCCCACGGGGGTAAAATTGAAAAAAGTTGAAAAAGTTTTTTTTTTGGACTTAGTAATTTTTCCGGCGTTTATCAGACTTTCAGATAGGGGAAATGTCAGTGAGCATTCCGATTTCAGTTCCAGAGTGATTCGCCCAATGAGTCCTTGATATTTAGTCGTTTTCAGCCAATTTTCTGGATTTTTGAAAATTTCACTTTTTTGTGAAAATATCCACTAAATGAGGGAATAATATGTGTGAGGGTACCCCAGGAGAGTTCCAAATGTGTGTGGGTAGATTATATATCCCACGGGGGTAAAATTGAAAAAAGTTGAAAAAATTTTTTTTTTGGACTTAGTAATTTTTCCGTCGTTTATCAGACTTTCAGATAGGGGAAATGTCAGTGAGCATTCCGATTTCAGTTCCAGAGTGATTCGCCCAATGAGTCCTTGATATTTAGTCGTTTTCAGCCAATTTTCTGGATTTTTGAAAATTTCACTTTTTTGTGAAAATATCCACTAAATGAGGGAATAATATGTGTGAGGGTATGCGAGGAGAGTTCCAAATGTGTGTGGGTAGAATATATATCCCACGGGGTAAAATTGAAAAAAGTTGAAAAGTTTTTTTTTTGGACTTAGTAATTTTTCCGGCGTTTATCAGACTTTCAGATAGGGGAAATGTCAGTGAGCATTCCGATTTCAGTTCCAGAGTGATTCGCCCAATGAGTCCTTGATATTTCGTCATTTTCAGCCAATCTTCTGGATTTTTTAAAATTTCACTTTTTTGTGAAAATATCCACTAAATGAGGGAATAATATGTGTGAGGGTACCCGAGGAGAGCTCAAAATGTGTGTGGGTAGAATATAAATCCCACGGGGGTAAAATTGAAAAAAGTTTTAAAAATTTTTTTTTTGGACTTAGTCATTTTTCCGGCGTTTATCAGACTTTCAGATAGGGGAAATATCAGTGAGCATTCCGATTTCATTTTCAGAGCGAATCGCCCAATGAGTCCTTGATATTTAGTCGTTTTCAGCCAATTTTCTGGATTTTTTAAAATTTCACTTTTTTGTGAAAATATCCACTAAATGAGGGAATAATATGTGTGAGGGTACCCGAGGACAGTTCCAAATGTGTGTGGGTAGAATATATATCCCACGGGGGTAAAATTGAAAAAAGTTGAAAAAATTTTTTTTTTGGACTTATTAATTTTTCCGTCGTTTATCAGACTTTCAGATAGGGGAAATGTCAGTGAGCATTCCGATTTCAGTTCCAGAGTGATTCGCCCAATGAGTCCTTGATATTTAGTCGTTTTCAGCCAATTTTCTGGATTTTTGAAAATTTCACTTTTTTGTGAAAATATCCACTAAATGAGGGAATAATATGTGTGAGGGTACCCGAGGAGAGTTCCAAATGTGTGTGGGTAGATTATATATCCCACGGGGGTAAAATTGAAAAAAGTTTAAAAAATTTTTTTTTTGGACTTAGTAATTTTTCCGTCGTTTATCAGACTTTCAGATAGGGGAAATGTCAGTGAGCATTCCGATTTCAGTTCCAGAGTGATTCGCCCAATGAGTCCTTGATATTTAGTCGTTTTCAGCCAATTTTCTGGATTTTTGAAAATTTCACTTTTTTGTGAAAATATCCACTAAATGAGGGAATAATATGTGTGAGGGTACCCCAGGAGAGTTCCAAATGTGTGTGGGTAGAATATATATCCCACGGGGGTAAAATTGAAAAAAGTTTAAAAAATTTTTTTTTGGACTTAGTCATTTTTCCGGCGTTTATCAGACTTTCAGATAGGGGAAATGTCAGTGAGCATTCCGATTTCAGTTCCAGAGTGATTCGCCCAATGAGTCCATGATATTTAGTCGTTTTCAGCCAATTTTCTGGATTTTTGAAAATTTCACTTTTTTTGTGAAAATATCCACTAAATGAGGGAATAATATGTGTGAGGGCACCCGAGGAGAGTTCCAAATGTGTGTGGGTAGAATATATATCCCACGGGGGTAAAATTGAAAAAAGTTGAAAAAATTTTTTTTTTGGACTTAGTAATTTTTCCGGCGTTTATCAGACTTTCAGATAGGGGAAATGTCAGTGAGCATTCCGATTTCAGTTCCAGAGTGATTCGCCCAATGGGTCCTTGATATTTAGTCGTTTTCAGCCAATTTTCTGGATTTTTGAAAATTTCACTTTTTTGTGAAAATATCCTCTAAATGAGGGAATAATATGTGTGAGGGTACCCGAGGAGAGTTCCAAATGTGTGTGGGTAGAATATATATCCCACGGGGGTAAAATTGAAAAAAGTTGAAAAAGTTTTTTTTTTGGACTTAGTAATTTTTCCGGCGTTTATCAGACTTTCAGATAGGGGAAATGTCAGTGAGCATTCCGATTTCAGTTCCAGAGTGATTCGCCCAATGAGTCCATGATATTTAGTCGTTTTCAGCCAATTTTCTGGATTTTTGAAAATTTCACTTTTTTTGTGAAAATATCCACTAAATCAGGGAATAATATGTGTGAGGGCACCCGAGGAGAGTTCCAAATGTGTGTGGGTAGAATATATATCCCACGGGGGTAAAATTGAAAAAAGTTGAAAAAATTTTTTTTTTGGACTTAGTAATTTTTCCGGCGTTTATCAGACTTTCAGATAGGGGAAATGTCAGTGAGCATTCCGATTTCAGTTCCAGAGTGATTCGCCCAATTTGTCCTTGATATTTCGTCGTTTTCAGCCAATTTTCTGGATTTTTTAAAATTTCACTTTTTTGTGAAAATATCCACTAAATGAGGGAATAATATGTGTGAGGGTACCCGAGGAGAGTTCCAAATGTGTGTGGGTAGAATATATATCCCATGGGGTAAAATTGAAAAAAGTTTAAAAAAATTTTTTTTTTGGACTTAGTCATTTTTCCGGCGTTTATCAGACTTTCAGATAGGGGAAATGTCAGTGAGCATTCCGATTTCAGTTCCAGAGTGATTCGCCCAATGAGTCCTTGATATTTAGTCGTTTTCAGCCAATTTTCTGGATTTTTGAAAATTTCACTTTTTTGTGAAAATATCCACTAAATGAGGGAATAATATGTGTGAGGGTATGCGAGGAGAGTTCCAAATGTGTGTGGGTAGAATATATATCCCACGGGGGTAAAATTGAAAAAAGTTGAAAAAGTTTTTTTTTTGGACTTAGTAATTTTTCCGGCGTTTATCAGACTTTCAGATAGGGGAAATGTCAGTGAGCATTCCGATTTCAGTTCCAGAGTGATTCGCCCAATGAGTCCTTGATATTTTGTCGTTTTCAGCCAATTTTCTGGATTTTTTAAAATTTCCCTTTTTTGTGAAAATATCCACTAAATGAGGGAATAATATGTGTGAGGGTACCCGAGGAGAGTTACAAATGTGTGTGGGTAGAATATATATCCCACGGGGGTAAAATTGAAAAAAGTTGAAAAAATTTTTTTTTTGGACTTAGTAATTTTTCCGTCGTTTATCAGACTTTCAGATAGGGGAAATGTCAGTGAGCAATCCGATTTCAGTTCCAGAGTGATTCGCCCAATGAGTTCTTGATATTTAGTCGTTTTCAGCCAATTTTCTAGATTTTTGAAAATTTCACTTTTTTGTGAAAATATCCACTAAATGAGGGAATAATATGTGTGAGGGTACCCGAGGAGAGCTCAAAATGTGTGTGGGTAGAATATAACTCCCACGGGGGTAAAATTGAAAAAAATTTAAAAAATTTTTTTTTTGGACTTAGTCATTTTTCCTGCGTTTATCAGACTTTCAGATAGGGGAAATGTCAGTGAGCATTCCGAATTCAGTTCCAGAGTGATTCGCCCAATGAGTCCTTGATATTTCGTCGTTTTCAGCCAATCTTCTGGATTTTTAAAAATTTCACTTTTTTGTGAAAATATCCACTAAATGAGGGAATAATATGTGTGAGGGTACCCGAGGAGAGCTCAAAATGAGTCTGGGTAGAATATAAATCCCACGGGGGTAAAATTGAAAAAAGTTTTAAAAATTTTTTTTTTGGACTTAGTCATTTTTCCGGCGTTTATCAGACTTTCAGATAGGGGAAATATCAGTGAGCATTCCGATTTCATTTTCAGAGCGAATCGCCCAATGAGTCCTTGATATTTAGTCGCTTTCAGCCAATTTTCTGGATTTTTGAAAATTTCACTTTTTTGTGAAAATATCCACTAAATGAGGGAATAATATGTGTGAGGGTATGCGAGGAGAGTTCCAAATGTGTGTGGGTAGAATATATATCCCACGGGGGTAAAAGTGAAAAAAGTTGAAAAAGTTTTTTTTTTGGACTTAGTAATTTTTCCGGCGTTTATCAGACTTTCAGATAGGGGAAATGTCAGTGAGCATTCCGATTTCAGTTCCAGAGTGATTCGCCCAATGAGTCCTTGATATTTAGTCGTTTTCAGCCAATTTTCTGGATTTTTGAAAATTTCACTTTTTTGTGAAAATATCCACTAAATGAGGGAATAATATGTGTGAGGGTACCCCAGGAGAGTTCCAAATGTGTGTGGGTAGATTATATATCCCACGGGGGTAAAATTGAAAAAAGTTGAAAAAATTTTTTTTTTGGACTTAGTAATTTTTCCGTCGTTTATCAGACTTTCAGATAGGGGAAATGTCAGTGAGCATTCCGATTTCAGTTCCAGAGTGATTCGCCCAATGAGTCCTTGATATTTAGTCGTTTTCAGCCAATTTTCTGGATTTTTGAAAATTTCACTTTTTTGTGAAAATATCCACTAAATGAGGGAATAATATGTGTGAGGGTATGCGAGGAGAGTTCCAAATGTGTGTGGGTAGAATATATATCCCACGGGGGTAAAATTGAAAAAAGTTGAAAAGTTTTTTTTTTGGACTTAGTAATTTTTCCGGCGTTTATCAGACTTTCAGATAGGGGAAATGTCAGTGAGCATTCCGATTTCAGTTCCAGAGTGATTCGCCCAATGAGTCCTTGATATTTAGTCGTTTTCAGCCAATTTTCTGGATTTTTGAAAATTTCACTTTTTTGTGAAAATATCCACTAAATGAGGGAATAATATGTGTGAGGGTACCCGAGGAGAGCTCAAAATGTGTGTGGGTAGAATATAACTCCCACGGGGGTAAAATTGAAAAAAGTTTAAAAAATTTTTTTTTTGGACTTAGTCATTTTTCCGGCGTTTATCAGACTTTCAGATAGGGGAAATGTCAGTGAGCATTCCGATTTCAGTTCCAGAGTGATTCGCCCAATGAGTCCTTGATATTTCGTCGTTTTCAGCCAATCTTCTGGATTTTTTAAAATTTCACTTTTTTGTGAAAATATCCACTAAATGAGGGAATAATATGTGTGGGGGTACCCGAGGAGAGCTCAAAATGTGTGTGGGTAGAATATATATCCCACGGGGGTAAAATTGAAAAAAGTTTTAAAAATTTTTTTTTTGGACTTAGTCATTTTTCCGGCGTTTATCAGACTTTCAGATAGGGGAAATATCAGTGAGCATTCCGATTTCATTTTCAGAGCGAATCGCCCAATGAGTCCTTGATATTTAGTCGTTTTCAGCCAATTTTCTGGATTTTTTAAAATTTCACTTTTTTGTGAAAATATCCACTAAATGAGGGAATAATATGTGTGAGGGTACCCGAGGACAGTTCCAAATGTGTGTGGGTAGAATATATATCCCACGGGGGTAAAATTGAAAAAAGTTGAAAAAATTTTTTTTTTGGACTTATTAATTTTTCCGTCGTTTATCAGACTTTCAGATAGGGGAAATGTCAGTGAGCATTCCGATTTCAGTTCCAGAGTGATTCGCCCAATGAGTCCTTGATATTTAGTCGTTTTCAGCCAATTTTCTGGATTTTTGAAAATTTCACTTTTTTGTGAAAATATCCACTAAATGAGGGAATAATATGTGTGAGGGTACCGGAGGAGAGTTCCAAATGTGTGTGGGTAGATTATATATCCCACGGGGGTAAAATTGAAAAAAGTTTAAAAAATTTTTTTTTTGGACTTAGTAATTTTTCCGTCGTTTATCAGACTTTCAGATAGGGGAAATGTCAGTGAGCATTCCGATTTCAGTTCCAGAGTGATTCGCCCAATGAGTCCTTGATATTTAGTCGTTTTCAGCCAATTTTCTGGATTTTTGAAAATTTCACTTTTTTGTGAAAATATCCACTAAATGAGGGAATAATATGTGTGAGGGTACCCGAGGAGAGTTCCAAATGTGTGTGGGTAGATTATATATCCCACGGGGGTAAAATTGAAAAAAGTTTAAAAAATTTTTTTTTTGGACTTAGTAATTTTTCCGTCGTTTATCAGACTTTCAGATAGGGGAAATGTCAGTGAGCATTCTGATTTCAGTTCCAGAGTGATTCGCCCAATGAGTCCTTGATATTTAGTCGTTTTCAGCCAATTTTCTGGATTTTTGAAAATTTCACTTTTTTGTGAAAATATCCACTAAATGAGGGAATAATATGTGTGAGGGTACCCGAGGAGAGTTCCAAATGTGTGTGGGTAGATTATATATCCCACGGGGGTAAAATTGAAAAAAGTTGAAAAAATTTTTTTTTTTGACTTAGTAATTTTTCCGTCGTTTATCAGACTTTCAGATAGGGGAAATGTCAGTGAGCATTCCGATTTCAGTTCCAGAGTGATTCGCCCAATGAGTCCTTGATATTTAGTTGTTTTCAGCCAATTTTCTGGATTTTTGAAAATTTCACTTTTTTGTGAAAATATCCACTAAATGAGGGAATAATATGTGTGAGGGTATGCGAGGAGAGTTCCAAATGTGTGTGAGTAGAATATATATCCCACGGGGGTAAAATTGAAAAAAGTTGAAAAAGTTTTTTTTTTGGACTTAGTAATTTTTCCGGTGTTTATCAGACTTTCAGATAGGGGAAATGTCAGTGAGCATTCCGATTTCAGTTCCAGAGTGATTCGCCCAATGAGTCCTTGATATTTAGTCGTTTTCAGCCAATTTTCTGGATTTTTGAAAATTTCACTTTTTTGTGAAAATATCCACTAAATGAGGGAATAATATGTGTGAGGGTACCCCAGGAGAGTTCCAAATGTGTGTGGGTAGATTATATATCCCACGGGGGTAAAATTGAAAAAAGTTGAAAACATTTTTTTTTTGGACTTAGTAATTTTTCCGTCGTTTATCAGACTTTCAGATAGGGGAAATGTCAGTGAGCATTCCGATTTCAGTTCCAGAGTGATTCGCCCAATGAGTCCTTGATATTTAGTCGTTTTCAGCCAATTTTCTGGATTTTTGAAAATTTCACTTTTTTGTGAAAATATCCACTAAATGAGGGAATAATATGTGTGAGGGTATGCGAGGAGAGTTCCAAATGTGTGTGGGTAGAATATATATCCCACGGGGGTAAAATTGAAAAAAGTTGAAAAGTTTTTTTTTTGGACTTAGTAATTTTTCCGGCGTTTATCAGACTTTCAGATAGGGGAAATGTCAGTGAGCATTCCGATTTCAGTTCCAGAGTGATTCGCCCAATGAGTCCTTGATATTTAGTCGTTTTCAGCCAATTTTCTGGATTTTTGAAAATTTCACTTTTTTGTGAAAATATCCACTAAATGAGGGAATAATATGTGTGAGGGTACCCGAGGAGAGCTCAAAATGTGTGTGGGTAGAATATAACTCCCACGGGGGTAAAATTGAAAAAAGTTTAAAAAATTTTTTTTTTGGACTTAGTCATTTTTCCGGCGTTTATCAGACTTTCAGATAGGGGAAATGTCAGTGAGCATTAGGATTTCAGTTCCAGAGTGATTCGCCCAATGAGTCCTTGATATTTAGTTGTTTTCAGCCAATTTTCTGGATTTTTGAAAATTTCACTTTTTTGTGAAAATATCCACTAAATGAGGGAATAATATGTGTGAGGGTATGCGAGGAGAGTTCCAAATGTGTGTGAGTAGAATATATATCCCACGGGGGTAAAATTGAAAAAAGTTGAAAAAGTTTTTTTTTTGGACTTAGTAATTTTTCCGGTGTTTATCAGACTTTCAGATAGGGGAAATGTCAGTGAGCATTCCGATTTCAGTTCCAGAGTGATTCGCCCAATGAGTCCTTGATATTTAGTCGTTTTCAGCCAATTTTCTGGATTTTTGAAAATTTCACTTTTTTGTGAAAATATCCACTAAATGAGGGAATAATATGTGTGAGGGTACCCCAGGAGAGTTCCAAATGTGTGTGGGTAGATTATATATCCCACGGGGGTAAAATTGAAAAAAGTTGAAAAAATTTTTTTTTTGGACTTAGTAATTTTTCCGTCGTTTATCAGACTTTCAGATAGGGGAAATGTCAGTGAGCATTCCGATTTCAGTTCCAGAGTGATTCGCCCAATGAGTCCTTGATATTTAGTCGTTTTCAGCCAATTTTCTGGATTTTTGAAAATTTCACTTTTTTGTGAAAATATCCACTAAATGAGGGAATAATATGTGTGAGGGTATGCGAGGAGAGTTCCAAATGTGTGTGGGTAGAATATATATCCCACGGGGGTAAAATTGAAAAAAGTTGAAAAGTTTTTTTTTTGGACTTAGTAATTTTTCCGGCGTTTATCAGACTTTCAGATAGGGGAAATGTCAGTGAGCATTCCGATTTCAGTTCCAGAGTGATTCGCCCAATGAGTCCTTGATATTTAGTCGTTTTCAGCCAATTTTCTGGATTTTTGAAAATTTCACTTTTTTGTGAAAATATCCACTAAATGAGGGAATAATATGTGTGAGGGTACCCGAGGAGAGCTCAAAATGTGTGTGGGTAGAATATAACTCCCACGGGGGTAAAATTGAAAAAAGTTTAAAAAATTTTTTTTTTGGACTTAGTCATTTTTCCGGCGTTTATCAGACTTTCAGATAGGGGAAATGTCAGTGAGCATTCCGATTTCAGTTCCAGAGTGATTCGCCCAATGAGTCCTTGATATTTCGTCGTTTTCAGCCAATCTTCTGGATTTTTTAAAATTTCACTTTTTTGTGAAAATATCCACTAAATGAGGGAATAATATGTGTGGGGGTACCCGAGGAGAGCTCAAAATGTGTGTGGGTAGAATATATATCCCACGGGGGTAAAATTGAAAAAAGTTTTAAAAATTTTTTTTTTGGACTTAGTCATTTTTCCGGCGTTTATCAGACTTTCAGATAGGGGAAATATCAGTGAGCATTCCGATTTCATTTTCAGAGCGAATCGCCCAATGAGTCCTTGATATTTAGTCGTTTTCAGCCAATTTTCTGGATTTTTTAAAATTTCACTTTTTTGTGAAAATATCCACTAAATGAGGGAATAATATGTGTGAGGGTACCCGAGGACAGTTCCAAATGTGTGTGGGTAGAATATATATCCCACGGGGGT
Organism: Phyllobates terribilis; assembly: GCF_046119375.1. NCBI lineage: Eukaryota > Metazoa > Chordata > Amphibia > Anura > Dendrobatidae > Phyllobates > Phyllobates terribilis. The sequence continues at coordinate 233,770,661 of NW_027362768.1, read as the reverse complement.
AAAATTGAAAAAAGTTGAAAAAATTTTTTTTTTGGACTTATTAATTTTTCCGTCGTTTATCAGACTTTCAGATAGGGGAAATGTCAGTGAGCATTCCGATTTCAGTTCCAGAGTGATTCGCCCAATGAGTCCTTGATATTTAGTCGTTTTCAGCCAATTTTCTGGATTTTTGAAAATTTCACTTTTTTGTGAAAATATCCACTAAATGAGGGAATAATATGTGTGAGGGTACCGGAGGAGAGTTCCAAATGTGTGTGGGTAGATTATATATCCCACGGGGGTAAAATTGAAAAAAGTTTAAAAAATTTTTTTTTTGGACTTAGTAATTTTTCCGTCGTTTATCAGACTTTCAGATAGGGGAAATGTCAGTGAGCATTCCGATTTCAGTTCCAGAGTGATTCGCCCAATGAGTCCTTGATATTTAGTCGTTTTCAGCCAATTTTCTGGATTTTTGAAAATTTCACTTTTTTGTGAAAATATCCACTAAATGAGGGAATAATATGTGTGAGGGTACCCGAGGAGAGTTCCAAATGTGTGTGGGTAGATTATATATCCCACGGGGGTAAAATTGAAAAAAGTTTAAAAAATTTTTTTTTTGGACTTAGTAATTTTTCCGTCGTTTATCAGACTTTCAGATAGGGGAAATGTCAGTGAGCATTCCGATTTCAGTTCCAGAGTGATTCGCCCAATGAGTCCTTGATATTTAGTCGTTTTCAGCCAATTTTCTGGATTTTTGAAAATTTCACTTTTTTGTGAAAATATCCACTAAATGAGGGAATAATATGTGTGAGGGTACCCGAGGAGAGTTCCAAATGTGTGTGGGTAGATTATATATCCCACGGGGGTAAAATTGAAAAAAGTTGAAAAAATTTTTTTTTTTGACTTAGTAATTTTTCCGTCGTTTATCAGACTTTCAGATAGGGGAAATGTCAGTGAGCATTCCGATTTCAGTTCCAGAGTGATTCGCCCAATGAGTCCTTGATATTTAGTTGTTTTCAGCCAATTTTCTGGATTTTTGAAAATTTCACTTTTTTGTGAAAATATCCACTAAATGAGGGAATAATATGTGTGAGGGTATGCGAGGAGAGTTCCAAATGTGTGTGAGTAGAATATATATCCCACGGGGGTAAAATTGAAAAAAGTTGAAAAAGTTTTTTTTTTGGACTTAGTAATTTTTCCGGTGTTTATCAGACTTTCAGATAGGGGAAATGTCAGTGAGCATTCCGATTTCAGTTCCAGAGTGATTCGCCCAATGAGTCCTTGATATTTAGTCGTTTTCAGCCAATTTTCTGGATTTTTGAAAATTTCACTTTTTTGTGAAAATATCCACTAAATGAGGGAATAATATGTGTGAGGGTACCCCAGGAGAGTTCCAAATGTGTGTGGGTAGATTATATATCCCACGGGGGTAAAATTGAAAAAAGTTGAAAACATTTTTTTTTTGGACTTAGTAATTTTTCCGTCGTTTATCAGACTTTCAGATAGGGGAAATGTCAGTGAGCATTCCGATTTCAGTTCCAGAGTGATTCGCCCAATGAGTCCTTGATATTTAGTCGTTTTCAGCCAATTTTCTGGATTTTTGAAAATTTCACTTTTTTGTGAAAATATCCACTAAATGAGGGAATAATATGTGTGAGGGTATGCGAGGAGAGTTCCAAATGTGTGTGGGTAGAATATATATCCCACGGGGGTAAAATTGAAAAAAGTTGAAAAGTTTTTTTTTTGGACTTAGTAATTTTTCCGGCGTTTATCAGACTTTCAGATAGGGGAAATGTCAGTGAGCATTCCGATTTCAGTTCCAGAGTGATTCGCCCAATGAGTCCTTGATATTTAGTCGTTTTCAGCCAATTTTCTGGATTTTTGAAAATTTCACTTTTTTGTGAAAATATCCACTAAATGAGGGAATAATATGTGTGAGGGTACCCGAGGAGAGCTCAAAATGTGTGTGGGTAGAATATAACTCCCACGGGGGTAAAATTGAAAAAAGTTTAAAAAATTTTTTTTTTGGACTTAGTCATTTTTCCGGCGTTTATCAGACTTTCAGATAGGGGAAATGTCAGTGAGCATTCCGATTTCAGTCCCAGAGTGATTCGCCCAATGAGTCCTTGATATTTCGTCGTTTTCAGCCAATCTTCTGGATTTTTTAAAATTTCACTTTTTTGTGAAAATATCCACTAAATGAGGGAATAATATGTGTGAGGGTACCCGAGGAGAGCTCAAAATGTGTGTGGGTAGAATATAAATCCCACGGGGGTAAAATTGAAAAAAGTTTTAAAAATTTTTTTTTTGGACTTAGTCATTTTTCCGGCGTTTATCAGACTTTCAGATAGGGGAAATATCAGTGAGCATTCCGATTTCATTTTCAGAGCGAATCGCCCAATGAGTCCTTGATATTTAGTCGTTTTCAGCCAATTTTCTGGATTTTTTAAAATTTCACTTTTTTGTGAAAATATCCACTAAATGAGGGAATAATATGTGTGAGGGTACCCGAGGACAGTTCCAAATGTGTGTGGGTAGAATATATATCCCACGGGGGTAAAATTGAAAAAAGTTGAAAAAATTTTTTTTTTGGACTTATTAATTTTTCCGTCGTTTATCAGACTTTCAGATAGGGGAAATGTCAGTGAGCATTCCGATTTCAGTTCCAGAGTGATTCGCCCAATGAGTCCTTGATATTTAGTCGTTTTCAGCCAATTTTCTGGATTTTTGAAAATTTCACTTTTTTGTGAAAATATCCACTAAATGAGGGAATAATATGTGTGAGGGTACCCGAGGAGAGTTCCAAATGTGTGTGGGTAGATTATATATCCCACGGGGGTAAAATTGAAAAAAGTTGAAAAAATTTTTTTTTTGGACTTAGTAATTTTTCCGTCGTTTATCAGACTTTCAGATAGGGGAAATGTCAGTGAGCATTCCGATTTCAGTTCCAGAGTGATTCGCCCAATGAGTCCTTGATATTTAGTCGTTTTCAGCCAATTTTCTGGATTTTTGAAAATTTCACTTTTTTGTGAAAATATCCACTAAATGAGGGAATAATATGTGTGAGGGTATGCGAGGAGAGTTCCAAATGTGTGTGGGTAGAATATATATCCCACGGGGGTAAAATTGAAAAAAGTTGAAAAAGTTTTTTTTTTGGACTTAGTAATTTTTCCGGCGTTTATCAGACTTTCAGATAGGGGAAATGTCAGTGAGCATTCCGATTTCAGTTCCAGAGTGATTCGCCCAATGAGTCCTTGATATTTAGTCGTTTTCAGCCAATTTTCTGGATTTTTGAAAATTTCACTTTTTTGTGAAAATATCCACTAAATGAGGGAATAATATGTGTGAGGGTACCCGAGGAGAGTTCCAAATGTGTGTGGGTAGATTATATATCCCACGGGGGTAAAATTGAAAAAAGTTTAAAAAATTTTTTTTTTGGACTTAGTAATTTTTCCGTCGTTTATCAGACTTTCAGATAGGGGAAATGTCAGTGAGCATTCCGATTTCAGTTCCAGAGTGATTCGCCCAATGAGTCCTTGATATTTAGTCGTTTTCAGCCAATTTTCTGGATTTTTGAAAATTTCACTTTTTTGTGAAAATATCCACTAAATGAGGGAATAATATGTGTGAGGGTACCCGAGGAGAGTTCCAAATGTGTGTGGGTAGATTATATATCCCACGGGGGTAAAATTGAAAAAAGTTGAAAAAATTTTTTTTTTGGACTTAGTAATTTTTCCGTCGTTTATCAGACTTTCAGATAGGGGAAATGTCAGTGAGCATTCCGATTTCAGTTCCAGAGTGATTCGCCCAATGAGTCCTTGATATTTAGTTGTTTTCAGCCAATCTTCTGGATTTTTGAAAATTTCACTTTTTTGTGAAAATATCCACTAAATGAGGGAATAATATGTGTGAGGGTACCCGAGGAGAGCTCAAAATGTGTGTGGGTAGAATATAAATCCCACGGGGGTAAAATTGAAAAAAGTTTTAAAAATTTTTTTTTTGGACTTAGTCATTTTTCCGGCGTTTATCAGACTTTCAGATAGGGGAAATATCAGTGAGCATTCCGATTTCATTTTCAGAGCGAATCGCCCAATGAGTCCTTGATATTTAGTCGTTTTCAGCCAATTTTCTGGATTTTTTAAAATTTCACTTTTTTGTGAAAATATCCACTAAATGAGGGAATAATATGTGTGAGGGTACCCGAGGACAGTTCCAAATGTGTGTGGGTAGAATATATATCCCACGGGGGTAAAATTGAAAAAAGTTGAAAACATTTTTTTTTTGGACTTATTAATTTTTCCGTCGTTTATCAGACTTTCAGATAGGGGAAATGTCAGTGAGCATTCCGATTTCAGTTCCAGAGTGATTCGCCCAATGAGTCCTTGATATTTAGTCGTTTTCAGCCAATTTTCTGGATTTTTGAAAATTTCACTTTTTTGTGAAAATATCCACTAAATGAGGGAATAATATGTGTGAGGGTACCCGAGGAGAGTTCCAAATGTGTGTGGGTAGATTATATATCCCACGGGGGTAAAATTGAAAAAAGTTTAAAAAATTTTTTTTTTGGACTTAGTAATTTTTCCGTCGTTTATCAGACTTTCAGATAGGGGAAATGTCAGTGAGCATTCCGATTTCAGTTCCAGAGTGATTCGCCCAATGAGTCCTTGATATTTAGTCGTTTTCAGCCAATTTTCTGGATTTTTGAAAATTTCACTTTTTTGTGAAAATATCCACTAAATGAGGGAATAATATGTGTGAGGGTACCCGAGGAGAGTTCCAAATGTGTGTGGGTAGATTATATATCCCACGGGGGTAAAATTGAAAAAAGTTGAAAAAATTTTTTTTTTGGACTTAGTAATTTTTCCGTCGTTTATCAGACTTTCAGATAGGGGAAATGTCAGTGAGCATTCCGATTTCAGTTCCAGAGTGATTCGCCCAATGAGTCCTTGATATTTAGTCGTTTTCAGCCAATTTTCTGGATTTTTGAAAATTTCACTTTTTTGTGAAAATATCCACTAAATGAGGGAATAATATGTGTGAGGGTATGCGAGGAGAGTTCCAAATGTGTGTGGGTAGAATATATATCCCACGGGGGTAAAATTGAAAAAAGTTGAAAAAGTTTTTTTTTTGGACTTAGTAATTTTTCCGGCGTTTATCAGACTTTCAGATAGGGGAAATGTCAGTGAGCATTCCGATTTCAGTTCCAGAGTGATTCGCCCAATGAGTCCTTGATATTTAGTCGTTTTCAGCCAATTTTCTGGATTTTTGAAAATTTCACTTTTTTGTGAAAATATCCACTAAATGAGGGAATAATATGTGTGAGGGTACCCGAGGAGAGTTCCAAATGTGTGTGGGTAGATTATATATCCCACGGGGGTAAAATTGAAAAAAGTTTAAAAAATTTTTTTTTTGGACTTAGTAATTTTTCCGTCGTTTATCAGACTTTCAGATAGGGGAAATGTCAGTGAGCATTCCGATTTCAGTTCCAGAGTGATTCGCCCAATGAGTCCTTGATATTTAGTCGTTTTCAGCCAATTTTCTGGATTTTTGAAAATTTCACTTTTTTGTGAAAATATCCACTAAATGAGGGAATAATATGTGTGAGGGTACCCGAGGAGAGTTCCAAATGTGTGTGGGTAGATTATATATCCCACGGGGGTAAAATTGAAAAAAGTTGAAAAAATTTTTTTTTTGGACTTAGTAATTTTTCCGTCGTTTATCAGACTTTCAGATAGGGGAAATGTCAGTGAGCATTCCGATTTCAGTTCCAGAGTGATTCGCCCAATGAGTCCTTGATATTTAGTTGTTTTCAGCCAATTTTCTGGATTTTTGAAAATTTCACTTTTTTGTGAAAATATCCACTAAATGAGGGAATAATATGTGTGAGGGTATGCGAGGAGAGTTCCAAATGTGTGTGAGTAGAATATATATCCCACGGGGGTAAAATTGAAAAAAGTTGAAAAAGTTTTTTTTTTGGACTTAGTAATTTTTCCGGTGTTTATCAGACTTTCAGATAGGGGAAATGTCAGTGAGCATTCCGATTTCAGTTCCAGAGTGATTCGCCCAATGAGTCCTTGATATTTAGTCGTTTTCAGCCAATTTTCTGGATTTTTGAAAATTTCACTTTTTTGTGAAAATATCCACTAAATGAGGGAATAATATGTGTGAGGGTACCCGAGGAGAGCTCAAAATGTGTGTGGGTAGAATATAACTCCCACGGGGGTAAAATTGAAAAAAGTTTAAAAAATTTTTTTTTTGGACTTAGTCATTTTTCCGGCGTTTATCAGACTTTCAGATAGGGGAAATGTCAGTGAGCATTCCGATTTCAGTTCCAGAGTGATTCGCCCAATGAGTCCTTGATATTTCGTCGTTTTCAGCCAATCTTCTGGATTTTTTAAAATTTCACTTTTTTGTGAAAATATCCACTAAATGAGGGAATAATATGTGTGAGGGTACCCGAGGAGAGCTCAAAATGTGTGTGGGTAGAATATAAATCCCACGGGGGTAAAATTGAAAAAAGTTTAAAAAATTTTTTTTTTGGACTTAGTCATTTTTCCGGCGTTTATCAGACTTTCAGATAGGGGAAATATCAGTGAGCATTCCGATTTCATTTTCAGAGCGAATCGCCCAATGAGTCCTTGATATTTAGTCGTTTTCAGCCAATTTTCTGGATTTTTTAAAATTTCACTTTTTTGTGAAAATATCCACTAAATGAGGGAATAATATGTGTGAGGGTACCCGAGGACAGTTCCAAATGTGTGTGGGTAGAATATATATCCCACGGGGGTAAAATTGAAAAAAGTTGAAAAAATTTTTTTTTTGAACTTAGTAATTTTTCCGTCGTTTATCAGACTTTCAGATAGGGGAAATGTCAGTGAGCATTCCGATTTCAGTTCCAGAGTGATTCGCCCAATGAGTCCTTGATATTTAGTCGTTTTCAGCCAATTTTCTGGATTTTTGAAAATTTCACTTTTTTGTGAAAATATCCACTAAATGAGGGAATAATATGTGTGAGGGTACCCGAGGAGAGTTCCAAATGTGTGTGGTTAGAATATAACTCCCACGGGGGTAAAATTGAAAAAAGTTTTAAAAAATTTTTTTTTTGGACTTAGTCATTTTTCCGGCGTTTATCAGACTTTCAGATAGGGGAAATGTCAGTGAGCATTCCGATTTCAGTTCCAGAGTGATTCGCCCAATGAGTCCTTGATATTTCGTCGTTTTCAGCCAATCTTCTGGATTTTTTAAAATTTCACTTTTTTGTGAAAATATCCACTAAATGAGGGAATAATATGTGTGAGGGTACCCGAGGACAGTTCCAAATGTGTGTGGGTAGAATATATATCCCACGGGGGTAAAATTGAAAAAAGTTGAAAAAATTTTTTTTTTGAACTTAGTAATTTTTCCGTCGTTTATCAGACTTTCAGATAGGGGAAATGTCAGTGAGCATTCCGATTTCAGTTCCAGAGTGATTCGCCCAATGAGTCCTTGATATTTAGTCGTTTTCAGCCAATTTTCTGGATTTTTGAAAATTTCACTTTTTTGTGAAAATATCCACTAAATGAGGGAATAATATGTGTGAGGGTACCCCAGGAGAGTTCCAAATGTGTTTGGGTACAATATATATCCCACGGGGGTAAAATTGAAAAAAGTTTAAAAAATTTTTTTTTGGACTTAGTCATTTTTACGGCGTTTATCAGACTTTCAGATTGGGGAAATGTCAGTGAGCATTCCGATTTCAGTTCCAGAGTGATTCGCCCAATGAGTCCATGATATTTAGTCGTTTTCAGCCAATTTTCTGGATTTTTGAAAATTTCACTTTTTTGTGAAAATATCCACTAAATGAGGGAATAATATGTGTGAGGGTACCCGAGGAGAGTTCCAAATGTGTGTGGTTAGAATATATATCCCACGGGGGTAAAATTGAAAAAAGTTGAAAAAATATTTTTTTTGGACTTAGTCATTTTTCCGGCGTTTATCAGACTTTCAGATAGGGGAAATGTCAGTGAGCATTCCGATTTCAGTTCCAGAGCGATTCGCCCAATGAGTCCTTGATATTTAGTCGTTTTCAGCCAATTTTCTGGATTTTTGAAAATGTCACTTTTTTGTGAAAATATCCACTAAATGAGGGAATAATATGTGTGAGGGTACCCCAGGAGAGTTCCAAATGTGTGTGGGTAGAATATATATCCCACGGGGGTAAAATTGAAAAAAGTTTAAAAAATTTTTTTTTGGACTTAGTCATTTTTCCGCCGTTTATCAGACTTTCAGATAGGGGAAATGTCAGTGAGCATTCCGATTTCATTTTCAGAGCGAATCGCCCAATGAGTCCTTGATATTTAGTCGTTTTCAGCCAATTTTCTGGATTTTTTAAAATTTCACTTTTTTGTGAAAATATCCACTAAATGAGGGAATAATATGTGTGAGGGTACCCGAGGAGAGTTCCAAATGTGTGTGGGTAGAATATATATCCCACGGGGGTAAAATTGAAAAAAGTTGAAAAAATTTTTTTTTTGGACTTAGTAATTTTTCCGTCGTTTATCAGACTTTCAGATAGGGGAAATGTCAGTGAGCATTCCGATTTCAGTTCCAGAGTGATTCGCCCAATGAGTCCTTGATATTTAGTCGTTTTCAGCCAATTTTCTGGATTTTTGAAAATTTCACTTTTTTGTGAAAATATCCACTAAATGAGGGAATAATATGTGTGAGGGTATGCGAGGAGAGTTCCAAATGTGTGTGGGTAGATTATATATCCCACGGGGGTAAAATTGAAAAAAGTTGAAAAAGTTTTTTTTTTGGACTTAGTAATTTTTCCGGCGTTTATCAGACTTTCAGATAGGGGAAATGTCAGTGAGCATTCCGATTTCAGTTCCAGAGTGATTCGCCCAATGAGTCCTTGATATTTAGTCGTTTTCAGCCAATTTTCTGGATTTTTGAAAATTTCACTTTTTTGTGAAAATATCCACTAAATGAGGGAATAATATGTGTGAGGGTACCCGAGGAGAGCTCAAAATGTGTGTGGGTAGAATATAAATCCCACGGGGGTAAAATTGAAAAAAGTTTAAAAAATTTTTTTTTTGGACTTAGTCATTTTTCCGGCGTTTATCAGACTTTCAGATAGGGGAAATGTCAGTGAGCATTCCGATTTCAGTTCCAGAGTGATTCGCCCAATGAGTCCTTGATATTTCGTCGTTTTCAGCCAATCTTCTGGATTTTTTAAAATTTCACTTTTTTGTGAAAATATCAACTAAATGAGGGAATAATATGTGTGAGGGTACCCGAGGAGAGCTCAAAATGTGTGTGGGTAGAATATAAATCCCACGGGGGTAAAATTGAAAAAAGTTTAAAAAATTTTTTTTTTGGACTTAGTCATTTTTCCGGCGTTTATCAGACTTTCAGATAGGGGAAATATCAGTGAGCATTCCGATTTCATTTTCAGAGCGAATCGCCCAATGAGTCCTTGATATTTAGTCGTTTTCAGCCAATTTTCTGGATTTTTTAAAATTTCACTTTTTTGTGAAAATATCCACTAAATGAGGGAATAATATGTGTGAGGGTACCCGAGGACAGTTCCAAATGTGTGTGGGTAGAATATATATCCCACGGGGGTAAAATTGAAAAAAATTGAAAAAATTTTTTTTTTGGACTTAGTAATTTTTCCGTCGTTTATCAGACTTTCAGATAGGGGAAATGTCAGTGAGCATTCCGATTTCAGTTCCAGAGTGATTCGCCCAATGAGTCCTTGATATTTAGTCGTTTTCAGCCAATTTTCTGGATTTTTGAAAGTTTCACTTTTTTGTGAAAATATCCACTAAATGAGGGAATAATATGTGTGAGGGTACCCCAGGAGAGTTCCAAATGTGTTCGGGTACAATATATATCCCACGGGGGTAAAATTGAAAAAAGTTTAAAAAATTTTTTTTTGGACTTAGTCATTTTTACGGCGTTTATCAGACTTTCAGATTGGGGAAATGTCAGTGAGCATTCCGATTTCAGTTCCATAGTGATTCGCCCAATGAGTCCATGATATTTAGTCGTTTTCAGCCAATTTTCTGGATTTTTGAAAATTTCACTTTTTTGTGAAAATATCCACTAAATGAGGGAATAATATGTGTGAGGGTACCCGAGGAGAGTTCCAAATGTGTGTGGTTAGAATATATATCCCACGGGGGTAAAATTGAAAAAAGTTGAAAAAATATTTTTTTTGGACTTAGTCATTTTTCCGGCGTTTATCAGACTTTCAGATAGGGGAAATGTCAGTGAGCATTCCGATTTCAGTTCCAGAGCGATTCGCCCAATGAGTCCTTGATATTTAGTCGTTTTCAGCCAATTTTCTGGATTTTTGAAAATGTCACTTTTTTGTGAAAATATCCACTAAATGAGGGAATAATATGTGTGAGGGTATGCGAGGAGAGTTCCAAATGTGTGTGGGTAGATTATATATCCCACGGGGGTAAAATTGAAAAAAGTTGAAAAAGTTTTTTTTTTGGACTTAGTAATTTTTCCGGCGTTTATCAGACTTTCAGATAGGGGAAATGTCAGTGAGCATTCCGATTTCTGTTCCAGAGTGATTCGCCCAATGAGTCCTTGATATTTTGTCGTTTTCAGCCAATTTTCTGGATCTTTTAAAATTTCACTTTTTTGTGAAAATATCCACTAAATGAGGGAATAATATGTGAGAGGGTACCCGAGGAGAGTTACAAATGTGTGTGGGTAGAATATATATCCCACGGGGGTAAAATTGAAAAAAGTTGAAAAAATTTTTTTTTTGGACTTAGTAATTTTTCCGTCGTTTATCAGACTTTCAGATAGGGGAAATGTCAGTGAGCAATCCGATTTCAGTTCCAGAGTGATTCGCCCAATGAGTCCTTGATATTTATTCGTTTTCAGCCAATTTTCTGGATTTTTGAAAATTTCACTTTTTTGTGAAAATATCCACTAAATGAGGGAATAATATGTGTGAGGGTACCCGAGGAGAGCTCAAAATGTGTGTGGGTAGAATATAACTCCCACGGGGGTAAAATTGAAAAAAGTTTAAAAAATTTTTTTTTTGGACTTAGTCATTTTTCCGGCGTTTATCAGACTTTCAGATAGGGGAAATGTCAGTGAGCATTCCGATTTCATTTTCAGAGCGAATCGCCGGATGAGTCCTTGATATTTCGTCGTTTTCAGCCAATTTTCTGGATTTTTTAAAATTTCACTTTTTTGTGAAAATATCCACTAAATGAGGGAATAATATGTGTGAGGGTACCCGAGGAGAGTTCCAAATGTGTGTGGGTAGAATATATATCCCACGGGGGTAAAATTGAAAAAAGTTGAAAAAAAATTTTTTTTTGGACTTAGTCATTTTTCCGGCGTTTATCAGACTTTCAGATAGGGGAAATGTCAGTGAGCGTTCTGATTTCATTTTCAGAGCGATTCGCCGGATGAGCCCTTGATATTTCGTCGTTTTCAGCCAATTTTCTGGATTTTTGAAAATTTCACTTTTTTGTGAAAATATCCACTAAATGAGGGAATAATATGTGTGAGGGTACCCCAGGAGAGTTCCAAATGTGTGTGGGTACAATATATATCCCATGGGGTAAAATTGAAAAAAGTTTAAAAAATTTTTTTATGGACTTAGTCATTTTTACGGCGTTTATCAGACTTTCAGATAGGGGAAATGTCAGTGAGCATTCCGATTTCAGTTCCAGAGCGATTCGCCCAATGAGTCCTTGATATTTTGTCGTTTTCAGCCAATTTTCTGGATTTTTGAAAATGTCACTTTTTTGTGAAAATATCCACTAAATGAGGGAATAATATGTGTGAGGGCACCCGAGGAGAGTTCCAAATGTGTGTGGGTAGAATATATATCCCACGGGGGTAAAATTGAAAAAAGTTGAAAAAGTTTTTTTTTTCGACTTAGTAATTTTTCCGGCGTTTATCAGACTTTCAGATAGGGGAAATGTCAGTGAGCATTCCGATTTCAGTTCCAGAGTGATTCGCCCAATGAGTCCTTGATATTTCGTCGTTTTCAGCCAATTTTCTGGATTTTTTAAAATTTCACTTTTTTGTGAAAATATCCACTAAATGAGGGAATAATATGTGTGAGGGTACCCGAGGAGAGTTCCAAATGTGTGTGGGTAGAATATATATCCCACGGGGGTCAAATTGAAAAAAGTTGAAAAAATTTTTTTTTTGGACTTAGTAATTTTTCCGTCGTTTATCAGACTTTCAGATAGGGGAAATGTCAGTGAGCTTTCCGATTTCAGTTCCAGAGTGATTCGCCCAATGAGTCCTTGATATTTAGTCGTTTTCAGCCAATTTTCTGGATTTTTGAAAATTTCACTTTTTTGTGAAAATATCCACTAAATGAGGGAATAATTTGTGTGAGGGTATGCGAGGAGAGTTCCAAATGTGTGTGGGTAGAATATATATCCCACAGGGGTAAAATTGAAAAAAGTTGAAAAAGTTTTTTTTTTGGACTTAGTAATTTTTCCGGCGTTTATCAGACTTTCAGATAGGGGAAATGTCAGTGAGCATTCCGATTTCAGTTCCAGAGTGATTCGCCCAATGAGTCCTTGATATTTTGTCGTTTTCAGCCAATTTTCTGGATTTTTTAAAATTTCACTTTTTTGTGAAAATATCCACTAAATGAGGGAATAATATGTGTGAGGGTACCCGAGGAGAGTTACAAATGTGTGTGGGTAGAATATATATCCCACGGGGGTAACATTGAAAAAAGTTGAAAAAATTTTTTTTTTGGACTTAGTAATTTTTCCGTCGTTTATCAGACTTTCAGATAGGGGAAATGTCAGTGAGCAATCCGATTTCAGTTCCAGAGTGATTCGCCCAATGAGTCCTTGATATTTAGTCGTTTTCAGCCAATTTTCTGGATTTTTGAAAATTTCACTTTTTTGTGAAAATATCCACTAAATGAGGGAATAATATGTGTGAGGGTACCCGAGGAGAGCTCAAAATGTGTGTGGGTAGAATATAACTCCCACGGGGGTAAAATTAAAAAAAGTTTAAAAAATTTTTTTTTTGGACTTAGTCATTTTTCCGGCGTTTATCAGACTTTCAGATAGGGGAAATGTCAGTGAGCATTCCGATTTCATTTTCAGAGCGAATCGCCGGATGAGTCCTTGATATTTCGTCGTTTTCAGCCAATTTTCTGGATTTTTTAAAATTTCACTTTTTTGTGAAAATATCCACTAAATGAGGGAATAATATGTGTGAGGGTACCCGAGGAGAGTTCCAAATGTGTGTGGGTAGAATATAAATCCCATGGGGTAAAATTGAAAAAAGTTTAAAAAAATTTTTTTTTTGGACTTAGTCATTTTTCCGGCGTTTATCAGACTTTCAGATAGGGGAAATGTCAGTGAGCGTTCTGATTTCATTTCCAGAGCGATTCGCCGGCTGAGTCTTTGATATTTAGTCGTTTTCAGCCAATTTTCTGGATTTTTGAAAATTTCACTTTTTTGTGAAAATATCCACTAAATGAGGGAATAATATGTGTGAGGGTACCCGAGGAGAGTTCCAAATGTGTGTGGGTAGAATATATATCCCACGGGGGTAAAATTGAAAAAAGTTGAAAAAATTTTTTTTTTTGGACTTAGTCATTTTTCCGGCGTTTATCAGACTTTCAGATAGGGGAAATGTCAGTGAGCGTTCTGATTTCATTTCCACAGCAATTCGCCGGATGAGTCCTTGATATTTAGTCGTTTTCAGCCAATTTTCTGGATTTTTGAAAATTTCACTTTTTTGTGAAAATATCCACTAAATGAGGGAATAATATGTGTGAGGGTACCCGAAGAGAGTTCCAAATGTGTGTGGGTAGAATATATATCCCACGGGGGTAAAATTGAAAAAAGTTGAAAAAAAATTTTTTTTTGGACTTAGTAATTTTTCCGTCGTTTATCAGACTTTCAGATAGGGGAAATGTCAGTGAGCATTCCGATTTCAGTTCCAGAGTGATTCGCCCAATGAGTCCTTGATATTTAGTCGTTTTCAGCCAATTTTCTGGATTTTTGAAAATTTCACTTTTTTGTGAAAATATCCACTAAATGAGGGAATAATTTGTGTGAGGGTACCCGAGGAGAGTTCCAAATGTGTGTGGGTAGAATATAAATCCCATGGGGTAAAAGTGAAAAAAGTTTAAAAAAATTTTTTTTTTGGACTTAGTCATTTTTCCGGCGTTTATCAGACTTTCAGATAGGGGAAATGTCAGTGAGCGTTCTGATTTCATTTTCAGAGCGATTCGCCGGATGAGCCCTTGATATTTCGTCGTTTTCAGCCAATTTTCTGGATTTTTTAAAATTTCACTTTTTTGTGAAAATATCCACTAAATGAGGGAATAATATGTGTGAGGGTACCCGAGGAGAGTTACAAATGTGTGTGGGTAGAATATATATCCCACGGGGGTAACATTGAAAAAAGTTGAAAAAATGTTTTTTTTGGACTTAGTAATTTTTCCGTCGTTTATCAGACTTTCAGATAGGGGAAATGTCAGTGAGCAATCCGATTTCAGTTCCAGAGTGATTCGCCCAATGAGTCCTTGATATTTAGTCGTTTTCAGCCAATTTTCTGGATTTTTGAAAATTTCACTTTTTTGTGAAAATATCCACTAAATGAGGGAATAATATGTGTGAGGGTACCCGAGGAGAGCTCAAAATGTGTGTGGGTAGAATATAACTCCCACGGGGGTAAAATTAAAAAAAGTTTAAAAAATTTTTTTTTTGGACTTAGTCATTTTTCCGGCGTTTATCAGACTTTCAGATAGGGGAAATGTCAGTGAGCATTCCGATTTCATTTTCAGAGCGAATCGCCGGATGAGTCCTTGATATTTCGTCGTTTTCAGCCAATTTTCTGGATTTTTTAAAATTTCACTTTTTTGTGAAAATATCCACTAAATGAGGGAATAATATGTGTGAGGGTACCCGAGGAGAGTTCCAAATGTGTGTGGGTAGAATATAAATCCCATGGGGTAAAATTGAAAAAAGTTTAAAAAAATTTTTTTTTTGGACTTAGTCATTTTTCCGGCGTTTATCAGACTTTCAGATAGGGGAAATGTCAGTGAGCGTTCTGATTTCATTTCCAGAGCGATTCGCCGGCTGAGTCCTTGATATTTAGTCGTTTTCAGCCAATTTTCTGGATTTTTGAAAATTTCACTTTTTTGTGAAAATATCCACTAAATGAGGGAATAATATGTGTGAGGGTACCCGAGGAGAGTTCCAAATGTGTGTGGGTAGAATATATATCCCACGGGGGTAAAATTGAAAAAAGTTGAAAAAATTTTTTTTTTTGGACTTAGTCATTTTTCCGGCGTTTATCAGACTTTCAGATAGGGGAAATGTCAGTGAGCGTTCTGATTTCATTTCCACAGCGATTCGCCGGATGAGTCCTTGATATTTAGTCGTTTTCAGCCAATTTTCTGGATTTTTGAAAATTTCACTTTTTTGTGAAAATATCCACTAAATGAGGGAATAATATGTGTGAGGGTACCCGAGGAGAGTTCCAAATGTGTGTGGGTAGAATATATATCCCACGGGGGTAAAATTGAAAAAAGTTGAAAAAAAATTTTTTTTTGGACTTAGTAATTTTTCCGTCGTTTATCAGACTTTCAGATAGGGGAAATGTCAGTGAGCATTCCGATTTCAGTTCCAGAGTGATTCGCCCAATGAGTCCTTGATATTTAGTCGTTTTCAGCCAATTTTCTGGATTTTTGAAAATTTCACTTTTTTGTGAAAATATCCACTAAATGAGGGAATAATTTGTGTGAGGGTATGCGAGGAGAGTTCCAAATGTGTGTGGGTAGAATATATATCCCACGGGGGTAAAATTGAAAAAAGTTGAAAAAGTTTTTTTTTTGGACTTAGTAATTTTTCTGGCGTTTATCAGACTTTCAGATAGGGGAAATGTCAGTGAGCATTCCGATTTCAGTTCCAGAGTGATTCGCCCAATGAGTCCTTGATATTTTGTCGTTTTCAGCCAATTTTCTGGATTTTTTAAAATTTCACTTTTTTGTGAAAATATCCACTAAATGAGGGAATAATATGTGTGAGGGTACCCGAGGAGAGTTCCAAATGTGTGTGGGTAGAATATAAATCCCATGGGGTAAAAGTGAAAAAAGTTTAAAAAAATTTTTTTTTTGGACTTAGTCATTTTTCCGGCGTTTATCAGACTTTCAGATAGGGGAAATGTCAGTGAGCGTTCTGATTTCATTTTCAGAGCGATTCGCCGGATGAGCCCTTGATATTTCGTCGTTTTCAGCCAATTTTCTGGATTTTTTAAAATTTCACTTTTTTGTGAAAATATCCACTAAATGAGGGAATAATATGTGTGAGGGTACCCCAGGAGAGTTCCAAATGTGTGTGGGTAGAATATATATCCCACGGGGGTAAAATTGAAAAAAGTTTAAAAAATTTTTTTTTGGAGTTAGTCATTTTTACGGCGTTTATCAGACTTTCAGATAGGGGAAATGTCAGTGAGCATTCCGATTTCAGTTCCAGAGTGATTCGCCCAATGAGTCCTTGATATTTCGTCGTTTTCAGCCAATTTTCTGGATTTTTTAAAATTTCACTTTTTTGTGAAAATATCCACTAATTGAGGGAATAATATGTGTGAGGGTACCCGAGGAGAGCTCAAAATGTGTGTGGGTAGAATATAAATCCCACGGGGGTAAAATTGAAAAAAGTTTAAAAAATTTTTTTTTTGGACTTAGTCATTTTTCCGGCGTTTATCAGACTTTCAGATAGGGGAAATGTCAGTGAGCATTCCGATTTCATTTTCAGAGCGAATCGCCCAATGAGTCCTTGATATTTAGTCGTTTTCAGCCAATTTTCTGGATTTTTTAAAATTTCACTTTTTTGTGAAAATATCCACTAAATGAGGGAATAATATGTGTGAGGGTACCCGAGGAGAGTTCCAAATGTGTGTGGGTAGAATATATATCCCACGGGGGTAAAATTGAAAAAAGTTGAAAAAATTTTTTTTTTGGACTTAGTAATTTTTCCGTCGTTTATCAGACTTTCAGATAGGGGAAATGTCAGTGAGCATTCCGATTTCAGTTCCAGAGTGATTCGCCCAATGAGTCCTTGATATTTAGTCGTTTTCAGCCAATTTTCTGGATTTTTGAAAATTTCGCTTTTTTGTGAAAATATCCACTAAATGAGGGAATAATATGTGTGAGGGTACCTGAGGAGAGTTCCAAATGTGTGTGGGTAGAATATAAATCCCACGGGGGTAAAATTGAAAAAAGTTGAAAAAATTTTTTTTTTGGACTTAGTCATTTTTCCGGCGTTTATCAGACTTTAAGATAGGGGAAATGTCAGTGAGCGTTCTGATTTCATTTTCAGAGCGATTCGCCGGATGAGCCCTTGATATTTCGTCGTTTTCAGCCAATTTTCTGGATTTTTGAAAATGTCACTTTTTTGTGAAAATATCCACTAAATGAGGGAATAATATGTGTGAGGGTACACGAGGAGAGTTCCAAATGTGTGTGGGTAGAATATATATCCCACGGGGGTAAAATTGAAAAAAGTTGAAAAAGTTTTTTTTTTGGACTTAGTAATTTTTCCGGCGTTTATCAGACTTTCAGATAGGGGAAATGTCAGTGAGCATTCCGATTTCAGTTCCAGAGCGATTCGCCCAATGAGTCCTTGATATTTAGTCGTTTTCAGGAAATTTTCTGGATTTTTGAAAATGTCACTTTTTTGTGAAAATATCCACTAAATGAGGGAATAATATGTGTGAGGGTACCCGAGGAGAGTTCCAAATGTGTGTGGGTAGAATATATATCCCACGGGGGTAAAATTGAAAAAAGTTGAAAAAGGTTTTTTTTGGACTTAGTCATTTTTCCGGCGTTTATCAGACTTTCAGATAGGGGAAATGTCAGTGAGCGTTCTGATTTCATTTTCAGAGCGATTCGCCGGATGAGTCCTTGATATTTCGTCGTTTTCAGCCAATTTTCTGGATTTTTTAAAATTTCACTTTTTTGTGAAAATATCCACTAAATGAGGGAATAATATGTGTGAGGGTACCCCAGGAGAGTTCCAAATGTGTGTGGGTAGAATATATATCCCATGGGGTAAAATTGAAAAAAGTTTAAAAAATTTTTTTATGGACTTAGTCATTTTTACGGCGTTTATCAGACTTTCAGATAGGGGAAATGTCAGTGAGCATTCCGATTTCAGTTCCAGAGCGATTCGCCCAATGAGTCCTTGATATTTTGTCGTTTTCAGCCAATTTTCTGGATTTTTGAAAATGTCACTTTTTTGTGAAAATATCCACTAAATGAGGGAATAATATGTGTGAGGGCACCCGAGGAGAGTTCCAAATGTGTGTGGGTAGAATATATATCCCACGGGGGTAAAATTGAAAAAAGTTGAAAAAGTTTTTTTTTTGGACTTAGTAATTTTTCCGGCGTTTATCAGACTTTCAGATAGGGGAAATGTCAGTGAGCATTCCGATTTCAGTTCCAGAGTGATTCGCCCAATGAGTCCTTGATATTTCGTCGTTTTCAGCCAATTTTCTGGATTTTTTAAAATTTCACTTTTTTGTGAAAATATCCACTAAATGAGGGAATAATATGTGTGAGGGTACCCGAGGAGAGCTCAAAATGTGTGTGGGTAGAATATAAATCCCACGGGGGTAAAATTGAAAAAAGTTTAAAAAATTTTTTTTTTGGACTTAGTCATTTTTCCGGCGTTTATCAGACTTTCAGATAGGGGAAATGTCAGTGAGCATTCCGATTTCATTTCCAGAGTGATTCGCCCAATGAGTCCTTGATATTTAGTCGTTTTCAGCCAATTTTCTGGATTTTTTAAAATTTCACTTTTTTGTGAAAATATCCACTAAATGAGGGAATAATTTGTGTGAGGGTATGCGAGGAGAGTTCCAAATGTGTGTGGGTAGAATATATATCCCACAGGGGTAAAATTGAAAAAAGTTGAAAAAATTTTTTTTTTGGACTTAGTAATTTTTCCGTCGTTTATCAGACTTTCAGATAGGGGAAATGTCAGTGAGCAATCCGATTTCAGTTCCAGAGTGATTCGCCCAATGAGTCCTTGATATTTAGTCGTTTTCAGCCAATTTTCTGGATTTTTGAAAATTTCACTTTTTTGTGAAAATATCCACTAAATGAGGGAATAATATGTGTGAGGGTACCTGAGGAGAGTTCCAAATGTGTGTGGGTAGAATATATATCCCACGGGGGTAAAATTGAAAAAAGTTGAAAAAAATTTTTTTTTTGGACTTAGTCATTTTTCCGGCGTTTATCAGACTTTAAGATAGGGGAAATGTCAGTGAGCGTTCTGATTTCATTTTCAGAGCGATTCGCCGGATGAGCCCTTGATATTTCGTCGTTTTCAGCCAATTTTCTGGATTTTTGAAAATGTCACTTTTTTGTGAAAATATCCACTAAATGAGGGAATAATATGTGTGAGGGTACACGAGGAGAGTTCCAAATGTGTGTGGGTAGAATATATATCCCACGGGGGTAAAATTGAAAAAAGTTGAAAAAGTTTTTTTTTTGGACTTAGTAATTTTTCCGGCGTTTATCAGACTTTCAGATAGGGGAAATGTCAGTGAGCATTCCGATTTCAGTTCCAGAGCGATTCGCCCAATGAGTCCTTGATATTTAGTCGTTTTCAGGAAATTTTCTGGATTTTTGAAAATGTCACTTTTTTGTGAAAATATCCACTAAATGAGGGAATAATATGTGTGAGGGTACCCGAGGAGAGTTCCAAATGTGTGTGGGTAGAATATATATCCCACGGGGGTAAAATTGAAAAAAGTTGAAAAAGGTTTTTTTTTGGACTTAGTAATTTTTCCGGCGTTTATCAGACTTTCAGATAGGGGAAATGTCAGTGAGCATTCCGATTTCACTTCCAGAGTGATTTGCCCAATGAGTCCTTGATATTTAGTCGTTTTCAGCCAATTTTCTGGATTTTTGAAAATGTCACTTTTTTGTGAAAATATCCACTAAATGAGGGAATAATATGTGTGAGGGTACCCGAGGAGAGCTCAAAATGTGTGTGGGTAGAATATAAATCCCACGGGGATAAAATTGAAAAAAGTTTAAAAAATTTTTTTTTTGGACCTAGTCATTTTTCCGGCGTTTATCAGACTTTCAGATAGGGGAAATGTCAGTGAGCATTCCGATTTCATTTTCAGAGCGAATCGCCCAATGAGTCCTTGATATTTAGTCGTTTTCAGCCAATTTTCTGGATTTTTTAAAATTTCACTTTTTTGTGAAAATATCCACTAAATGAGGGAATAATATGTGTGAGGGTACCCGAGGAGAGTTCCAAATGTGTGTGGGTAGAATATATATCCCACGGGGGTAAAATTGAAAAAAGTTGAAAAAAATTTTTTTTTGGACTTAGTAATTTTTCCGTCGTTTATCAGACTTTCAGATAGGGGAAATGTCAGTGAGCATTCCGATTTCAGTTCCAGAGTGATTCGCCCAATGAGTCCTTGATATTTAGTCGTTTTCAGCCAATTTTCTGGATTTTTGAAAATTTCACTTTTTTGTGAAAATATCCACTAAATGAGGGAATAATATGTGTGAGGGTACCCGAGGAGAGTTCCAAATGTGTGTGGGTAGAATATATATCCCACGGGGGTAAAATTGAAAAAAGTTGAAAAAAAATTTTTTTTTGGACTTAGTCATTTTTCCGGCGTTTATCAGACTTTCAGATAGGGGAAATGTCAGTGAGCGTTCTGATTTCATTTTCAGAGCGATTCGCCGGATGAGTCCTTGATATTTCGTCGTTTTCAGCCAATTTTCTGGATTTTTTAAAATTTCACTTTTTTGTGAAAATATCCACTAAATGAGGGAATAATATGTGTGAGGGTACCCCAGGAGAGTTCCAAATGTGTGTGGGTAGAATATATATCCCATGGGGTAAAATTGAAAAAAGTTTAAAAAATTTTTTTATGGACTTAGTCATTTTTACGGCGTTTATCAGACTTTCAGATAGGGGAAATGTCAGTGAGCATTCCGATTTCAGTTCCAGAGCGATTCGCCCAATG
Organism: Phyllobates terribilis; assembly: GCF_046119375.1. Taxonomy (NCBI): domain Eukaryota; kingdom Metazoa; phylum Chordata; class Amphibia; order Anura; family Dendrobatidae; genus Phyllobates; species Phyllobates terribilis. Next base: position 233,749,670 of record NW_027362768.1, on the reverse strand, counting down.
AGTCCTTGATATTTTGTCGTTTTCAGCCAATTTTCTGGATTTTTGAAAATGTCACTTTTTTGTGAAAATATCCACTAAATGAGGGAATAATATGTGTGAGGGCACCCGAGGAGAGTTCCAAATGTGTGTGGGTAGAATATATATCCCACGGGGGTAAAATTGAAAAAAGTTGAAAAAGTTTTTTTTTTGGACTTAGTAATTTTTCCGGCGTTTATCAGACTTTCAGATAGGGGAAATGTCAGTGAGCATTCCGATTTCAGTTCCAGAGTGATTCGCCCAATGAGTCCTTGATATTTCGTCGTTTTCAGCCAATTTTCTGGATTTTTTAAAATTTCACTTTTTTGTGAAAATATCCACTAAATGAGGGAATAATATGTGTGAGGGTACCCGAGGAGAGCTCAAAATGTGTGTGGGTAGAATATAAATCCCACGGGGGTAAAATTGAAAAAAGTTTAAAAAATTTTTTTTTTGGACTTAGTCATTTTTCCGGCGTTTATCAGACTTTCAGATAGGGGAAATGTCAGTGAGCATTCCGATTTCATTTCCAGAGTGATTCGCCCAATGAGTCCTTGATATTTAGTCGTTTTCAGCCAATTTTCTGGATTTTTTAAAATTTCACTTTTTTGTGAAAATATCCACTAAATGAGGGAATAATTTGTGTGAGGGTATGCGAGGAGAGTTCCAAATGTGTGTGGGTAGAATATATATCCCACAGGGGTAAAATTGAAAAAAGTTGAAAAAATTTTTTTTTTGGACTTAGTCATTTTTCCGGCGTTTATCAGACTTTCAGATAGGGGAAATGTCAGTGAGCATTCCGATTTCATTTTCAGAGCGAATCGCCCAATGAGTCCTTGATATTTAGTCGTTTTCAGCCAATTTTCTGGATTTTTTAAAATTTCACTTTTTTGTGAAAATATCCACTAAATGAGGGAATAATATGTGTGAGGGTACCCGAGGAGAGTTCCAAATGTGTGTGGGTAGAATATATATCCCACGGGGGTAAAATTGAAAAAAGTTGAAAAAATTTTTTTTTTGGACTTAGTAATTTTTCCGTCGTTTATCAGACTTTCAGATAGGGGAAATGTCAGTGAGCATTCCGATTTCAGTTCCAGAGTGATTCGCCCAATGAGTCCTTGATATTTAGTCGTTTTCAGCCAATTTTCTGGATTTTTGAAAATTTCACTTTTTTGTGAAAATATCCACTAAATGAGGGAATAATATGTGTGAGGGTACCCGAGGAGAGTTCCAAATGTGTGTGGGTAGAATATATATCCCACGGGGGTAAAATTGAAAAAAGTTGAAAAAATTTTTTTTTTGGACTTAGTAATTTTTCCGTCGTTTATCAGACTTTCAGATAGGGGAAATGTCAGTGAGCAATCCGATTTCAGTTCCAGAGTGATTCGCCCAATGAGTCCTTGATATTTAGTCGTTTTCAGCCAATTTTCTGGATTTTTGAAAATTTCACTTTTTTGTGAAAATATCCACTAAATGAGGGAATAATATGTGTGAGGGTACCTGAGGAGAGTTCCAAATGTGTGTGGGTAGAATATATATCCCACGGGGGTAAAATTGAAAAAAGTTGAAAAAATTTTTTTTTTTGGACTTAGTCATTTTTCCGGCGTTTATCAGACTTTAAGATAGGGGAAATGTCAGTGAGCGTTCTGATTTCATTTTCAGAGCGATTCGCCGGATGAGCCCTTGAAATTTCGTCGTTTTCAGCCAATTTTCTGGATTTTTGAAAATGTCACTTTTTTGTGAAAATATCCACTAAATGAGGGAATAATATGTGTGAGGGTACACGAGGAGAGTTCCAAATGTGTGTGGGTAGAATATATATCCCACGGGGGTAAAATTGAAAAAAGTTGAAAAAGTTTTTTTTTTGGACTTAGTAATTTTTCCGGCGTTTATCAGACTTTCAGATAGGGGAAATGTCAGTGAGCATTCCGATTTCAGTTCCAGAGCGATTCGCCCAATGAGTCCTTGATATTTAGTCGTTTTCAGGAAATTTTCTGGATTTTTGAAAATGTCACTTTTTTGTGAAAATATCCACTAAATGAGGGAATAATATGTGTGAGGGTACCCGAGGAGAGTTCCAAATGTGTGTGGGTAGAATATATATCCCACGGGGGTAAAATTGAAAAAAGTTGAAAAAGGTTTTTTTTTGGACTTAGTAATTTTTCCGGCGTTTATCAGACTTTCAGATAGGGGAAATGTCAGTGAGCATTCCGATTTCACTTCCAGAGTGATTTGCCCAATGAGTCCTTGATATTTAGTCGTTTTCAGCCAATTTTCTGGATTTTTGAAAATGTCACTTTTTTGTGAAAATATCCACTAAATGAGGGAATAATATGTGTGAGGGTACCCGAGGAGAGTTCCAAATGTGTGTGGGTAGAATATATATCCCACGGGGGTAAAATTGAAAAAAGTTGAAAAAAAATTTTTTTTTGGACTTAGTCATTTTTCCGGCGTTTATCAGACTTTCAGATAGGGGAAATGTCAGTGAGCGTTCTGATTTCATTTTCAGAGCGATTCGCCGGATGAGTCCTTGATATTTCGTCGTTTTCAGCCAATTTTCTGGATTTTTGAAAATTTCACTTTTTTGTGAAAATATCCACTAAATGAGGGAATAATATGTGTGAGGGCACCTGAGGAGAGTTCCAAATGTGTGTGGGTAGAATATATATCCCACGGGGGTAAAATTGAAAAAAGTTGAAAAAGTTTTTTTTTTGGACTTAGTAATTTTTCCGGCGTTTATCAGACTTTCAGATAGGGGAAATGTCAGTGAGCATTCCGATTTCAGTTCCAGAGTGATTCGCCCAATGAGTCCTTGATATTTCGTCGTTTTCAGCCAATTTTCTGGATTCTTTAAAATTTCACTTTTTTGTGAAAATATCCACTAAATGAGGGAATAATATGTGTGAGGGTACCCGAGGAGAGCTCAAAATGTGTGTGGGTAGAATATAAATCCCACGGGGGTAAAATTGAAAAAAGTTTAAAAAATTTTTTTTTTGGACTTAGTCATTTTTCCGGCGTTTATCAGACTTTCAGATAGGGGAAATGTCAGTGAGCATTCCGATTTCATTTTCAGAGCGAATCGCCCAATGAGTCCTTGATATTTAGTCGTTTTCAGCCAATTTTCTGGATTTTTTAAAATTTCACTTTTTTGTGAAAATATCCACTAAATGAGGGAATAATATGTGTGAGGGTACCCGAGGAGAGTTCCAAATGTGTGTGGGTAGAATATATATCCCACGGGGGTCAAATTGAAAAAAGTTGAAAAAATTTTTTTTTTGGACTTAGTAATTTTTCCGTCGTTTATCAGACTTTCAGATAGGGGAAATGTCAGTGAGCTTTCCAATTTCAGTTCCAGAGTGATTCGCCCAATGAGTCCTTGATATTTAGTCGTTTTCAGCCAATTTTCTGGATTTTTTAAAATTTCACTTTTTTGTGAAAATATCCACTAAATGAGGGAATAATTTGTGTGAGGGTATGCGAGGAGAGTTCCAAATGTGTGTGGGTAGAATATATATCCCACAGGGGTAAAATTGAAAAAAGTTGAAAAAATTTTTTTTTTGGACTTAGTCATTTTTCCGGCGTTTATCAGACTTTCAGATAGGGGAAATGTCAGTGAGCATTCCGATTTCATTTTCAGAGCGAATCGCCCAATGAGTCCTTGATATTTAGTCGTTTTCAGCCAATTTTCTGGATTTTTGAAAATTTCACTTTTTTGTGAAAATATCCACTAAATGAGGGAATAATATGTGTGAGGGTACCCGAGGAGAGTTCCAAATGTGTGTGGGTAGAATATATATCCCACGGGGGTAAAATTGAAAAAAGTTGAAAAAATTTTTTTTTTGGACTTAGTAATTTTTCCGTCGTTTATCAGACTTTCAGATAGGGGAAATGTCAGTGAGCAATCCGATTTCAGTTCCAGAGTGATTCGCCCAATGAGTCCTTGATATTTAGTCGTTTTCAGCCAATTTTCTGGATTTTTGAAAATTTCACTTTTTTGTGAAAATATCCACTAAATGAGGGAATAATATGTGTGAGGGTACCTGAGGAGAGTTCCAAATGTGTGTGGGTAGAATATATATCCCACGGGGGTAAAATTGAAAAAAGTTGAAAAAATTTTTTTTTTTGGACTTAGTCATTTTTCCGGCGTTTATCAGACTTTAAGATAGGGGAAATGTCAGTGAGCGTTCTGATTTCATTTTCAGAGCGATTCGCCGGATGAGCCCTTGATATTTCGTCGTTTTCAGCCAATTTTCTGGATTTTTGAAAATGTCACTTTTTTGTGAAAATATCCACTAAATGAGGGAATAATATGTGTGAGGGTACACGAGGAGAGTTCCAAATGTGTGTGGGTAGAATATATATCCCACGGGGGTAAAATTGAAAAAAGTTGAAAAAGTTTTTTTTTTGGACTTAGTAATTTTTCCGGCGTTTATCAGACTTTCAGATAGGGGAAATGTCAGTGAGCATTCCGATTTCAGTTCCAGAGCGATTCGCCCAATGAGTCCTTGATATTTAGTCGTTTTCAGGAAATTTTCTGGATTTTTGAAAATGTCACTTTTTTGTGAAAATATCCACTAAATGAGGGAATAATATGTGTGAGGGTACCCGAGGAGAGTTCCAAATGTGTGTGGGTAGAATATATATCCCACGGGGGTAAAATTGAAAAAAGTTGAAAAAGGTTTTTTTTTGGACTTAGTAATTTTTCCGGCGTTTATCAGACTTTCAGATAGGGGAAATGTCAGTGAGCATTCCGATTTCACTTCCAGAGTGATTTGCCCAATGAGTCCTTGATATTTAGTCGTTTTCAGCCAATTTTCTGGATTTTTGGAAATGTCACTTTTTTGTGAAAATATCCACTAAATGAGAGAATAATATGTGTGAGGGTACCCGAGGAGAGCTCAAAATGTGTGTGGGTAGAATATAAATCCCACGGGGATAAAATTGAAAAAAGTTTAAAAAATTTTTTTTTTGGACTTAGTCATTTTTCCGGCGTTTATCAGACTTTCAGATAGGGGAAATGTCAGTGAGCATTCCGATTTCATTTTCAGAGCGAATCGCCCAATGAGTCCTTGATATTTAGTCGTTTTCAGCCAATTTTCTGGATTTTTTAAAATTTCACTTTTTTGTGAAAATATCCACTAAATGAGGGAATAATATGTGTGAGGGTACCCGAGGAGAGTTCCAAATGTGTGTGGGTAGAATATATATCCCACGGGGGTAAAATTGAAAAAAGTTGAAAAAAAATTTTTTTTTGGACTTAGTCATTTTTCCGGCGTTTATCAGACTTTCAGATAGGGGAAATGTCAGTGAGCGTTCTGATTTCATTTTCAGAGCGATTCGCCGGATGAGCCCTTGATATTTCGTCGTTTTCAGCCAATTTTCTGGATTTTTTAAAATTTCACTTTTTTGTGAAAATATCCACTAAATGAGGGAATAATATGTGTGAGGGTACCCCAGGAGAGTTCCAAATGTGTGTGGGTAGAATATATATCCCATGGGGTAAAATTGAAAAAAGTTTAAAAAATTTTTTTATGGACTTAGTCATTTTTACGGCGTTTATCAGACTTTCAGATAGGGGAAATGTCAGTGAGCATTCCGATTTCAGTTCCAGAGCGATTCGCCCAATGAGTCCTTGATATTTTGTCGTTTTCAGCCAATTTTCTGGATTTTTGAAAATGTCACTTTTTTGTGAAAATATCCACTAAATGAGGGAATAATATGTGTGAGGGCACCCGAGGAGAGTTCCAAATGTGTGTGGGTAGAATATATATCCCACGGGGGTAAAATTGAAAAAAGTTGAAAAAGTTTTTTTTTTGGACTTAGTAATTTTTCCGGCGTTTATCAGACTTTCAGATAGGGGAAATGTCAGTGAGCATTCCGATTTCAGTTCCAGAGTGATTCGCCCAATGAGTCCTTGATATTTCGTCGTTTTCAGCCAATTTTCTGGATTTTTTAAAATTTCACTTTTTTGTGAAAATATCCACTAAATGAGGGAATAATTTGTGTGAGGGTATGCGAGGAGAGTTCCAAATGTGTGTGGGTAGAATATATATCCCACAGGGGTAAAATTGAAAAAAGTTGAAAAAATTTTTTTTTTGGACTTAGTCATTTTTCCGGCGTTTATCAGACTTTCAGATAGGGGAAATGTCAGTGAGCATTCCGATTTCATTTTCAGAGCGAATCGCCCAATGAGTCCTTGATATTTAGTCGTTTTCAGCCAATTTTCTGGATTTTTTAAAATTTCACTTTTTTGTGAAAATATCCACTAAATGAGGGAATAATATGTGTGAGGGTACCCGAGGAGAGTTCCAAATGTGTGTGGGTAGAATATATATCCCACGGGGGTAAAATTGAAAAAAGTTGAAAAAATTTTTTTTTTGGACTTAGTAATTTTTCCGTCGTTTATCAGACTTTCAGATAGGGGAAATGTCAGTGAGCATTCCGATTTCAGTTCCAGAGTGATTCGCCCAATGAGTCCTTGATATTTAGTCGTTTTCAGCCAATTTTCTGGATTTTTGAAAATTTCACTTTTTTGTGAAAATATCCACTAAATGAGGGAATAATATGTGTGAGGGTACCCGAGGAGAGTTCCAAATGTGTGTGGGTAGAATATATATCCCACGGGGGTAAAATTGAAAAAAGTTGAAAAAATTTTTTTTTTGGACTTAGTAATTTTTCCGTCGTTTATCAGACTTTCAGATAGGGGAAATGTCAGTGAGCAATCCGATTTCAGTTCCAGAGTGATTCGCCCAATGAGTCCTTGATATTTAGTCGTTTTCAGCCAATTTTCTGGATTTTTGAAAATTTCACTTTTTTGTGAAAATATCCACTAAATGAGGGAATAATATGTGTGAGGGTACCTGAGGAGAGTTCCAAATGTGTGTGGGTAGAATATATATCCCACGGGGGTAAAATTGAAAAAAGTTGAAAAAATTTTTTTTTTTGGACTTAGTCATTTTTCCGGCGTTTATCAGACTTTAAGATAGGGGAAATGTCAGTGAGCATTCCGATTTCATTTTCAGAGCGAATCGCCCAATGAGTCCTTGATATTTAGTCGTTTTCAGCCAATTTTCTGGATTTTTTAAAATTTCACTTTTTTGTGAAAATATCCACTAAATGAGGGAATAATATGTGTGAGGGTACCCGAGGAGAGTTCCAAATGTGTGTGGGTAGAATATATATCCCACGGGGGTAAAATTGAAAAAAGTTGAAAAAAAATTTTTTTTTGGACTTAGTCATTTTTCCGTCGTTTATCAGACTTTCAGATAGGGGAAATGTCAGTGAGCATTCCGATTTCAGTTCCAGAGCGATTCGCCCAATGAGTCCTTGATATTTTGTCGTTTTCAGCCAATTTTCTGGATTTTTGAAAATGTCACTTTTTTGTGAAAATATCCACTAAATGAGGGAATAATATGTGTGAGGGCACCCGAGGAGAGTTCCAAATGTGTGTGGGTAGAATATATATCCCACGGGGGTAAAATTGAAAAAAGTTGAAAAAGTTTTTTTTTTGGACTTAGTAATTTTTCCGGCGTTTATCAGACTTTCAGATAGGGGAAATGTCAGTGAGCATTCCGATTTCAGTTCCAGAGTGATTCGCCCAATGAGTCCTTGATATTTCGTCGTTTTCAGCCAATTTTCTGGATTTTTTAAAATTTCACTTTTTTGTGAAAATATCCACTAAATGAGGGAATAATATGTGTGAGGGTACCCGAGGAGAGCTCAAAATGTGTGTGGGTAGAATATAAATCCCACGGGGGTAAAATTGAAAAAAGTTTAAAAAATTTTTTTTTTGGACTTAGTCATTTTTCCGGCGTTTATCAGACTTTCAGATAGGGGAAATGTCAGTGAGCATTCCGATTTCATTTTCAGAGCGAATCGCCCAATGAGTCCTTGATATTTAGTCGTTTTCAGCCAATTTTCTGGATTTTTTAAAATTTCACTTTTTTGTGAAAATATCCACTAAATGAGGGAATAATATGTGTGAGGGTACCCGAGGAGAGTTCCAAATGTGTGTGGGTAGAATATATATCCCACGGGGGTCAAATTGAAAAAAGTTGAAAAAATTTTTTTTTTGGACTTAGTAATTTTTCCGTCGTTTATCAGACTTTCAGATAGGGGAAATGTCAGTGAGCTTTCCAATTTCAGTTCCAGAGTGATTCGCCCAATGAGTCCTTGATATTTAGTCGTTTTCAGCCAATTTTCTGGATTTTTGAAAATTTCACTTTTTTGTGAAAATATCCACTAAATGAGGGAATAATTTGTGTGAGGGTATGCGAGGAGAGTTCCAAATGTGTGTGGGTAGAATATATATCCCACAGGGGTAAAATTGAAAAAAGTTGAAAAAGTTTTTTTTTTGGACTTAGTAATTTTTCCGGCGTTTATCAGACTTTCAGATAGGGGAAATGTCAGTGAGCATTCCGATTTCAGTTCCAGAGTGATTCGCCCAATGAGTCCTTGATATTTTGTCGTTTTCAGCCAATTTTCTGGATTTTTTAAAATTTCACTTTTTTGTGAAAATATCCACTAAATGAGGGAATAATATGTGTGAGGGTACCCGAGGAGAGTTCCAAATGTGTGTGGGTAGAATATATATCCCACGGGGGTCAAATTGAAAAAAGTTGAAAAAATTTTTTTTTTGGACTTAGTAATTTTTCCGTCGTTTATCAGACTTTCAGATAGGGGAAATGTCAGTGAGCTTTCCAATTTCAGTTCCAGAGTGATTCGCCCAATGAGTCCTTGATATTTAGTCGTTTTCAGCCAATTTTCTGGATTTTTGAAAATTTCACTTTTTTGTGAAAATATCCACTAAATGAGGGAATAATTTGTGTGAGGGTATGCGAGGAGAGTTCCAAATGTGTGTGGGTAGAATATATATCCCACAGGGGTAAAATTGAAAAAAGTTGAAAAAGTTTTTTTTTTGGACTTAGTAATTTTTCCGGCGTTTATCAGACTTTCAGATAGGGGAAATGTCAGTGAGCATTCCGATTTCAGTTCCAGAGTGATTCGCCCAATGAGTCCTTGATATTTTGTCGTTTTCAGCCAATTTTCTGGATTTTTTAAAATTTCACTTTTTTGTGAAAATATCCACTAAATGAGGGAATAATATGTGTGAGGGTACCCGAGGAGAGTTACAAATGTGTGTGGGTAGAATATATATCCCACGGGGGTAACATTGAAAAAAGTTGAAAAAATTTTTTTTTTGGACTTAGTAATTTTTCCGTCGTTTATCAGACTTTCAGATAGGGGAAATGTCAGTGAGCAATCCGATTTCAGTTCCAGAGTGATTCGCCCAATGAGTCCTTGATATTTAATCGTTTTCAGCCAATTTTCTGGATTTTTGAAAATTTCACTTTTTTGTGAAAATATCCACTAAATGAGGGAATAATATGTGTGAGGGTACCCGAGGAGAGTTCCAAATGTGTGTGGGTAGAATATAAATCCCATGGGGTAAAATTGAAAAAAGTTTAAAAAAATTTTTTTTTTGGACTTAGTCATTTTTCCGGCGTTTATCAGACTTTCAGATAGGGGAAATGTCAGTGAGCGTTCTGATTTCATTTCCAGAGCGATTCGCCGGCTGAGTCCTTGATATTTAGTCGTTTTCAGCCAATTTTCTGGATTTTTGAAAATTTCACTTTTTTGTGAAAATATCCACTAAATGAGGGAATAATATGTGTGAGGGTACCCGAGGAGAGTTCCAAATGTGTGTGGATAGAATATATATCCCACGGGGGTAAAATTGAAAAAAGTTGAAAAAAATTTTTTTTTTGGACTTAGTCATTTTTCCGGCGTTTATCAGACTTTCAGATAGGGGAAATGTCAGTGAGCGTTCTGATTTCATTTCCACAGCGATTCGCCAGATGAGTCCTTGATATTTAGTCGTTTTCAGCCAATTTTCTGGATTTTTGAAAATTTCACTTTTTTGTGAAAATATCCACTAAATGAGGGAATAATATGTGTGAGGGTACCCGAGGAGAGTTCCAAATGTGTGTGGGTAGAATATATATCCCACGGGGGTAAAATTGAAAAAAGTTGAAAAAAAATTTTTTTTTGGACTTAGTCATTTTTCCGGCGTTTATCAGACTTTCAGATAGGGGAAATGTCAGTGAGCGTTCTGATTTCATTTTCAGAGCGATTCGCCGGATGAGCCCTTGATATTTCGTCGTTTTCAGCCAATTTTCTGGATTTTTTAAAATTTCACTTTTTTGTGAAAATATCCACTAAATGAGGGAATAATATGTGTGAGGGTACCCCAGGAGAGTTCCAAATGTGTGTGGGTAGAATATATATCCCACGGGGGTAAAGTTGAAAAAAGTTTAAAAAATTTTTTTTTGGACTTAGTCATTTTTACGGCGTTTATCAGACTTTCAGATAGGGGAAATGTCAGTGAGCATTCCGATTTCAGTTCCAGAGCGATTCGCCCAATGAGTCCTTGATATTTTGTCGTTTTCAGCCAATTTTCTGGATTTTTGAAAATGTCACTTTTTTGTGAAAATATCCACTAAATGAGGGAATAATATGTGTGAGGGCACCCGAGGAGAGTTCCAAATGTGTGTGGGTAGAATATATATCCCACGGGGGTAAAATTGAAAAAAGTTGAAAAAGTTTTTTTTTTGGACTTAGTAATTTTTCCGGCGTTTATCAGACTTTCAGATAGGGGAAATGTCAGTGAGCATTCCGATTTCAGTTCCAGAGTGATTCGCCCAATGAGTCCTTGATATTTCGTCGTTTTCAGCCAATTTTCTGGATTTTTTAAAATTTCACTTTTTTGTGAAAATATCCACTAAATGAGGGAATAATATGTGTGAGGGTACCCGAGGAGAGCTCAAAATGTGTGTGGGTAGAATATAAATCCCACGGGGGTAAAATTGAAAAAAGTTTAAAAAATTTTTTTTTTGGACTTAGTCATTTTTCCGTCCTTTATCAGACTTTCAGATAGGGGAAATGTCAGTGAGCATTCCGATTTCAGTTCCAGAGTGATTCGCCCAATGAGTCCTTGATATTTAGTCGTTTTCAGCCAATTTTCTGGATTTTTGAAAATTTCACTTTTTTGTGAAAATATCCACTAAATGAGGGAATAATTTGTGTGAGGGTATGCGAGGAGAGTTCCAAATGTGTGTGGGTAGAATATATATCCCACGGGGGTAAAATTGAAAAAAGTTGAAAAAGTTTTTTTTTTGGACTTAGTAATTTTTCCGGCGTTTATCAGACTTTCAGATAGGGGAAATGTCAGTGAGCATTCCGATTTCAGTTCCAGAGTGATTCGCCCAATGAGTCCTTGATATTTTGTCGTTTTCAGCCAATTTTCTGGATTTTTTAAAATTTCACTTTTTTGTGAAAATATCCACTAAATGAGGGAATAATATGTGTGAGGGTACCCGAGGAGAGTTACAAATGTGTGTGGGTAGAATATATATCCCACGGGGGTAAAATTGAAAAAAGTTGAAAAAATTTTTTTTTTGGACTTAGTAATTTTTCCGTCGTTTATCAGACTTTCAGATAGGGGAAATGTCAGTGAGTAATCCGATTTCAGTTCCAGAGTGATTCGCCCAATGAGTCCTTGATATTTCGTCGTTTTCAGCCAATTTTCTGGATTTTTGAAAATTTCACTTTTTTGTGAAAATATCCACTAAATGAGGGAATAATATGTGTGAGGGTACGCGAGGAGAGTTCCAAATGTGTGTGGGTAGAATATAAATCCCATGGGGTAAAATTGAAAAAAGTTTAAAAAAATTTTTTTTTTGGACTTAGTCATTTTTCCGGCGTTTATCAGATTTTCACATAGGGGAAATGTCAGTGAGCGTTCTGATTTCATTTCCAGAGCGATTCGCCGGCTGAGTCCTTGATATTTAGTCGTTTTCAGCCAATTTTCTGGATTTTTGAAAATTTCACTTTTTTGTGAAAATATCCACTAAATGAGGGACTAATATGTGTGAGGGTACCCGAGGAGAATTCCAAATGTGTGTGGGTAGAATATATATCCCACGGGGGTAAAATTGAAAAAAGTTGAAAAAAATTTTTTTTTTGGACTTAGTCATTTTTCCGGCGTTTATCAGACTTTCAGATAGGGGAAATGTCAGTGAGCGTTCTGATTTCATTTTCAGAGCGATTCGCCGGATGAGCCCTTGATATTTCGTCGTTTTCAGCCAATTTTCTGGATTTTTTAAAATTTCACTTTTTTGTGAAAATATCCACTAAATGAGGGAATAATATGTGTGAGGGTACCCCAGGAGAGTTCCAAATGTGTGTGGGTAGAATATATATCCCACGGGGGTAAAATTGAAAAAAGTTTAAAAATTTTTTTTTTGGAGTTAGTCATTTTTACGGCGTTTATCAGACTTTCAGATAGGGGAAATGTCAGTGAGCATTCCGATTTCAGTTCCAGAGTGATTCGCCCAATGAGTCCTTGATATTTCGTCGTTTTCAGCCAATTTTCTGGATTTTTTAAAATTTCACTTTTTTGTGAAAATATCCACTAAATGAGGGAATAATATGTGTGAGGGTACCCGAGGAGAGCTCAAAATGTGTGTGGGTAGAATATAAATCCCACGGGGGTAAAATTGAAAAAAGTTGAAAAAATTTTTTTTTTGGACTTAGTAATTTTTCCGTCGTTTATCAGACTTTCAGATAGGGGAAATGTCAGTGAGCAATCCGATTTCAGTTCCAGAGTGATTCGCCCAATGAGTCCTTGATATTTAGTCGTTTTCAGCCAATTTTCTGGATTTTTGAAAATTTCACTTTTCTGTGAAAATATCCACTAAATGAGGGAATAATATGTGTGAGGGTACCCGAGGAGAGTTCCAAATGTGTGTGGGTAGAATATATATCCGACGGGGGTAAAATTGAAAAAAGTTGAAAAAAATTTTTTTTTTGGACTTAGTCATTTTTCCGGCGTTTATCAGACTTTAAGATAGGGGAAATGTCAGTGAGCGTTCTGATTTCATTTTCAGAGCGATTCGCCGGATGAGCCCTTGATATTTCGTCGTTTTCAGCCAATTTTCTGGATTTGTGAAAATGTCACTTTTTTGTGAAAATATCCACTAAATGAGGGAATAATATGTGTGAGGGTACACGAGGAGAGTTCCAAATGTGTGTGGGTAGAATATATATCCCACGGGGGTAAAATTGAAAAAAGTTGAAAAAGTTTTTTTTTTGGACTTAGTAATTTTTCCGGCGTTTATCAGACTTTCAGATAGGGGAAATGTCAGTGAGCATTCCGATTTCAGTTCCAGAGCGATTCGCCCAATGAGTCCTTGATATTTAGTCGTTTTCAGGAAATTTTCTGGATTTTTGAAAATGTCACTTTTTTGTGAAAATATCCACTAAATGAGGGAATAATATGTGTGAGGGTACCCGAGGAGAGTTCCAAATGTGTGTGGGTAGAATATATATCCCACGGGGGTAAAATTGAAAAAAGTTGAAAAAGGTTTTTTTTTGGACTTAGTAATTTTTCCGGCGTTTATCAGACTTTCAGATAGGGGAAATGTCAGTGAGCATTCCGATTTCACTTCCAGAGTGATTCGCCCAATGAGTCCTTGATATTTAGTCGTTTTCAGCCAATTTTCTGGATTTTTGAAAATGTCACTTTTTTGTGAAAATATCCACTAAATGAGGGAATAATATGTGTGAGGGTACCCGAGGAGAGCTCAAAATGTGTGTGGGTAGAATATAAATCCCACGGGGATAAAATTGAAAAAAGTTTAAAAATTTTTTTTTTGGACTTAGTCATTTTTCCGGCGTTTATCAGACTTTCAGATAGGGGAAATGTCAGTGAGCATTCCGATTTCAGTTCCAGAGCGATTCGCCCAATGAGTCCTTGATATTTAGTCGTTTTCAGGAAATTTTCTGGATTTTTGAAAATGTCACTTTTTTGTGAAAATATCCACTAAATGAGGGAATAATATGTGTGAGGGTACCCGAGGAGAGTTCCAAATGTGTGTGGGTAGAATATATATCCCACGGGGGTAAAATTGAAAAAAGTTGAAAAAGGTTTTTTTTTGGACTTAGTAATTTTTCCGGCGTTTATCAGACTTTCAGATAGGGGAAATATCAGTGAGCATTCCGATTTCACTTCCAGAGTGATTCGCCCAATGAGTCCTTGATATTTAGTCGTTTTCAGCCAATTTTCTGGATTTTTGAAAATGTCACTTTTTTGTGAAAATATCCACTAAATGAGGGAATAATATGTGTGAGGGTACCCGAGGAGAGCTCAAAATGTGTGTGGGTAGAATATAAATCCCACGGGGATAAAATTGAAAAAAGTTTAAAAATTTTTTTTTTGGACTTAGTCATTTTTCCGGCGTTTATCAGACTTTCAGATAGGGGAAATGTCAGTGAGCATTCCGATTTCATTTTCAGAGCGAATCGCCCAATGAGTCCTTGATATTTAGTCGTTTTCAGCCAATTTTCTGGATTTTTGAAAATTTCACTTTTTTGTGAAAATATCCACTAAATGAGGGAATAATATGTGTGAGGGTACCCGAGGAGAGTTCCAAATGTGTGTGGGTAGAATATATATCCCACGGGGGTAAAATTGAAAAAAGTTGAAAAAAATTTTTTTTTGGACTTAGTAATTTTTCCGTCGTTTATCAGACTTTCAGATAGGGGAAATGTCAGTGAGCATTCCGATTTCAGTTCCAGAGTGATTCGCCCAATGAGTCCTTGATATTTAGTCGTTTTCAGCCAATTTTCTGGATTTTTGAAAATTTCACTTTTTTGTGAAAATATCCACTAAATGAGGGAATAATATGTGTGAGGGTACCCGAGGAGAGTTCCAAATGTGTGTGGGTAGAATATATATCCCACGGGGGTAAAATTGAAAAAAGTTGAAAAAAATTTTTTTTTGGACTTAGTAATTTTTCCGTCGTTTATCAGACTTTCAGATAGGGGAAATGTCAGTGAGCATTCCGATTTCAGTTCCAGAGTGATTCGCCCAATGAGTCCTTGATATTTAGTCGTTTTCAGCCAATTTTCTGGATTTTTGAAAATTTCACTTTTTTGTGAAAATATCCACTAAATGAGGGAATAATATGTGTGAGGGTACCCCAGGAGAGTTCCAAATGTGTGTGGGTAGAATATATATCCCACGGGGTAAAATTGAAAAAAGTTTAAAAAATTTTTTTTTGGACTTAGTCATTTTTATGGCGTTTATCAGACTTTCAGATAGGGGAAATGTCAGTGAGCATTCCGATTTCAGTTCCAGAGCGATTCGCCCAATGAGTCCTTGATATTTTGTCGTTTTCAGCCAATTTTCTGGATTTTTGAAAATGTCACTTTTTTGTGAAAATATCCACTAAATGAGGGAATAATATGTGTGAGGGCACCCGAGGAGAGTTCCAAATGTGTGTGGGTAGAATATATATCCCACGGGGGTAAAATTGAAAAAAGTTGAAAAAGTTTTTTTTTTGGACTTAGTAATTTTTCCGGCGTTTATCAGACTTTCAGATAGGGGAAATGTCAGTGAGCATTCCGATTTCAGTTCCAGAGTGATTCGCCCAATGAGTCCTTGATATTTCGTCGTTTTCAGCCAATTTTCTGGATTTTTTAAAATTTCACTTTTTTGTGAAAATATCCACTAAATGAGGGAATAATATGTGTGAGGGTACCCGAGGAGAGCTCAAAATGTGTGTGGGTAGAATATAAATCCCACGGGGGTAAAATTGAAAAAAGTTGAAAAATTTTTTTTTTTGGACTTAGTAATTTTTCCGTCGTTTATCAGACTTTCAGATAGGGGAAATGTCATTGAGCATTCCGATTTCAGTTCCAGAGTGATTCGCCCAATGAGTCCTTGATATTTAGTCGTTTTCAGCCAATTTTCTGGATTTTTGAAAATTTCACTTTTTTGTGAAAATATCCACTAAATGAGGGAATAATTTGTGTGAGGGTATGTGAGGAGAGTTCCAAATGTGTGTGGGTAGAATATATATCCCACGGGGGTAAAGTTGAAAAAAGTTGAAAAAGTTTTTTTTTTGGACTTAGTAATTTTTCCGGCGTTTATCAGACTTTCAGATAGGGGAAATGTCAGTGAGCATTCCGATTTCAGTTCCAGAGTGATTCGCCCAATGAGTCCTTGATATTTTGTCGTTTTCAGCCAATTTTCTGGATTTTTTAAAATTTCACTTTTTTGTGAAAATATCCACTAAATGAGGGAATAATATGTGTGAGGGTACCCGAGGAGAGTTACAAATGTGTGTGGGTAGAATATATATCCCACGGGGGTAAAATTGAAAAAAGTTGAAAAAATTTTTTCTTTGGACTTAGTAATTTTTCCGTCGTTTATCAGACTTTCAGATAGGGGAAATGTCAGTGAGCAATCCGATTTCAGTTCCAGAGTGATTCGCCCAATGAGTCCTTGATATTTAGTCGTTTTCAGCCAATTTTCTGGATTTTTGAAAATTTCACTTTTTTGTGAAAATATCCACTAAATGAGGGAATAATATGTGTGAGGGTACCCGAGGAGAGCTCAAAATGTGTGTGGGTAGAATATAACTCCCACGGGGGTAAAATTGAAAAAAGTTTAAAAGATTTTTTTTTTGGACTTAGTCATTTTTCCGGCGTTTATCAGACTTTCAGATAGGGGAAATGTCAGTGAGCATTCCGATTTCATTTTCAGAGCGAATCGCCGGATGAGTCCTTGATATTTCATCGTTTTCAGCCAATTTTCTGGATTTTTGAAAATTTCACTTTTTTGTGAAAATATCCACTAAATGAGGGAATAATATGTGTGAGGGTACCCGAGGAGAGTTCCAAATGTGTGTGGGTAGAATATATATCCCACGGGGGTAAAATTGAAAAAAGTTGAAAAAATTTTTTTTTTTGTACTTAGTCATTTTTCCGGCGTTTATCAGACTTTAAGATAGGGGAAATGTCAGTGAGCGTTCTGATTTCATTTTCAGAGCGATTCGCCGGATGAGCCCTTGATATTTCGTCGTTTTCAGCCAATTTTCTGGATTTTTGAAAATGTCACTTTTTTGTGAAAATATCCACTAAATGAGGGAATAATATGTGTGAGGGTACACGAGGAGAGTTCCAAATGTGTGTGGGTAGAATATATATCCCACGGGGGTAAAATTGAAAAAAGATGAAAAAGTTTTTTTTTTGGACTTAGTAATTTTTCCGGCGTTTATCAGACTTTCAGATAGGGGAAATGTCAGTGAGCATTCCGATTTCAGTTCCAGAGCGATTCGCCCAATGAGTCCTTGATATTTAGTCGTTTTCAGGAAATTTTCTGGATTTTTGAAAATGTCACTTTTTTGTGAAAATATCCACTAAATGAGGGAATAATATGTGTGAGGGTACCCGAGGAGAGTTCCAAATGTGTGTGGGTAGAATATATATCCCACGGGGGTAAAATTGAAAAAAGTTGAAAAAGGTTTTTTTTTGGACTTAGTCATTTTTCCGGCGTTTATCAGACTTTAAGATAGGGGAAATGTCAGTGAGCGTTCTGATTTCATTTTCAGAGCGATTCGCCGGATGAGCCCTTGATATTTCGTCGTTTTCAGCCAATTTTCTGGATTTTTGAAAATGTCACTTTTTTGTGAAAATATCCACTAAATGAGGGAATAATATGTGTGAGGGTACCCGAGGAGAGTTCCAAATGTGTGTGGGTAGAATATATATCCCACGGGGGTAAAATTGAAAAAAGTTGAAAAAATTTATTTTTTGGACTTAGTAATTTTTCCGTCGTTTATCAGACTTTCAGATAGGGGAAATGTCAGTGAGCATTCCGATTTCAGTTCCAGAGTGATTCGCCCAATGAGTCCTTGATATTTAGTCGTTTTCAGCCAATTTTCTGGATTTTTGAAAATGTCACTTTTTTGTGAAAATATCCACTAAATGAGGGAATAATATGTGTGAGGGTACCCGAGGAAAGTTTCAAATGTGTGTGGGTAGAATATATATCCCACGGGGGTAAAATTGAAAAAAGTTGAAAAAAAATTTTTTTTTTGGACTTAGTCATTTTTCCGGCATTTATCAAACTTTTTTTCAGATAGGGGAAATGTCAGTGACCGTTCTGATTTCATTTCCAGAGCGATTCGCCGGACGAGTCCTTGATATTTCGTCGTTTTCAGCCAATTTTCTGGATTTTTTAAAATTTCACTTTTTTTGTGAAAATATCAACTAAATGAGGGAATAATATGTGTGAGGGTACCCGAGGAGAGTTCCAAATGTGTGTGGGTAGAATATATATCCCATGGGGTAAAATTGAAAAAAGTTTAAAGCATTTTTTTTTTGGACTTAGTCATTTTTCCGGCGTTTATCAGACTTTCAGATAGGGGAAATGTCAGTGAGCATTCCGATTTCAGTTCCAGAGTGATTCGCTCAATGAGTCCTTGATATTTCGTCGTTTTCAGCCAATTTTCTGGATTTTTGAAAATTTCACTTTTTTGTGAAAATATCCACTAAATGAGGGAATAATATATGTGAGGGTACCCCAGGAGAGTTCCAAATGTGTGTGGGTAGAATATATATCCCACGGGGGTAAAATTGAAAAAAGTTTAAAAAATTTTTTTTTTTGACTTAGTCATTTTTCCGGCGTTTATCAGACTTTCAGATAGGGGAAATGTCAGTGAGCATTCCGATTTCAGTTCCAGAGCGATTCGCCCAATGAGTCCTTGATATTTTGTCGTTTTCAGCCAATTTTCTGGATTTTTGAAAATTTCACTTTTTTGTGAAAATATCCACTAAATGAGGGAATAATATGTGTGAGGGTACCCGAGGAGAGCTCAAAATGTGTGTGGGTAGAATATAACTCCCACGGGGGTAAAATTGAAAAAAGTTTAAAAAATTTTTTTTTTGGACTTAGTCATTTTTCCGGCGTTTATCAGACTTTCAGATAGGGGAAATGTCAGTGAGCATTCCGATTTCATTTTCAGAGCGAATCGCCGGATGAGTCCTTGATATTTCATCGTTTTCAGGCAATTTTCTGGATTTTTGAAAATTTCACTTTTTTGTGAAAATATCCACTAAATGAGGGAATAATATGTGTGAGGGTACCCGAGGAGAGTTCCAAATGTGTGTGGGTAGAATATATATCCCACGGGGGTAAAATTAAAAAAAGTTGAAAAAATTTTTTTTTTTGTACTTAGTCATTTTTCCGGCGTTTATCAGACTTTAAGATAGGGGAAATGTCAGTGAGCGTTCTGATTTCATTTTCAGAGCGATTCGCCGGATGAGCCCTTGATATTTCGTCGTTTTCAGCCAATTTTCTGGATTTTTGAAAATGTCACTTTTTTGTGAAAATATCCACTAAATGAGGGAATAATATGTGTGAGGGTACACGAGGAGAGTTCCAAATGTGTGTGGGTAGAATATATATCCCACGGGGGTAAAATTGAAAAAAGTTGAAAAAGTTTTTTTTTTGGACTTAGTAATTTTTCCGGCGTTTATCAGACTTTCAGATAGGGGAAATGTCAGTGAGCATTCCGATTTCAGTTCCAGAGCGATTCGCCCAATGAGTCCTTGATATTTAGTCGTTTTCAGGAAATTTTCTGGATTTTTGAAAATGTCACTTTTTTGTGAAAATATCCACTAAATGAGGGAATAATATGTGTGAGGGTACCCGAGGAGAGTTCCAAATGTGTGTGGGTAGAATATATATCCCACGGGGGTAAAATTGAAAAAAGTTGAAAAAGGTTTTTTTTTGGACTTAGTAATTTTTCCGGCGTTTATCAGACTTTCAGATAGGGGAAATGTCAGTGAGCATTCCGATTTCACTTCCAGAGCGATTCGCCGGATGAGTCCTTGAAATTTCGTCGTTTTCAGCCAATTTTCTGGATTTTTTGAAATGTCACTTTTTTGTGAAAATATCCACTAAATGAGGGATTAATATGTGTGAGGGTACCCCAGGAGAGTTCCAAATGTGTGTGGGTAGAATATATATCCCACAGGTGTAAAATTGAACAAAGTTGAAAACATTATTTTTTTGGACTTAGTAATTTTTCGGGCGTTTATCATACTTTCAGATAGGGGAAATGTCAGTGAGCATTCTGATTTCAGTTCCAGAGTGATTCGCCCAATGAGTCCTTGATATTTGGTCGTTTTCAGCCAATTTTCTGGATTTTTGAAAATTTCACTTTTTTGTGAAAATATCCACTAAATGAGGGAATAATATGTGTGAGGGTACCCCAGGAGAGTTCCAAATGTGTATGGGTAGAATATATATCCCACAGGTGTAAAATTGAAGAAAGTTGAAAACAATTTTTTTTTGGACTTAGTCATTTTTCCGGCGTTTATCATACTTTCAGATAGGGGAAATGTCAGTGAGCGTTCCGATTTCAGTTGCAGAGCGATTCGCCCAATGAGTCCTTGATATTTCGTCGTTTTCAGCCAATTTTCTTGATTTTTGAAAATTTCACTTTTTTGTGAAAATATCCACTAAATGAGGGAATAATATGTGTGATGGTACCCGAGGAAAGTTCCAAATGTGTGTGGGTAGAATATATATCCCACGGGGGTAAAATTGAAAAAAGTTGAAAAAAAATTTTTTTTTTGGACTTAGTCATTTTTCCGGCATTTATCAAACTTTTTTTCAGATAGGGGAAATGTCAGGGACCGTTCTGATTTCATTTCCAGAGCGATTCGCCGGACGAGTCCTTGATATTTCGTCGTTTTCAGCCAATTTTCTGGATTTTTTAAAATTTCACTTTTTTGTGAAAATATCCACTAAATGAGGGAATAATATGTGTGAGGGTACCTGAGGAAAGTTCCAAATGTGTGTGGGTAGAATCTATATCCCACGGGGGTAAAATTGAAAAAAGTTGAAAAAAAATTTTTTTTTGGACTTAGTCATTTTTCTGGCGTTTATCAGACTTTCAGATAGGGGAAATGTCAGTGAGCATTCCGATTTCATTTCCAGAGCGAATCGCCGGATGAGTCCTTGATATTTCGTCGTTTTCATCCAATTTTCTGGATTTTTTAAAATTTCACTTTTTTGTGAAAATATCCACTAAATGAGGGAATAATATGTGTGAGGGTACCCGAGGAGTGCTCAAAATGTGTGTGGGTAGAATATATATCCCACGGGGTTAAAATTGAAAAAAGGTTAAAAAAATTTTTTTGGGGACTTAGTCATTTTTCCGGCGTTTATCAGACTTTCAGATAGGGGAAATGTCAGTGAGCATTCCGATTTCAGTTACAGAGCGATTCGCCCAATGAGTCCTTGATATTTATTCGTTTTCAGCCAATTTTCTGGATTTTTGAAAATGTCCCTTTTTTATGAAAATATCCACTAAATGAGGGAATAATATGTGTGAGGGTACCCGAGGAGAGTTCCAAATGTGTGTGGGTAGAACATATATCCAACAGGGTTAAAATTGAAAAAAGTTGAAATTTTTTTTATTTTTTGTACTTAGTCATTTTTCCGGCGTTTATCAGACTTTCAGATAGGAGAAATGTCAGTGAGCGTTCTGATTTCATTTCCAGAGCGATTCGCCGGATGAGTCCTTGAAATTTCGTCGTTTTCAGCCAATTTTCTGGATTTTTTGAAATGTCACTTTTTTGTGAAAATATCCACTAAATGAGGGATTAATATGTGTGAAGGTACCCCAGGAGAGTTCCAAATGTGTGTGGGTAGAATATATATCCCATGGGGCTAAAATTGAAAAAAGTTGAAATTTTTTTTTTTCGGACTTAGTAATTTTTCCGGCGTTTATCAGACTTTCAGATAGGGGAAATGCCAGTGAGCATTCTGATTTCAGTTCCAGATCGATTCGCCAAATGATTCCTTGATATTTAGTCGTTTTCAGCCAATTTTCTGGATTTTTGAAAATTTCACTTTTTTGTGAAAATATCCACTAAATGAGGGAATAATATGTGTGAGGGCACCCTAGGAGAATGCCAAATGTGAGTGGGTAGAATATATATCCCACGGGGGTAAAATTGAAAAAAGGTTAAAAAATTTTTTTTTTGGACTTAGTCATTTTTCCGGCGTTTATCAGACTTTCAGATAGGGGAAATGTCAGTGAGCATTCCGATTTCAGTTCCAGAGCGATTCGCCCAATGAGTCCTTGATATTTATTCGTTTTCAGCCAATTTTTTGGATTTTTGAAAATGTCACTTTTTTGTGAAAATATCCACTAAATGAGGGAATAATATGTGTGAGGGTACCCGAGGAGAGTTCCAAATGTGAGTGGGTAGAACATATATCCAACAGGGTTAAAATTGAAAAAAGTTGAATTTTTTTTATTTTTTGTACTTAGTCATTTTTCCGGCATTTATCAGACTTTCAGATAGGAGAAATGTCAGTGAGCGTTCTGATTTCATTTCGAGAGCGATTCGCCGGATGAGTCCTTGAAATTTCGTCGTTTTCAGCCAATTTTCTGGATTTTTTGAAATGTCACTTTTTTGTGAAAATATCCACTAAATGAGGGAATAATATGTGTGAGGGTACCCGAGGAGAGTTCCAAATGTGTGTGGGTAGAATATATATCCCACGGGGTTAAAATTGAAAAAAGTTGAAAAAGTTTTTTTTTTGGACTTAGTAATTTTTCCGGCGTTTATCAGACTTTCAGATAGGGGAAATGTCAGTGAGCATTCCGATTTCAGTTCCAGAGTGATTCGCCCAATGAGTCCTTGATATTTTGTCGTTTTCAGCCAATTTTCTAGATTTTTTAAAATGTCACTTTTTTGTGAAAATATCCACTAAATGAGGGAATAATATGTGTGAGGGTACCCGAGGAGAGTTCCAAATGTGTGTGGGTAGAATATATATCCCACGGGGGTAAAATTGAAAAAAGTTGAAAAAATTTTTTTTTTGGACTTAGTAATTTTTCCGTCGTTTATCAGACTTTCAGATAGGGGAAATGTCAGTGAGCATTCCGATTTCAGTTCCAGAGTGATTCGCCCAATGAGTCCTTGATATTTCATCGTTTTCAGCCAATTTTCTGGATTTTTGAAAATGTCACTTTTTTGTGAAAATATCCACTAAATGAGGGAATAATATGTGTGAGGGTACCCCAGGAGAGGTCCAAATGTGTGTGGGTAGAATATATATCACATAGGGTTAAAATTGAAAAAAGTTAAAAAAAATTTTTTTTTTTTACTTAGTCATTTTTCCGGCGTTTATCAGACTTTCAAATAGGGCAAATGTCAGTAAGCGTTCCGATTTCAGTTCCAGAGCGATTTGCCCAATGAGTCCTTGATATTTAGTAGTTTTCAGCCAATTTTCTGGATTTTTGAAAATTTCACTTTTTTGCGAAAATATCCACTAAATGAGGGAATAATATGTGTGAGGGTACCCCAGGAGAGTTCCAAATGTGTGTGGGTAGAATATATATCCCACGGGGGTAAAATTGAAAAAAGTTGAAAAATTATTTTTTTTGGACTTAGTAATTTTTCCGGCGTTTATCATAATATCAGATAGGGGAAATGTCAGTGAGCATTCCGATTTCAACTCCAGAGCGATTCGCCAAATGAGTCCTTGATATTTAGTCGTTTTCAGCCAATTTTCTGGATTTTTGAAAATTTCACTTTTTTGCGAAAATATCCACTAAATGAGGGATTAATATGTGTGAGGGTACCCCAGGAGAGTTCAAATGTGTGTGGGTAGAATATATATCCCACAGGTGTAAAATTGAACAAAGTTGAAAAAAATTTTTTTTTGGACTTAGTCATTTTTCCGGCGTTTATCATACTTTCAGATAGGGGAAATGTCAGTGAGCGTTCCGATTTCAGTTGCAGAGCGATTCGCCCAATGAGTCCTTGATATTTCGTCGTTTTCAGCCAATTTTCGGGATTTTTGAAAATTTCACTTTTTTGTGAAAATATCCACTAAATGAGGGAATAATATGTGTGAGGGCACCCTAGGAGAATTCCAAATGTGAGTGGGTAGAATATATATCCCACGGGGATAAAATTGAAAGAAGTTGAAATTTTTTTTTTTTCGGACTTAGTAATTTTTCCGGCGTTTATCAGACTTTCAGATAGGGGAAATGTCAGTGAGCATTCCTATTTCATTTCCAGAGCGAATCGCCGGATGAGTCCTTGATATTTTGTCGTTTTCAGCCAATTTTCTAGATTTTTTAAAATGTCACTTTTTTGTGAAAATATCCACTAAATGAGGGAATAATATGTGTGAGGGTACCCGAGGAGAGTTCCAAATGTGTGTGGGTAGAATATATATCCCACGGGGGTAAAATTGAAAAAAGTTGAAAAAGTTTTTTTTTTGGACTTAGTAATTTTTCCGGCGTTTATCAGACTTTCAGATAGGGGAAATGTCAGTGAGCATTCCGATTTCAGTTCCAGAGTGATTCGCCCAATGAGTCCTTGATATTTTGACGTTTTCAGCCAATTTTCTAGATTTTTTAAAATGTCACTTTTTTGTGAAAATATCCACTAAATGAGGGAATAATATGTGTGAGGGTACCCGAGGAGAGTTCCAAATGTGTGTGGGTAGAATATATATCCCACGGGGGTAAAATTGAAAAAAGTTGAAAAAATTTTTTTTTTGGACTTAGTAATTTTTCCGTCGTTTATCAGACTTTCAGATAGGGGAAATGTCAGTGAGCATTCCGATTTCAGTTCCAGAGTGATTCGCCCAATGAGTCCTTGATATTTCATCGTTTTCAGCCAATTTTCTGGATTTTTGAAAATGTCACTTTTTTGTGAAAATATCCACTAAATGAGGGAATAATATGTGTGAGGGTACCCCAGGAGAGGTCCAAATGTGTGTGGGTAGAATATATATCACATAGGGTTAAAATTGAAAAAAGTTCAAAAAAATTTTTTTTTTTTACTTAGTCATTTTTCCGGCGTTTATCAGACTTTCAAATAGGGCAAATGTCAGTAAGCGTTCCGATTTCAGTTCCAGAGCGATTTGCCCAATGAGTCCTTGATATTTAGTCGTTTTCAGCCAATTTTCTGGATTTTTGAAAATTTCACTTTTTTGCGAAAATATCCACTAAATGAGGGATTAATATGTGTGAGGGTACCCCAGGAGAGTTCAAATGTGTGTGGGTAGAATATATATCCCACAGGTGTAAAATTGAACAAAGTTGAAAAAAATTTTTTTTTGGACTTAGTCATTTTTCCGGCGTTTATCATACTTTCAGATAGGGGAAATGTCAGTGAGCGTTCCGATTTCAGTTGCAGAGCGATTCGCCCAATGAGTCCTTGATATTTCGTCGTTTTCAGCCAATTTTCGGGATTTTTGAAAATTTCACTTTTTTGTGAAAATATCCACTAAATGAGGGAATAATATGTGTGAGGGCACCCTAGGAGAATTCCAAATGTGAGTGGGTAGAATATATATCCCACGGGGATAAAATTGAAAAAAGTTGAAATTTTTTTTTTTTCGGACTTAGTAATTTTTCCGGCGTTTATCAGACTTTCAGATAGGGGAAATGTCAGTGAGCATTCCTATTTCATTTCCAGAGCGAATCGCCGGATGAGTCCTTGATATTTTGTCGTTTTCAGCCAATTTTCTAGATTTTTTAAAATGTCACTTTTTTGTGAAAATATCCACTAAATGAGGGAATAATATGTGTGAGGGTACCCGAGGAGAGTTCCAAATGTGTGTGGGTAGAATATATATCCCACGGGGGTAAAATTGAAAAAAGTTGAAAAAGTTTTTTTTTTGGACTTAGTAATTTTTCCGGCGTTTATCAGACTTTCAGATAGGGGAAATGTCAGTGAGCATTCCGATTTCAGTTCCAGAGTGATTCGCCCAATGAGTCCTTGATATTTTGTCGTTTTCAGCCAATTTTCTAGATTTTTTAAAATGTCACTTTTTTGTGAAAATATCCACTAAATGAGGGAATAATATGTGTGAGGGTACCCGAGGAGAGTTCCAAATGTGTGTGGGTAGAATATATATCCCACGGGGGTAAAATTGAAAAAAGTTGAAAAAATTTTTTTTTTGGACTTAGTAATTTTTCCGTCGTTTATCAGACTTTCAGATAGGGGAAATGTCAGTGAGCATTCCGATTTCAGTTCCAGAGTGATTCGCCCAATGAGTCCTTGATATTTCATCGTTTTCAGCCAATTTTCTGGATTTTTGAAAATGTCACTTTTTTGTGAAAATATCCACTAAATGAGGGAATAATATGTGTGAGGGTACCCCAGGAGAGTTCCAAATGTGTGTGGGTAGAATATATATCCCATGGGGTTAAAATTGAAAAAAGTTGAAATTTTTTTTTTTCGGACTTAGTAATTTTTCCGGCGTTTATCAGACTTTCAGATAGGGGAAATGCCAGTGAGCATTCTGATTTCAGTTCCAGATCGATTCGCCAAATGATTCCTTGATATTTAGTCGTTTTCAGCCAATTTTCTGGATTTTTGAAAATTTCACTTTTTTGTGAAAATATCCACTAAATGAGGGAATAATATGTGTGAGGGCACCCTAGGAGAATGCCAAATGTGAGTGGGTAGAATATATATCCCACGGGGGTAAAATTGAAAAAAGGTTAAAAAATTTTTTTTTTGGACTTAGTCATTTTTCCGGCGTTTATCAGACTTTCAGATAGGGGAAATGTCAGTGAGCATTCCGATTTCAGTTCCAGAGCGATTCGCCCAATGAGTCCTTGATATTTATTCGTTTTCAGCCAATTTTTTGGATTTTTGAAAATGTCACTTTTTTGTGAAAATATCCACTAAATGAGGGAATAATATGTGTGAGGGTACCCGAGGAGAGTTCCAAATGTGAGTGGGTAGAACATATATCCAACAGGGTTAAAATTGAAAAAAGTTGAATTTTTTTTATTTTTTGTACTTAGTCATTTTTCCGGCATTTATCAGACTTTCAGATAGGAGAAATGTCAGTGAGCGTTCTGATTTCATTTCGAGAGCGATTCGCCGGATGATTCCTTGAAATTTCGTCGTTTTCAGCCAATTTTCTGGATTTTTTGAAATGTCACTTTTTTGTGAAAATATCCACTAAATGAGGGAATAATATGTGTGAGGGTACCCGAGGAGAGTTCCAAATGTGTGTGGGTAGAATATATATCCCACGGGGTTAAAATTGAAAAAAGTTGAAAAAGTTTTTTTTTTGGACTTAGTAATTTTTCCGGCGTTTATCAGACTTTCAGATAGGGGAAATGTCAGTGAGCATTCCGATTTCAGTTCCAGAGTGATTCGCCCAATGAGTCCTTGATATTTCATCGTTTTCAGCCAATTTTCTGGATTTTTGAAAATGTCACTTTTTTGTGAAAATATCCACTAAATGAGGGAATAATATGTGTGAGGGTACCCCAGGAGAGGTCCAAATGTGTGTGGGTAGAATATATATCACATAGGGTTAAAATTGAAAAAAGTTCAAAAAAATTTTTTTTTTTTACTTAGTCATTTTTCCGGCGTTTATCAGACTTTCAAATAGGGCAAATGTCAGTAAGCGTTCCGAATTCAGTTCCAGAGCGATTTGCCCAATGAGTCCTTGATATTTAGTAGTTTTCAGCCAATTTTCTGGATTTTTGAAAATTTCACTTTTTTGCGAAAATATCCACTAAATGAGGGAATAATATGTGTGAGGGTACCCCAGGAGAGTTCCAAATGTGTGTGGGTAGAATATATATCCCACGGGGGTAAAATTGAAAAAAGTTGAAAAATTATTTTTTTTGGACTTAGTAATTTTTCCGGCGTTTATCATAATATCAGATAGGGGAAATGTCAGTGAGCATTCCGATTTCAACTCCAGAGCGATTCGCCAAATGAGTCCTTGATATTTAGTCGTTTTCAGCCAATTTTCTGGATTTTTGAAAATTTCACTTTTTTGCGAAAATATCCACTAAATGAGGGATTAATATGTGTGAGGGTACCCCAGGAGAGTTCAAATGTGTGTGGGTAGAATATATATCCCACAGGTGTAAAATTGAACAAAGTTGAAAAAAATTTTTTTTTGGACTTAGTCATTTTTCCGGCGTTTATCATACTTTCAGATAGGGGAAATGTCAGTGAGCGTTCCGATTTCAGTTGCAGAGCGATTCGCCCAATGAGTCCTTGATATTTCGTCGTTTTCAGCCAATTTTCGGGATTTTTGAAAATTTCACTTTTTTGTGAAAATATCCACTAAATGAGGGAATAATATGTGTGAGGGCACCCTAGGAGAATTCCAAATGTGAGTGGGTAGAATATATATCCCACGGGGATAAAATTGAAAAAAGTTGAAATTTTTTTTTTTTCGGACTTAGTAATTTTTCCGGCGTTTATCAGACTTTCAGATAGGGGAAATGTCAGTGAGCATTCCTATTTCATTTCTAGAGCGAATCGCCGGATGAGTCCTTGATATTTCGTCGTTTTCATCCAATTTTCTGGATTTTTTAAAATTTCACTTTTTTGTGAAAATATCCACTAAATGAGGGAATAATATGTGTGAGGGTACCCGAGGAGTGCTCAAAATGTGTGTGGGTAGAATATATATCCCACGGGGGTAAAATTGAAAAAAGGTTAAAAAAATTTTTTTTTGGACTTAGTCATTTTTCCGGCGTTTATCAGACTTTCAGATAGGGGAAATGTCAGTGAGCATTCCGATTTCAGTTCCAGAGCGATTCGCCCAATGAGTCCTTGATATTTATTCGTTTTCAGCCAATTTTCTGGATTTTTGAAGATGTCACTTTTTTGTGAAAATATCCACTAAATGAGGGAATAATATGTGTGAGGGTACCCGAGGAGATTTCCAAATGTGTGTGGGTAGAACATATATCCAACAGGGTTAAAATTGAAAAAAGTTGAATTTTTTTTTATTTTTTGTACTTAGTCATTTTTCCGGCGTTTATCAGACTTTCAGATAGGAGAAATGTCAGTGAGCGTTCTGATTTCATTTCCAGAGCGATTCGCCGGATGAGTCCTTGAAATTTCGTCGTTTTCAGCCAATTTTCTGGATTTTTTGAAATGTCACTTTTTTGTGAAAATATCCACTAAATGAGGGATTAATATGTGTGAGGGTACCCCAGGAGTGCTCCAAATGTGTGTGGGTAGAATATATATCCCACAGGTGTAAAATTGAACAAAGTTGAAAACATTTTTTTTTTGGACTTAGTAATTTTTCGGGCGTTTATCATACTTTCAGATAGGGGAAATGTCAGTGAGCATTCTGATTTCAGTTCCAGAGTGATTCGCCCAATGAGTCCTTGATATTTGGTCGTTTTCAGCCAATTTTCTGGATTTTTGAAAATTTCACTTTTTTGTGAAAATATCCACTAAATGAGGGAATAATATGTGTGAGGGTACCCCAGGAGAGTTCCAAATGTGTGTGGGTAGAATATATATCCCACAGGGGTAAAATTGAAGAAAGTTGAAAACATTTTTTTATTGGACTTAGTCAATTTTCCGGCGTTTATCATACTTTCAGATAGGGGAAATGTCAGTGAGCGTTCCGATTTCAGTTGCAGAGCGATTCGCCCAATGAGTCCTTGATATTTCGTCGTTTTCAGCCAATTTTCTGGATTTTTGAAAATTTCACTTTTTTGTGAAAATATCCACTAAATGAGGGAATAATATGTGTGAGGGCACCCTAGGAGAATTCCAAATGTGTGTGGGTAGAATATATATCCCATGGGGATAAAATTGAAAAAAGTTGAAATTTTTTTTTTTTCGGACTTAGTAATTTTTCCGGCGTTTATCAGACTTTCAGATAGGGGAAATGTCAGTGAGCATTCTGATTTCAGTTCCAGAGCGATTCGCCAAATGATTCCTTGATATTTAGTCGTTTTCAGCCAATTTTCTGGATTTTTGAAAATTTCACTTTTTTGTGAAAATATCCACTAAATGAGGGAATAATATGTGTGAGGGTACCCCAGGAGAGTTCCAAATGTGTGTGGGTAGAATATATATCCCACAGGGGTAAAATTGAACAAAGTTGAAAACATTTTTTTTTTGGACTGAGTACTTTTTCGGGCGTTTATCATACTTTCAGATAGGGGAAATGTCAGTGAGCATTCTGATTTCAGTTCCAGAGTGATTCGCCCAATGAGTCCTTGATATTTGGTCGTTTTCAGCCAATTTTCTGGATTTTTGAAAATTTCACTTTTTTGTGAAAATATCCACTAAATGAGGGAATAATATGTGTGAGGGTACCCGAGGAGAGTTCCAAATGTGTGTGGGTAGAATATATATCCCACGGGGGTAAAATTGAAAAAAGTTGAAAAAATTTTTTTTTTGGACTTAGTCATTTTTCCGGCGTTTATCAGACTTTAAGATAGGGGAAATGTCAGTGAGCATTCTGATTTCATTTTCAGAGCGATTCGCCGGATGAGCCCTTGATATTTCGTCGTTTTCAGCCAATTTTCTGGATTTTTGAAAATGTCACTTTTTTGTGAAAATATCCACTAAATGAGGGAATAATATGTGTGAGGGTACACGAAGAGAGTTCCAAATGTGTGTGGGTAGAATATATATCCCACGGGGGTAAAATTGAAAAAAGTTGAAAAAGTTTTTTTTTTGGACTTAGTAATTTTTCCGGCGTTTATCAGACTTTCAGATAGGGGAAATGTCAGTGAGCATTCCGATTTCAGTTCCAGAGCGATTCGCCCAATGAGTCCTTGATATTTAGTCGTTTTCAGGAAATTTTCTGGATTTTTGAAAATGTCACTTTTTTGTGAAAATATCCACTAAATGAGGGAATAATATGTGTGAGGGTACCCGAGGAGAGTTCCAAATGTGTGTGGGTAGAATATATATCCCACGGGGGTAAAATTGAAAAAAGTTGAAAAAGGTTTTTTTTTGGACTTAGTAATTTTTCCGGCGTTTATCAGACTTTCAGATAGGGGAAATGTCAGTGAGCATTCCGATTTCACTTCCAGAGCGATTCGCCG
Organism: Phyllobates terribilis; assembly: GCF_046119375.1. Lineage (NCBI taxonomy): Eukaryota > Metazoa > Chordata > Amphibia > Anura > Dendrobatidae > Phyllobates > Phyllobates terribilis. The sequence continues at coordinate 233,718,915 of NW_027362768.1, read as the reverse complement.
GATGAGTCCTTGAAATTTCGTCGTTTTCAGCCAATTTTCTGGATTTTTTGAAATGTCACTTTTTTGTGAAAATATCCACTAAATGAGGGATTAATATGTGTGAGGGTACCCCAGGAGAGTTCCAAATGTGTGTGGGTAGAATATATATCCCACAGGTGTAAAATTGAACAAAGTTGAAAACATTATTTTTTTGGACTTAGTAATTTTTCGGGCGTTTATCATACTTTCAGATAGGGGAAATGTCAGTGAGCATTCTGATTTCAGTTCCAGAGTGATTCGCCCAATGAGTCCTTGATATTTGGTCGTTTTCAGCCAATTTTCTGGATTTTTGAAAATTTCACTTTTTTGTGAAAATATCCACTAAATGAGGGAATAATATGTGTGAGGGTACCCCAGGAGTGTTCCAAATGTGTATGGGTAGAATATATATCCCACAGGTGTAAAATTGAACAAAGTTGAAAAAAATTTTTTTTTGGACTTAGTCATTTTTCCGGCGTTTATCATACTTTCAGATAGGGGAAATGTCAGTGAGCGTTCCGATTTCAGTTGCAGAGCGATTCGCCCAATGAGTCCTTGATATTTCGTCGTTTTCAGCCAATTTTCTGGATTTTTTAAAATTTCACTTTTTTGTGAAAATATCCACTAAATGAGGGAATAATATGTGTGAGGGTACCTGAGGAAAGTTCCAAATGTGTGTGGGTAGAATCTATATCCCACGGGGGTAAAATTGAAAAAAGTTGAAAAAAAATTTTTTTTTGGACTTAGTCATTTTTCTGGCGTTTATCAGACTTTCAGATAGGGGAAATGTCAGTGAGCATTCCGATTTCATTTCCAGAGCGAATCGCCGGATGAGTCCTTGATATTTCGTCGTTTTCATCCAATTTTCTGGATTTTTTAAAATTTCACTTTTTTGTGAAAATATCCACTAAATGAGGGAATAATATGTGTGAGGGTACCCGAGGAGTGCTCAAAATGTGTGTGGGTAGAATATATATCCCACGGGGTTAAAATTGAAAAAAGGTTAAAAAAATTTTTTTGGGGACTTAGTCATTTTTCCGGCGTTTATCAGACTTTCAGATAGGGGAAATGTCAGTGAGCATTCCGATTTCAGTTACAGAGCGATTCGCCCAATGAGTCCTTGATATTTATTCGTTTTCAGCCAATTTTCTGGATTTTTGAAAATGTCCCTTTTTTATGAAAATATCCACTAAATGAGGGAATAATATGTGTGAGGGTACCCGAGGAGAGTTCCAAATGTGTGTGGGTAGAACATATATCCAACAGGGTTAAAATTGAAAAAAGTTGAAATTTTTTTTATTTTTTGTACTTAGTCATTTTTCCGGCGTTTATCAGACTTTCAGATAGGAGAAATGTCAGTGAGCGTTCTGATTTCATTTCCAGAGCGATTCGCCGGATGAGTCCTTGAAATTTCGTCGTTTTCAGCCAATTTTCTGGATTTTTTGAAATGTCACTTTTTTGTGAAAATATCCACTAAATGAGGGATTAATATGTGTGAGGGTACCCCAGGAGAGTTCCAAATGTGTGTGGGTAGAATATATATCCCATGGGGCTAAAATTGAAAAAAGTTGAAATTTTTTTTTTTCGGACTTAGTAATTTTTCCGGCGTTTATCAGACTTTCAGATAGGGGAAATGCCAGTGAGCATTCTGATTTCAGTTCCAGATCGATTCGCCAAATGATTCCTTGATATTTAGTCGTTTTCAGCCAATTTTCTGGATTTTTGAAAATTTCACTTTTTTGTGAAAATATCCACTAAATGAGGGAATAATATGTGTGAGGGCACCCTAGGAGAATGCCAAATGTGAGTGGGTAGAATATATATCCCACGGGGGTAAAATTGAAAAAAGGTTAAAAAATTTTTTTTTTGGACTTAGTCATTTTTCCGGCGTTTATCAGACTTTCAGATAGGGGAAATGTCAGTGAGCATTCCGATTTCAGTTCCAGAGCGATTCGCCCAATGAGTCCTTGATATTTATTCGTTTTCAGCCAATTTTTTGGATTTTTGAAAATGTCACTTTTTTGTGAAAATATCCACTAAATGAGGGAATAATATGTGTGAGGGTACCCGAGGAGAGTTCCAAATGTGAGTGGGTAGAACATATATCCAACAGGGTTAAAATTGAAAAAAGTTGAATTTTTTTTATTTTTTGTACTTAGTCATTTTTCCGGCATTTATCAGACTTTCAGATAGGAGAAATGTCAGTGAGCGTTCTGATTTCATTTCGAGAGCGATTCGCCGGATGAGTCCTTGAAATTTCGTCGTTTTCAGCCAATTTTCTGGATTTTTTGAAATGTCACTTTTTTGTGAAAATATCCACTAAATGAGGGAATAATATGTGTGAGGGTACCCGAGGAGAGTTCCAAATGTGTGTGGGTAGAATATATATCCCACGGGGGTAAAATTGAAAAAAGTTGAAAAAGTTTTTTTTTTGGACTTAGTAATTTTTCCGGCGTTTATCAGACTTTCAGATAGGGGAAATGTCAGTGAGCATTCCGATTTCAGTTCCAGAGTGATTCGCCCAATGAGTCCTTGATATTTTGTCGTTTTCAGCCAATTTTCTAGATTTTTTAAAATGTCACTTTTTTGTGAAAATATCCACTAAATGAGGGAATAATATGTGTGAGGGTACCCGAGGAGAGTTCCAAATGTGTGTGGGTAGAATATATATCCCACGGGGGTAAAATTGAAAAAAGTTGAAAAAATTTTTTTTTTGGACTTAGTAATTTTTCCGTCGTTTATCAGACTTTCAGATAGGGGAAATGTCAGTGAGCATTCCGATTTCAGTTCCAGAGTGATTCGCCCAATGAGTCCTTGATATTTCATCGTTTTCAGCCAATTTTCTGGATTTTTGAAAATGTCACTTTTTTGTGAAAATATCCACTAAATGAGGGAATAATATGTGTGAGGGTACCCCAGGAGAGGTCCAAATGTGTGTGGGTAGAATATATATCACATAGGGTTAAAATTGAAAAAAGTTCAAAAAAATTTTTTTTTTTTACTTAGTCATTTTTCCGGCGTTTATCAGACTTTCAAATAGGGCAAATGTCAGTAAGCGTTCCGATTTCAGTTCCAGAGCGATTTGCCCAATGAGTCCTTGATATTTAGTAGTTTTCAGCCAATTTTCTGGATTTTTGAAAATTTCACTTTTTTGCGAAAATATCCACTAAATGAGGGAATAATATGTGTGAGGGTACCCCAGGAGAGTTCCAAATGTGTGTGGGTAGAATATATATCCCACGGGGGTAAAATTGAAAAAAGTTGAAAAATTATTTTTTTTGGACTTAGTAATTTTTCCGGCGTTTATCATAATATCAGATAGGGGAAATGTCAGTGAGCATTCCGATTTCAGTTCCAGAGCGATTCGCCAAATGAGTCCTTGATATTTAGTCGTTTTCAGCCAATTTTCTGGATTTTTGAAAATTTGACTTTTTTGCGAAAATATCCACTAAATGAGGGATTAATATGTGTGAGGGTACCCCAGGAGTGCTCCAAATGTGTGTGGGTAGAATATATATCCCACAGGTGTAAAATTGAACAAAGTTGAAAACATTTTTTTTTTGGACTTAGTAATTTTTCGGGCGTTTATCATACTTTCAGATAGGGGAAATGTCAGTGAGCATTCTGATTTCAGTTCCAGAGTGATTCGCCCAATGAGTCCTTGATATTTGGTCGTTTTCAGCCAATTTTCTGGATTTTTGAAAATTTCACTTTTTTGTGAAAATATCCACTAAATGAGGGAATAATATGTGTGAGGGCACCCTAGGAGAATTCCAAATGTGTGTGGGTAGAATATATATCCCATGGGGATAAAATTGAAAAAAGTTGAAATTTTTTTTTTTTCGGACTTAGTAATTTTTCCGGCGTTTATCAGACTTTCAGATAGGGGAAATGTCAGTGAGCATTCTGATTTCAGTTCCAGAGCGATTCGCCAAATGATTCCTTGATATTTAGTCGTTTTCAGCCAATTTTCTGGATTTTTGAAAATTTCACTTTTTTGTGAAAATATCCACTAAATGAGGGAATAATATGTGTGAGGGTACCCCAGGAGAGTTCCAAATGTGTGTGGGTAGAATATATATCCCACAGGGGTAAAATTGAACAAAGTTGAAAACATTTTTTTTTTGGACTTAGTACTTTTTCGGGCGTTTATCATACTTTCAGATAGGGGAAATGTCAGTGAGCATTCTGATTTCAGTTCCAGAGTGATTCGCCCAATGAGTCCTTGATATTTGGTCGTTTTCAGCCAATTTACTGGATTTTTGAAAATTTCACTTTTTTGTAAAAATATCCACTAAATGAGGGAATAATATGTGTGAGGGTACCCCAGGAGAGTTCCAAATGTGTGTGGGTAGAATATATATCCCACAGGGGTAAAATTGAAAAAAGTTGAAATTTTTTTTTTTTCGGACAGTAATTTTTCCGGCGTTTATCAGACTTTCAGATAGGGGAAATGTCAGTGAGCATTCTGATTTCAGTTCCAGGTCGATTCGCCAAATGATTCCTTGATATTTAGTCGTTTTCAGCCAATTTTCTGGATTTTTGAAAATTTCACTTTTTTGTGAAAATATCCACTAAATGAGGGAATAATATGTGTGAGGGCACCCTAGGAGAATTCCAAATGTGAGTGGGTAGAATATATATCCCACGGGGATAAAATTGAAAAAAGTTGAAATTTTTTTTTTTTCGGACTTAGTAATTTTTCCGGCGTTTATCAGACTTTCAGATAGGGGAAATGTCAGTGAGCGTTTCGATTTCATTTCCAGAGCGATTCGCCGGATGAGTCCTTGATATTTAGTCGTTTTCAGCCAATTTTCTGGATTTTTGAAAATTTCACTTTTTTGCGAAATATCCACTAAATGAGGGATTAATATGTGTGAGGGTACCCCAGGAGAGTTCCAAATGTGTGTGGGTAGAATATATATCCCACAGGTGTAAAATTGAACAAAGTTGAAAACATTTTTTTTTTGGACTTAATAATTTTTCGGGCGTTTATCATACTTTCAGATAGGGGAAATGTCAGTGAGCATTCTGATTTCAGTTCCAGAGTGATTCGCCCAATGAGTCCTTGATATTTGGTCGTTTTCAGCCAATTTTATGGATTTTTGAAAATTTCACTTTTTTGTGAAAATATCCACTAAATGAGGGAATAATATGTGTGAGGGTACCCCAGGAGAGTTCCAAATGTTTGTGGGTAGAATATATATCCCACAGGGGTAAAATTGAACAAAGTTGAAAACAATTTTTTTTGGACTTAGTCATTTTTCCGGCGTTTATCATACTTTCAGATAGTGGAAATGTCAGTGAGCGTTTCGATTTCAGTTCCAGAGCGATTCGCCCAATGAGTCCTTGATATTTCGTCGTTTTCAGCCAATTTCTGGATTTTTGAAAATTTCACTTTTTTGTGAAAATATCCACTAAATGAGGGAATAATATGTGTGAGGGCACCCTAGGAAAATTCCAAATGTGTGTGGGTAGAATATATATCCCACGGGGATAAAATTGAAAAAAGTTGAAATTTTTTTTTTTTCGGACTTAGTAATTTTTCTGGCGTTTATCAGACTTTCAGATAGGGGAAATGTCAGTGAGCATTCTGATTTCAGTTCCAGAGCGATTCGCCAAATGATTCCTTGATATTTAGTCGTTTTCAGCCAATTTTCTGGATTTTTGAAAATTTCACTTTTTTGTGAAAATATCCACTAAATGAGGGAATAATATGTGTGAGGGTACCCCAGGAGAGTTCCAAATGTGTGTGGGTAGAATATATATCCCACAGGTGTAAAATTGAACAAAGTTGAAAAATTTTTTTTTTTGGACTTTGTAATTTTTCCGGCGTTTATCATAATTTCAGATAGGGGAAATGTCAGTGAGCGTTCCGATTTCAGTTCCAGAGCGATTCGCCGGATGAGTCCTTGATATTTCGTCGTTTTCAGCCAATTTTCTGGATTTTTTGAAATGTCACTTTTTTGTGAAAATATCCACTAAATGAGGGAATAAAATGTGTGAGGGTACCCCAGGAGAGTTCCAAATGTGTGTGGGTAGAATATATATCCCACGGGGGTAAAATTGAAAAAAGTTGAAAAATTATTTTTTTTCGACTTAGTAATTTTTCCGGCGTTTATCATAATTTCAGATAGGGGAAATGTCAGTGAGCATTCCGATTTCAGTTCCAGAGCGATTCGCCAAATGAGTCCTTGATATTTAGTCGTTTTCAGCCAATTTTCTGGATTTTTGAAAATTTCACTTTTTTGCGAAAATATCCACTAAATGAGGGATTAATATGTGTGAGGGTACCCCAGGAGAGTTCCAAATGTGTGTGGGTAGAATATATATCCCACAGGGGTAAAATTGAACAAAGTTGAAAACATTTTTTTATTGGACTTAGTCATTTTTCCGGCGTTAATCATACTTTCAGATAGGGGAAATGTCAGTGAGCGTTCCGATTTCAGTTCCAGAGCGATTCGCCCAATGCGTCCTTGATATTTCGTCGTTTTCAGCCAATTTTCTGGATTTTTGAAAATTTCACTTTTTTGTGAAAATATCCACTAAATGAGGGATTAATATGTGTGAGGGCACCATAGGAGAATTCCAAATGTGAGTGGGTAGAATATATATCCCACGGGGATAAAATTTAAAAAAGTTGAAAAAAAATTTTTTGGGGACTTAGTCATTTTTCCGGCGTTTATCAGACTTTCAGATAGGGGAAATGTCAGTGAACATTCCGATTTCAGTTCCAGAGCGATTCGCCCAATGAGTCCTTGATATTTAGTCGTCTTCAGCCAATTTTCCGGATTTTTGAAAATTTCACTTTTTTGTGAAAATATCCACTAAATGAGGGAATAATATGTGTGAGGGTACCCCAGGAGAGTTCCAAATGTGTATGGGTAGAATATATATCCCACAGGTGTAAAATTGAACAAAGTTGAAAGAAATTTTTTTTTGGACTTAGTAATTTTTCCGGCGTTGATCAGATAGGGGAAATGTCAGTGAGCGTTCCGATTTCAGTTCCATAGTGATTCGCCCAATGAGTCCTTGATATTTGGTCGTTTTCAGCCAATTTTCTGGATTTTTGAAAATTTCACTTTTTTGTGAAAATATCCACTAAATGAGGGAATTATATGTGTGAGGGCACCGTAGGAGAATTCCAAATGTGTGTGGGTAGAATATATATTCCACGGGGATAAAATTGAAAAAAGTTGAAATTTTTTTTTTTTCGGACTTAGTAATTTTTCCAGCGTTTATCATACTTTCAGATAGGGGAAATGTCAGTGAGCATTCTGATTTCAGTTCCAGAGCGATTCGCCCAATGAGTCCTTGATATTTCGTCGTTTTCAGCCAATTTTCTGGATTTTTTAAAATGTCACTTTTGTGTGAAAATATCCACTAAATGAGGGAATAATATGTGTGAGGGTACCCGAGGAGAGTTCCAAATGTGTGTGGGTAAAATATATATCCCACAGGGGTAAAATTGAACAAAGTTGAAAACATTTTTTTTTTGGACTTAGTCATTTTTCCGTCGTTTATCATACTTTCAGATAGGGGAAATGTCAGTGAGCGTTCCGATTTCAGTTCCAGAGCGATTCGCCCAATGAGTCCTTGATATTTCGTCGTTTTCAGCCAATTTTCTGGATTTTTTAAAATTTCACTTTTTTGCGAAAATATCCACTAAATGAGGGAATAATATGTGTGAGGATACCCCAGGAGAGTTCCAAATGTGTGTGGGTAGAATATATATCCCACGGGGGTAAAATTGAAAAAAGTTGAAAATTATTTTTTTTCGGTCTTAGTAATTTTTCCTGCGTTTATCAGACTTTCAGATAAGGGAAATGTCAGTGAGCATTATGATTTCAGTTACAGAGCGATTCGTCCAACGAGTCCTTGATATTTAGTCGTTTTCAGCCAATTTTCTGGATTTTTGAAAATTTCACTTTTTTGCGAAAATATCCACTAAATGAGGGATTAATATGTGTGAGGGTACCCCAGGAGAGTTCCAAATGGGTGTGGGTAGAATATATATCCCACAGGTGTAAAATTGAACAAAGTTGAAAACATTTTTTTTTTGGACTTAGTAATTTTTCGGGCGTTTATCATACTTTCAGATAGGGGAAATGTCAGTGCGCATTCTGATTTCAGTTCCAGAGTGATTCGCCCAATGAGTCCTTGATATTTGGTCGTTTTCAGCCAATTTTCTGGATTTTTGAAAATTTCACTTTTTTGTGAAAATATCCACTAAATGAGGGAATAATATGTGTGAGGGTACCCCAGGAGAGTTCCAAATGTGTGTGGGTAGAATATATATCCCACAGGGGTAAAATTGAACAAAGTTGAAAACATTTTTTTATTGGACTTAGTCAATTTTCCGGCGTTTATCATACTTTCAGATAGGGGAAATATCAGTGAGCATTCCGATTTCAGTTCCAGAGCGATTCGCCCAATGAGTCCTTGATATTTCGTCGTTTTCAGCCATTTTTCTGGATTTTTGAAAATTTCACTTTTTTGTGAAAATATCCACTAAATGAGGGAATAATATGTGTGAGGGTACCCCAGGAGAGTTCCAAATGTGTATGGGTAGAATATATATCCCACAGGTGTAAAATTGAACAAAGTTGAAAAAAATTTTTTTTTGGACTTAGTAATTTTTCCGGCGTTTATCAGATAGGGGAAATGTCAGTGATCGTTTCGATTTCATTTCCAGAGCGATTCGCTGGATGAGTCCTTGATATTTCGTCGTTTTCAGCCAATTTTCTGGATTTTTGAAAATTTCACTTTTTTGCAAAAATATCCACTAAATGAGGGAATAATATGTGTGAGGGTACCCCAGGAGAGTTCCAAATATGTGTGGGTAGAATATATATCCCACGGGGGTAAAATTGAAAAAAGTTGAAAATTTTTTTTTTTCGGACTTAGTAATTTTTCCGACGTTTATCAGACTTTCAGATAGGGGAAATGTCAGTGAGCATTCTGATTTCAGTTCCAGAGCGATTTGCCCAATGAGTCCTTGATATTTAGTCGTTTTCAGCCAATTTTCTGGATTTTAGAAAATTTCACTTTTTTGTGAAAATATGCACTAAATGAGGGAATAATATGTGTGAGGGTACCCGAGGAGAGTTCCAAATGTGTGTGGGTAAAATATATATCCCACGGGGGTAAAATTGAAAAAAGTTGAAAATTATTTTTTTTCGGTCTTAGTAATTTTTCCTGCGTTTATCAGACTTTCAGATAAGGGAAATGTCAGTGAGCATTCTGATTTCAGTTACAGAGCGATTCGTCCAATGAGTCCTTGATATTTAGTCGTTTTCAGCCAATTTTCTGGATTTTTGAAAATTTCACTTTTTTGTGAAAATATCCACTAAATGAGGGAATAATATGTGTGAGGGTACCCCAGGAGAGTTCCAAATGTGTGTGGGTAGAATATATATCCCACAGGGGTAAAATTGAACAAAGTTGAAAACATTTTTTTATTGGACTTAGTCATTTTTCCGTCGTTTATCATACTTTCAGATAGGGGAAATGTCAGTGAGCGTTCCGATTTCAGTTCCATAGCGATTCGCCCAATGAGTCCTTGATATTTAGTCGTTTTCAGCCAATTTTCTCGATTTTTTAAAATTTCACTTTTTTGCGAAAATATCCACTAAATGAGGGAATAATATGTGTGAGGGTACCCCAGGAGAGTTCCAAATGTGTGTGGGTAGAATATATATCCCACGGGGGTAAAATTGAAAAAAGTTGAAATTTTTTTTTTTTCGGACTTAGTAATTTTTCCTGCGTTTATCAGACTTTCAGATAGGGGAAATGTCAGTGAGCATTCTGATTTCAGTTCCAGAGCGATTCGTCCAATGAGTCCTTGATATTTAGTCGTTTTCAGCCAATTTTCTGGATTTTTGAAAATTTCACTTTTTTGTGAAAATATCCACTAAATGAGGGAATAATATGTGTGAGGGTACCCCAGGAGAGTTCCAAATGTGTGTGGGTAAAATATATATCCCACAGGGGTAAAATTGAACAAAGTTGAAAACATTTTTTTTTTTGGACTTAGTCATTTTTCCGTCGTTTATCATACTTTCAGAGAGGGGAAATGTCAGTGAGCGTTCCGATTTCAGTTCCAGAGCGATTCGCCCAATGAGTCCTTGATATTTCGTCGTTTTCAGCCATTTTTCTGGATTTTTGAAAATTTCACTTTTTTGTGAAAATATCCACTAAATGAGGAAATAATATGTGTGAGGGTACCCTAGGAGAGTTCCAAATGTGTGTGGGTAGAATATATATCCCACGGGGGTAAAATTGAAAAAAGTTGAAAAAAATTTTTTTTGGGACTTAGTCATTTTTCCAGCGTTTATCAGACTTTCAGATAGGGGCAATGTCAGTAACCATTCCGATTTCATTTCCAGAGCGATTCGCCGGATGAATCCTTGATATTTCGTCGTTTTCAGCCAATTTTCTGGATTTTTTAAAATGTCACTTTTTTGTGAAAATATCCACTAAATTAGGGAAAAATTTGTGTCAGGGTACCCCAGAAGAGTTCCAAATGTGTGTGGGTAGAATATATATCCCACGGGGATAAAATTGAAAAAAGTTGAAAAACTTTTTCTTGGGAATTAGTCATTTTTCCGGCATTTATTAGACTTTCAGATAGGGGAAATGTCAGTGAGAATTCTGATTTCAGTTCCAGAGCAATTCGCCAAATGATTCCTTGATATTTAGTCGTTTTCAGCCAATTTTCTGGATTTTTGAAAATTTCACTTTTTTGTGAAAATATCCACTAAATGAGGGAATAATATGTGTGAGGGCAACCTAGGAGAATTCCAAATGTGAGTGGGTAGAATATATATCCCACGGGGATAAAATTGAAAAAAGTTGAAATTTTTTTTTTTTCAGACTTAGTAATTTTTCCGGCGTTTATCAGACTTTCAGATAGGGGAAATGTCAGTGAGCATTCTGATTTCAGTTCCAGAGCGATTTGCCCAATGAGTCATTGATATTTAGTCGTTTTCAGCCAATTTTCTGGATTTTTGAAAATTTCACTTTTTTTGTGAAAATATCCACTAAATGAGGGAATAATATGTGTGAGGGTACCCCAGCAGAGTTCCAAATGTGTGTGGGTAGAATATATATCCCACGGGGATAAAATTGAAAAAAGTTGAAAAAAATTTGTTTTGGACTTAAACATTTTTCCGGCGTTTATCAGACTTTCAGATAGGGGAAATGTCAGTGAGCGTTCCGATTTCACCCAATGAGTCCTTGATATTTCGTCGTTTTCAGCCAATTTTCTGGATTTTTGAAAATTTCACTTTTTTGTGAAAATATCCACTAAATGAGGGAATAATATGTGTGAGGGTACCCCAGGAGAGTTCCAAATGTGTGTGGGTAGAATATATATCCCACGGGGCTAAAATTGAAAAAAGTTGAAAAATTTTTTTTTCGGACTTAGTAATTTTTCCGGCGTTTATCAGACTTTCAGATAGGGGAAATGTCAGTGAGTATTCTGATTTCAGTTCCAGAGCGATTTGCCCAATGAGTCATTGATATTTAGTCGTTTTCAGCCAATTTTCTGGATTTTTGAAAATTTCACTTTTTTTGTGAAAATATCCACTAAATGAGGGAATAATATGTGTGAGGGTACCCCAGCAGAGTTCCAAATGTGTGTGGGTAGAATATATATCCCACGGGGATAAAATTGAAAAAAGTTGAAAAAAATTTGTTTTGGACTTAATCATTTTTCCGGCGTTTATCAGACTTTCAGATAGGGGAAATGTCAGTGAGCGTTCCGATTTCACCCAATGACTCCTTGATATTTCGTCGTTTTCAGCCAATTTTCTGGATTTTTGAAAATTTCACTTTTTTGTGAAAATATCCACTAAATGAGGGAATAATATGTGTGAGGGAACCCCAGGAGAGTTCCAAATGTGTGTGGGTAGAATATATATCCCACGGGGGTAAAATTGAAAAAAGTTGAAAAATTATTTTTTTCGGACTTAGTAATTTTTCCGGCGTTTATCAGACTTTCAGATAGGGGAAATGTCAGTGAGCATTCTGATTTCAGTTCCAGAGCGATTCGTCCAATGAGTCCTTGATATTTAGTCGTTTTCAGCCAATTTTCTGGATTTTTGAAAATGTCACTTTTTTATGAAAATATCCACTAAATGAGGGAATAATATGTGCGAGAGTACCCCAGGAGAGTTCCAAATGTGTGTGGGAAGAATATATATCCCATAGGGATAAAATTGAAAAAAGTTGAAAACATTTTTCTTGGGAATTAGTCATTTTTCCGGCGTTTATCAGACTTTCAGATAGGGGAAATGTCAGTGAACATTCCGATTTCAGTTCCAGAGCGATTCGCCGGATGAATCCTTGATATTTCGTCGTTTTCAGCCAATTTTCTGGATTTTTTAAAATGTCACTTTTTTGTGAAAATATCCACTAAATTAGGGAAAAATTTGTGTCAGGGTACCCCAGAAGAGTTCCAAATGTGTGTGGGTAGAATATATATCCCACGGGGATAAAATTGAAAAAAGTTGAAAAACTTTTTCTTGGGAATTAGTCATTTTACCGGCATTTATTAGACTTTCAGATAGGGGAAATGTCAGTGAGAATTCTGATTTCAGTTCCAGAGCAATTCGCCAAATGATTCCTTGATATTTAGTCGTTTTCAGCCAATTTTCTGGATTTTTGAAAATTTCACTTTTTTGTGAAAATATCCACTAAATGAGGGAATAATATGTGTGAGGGCAACCTAGGAGAATTCCAAATGTGAGTGGGTAGAATATATATCCCACGGGGATAAAATTGAAAAAAGTTGAAATTTTTTTTTTTTCGGACTTAGTAATTTTTCCGGCGTTTATCAGACTTTCAGATAGGGGAAATGTCAGTGAGCATTCTGATTTCAGTTCCAGAGCGATTTGCCCAATGAGTCATTGATATTTAGTCGTTTTCAGCCAATTTTCTGGATTTTTGAAAATTTCACTTTTTTTGTGAAAATATCCACTAAATGAGGGAATAATATGTGTGAGGGTACCCCAGCAGAGTTCCAAATGTGTGTGGGTAGAATATATATCCCACGGGGATAAAATTGAAAAAAGTTGAAAAAAATTTGTTTTGGACTTAAACATTTTTCCGGCGTTTATCAGACTTTCAGATAGGGGAAATGTCAGTGAGCGTTCCGATTTCACCCAATGAGTCCTTGATATTTCGTCGTTTTCAGCCAATTTTCTGGATTTTTGAAAATTTCACTTTTTTGTGAAAATATCCACTAAATGAGGGAATAATATGTGTGAGGGTACCCCAGGAGAGTTCCAAATGTGTGTGGGTAGAATATATATCCCACGGGGCTAAAATTGAAAAAAGTTGAAAAATTTTTTTTTTCGGACTTAGTAATTTTTCCGGCGTTTATCAGACTTTCAGATAGGGGAAATGTCAGTGAGTATTCTGATTTCAGTTCCAGAGCGATTTGCCCAATGAGTCATTGATATTTAGTCGTTTTCAGCCAATTTTCTGGATTTTTGAAAATTTCACTTTTTTTGTGAAAATATCCACTAAATGAGGGAATAATATGTGTGAGGGTACCCCAGCAGAGTTCCAAATGTGTGTGGGTAGAATATATATCCCACGGGGATAAAATTGAAAAAAGTTGAAAAAAATTTGTTTTGGACTTAATCATTTTTCCGGCGTTTATCAGACTTTCAGATAGGGGAAATGTCAGTGAGCGTTCCGATTTCACCCAATGACTCCTTGATATTTCGTCGTTTTCAGCCAATTTTCTGGATTTTTGAAAATTTCACTTTTTTGTGAAAATATCCACTAAATGAGGGAATAATATGTGTGAGGGAACCCCAGGAGAGTTCCAAATGTGTGTGGGTAGAATATATATCCCACGGGGGTAAAATTGAAAAAAGTTGAAAAATTATTTTTTTCGGACTTAGTAATTTTTCCGGCGTTTATCAGACTTTCAGATAGGGGAAATGTCAGTGAGCATTCTGATTTCAGTTCCAGAGCGATTCGTCCAATGAGTCCTTGATATTTAGTCGTTTTCAGCCAATTTTCTGGATTTTTGAAAATGTCACTTTTTTATGAAAATATCCACTAAATGAGGGAATAATATGTGCGAGAGTACCCCAGGAGAGTTCCAAATGTGTGTGGGAAGAATATATATCCCATAGGGATAAAATTGAAAAAAGTTGAAAACATTTTTCTTGGGAATTAGTCATTTTTCCGGCGTTTATCAGACTTTCAGATAGGGGAAATGTCAGTGAACATTCCGATTTCAGTTCCAGAGCGATTCGCCCAATGAGTCCTTGATATTTAGTCGTTTTCAGCCAATTTTCTGGATTTTTGAAAATTTCACTTTTTTGCGAAAATATCCACTAAATGAGGGAATAATATGTGTGAGTGTACCCCAGGAGAGTTCCAAATGTGTGTGGGTAGAATATATATCCCACAGGGGTAAAATTAAACAAAGTTGAAAATTTTTTTTTTTCGGACTTAGTAATTTTTCCGGCGTTTATCAGACTTTCAGATAGGGGAAATGTCAGTGAGCATTCTGATTTCAGTTCCAGAGCGATTCGCCCAATGAGTCCTTGATATTTAGTCGTTTTCAGCCAATTTTCTGGATTTTTGAAAATTTCACTTTTTTGCGAAAATATCCACTAAATGAGGGAATAATATGTGTGAGTGTACCCCAGGAGAGTTCCAAATGTGTGTGGGTAGAAAATATATCCCACAGGGGTAAAATTAAACAAAGTTGAAAATTTTTTTTTTTCGGACTTAGTAATTTTTCCGGCGTTTATCAGACTTTCAGATAGGGGAAATGTCAGTGAGCATTCTGATTTCAGTTCCAGAGCGATTCGCCCAATGATTCCTTGATATTTAGTCATTTTCAGCCAATTTTCTGGATTTTTGAAAATTTCATTTTTTTGCGAAAATATCCACTAAATGAGGGAATAATGTGTGTGAGGGTACCACAGGAGAGTTCCAAATGTGTGTGGGTTGAATACATATCACACGGGGGTAAAATTGAAAAAAGTTGAACATTTTTTTTTTTAGGACTTAGTAATTTTTCTGGCGTTTATCAGACTTTCAGATAGGGGAAATGTCAGTGAGCATTCTGATTTCAGTTCCAGAGCGATTCGCCCAATGAGTCCTTGATATTTAGTCGTTTTCAGCCAATTTTCTGTATTTTTGAAAATTTCACTTTTTTGTGAAAATATCCACTAAATGAGGGAATAATATGTGTGAGGGTACCCCAGGAGAGTTCCAAATGTGTGTGGGTAGAATATATATCCCACAGGGGTAAAATTAAACAAAGTTGAAAAATTTTTTTTTTTGGACTTAGTAATTTTTCCTGCGTTTATCAGACTTTCAGATAGGGGAAATGTCAGTGACCATTCTGATTTCAGTTCCAGAGCGATTCGTCCAATGAGTCCTTGATATTTAGTCGTTTTCAGCCAATTTTCTGGATTTTTGAAAATGTCACTTTTTTATGAAAATATCCACTAAATGAGGGAATAATATGTGTGAGGGTACCCTAGGAGAGTTCCAAATGTGTGTGGGTAGAATATATATCCCACGGGGATAAAATTGAAAAAAGATGAAAACATTTTTCTTGGGAATTAGTCATTTTTCCGGCGTTTATCAGACTTTCAGATAGGGGAAATGTCAGTGAGCGTTCTGAATTCAGTTCCAGAGCGATTCGTCCAATGAGTCCTTGATATTTAGTCGTTGTTATCCAAGTTTCAGGATTTTTGAAAATTTCACTTTTTTGTGAAAATATCCACTAAATGAGGGAATAATATGTGTGAGGGTACCCTAGGAGAGTTCCAAATGTGTGTGGGTAGAATATATATCCCACGGGGATAAAATTGAAAAAAGATGAAAAAAATTTTTTTTGGACTTAGTCATTTTTCCGGCGTTTATCAGACTTTCAGATAGGGGAAATGTCAGTGAGCATTCCGATTTCAGTTCCAGAGCGATTCGCCCATTGAGTCCTTGATATTTAGTCGTTTTCAGCCAATTTTCTGGATTTTTGAAAATTTCACTTTTTTGTGAAAATATCCACTAAATGAGGGAATAATATGTGTGAGGGTACCCCAGGAGAGTTCCAAATGTGTGTGGGTAGAATATATATCCCACGGGGATAAAATTGAAAAAAGTTGAAAAACTTTTTCTTGGGAATTAGTCATTTTTCCGGCATTTAATAGACTTTCAGATAGGGGAAATGTCAGTGAGAATTCTGATTTCAGTTCCAGAGCGATTCGCCAAATGATTCCTTGATATTTAGTCGTTTTCAGCCAATTTTCTGGATTTTTGAAAATTTCACTTTTTTGTGAAAATATCCACTAAATGAGGGAATAATATGTGTGAGGGTACCCCAGGAGAGTTCCAAATGTGTGTGGGTAGAATATATATCCCACGGGGATAAAATTGAAAAAAGTTGAAAAAAATTTGTTTTGGACTTAATCATTTTTCCGGCGTTTATCAGACTTTCAGATAGGGGAAATGTCAGTGAGCGTTCCGATTTCACCCAATGAGTCCTTGATATTTCGTCGTTTTCAGCCAATTTTCTGGATTTTTGAAAATTTCACTTTTTTGTGAAAATATCCACTAAATGAGGGAATAATATGTGTGAGGGTACCCCAGGAGAGTTCCAAATGTGTGTGGGTAGAATATATATCCCACGGGGCTAAAATTGAAAAAAGTTGAAAATTTTTTTTTTTCGGACTTAGTAATTTTTCCGGCGTTTATCAGACTTTCAGATAGGGGAAATGTCAGTGAGCTTTCTGATTTCAGTTCCAGAGCGATTCGCCCAATGATTCCTTGATATTTAGTCATTTTCAGCCAATTTTCTGGATTTTTGAAAATTTCACTTTTTTGCGAAAATATCCACTAAATGAGGGAATAATATGTGTGAGGGTACCCCAGGAGAGTTCCAAATGTGTGTGGGTAGAATATATATCCCACAGGGGTAAAATTAAACAAAGTTGAAAATTTTTTTTTTTCGGACTTAGTAATTTTTCCGGCGTTTATCAGACTTTCAGATAGGGGAAATGTCAGTGAGCATTCTGATTTCAGTTCCAGAGCGATTCGCCCAATGATTCCTTGATATTTAGTCATTTTCAGCCAATTTTCTGGATTTTTGAAAATTTCACTTTTTTGCGAAAATATCCACTAAATGAGGGAATAATGTGTGTGAGGGTACCACAGGAGAGTTCCAAATGTGTGTGGGTTGAATACATATCACACGGGGGTAAAATTGAAAAAAGTTGAACATTTTTTTTTTTAGGACTTAGTAATTTTTCTGGCGTTTATCAGACTTTCAGATAGGGGAAATGTCAGTGAGCATTCTGATTTCAGTTCCAGAGCGATTCGCCCAATGAATCCTTGATATTTAGTCGTTTTCAGCCAATTTTCTGTATTTTTGAAAATTTCACTTTTTTGTGAAAATATCCACTAAATGAGGGAATAATATGTGTGAGGGTACCCCAGGAGAGTTCCAAATGTGTGTGGGTAGAATATATATCCCACAGGGGTAAAATTAAACAAAGTTGAAAAATTTTTTTTTTTGGACTTAGTAATTTTTCCTGCGTTTATCAGACTTTCAGATAGGGGAAATGTCAGTGAGCATTCTGATTTCAGTTCCAGAGCGATTCGTCCAATGAGTCCTTGATATTTAGTCGTTTTCAGCCAATTTTCTGGATTTTTGAAAATGTCACTTTTTTATGAAAATATCCACTAAATGAGGGAATAATATGTGCGAGAGTACCCCAGGAGAGTTCCAAATGTGTGTGGGAAGAATATATATCCCATAGGGATAAAATTGAAAAAAGTTGAAAAAATTTTTCTTGGGAATTAGTCATTTTTCCGGCGTTTATCAGACTTTCAGATAGGGGAAATGTCAGTGAGCGTTCTGAATTCAGTTCCAGAGCGATTCGCCCAATGAGTCATTGATATTTAGTCGTTTTCAGCCAATTTTCTGGATTTTTGAAAATTTCACTTTTTTTGTGAAAATATCCACTAAATGAGGGAATAATATGTGTGAGGGTACCCCAGCAGAGTTCCAAATGTGTGTGGGTAGAATATATATCCCACGGGGATAAAATTGAAAAAAGTTGAAAAAAATTTGTTTTGGACTTAATCATTTTTCCGGCGTTTATCAGACTTTCAGATAGGGGAAATGTCAGTGAGCGTTCCGATTTCACCCAATGAGTCCTTGATATTTAGTCGTTTTCAGCCAATTTTCTGGATTTTTGAAAATTTCACTTTTTTGTGAAAATATCCACTAAATGAGGGAATAATATGTGTGAGGGTACCCCAGGAGAGTTCCAAATGTGTGTGGGTAGAATATATATCCCACGGGGGTAAAATTGAAAAAAGTTGTAAAATTATTTTTTTCGGACTTAGTAATTTTTCCGGCGTTTATCAGACTTTCAGATAGGGGAAATGTCAGTGAGCATTCTGATTTCAGTTCCAGAGTGATTCGCCCAATGATTCCTTGATATTTAGTCATTTTCAGCCAATTTTCTGGATTTTTGAAAATTTCACTTTTTTGCGAAAATATCCACTAAATGAGGGAATAATATGTGTGAGGGTACCCCAGGAGAGTTCCAAATATGTGTGGGTAGAATATATATCCCACGGGGGTAAAATTGAAAAAAGTTGAAAAATTATTTTTTTCGGACTTAGTAATTTTTCCGGCGTTTATCAGACTTTCAGATAGGGGAAATGTCAGTGAGCATTCTGATTTCAGTTCCAGAGCGATTCGCCCAATGATTCCTTGATATTTAGTCATTTTCAGCCAATTTTCTGGATTTTTGAAAATTGCACTTTTTTGCGAAAATATCCACTAAATGAGGGAATAATGTGTGTGAGGGTACCCCAGGAGAGTTCCAAATGTGTGTGGGTTGAATACATATCACACGGGGGTAAAATTGAAAAAAGTTGAACATTTTTTTTTTAGGACTTAGTAATTTTTCTGGCGTTTATCAGACTTTCAGATAGGGGAAATGTCAGTGAGCATTCTGATTTCAGTTCCAGAGCGATTCGCCCAATGAGTCCTTGATATTTAGTCGTTTTCAGCCAATTTCTGGATTTTTGAAAATTTCACTTTTTTGTGAAAATATCCACTAAATGAGGGAATAATATGTGTGAGGGTACCCCAGGAGAGTTCCAAATGTGTGTGGGTAGAATATATATCCCACAGGAGTAAAATTGAAAAAAGTTAAAAAAATTTTTTTTTTTGGACTTAGTCATTTTTCCGGCGTTTATCAGACTTTCAGATAGGGGAAATGTCAGTGAGCATTCTGATTTCAGTTCCAGAGTGATTCGCCCAATGACTCCTAGTTATTTCGTCGTTTTCAGCCAATTTTCTGGGTTTTTGAAAATTTCACTTTTTTGTGAAAATATCCACTAAATGAGGGAGTAATATGTGTGAGAGTACCCTAGGAGAGTTCCAAATGTGTGTGGGTAGAATATATATCCCACGGGGTAAAATTGAAAAAAGTTAAAAAAAATTTTTTTTTTGGACTTAGTAATTTTTCCAGCGTTTATCAGACTTTCAGATAGGGGAAATGTCAGTGAGTATTCTGATTTCAGTTCCAGAGTGATTCGCCCAATGACTCCTAGTTATTTCGTCGTTTTCAGCCAATTTTCTGGATTTTTGAAAATTTCACTTTTTTGCGAAAATATCCACTAAATGAGGGAATAATATGTGTGAGGGTACCCCAGGAGAGTTCCAAATGTGTGTGGGTAGAATATATATCCCACGGGGGTAAAATTGAAAAAAGTTGAAAAATTTTTTTTTTCGGACTTAGTAATTTTTCCGGCGTTTATCAGACTTTCAGATAGGAGAAATGTCAGTGAGCATTCTGATTTCAGTTCCAGAGCGATTCGCCCAATGATTCCTTGATATTTAGTCATTTTCAGCCAATTTTCTGGATTTTTGAAAATTTCACTTTTTTTGTGAAAATATCCACTAAATGAGGGAATAATATGTGTGAGGGTACCCCAGGAGAGTTCCAAATGTGTGTGGGTAGAATATATATCCCACGGGGGTAAAATTGAAAAAAGTTGAAAAATTTTTTTTTTAGGACTTAGTAATTTTTCCGGCGTTTATCAGACTTTCAGAAAGGAGAAATGTCAGTGAGCATTCTGATTTCAGTTCCAGAGTGATTCGCCCAATGAGTCCTTGATATTTCATCATTTTCAGCCAATTTTCTGGATTTTTGAAAATTTCACTTTTTTGTGAAAATATCCACTAAATGAGGGAATAATATGTGTGAGGGTACCCCAGGAGAGTTCCAAATGTGTGTGGGTAGAATATATATCACACAGGGGTAAAATTTAAAAAAGTTGAAAAAAATTTTTTTTTTGGATTTAGTCATTTTTCCGGCGTTTATCAGACTTTCAGATAGGGGAAATGTCAGTGAGAATTCTGATTTCAGTTCCAGAGCGATTCACCTAAGGAGTCCTTGATATTTCGTCGTTTTCAGCCAATTTTCTGGATTTTTGAAAATTTCACTTTTTTGTGAAAATATCCACTAAATGAGGGAATAATATGTGTGAGGGTACCCCAGGAAAGTTCCAAATGTGTGTGGGTAGAATATATATCAAACGAGGGTAAAATTGAAAAAAGTTGAAAATTTTTTTTTTTCGGACTTAGTAATTTTTCCGGCGTTTATCAGACTTTCAGATAGGGGAAATGTCAGTGAGCATTCTGATTTCAGTTCCAGAGTGATTCGCCCAATGACTCCTAGTTATTTCGTCGTTTTCAGCCAATTTTCTGGGTTTTTGAAAATTTCACTTTTTTGTGAAAATATCCACTAAATGAGGGAGTAATATGTGTGAGAGTACCCTAGGAGAGTTCCAAATGTGTGTGGGTAGAATATATATCCCACGGGGTAAAATTGAAAAAAGTTAAAAAAAATTTTTTTTTTGGACTTAGTCATTTTTCCGGCGTTTATCAGACTTTCAGATAGGGGAAATGTCAGTGAGCATTCTGATTTCAGTTCCAGAGCGATTCGCCCAATGATTCCTTGATATTTAGTCGTTTTCAGCCAATTTTCTGGATTTTTGAAAATTTCACTTTTTTGCGAACATATCCACTAAATGAGGGAATAATGTGTGCGAGGGTACCCCAGGAGAGTTCCAAATGTGTGTGGGTAGAATATATATCACACGGGGGTAAAATTGAAAAAAGTTGAACATTTTTTTTTTTAGGACTTAGTAATTTTTCCGGCGTTTATCAGACTTTCAGATAGGGGAAATGTCAGTGAGCATTCTGATTTCAGTTCCAGAGCTATTCGCCCAATGAGTCCTTGATATTTAGTCGTTTTCAGCCAATTTTCTGGATTTTTGAAAATTTCACTTTTTTTGTGAAAATATCCACTAAATGAGGGAATAATATGTGTGAGGGTACCCCAGCAGAGTTCCAAATGTGTGTGGGTAGAATATATATCCCACGGGGGTAAAATTGAAAAAAGTTGAAAATTTTTTTTTTCGGACTTAGTAATTTTTACGGCGTTTATCAGACTTTCAGATAGGGGAAATGTCAGTGAGCATTCTGATTTCAGTTCCAGAGCGATTCGCCCAATGAGTCCTTGATATTAAGTCGTGTTCAGCCAATTTTCTGGATTTTTGAAAATTTCACTTTTTTGTGAAAATATCCACTAAATGAGGGAATAACATGTGTGAGGGTACCCCAGGAGAGTTCCAAATGTGTGTGGGTAGAATATATATCCCACGGGGGTAAAATTGAAAAAAGTTGAAAAATTTTTTTTTTAGGACTTAGTAATTTTTCCGGCGTTTATCAGACTTTCAGAAAGGAGAAATGTCAGTGAGCATTCTGATTTCAGTTCCAGAGTGATTCGCCCAATGAGTCCTTGATATTTCATCATTTTCAGCCAATTTTCTGGATTTTTGAAAATTTCACTTTTTTGTGAAAATATCCACTAAATGAGGGAATAATATGTGTGAGGGTACCCCAGGAGAGTTCCAAATGTGTGTGGGTAGAATATATATCCCACAGGGGTAAAATTTAAAAAAGTTGAAAAAAATTTTTTTTGGACTTAATCATTTTTCCGGCGTTTATCAGACTTTCAGATAGGGGAAATGTCAGTGAGCGTTCCGATTTCACCCAATGATTCCTTGATATTTAGTCATTTTCAGCCAATTTTCTGGATTTTTGAAAATTTCACTTTTTTGCGAAAATATCCACTAAATGAGGGAATAATGTGTGTGAGGGTACCACAGGAGAGTTCCAAATGTGTGTGGGTTGAATACATATCACACGGGGGTAAAATTGAAAAAAGTTGAACATTTTTTTTTTTAGGACTTAGTAATTTTTCTGGCGTTTATCAGACTTTCAGATAGGGGAAATGTCAGTGAGCATTCTGATTTCAGTTCCAGAGCGATTCGCCCAATGAGTCCTTGATATTTAGTCGTTTTCAGCCAATTTTCTGTATTTTTGAAAATTTCACTTTTTTGTGAAAATATCCACTAAATGAGGGAATAATATGTGTGAGGGTACCCCAGGAGAGTTCCAAATGTGTGTGGGTAGAATATATATCCCACAGGGGTAAAATTAAACAAAGTTGAAAAATTTTTTTTTTTGGACTTAGTAATTTTTCCTGCGTTTATCAGACTTTCAGATAGGGGAAATGTCAGTGAGCATTCTGATTTCAGTTCCAGAGCGATTCGTCCAATGAGTCCTTGATATTTAGTCGTTTTCAGCCAATTTTCTGGATTTTTGAAAATGTCACTTTTTTATGAAAATATCCACTAAATGAGGGAATAATATGTGCGAGAGTACCCCAGGAGAGTTCCAAATGTGTGTGGGAAGAATATATATCCCATAGGGATAAAATTGAAAAAAGTTGAAAAATTTTTTCTTGGGAATTAGTCATTTTTCCGGCGTTTATCAGACTTTCAGATAGGGGAAATGTCAGTGAGCGTTCTGAATTCAGTTCCAGAGCGATTCGCCCAATGAGTCATTGATATTTAGTCGTTTTCAGCCAATTTTCTGGATTTTTGAAAATTTCACTTTTTTTGTGAAAATATCCACTAAATGAGGGAATAATATGTGTGAGGGTACCCCAGCAGAGTTCCAAATGTGTGTGGGTAGAATATATATCCCACGGGGATAAAATTGAAAAAAGTTGAAAAAAATTTGTTTTGGACTTAATCATTTTTCCGGCGTTTATCAGACTTTCAGATAGGGGAAATGTCAGTGAGCGTTCCGATTTCACCCAATGAGTCCTTGATATTTAGTCGTTTTCAGCCAATTTTCTGGATTTTTGAAAATTTCACTTTTTTGTGAAAATATCCACTAAATGAGGGAATAATATGTGTGAGGGTACCCCAGGAGAGTTCCAAATGTGTGTGGGTAGAATATATATCCCACGGGGGTAAAATTGAAAAAAGTTGTAAAATTATTTTTTTCGGACTTAGTAATTTTTCCGGCGTTTATCAGACTTTCAGATAGGGGAATTGTCAGTGAGCATTCTGATTTCAGTTCCAGAGTGATTCGCCCAATGATTCCTTGATATTTAGTCATTTTCAGCCAATTTTCTGGATTTTTGAAAATTTCACTTTTTTGCGAAAATATCCACTAAATGAGGGAATAATATGTGTGAGGGTACCCCAGGAGAGTTCCAAATATGTGTGGGTAGAATATATATCCCACGGGGGTAAAATTGAAAAAAGTTGAAAAATTATTTTTTTCGGACTTAGTAATTTTTCCGGCGTTTATCAGACTTTCAGATAGGGGAAATGTCAGTGAGCATTCTGATTTCAGTTCCAGAGCGATTCGCCCAATGATTCCTTGATATTTAGTCATTTTCAGCCAATTTTCTGGATTTTTGAAAATTTCACTTTTTTGCGAAAATATCCACTAAATGAGGGAATAATGTGTGTGAGGGTACCACAGGAGAGTTCCAAATGTGTGTGGGTTGAATACATGTCACACATGGGTAAAATTGAAAAAAGTTGAACATTTTTTTTTTAGGACTTAGTAATTTTTCTGGCGTTTATCAGACTTTCAGATAGGGGAAATGTCAGTGAGCATTCTGATTTCAGTTCCAGAGCGATTCGCCCAATGAGTCCTTGATATTTAGTCGTTTTCAGCCAATTTTCTGGATTTTTGAAAATTTCACTTTTTTGTGAAAATATCCACTAAATGAGGGAATAATATGTGTGAGGGTACCCCAGGAGAGTTCCAAATGTGTGTGTGTAGAATATATATCCCACAGGGGTAAAATTAAACAAAGTTGAAAAATTTTTTTTTTTGGACTTAGTCATTTTTCCGGCGTTTATCAGACTTTCAGATAGGGGAAATGTCAGTGAGCATTGTGATTTCAGTTGCAGAGCGATTCGCCCAATGATTCCTTGATATTTAGTCATTTTCAGCCAATTTTCTGGATTTTTGAAAATTTCACTTTTTTGTGAAAATATCCACTAAATGAGGGAATAATATGTGTGAGGGTACCCCAGGAAAGTTCCAAATGTGTGTGGGTAGAATATATATCAAACGAGGGTAAAATTGAAAAAAGTTGAAAATTTTTTTTTTTCGGACTTAGTAATTTTTCCGGCGTTTATCAGACTTTCAGATAGGGGAAATGTCAGTGAGCATTCTGATTTCAGTTCCAGAGCGATTCCCCCAATGATTCCTTGATATTTAGTCATTTTCAGCCAATTTTCTGGATTTTTGAAAATTGCACTTTTTTGCGAAAATATCCACTAAATGAGGGAATAATGTGTGTGAGGGTACCCCAGGAGAGTTCCAAATGTGTGTGGGTTGAATACATATCACACGGGGGTAAAATTGAAAAAAGTTGAACATTTTTTTTTTAGGACTTAGTAATTTTTCTGGCGTTTATCAGACTTTCAGATAGGGGAAATGTCAGTGAGCATTCTGATTTCAGTTCCAGAGCGATTCGCCCAATGAGTCCTTGATATTTAGTCGTTTTCAGCCAATTTCTGGATTTTTGAAAATTTCACTTTTTTGTGAAAATATCCACTAAATGAGGGAATAATATGTGTGAGGGTACCCCAGGAGAGTTCCAAATGTGTGTGGGTAGAATATATATCCCACAGGAGTAAAATTGAAAAAAGTTAAAAAAATTTTTTTTTTTGGACTTAGTCATTTTTCCGGCGTTTATCAGACTTTCAGATAGGGGAAATGTCAGTGAGCATTCTGATTTCAGTTCCAGAGTGATTCGCCCAATGACTCCTAGTTATTTCGTCGTTTTCAGCCAATTTTCTGGGTTTTTGAAAATTTCACTTTTTTGTGAAAATATCCACTAAATGAGGGAGTAATATGTGTGAGAGTACCCTAGGAGAGTTCCAAATGTGTGTGGGTAGAATATATATCCCACGGGGTAAAATTGAAAAAAGTTAAAAAAAATTTTTTTTTTGGACTTAGTAATTTTTCCAGCGTTTATCAGACTTTCAGATAGGGGAAATGTCAGTGAGTATTCTGATTTCAGTTCCAGAGTGATTCGCCCAATGACTCCTAGTTATTTCGTCGTTTTCAGCCAATTTTCTGGATTTTTGAAAATTTCACTTTTTTGCGAAAATATCCACTAAATGAGGGAATAATATGTGTGAGGGTACCCCAGGAGAGTTCCAAATGTGTGTGGGTAGAATATATATCCCACGGGGGTAAAATTGAAAAAAGTTGAAAAATTTTTTTTTTCGGACTTAGTAATTTTTCCGGCGTTTATCAGACTTTCAGATAGGAGAAATGTCAGTGAGCATTCTGATTTCAGTTCCAGAGCGATTCGCCCAATGATTCCTTGATATTTAGTCATTTTCAGCCAATTTTCTGGATTTTTGAAAATTTCACTTTTTTTGTGAAAATATCCACTAAATGAGGGAATAATATGTGTGAGGGTACCCCAGGAGAGTTCCAAATGTGTGTGGGTAGAATATATATCCCACGGGGGTAAAATTGAAAAAAGTTGAAAAATTTTTTTTTTAGGACTTAGTAATTTTTCCGGCGTTTATCAGACTTTCAGAAAGGAGAAATGTCAGTGAGCATTCTGATTTCAGTTCCAGAGTGATTCGCCCAATGAGTCCTTGATATTTCATCATTTTCAGCCAATTTTCTGGATTTTTGAAAATTTCACTTTTTTGTGAAAATATCCACTAAATGAGGGAATAATATGTGTGAGGGTACCCCAGGAGAGTTCCAAATGTGTGTGGGTAGAATATATATCACACAGGGGTAAAATTTAAAAAAGTTGAAAAAAATTTTTTTTTTGGATTTAGTCATTTTTCCGGCGTTTATCAGACTTTCAGATAGGGGAAATGTCAGTGAGAATTCTGATTTCAGTTCCAGAGCGATTCACCTAAGGAGTCCTTGATATTTCGTCGTTTTCAGCCAATTTTCTGGATTTTTGAAAATTTCACTTTTTTGTGAAAATATCCACTAAATGAGGGAATAATATGTGTGAGGGTACCCCAGGAAAGTTCCAAATGTGTGTGGGTAGAATATATATCAAACGAGGGTAAAATTGAAAAAAGTTGAAAATTTTTTTTTTTCGGACTTAGTAATTTTTCCGGCGTTTATCAGACTTTCAGATAGGGGAAATGTCAGTGAGCATTCTGATTTCAGTTCCAGAGTGATTCGCCCAATGACTCCTAGTTATTTCGTCGTTTTCAGCCAATTTTCTGGGTTTTTGAAAATTTCACTTTTTTGTGAAAATATCCACTAAATGAGGGAGTAATATGTGTGAGAGTACCCTAGGAGAGTTCCAAATGTGTGTGGGTAGAATATATATCCCACGGGGTAAAATTGAAAAAAGTTAAAAAAAATTTTTTTTTTGGACTTAGTCATTTTTCCGGCGTTTATCAGACTTTCAGATAGGGGAAATGTCAGTGAGCATTCTGATTTCAGTTCCAGAGCGATTCGCCCAATGATTCCTTGATATTTAGTCGTTTTCAGCCAATTTTCTGGATTTTTGAAAATTTCACTTTTTTGCGAACATATCCACTAAATGAGGGAATAATGTGTGCGAGGGTACCCCAGGAGAGTTCCAAATGTGTGTGGGTAGAATATATATCACACGGGGGTAAAATTGAAAAAAGTTGAACATTTTTTTTTTTAGGACTTAGTAATTTTTCCGGCGTTTATCAGACTTTCAGATAGGGGAAATGTCAGTGAGCATTCTGATTTCAGTTCCAGAGCTATTCGCCCAATGAGTCCTTGATATTTAGTCGTTTTCAGCCAATTTTCTGGATTTTTGAAAATTTCACTTTTTTTGTGAAAATATCCACTAAATGAGGGAATAATATGTGTGAGGGTACCCCAGCAGAGTTCCAAATGTGTGTGGGTAGAATATATATCCCACGGGGGTAAAATTGAAAAAAGTTGAAAATTTTTTTTTTCGGACTTAGTAATTTTTACGGCGTTTATCAGACTTTCAGATAGGGGAAATGTCAGTGAGCATTCTGATTTCAGTTCCAGAGCGATTCGCCCAATGAGTCCTTGATATTAAGTCGTGTTCAGCCAATTTTCTGGATTTTTGAAAATTTCACTTTTTTGTGAAAATATCCACTAAATGAGGGAATAACATGTGTGAGGGTACCCCAGGAGAGTTCCAAATGTGTGTGGGTAGAATATATATCCCACGGGGGTAAAATTGAAAAAAGTTGAAAAATTTTTTTTTTAGGACTTAGTAATTTTTCCGGCGTTTATCAGACTTTCAGAAAGGAGAAATGTCAGTGAGCATTCTGATTTCAGTTCCAGAGTGATTCGCCCAATGAGTCCTTGATATTTCATCATTTTCAGCCAATTTTCTGGATTTTTGAAAATTTCACTTTTTTGTGAAAATATCCACTAAATGAGGGAATAATATGTGTGAGGGTACCCCAGGAGAGTTCCAAATGTGTGTGGGTAGAATATATATCCCACAGGGGTAAAATTTAAAAAAGTTGAAAAAAATTTTTTTTTGGGATTTAGTCATTTTTCCGGCGTTTATCAGACTTTCAGATAGGGGAAATGTCAGTGAGCATTCTGATTTCAGCTCCAGAGCGATTCGCGTAAGGAGTCCTTGATATTTCGTCGTTTTCAGCCAATTTTCTGCATTTTTGAAAATTTCACTTTTTTGTGAAAATATCCACTAAATGAGGGAATAATATGTGTGAGGGTACCCCAGGAGAGTTCCAAATGTGTGTGGGTAGAATATATATCCCACGGGGGTAAAATTGAAAAAAGTTGAAAATTTTTTTTTTCGGACTTAGTAATTTTTCTGGCGTTTATCAGACTTTCAGATAGGGGAAATGTCAGTGAGCATTCTGATTTCAGTTCCAGAGCGATTCGCCCAATGAGTCCTTGATATTTAGTCGTGTTCAGCCAATTTTCTGGATTTTTGAAAATTTCACTTTTTTGTGAAAATATCCACTAAATGAGGGAATAACATGTGTGAGGGTACCCCAGGAGAGTTCCAAATGTGTGTGGGTAGAATATATATCCCACGGGGGTAAAATTGAAAAAAGTTGAAAAATTTTTTTTTTCGGACTTAGTAATTTTTCCGGCGTTTATCAGACTTTCAGATAGGAGAAATGTCAGTGAGCATTCTGATTTCAGTTCCAGAGCGATTCGCCCAATGATTCCTTGATATTTAGTCATTTTCAGCCAATTTTCTGGATTTTTGAAAATTTCACTTTTTTGTGAAAATATCCACTAAATGAGGGAATAATATGTGTGAGGGTACCCCAGGAGAGTTCCAAATGTGTGTGGGTAGAATATATATCCCACGGGGGTAAAATTGAAAAAAGTTGAAAAATTTTTTTTTTAGGACTTAGTAATTTTTCCGGCGTTTATCAGACTTTCAGATAGCAGAAATGTCAGTGAGCATTCTGATTTCAGTTCCAGAGCGATTCGCCCAATGATTCCTTGATATTTAGTCGTTTTCAGCCAATTTTCTGGATTTTTGAAATTTCACTTTTTTGTGAAAATATCCACTAAATGAGGGAATAATATGTGTGAGGGCACCCAAGGAGAGTTCCAAATGTGTGTGGGTAGAATATATATCCCACAGGGGTAAAATTGAACAAAGTTGAAATTATTTTTTTTTCGGACTTAGTCATTTTTCCGGCGTTTATCATACTTTCAGATAGGGGAAATGTCAGTGAGCATTCCGATTTCAGTTCCAGAGCGATTCGCCCAATGAGTCCTTGATATTTTGTCGTTTTCAGCCAATTTTCTGGATTTTTGAAAATTTCACTTTTTTGTGAAAATATCCACTAAATGAGGGAATAATATGTGTGAGGGTACCCCAAGAGAGTTCCAAATGTGTGTGGGTAGAATATATATCCCACGGGGATAAAATTGAAAAAAGTTGAAAAAAATTTTTTTTGGACTTAGTCATTTTTCCGGCGTTTATCAGACTTTCAGATAGGGGAAATGTCAGTGAGCATTCCGATTTCAGTTCCAGAGCGATTCGCCCAATGAGTCCTTGATATTTAGTCGTTTTCAGCCAATTTTCTGGATTTTTGAAAATTTCACTTTTTTGTGAAAATATCCACTAAATGAGGGAATAATATGTGTGAGGGTACCCCAGGAGAGTTCCAAATGTGTGTGGGTAGAATATTTATCCCAAGGGGGTAAAATTGAAAAAAAATTTTTTTTGGACTTATTCATTTTTCCGGCGTTTATCAGACTTTCAGATAGGGCAAATGTCAGTGTACATTCCGATTTCAGTTCCAGAGCGATTCGCCCAATGAGTCCTTGATATTTAGTCATTTTCAGCCAATTTTCTGGATTTTTGAAAATGTCACTTTTTTGCGAAAATATCCACTAAATGAGGGAATAATATGTGTGAGGGTACCCCAAGAGAGTTCCAAATGTGTGTGGGTAGAATATATATATCCCACGGGGGTAAAATTGAAAAAAGTTTAAAAAATTTTTTTTTGGGATTTAGTCTTTTTTCCGGCGTTTATCAGACTTTCAGATAGGGGAAATGTCAGTGTACATTCCGATTTCAGTTCCAGAGCGATTCGCCCAATGAGTCCTTGATATTTAGTCATTTTCAGCCAATTTTCTGGATTTTTGAAAATTTCACTTTTTTGTGAAAATATCCACTAAATGAGGGAATAATATGTGTGAGGGTACCCCAGGAGAGTTCCAAATGTGTGTGGGTAGAATATATATCCCACAGGGGTAAAATTTAAAAAAGTTGAAAAAAATTTTTTTTTGGGATTTAGTCATTTTTCCGGCGTTTATCAGACTTTCAGATAGGGGAAATGTCAGTGAGCATTCTGATTTCAGTTCCAGAGCGATTCGCGTAAGGAGTCCTTGATATTTCGTCGTTTTCAGCCAATTTTCTGCATTTTTGAAAATTTCACTTTTTTGTGAAAATATCCACTAAATGAGGGAATAATATGTGTGAGGGTACCCCAGGAGAGTTCCAAATGTGTGTGGGTAGAATATATATCCCACGGGGGTAAAATTGAAAAAAGTTGAAAAATTTTTTTTTCGGACTTAGTAATTTTTCTGGCGTTTATCAGACTTTCAGATAGGGGAAATGTCAGTGAGCATTCTGATTTCAGTTCCAGAGCGATTCGCCCAATGAGTCCTTGATATTTAGTCGTGTTCAGCCAATTTTCTGGATTTTTGAAAATTTCACTTTTTTGTGAAAATATCCACTAAATGAGGGAATAACATGTGTGAGGGTACCCCAGGAGAGTTCCAAATGTGTGTGGGTAGAATATATATCCCACGGGGGTAAAATTGAAAAAAGTTGAAAAATTTTTTTTTTCGGACTTAGTAATTTTTCCGGCGTTTATCAGACTTTCAGATAGGAGAAATGTCAGTGAGCATTCTGATTTCAGTTCCAGAGCGATTCGCCCAATGATTCCTTGATATTTAGTCATTTTCAGCCAATTTTCTGGATTTTTGAAAATTTCACTTTTTTGTGAAAATATCCACTAAATGAGGGAATAATATGTGTGAGGGTACCCCAGGAGAGTTCCAAATGTGTGTGGGTAGAATATATATCCCACGGGGGTAAAATTGAAAAAAGTTGAAAAATTTTTTTTTTTAGTACTTAGTAATTTTTCCGGCGTTTATCAGACTTTCAGAAAGGAGAAATGTCAGTGAGCATTCTGATTTCAGTTCCAGAGTGATTCGCCCAATGAGTCCTTGATATTTCATCATTTTCAGCCAATTTTCTGGATTTTTGAAAATTTCACTTTTTTGTGAAAATATCCACTAAATGAGGGAATAATATGTGTGAGGGTACCCCAGGAGAGTTCCAAATGTGTGTGGGTAGAATATATATCACACAGGGGTAAAATTTAAAAAAGTTGAAAAAAATTTTTTTTTTGGATTTAGTCATTTTTCCGGCGTTTATCAGACTTTCAGATAGGGGAAATGTCAGTGAGCATTCTGATTTCAGTTCCAGAGCGATTCGCGTAAGGAGTCCTTGATATTTCGTCGTTTTCAGCCAATTTTCTGCATTTTTGAAAATTTCACTTTTTTGTGAAAATATCCACTAAATGAGGGAATAATATGTGTGAGGGTACCCCAGGAGAGTTCCAAATGTGTGTGGGTAGAATATATATCCCACGGGGGTAAAATTGAAAAAAGTTGAAAATTTTTTTTTTCGGACTTAGTAATTTTTCTGGCGTTTATCAGACTTTCAGATAGGGGAAATGTCAGTGAGCATTCTGATTTCAGTTCCAGAGCGATTCGCCCAATGAGTCCTTGATATTTAGTCGTGTTCAGCCAATTTTCTGGATTTTTGAAAATTTCACTTTTTTGTGAAAATATCCACTAAATGAGGGAATAACATGTGTGAGGGTACCCCAGGAGAGTTCCAAATGTGTGTGGGTAGAATATATATCCCACGGGGGTAAAATTGAAAAAAGTTGAAAAATTTTTTTTTTCGGACTTAGTAATTTTTCCGGCGTTTATCAGACTTTCAGATAGGAGAAATGTCAGTGAGCATTCTGATTTCAGTTCCAGAGCGATTCGCCCAATGATTCCTTGATATTTAGTCATTTTCAGCCAATTTTCTGGATTTTTGAAAATTTCACTTTTTTGTGAAAATATCCACTAAATGAGGGAATAATATGTGTGAGGGTACCCCAGGAGAGTTCCAAATGTGTGTGGGTAGAATATATATCCCACGGGGGTAAAATTGAAAAAAGTTGAAAAATTTTTTTTTTTAGTACTTAGTAATTTTTCCGGCGTTTATCAGACTTTCAGAAAGGAGAAATGTCAGTGAGCATTCTGATTTCAGTTCCAGAGTGATTCGCCCAATGAGTCCTTGATATTTCATCATTTTCAGCCAATTTTCTGGATTTTTGAAAATTTCACTTTTTTGTGAAAATATCCACTAAATGAGGGAATAATATGTGTGAGGGTACCCCAGGAGAGTTCCAAATGTGTGTGGGTAGAATATATATCACACAGGGGTAAAATTTAAAAAAGTTGAAAAAAATTTTTTTTTTGGATTTAGTCATTTTTCCGGCGTTTATCAGACTTTCAGATAGGGGAAATGTCAGTGAGCATTCTGATTTCAGTTCCAGAGCGATTCACCTAAGGAGTCCTTGATATTTCGTCGTTTTCAGCCAATTTTCTGGATTTTTGAAAATTTCACTTTTTTGTGAAAATATCCACTAAATGAGGGAATAATATGTGTGAGGGTACCCCAGGAGAGTTCCAAATGTGTGTGGGTAGATTATATATCCCACGGGGGTAAAATTGAAAACAGTTGAAAATTTTTTTTTTTCGGACTTAGTAATTTTCCGGCGTTTATCAGACTTTCAGATAGCAGAAATGTCAGTGAGCATTCTGATTTCAGTTCCAGAGCGATTCGCCCAATGATTCCTTGATATTTAGTCATTTTCAGCCAATTTTGTGGATTTTTGAAAATTTCACTTTTTTGTGAAAATATCCACTAAATGAGGGAATAATATGTGTGAGGGTACCCCAGGAGAGTTCCAAATGTGTGTGAGTAGAATATATATCCCACAGGGGTAAAATTGAACAAAGTTGAAAACATTTTTTTTTTGGACTTAGTCATTTTTCCGGCGTTTATCAGACTTTCAGATAGGGGAAATGTCAGTGAGCATTCTGATTTCAGTTCCAGAGCGATTCGCCCAATGATTCCTTGATATTTAGTCGTTTTCAGCCAATTTTCTGCATTTTTGAAAATTTCACTTTTTTGTGAAAATATCCACTAAATGAGGGAATAATATGTGTGAGGGTACCCCAGGAGAGTTCCAAATGTGTGTGGGTAGAATATATATCCCACGGGGGTAAAATTGAAAAAAGTTGAAAATTTTTTTTTTCGGACTTAGTAATTTTTCTGGCGTTTATCAGACTTTCAGATAGGGGAAATGTCAGTGAGCATTCTGATTTCAGTTCCAGAGCGATTCGCCCAATGAGTCCTTGATATTTAGTCGTGTTCAGCCAATTTTCTGGATTTTTGAAAATTTCACTTTTTTGTGAAAATATCCACTAAATGAGGGAATAACATGTGTGAGGGTACCCCAGGAGAGTTCCAAATGTGTGTGGGTAGAATATATATCCCACGGGGGTAAAATTGAAAAAAGTTGAAAAATTTTTTTTTTCGGACTTAGTAATTTTTCCGGCGTTTATCAGACTTTCAGATAGGAGAAATGTCAGTGAGCATTCTGATTTCAGTTCCAGAGCGATTCGCCCAATGATTCCTTGATATTTAGTCATTTTCAGCCAATTTTCTGGATTTTTGAAAATTTCACTTTTTTGTGAAAATATCCACTAAATGAGGGAATAATATGTGTGAGGGTACCCCAGGAGAGTTCCAAATGTGTGTGGGTAGAATATATATCCCACGGGGGTAAAATTGAAAAAAGTTGAAAAATTTTTTTTTTTAGTACTTAGTAATTTTTCCGGCGTTTATCAGACTTTCAGAAAGGAGAAATGTCAGTGAGCATTCTGATTTCAGTTCCAGAGTGATTCGCCCAATGAGTCCTTGATATTTCATCATTTTCAGCCAATTTTCTGGATTTTTGAAAATTTCACTTTTTTGTGAAAATATCCACTAAATGAGGGAATAATATGTGTGAGGGTACCCCAGGAGAGTTCCAAATGTGTGTGGGTAGAATATATATCACACAGGGGTAAAATTTAAAAAAGTTGAAAAAAATTTTTTTTTTGGATTTAGTCATTTTTCCGGCGTTTATCAGACTTTCAGATAGGGGAAATGTCAGTGAGCATTCTGATTTCAGTTCCAGAGCGATTCACCTAAGGAGTCCTTGATATTTCGTCGTTTTCAGCCAATTTTCTGGATTTTTGAAAATTTCACTTTTTTGTGAAAATATCCACTAAATGAGGGAATAATATGTGTGAGGGTACCCCAGGAGAGTTCCAAATGTGTGTGGGTAGATTATATATCCCACGGGGGTAAAATTGAAAACAGTTGAAAATTTTTTTTTTTCGGACTTAGTAATTTTCCGGCGTTTATCAGACTTTCAGATAGCAGAAATGTCAGTGAGCATTCTGATTTCAGTTCCAGAGCGATTCGCCCAATGATTCCTTGATATTTAGTCATTTTCAGCCAATTTTGTGGATTTTTGAAAATTTCACTTTTTTGTGAAAATATCCACTAAATGAGGGAATAATATGTGTGAGGGTACCCCAGGAGAGTTCCAAATGTGTGTGAGTAGAATATATATCCCACAGGGGTAAAATTGAACAAAGTTGAAAACATTTTTTTTTTGGACTTAGTCATTTTTCCGGCGTTTATCAGACTTTCAGATAGGGGAAATGTCAGTGAGCATTCTGATTTCAGTTCCAGAGCGATTCGCCCAATGATTCCTTGATATTTAGTCGTTTTCAGCCAATTTTCTGGATTTTTGAAAATTTCACTTTTTTGTGAAAATATCCAATAAATGAGGGAATAATATGTGTGAGGGCACCCAAGGAGAGTTCCAAATGTGTGTGGGTAGAATATATATCCCACAGGGGTAAAATTGAACAAAGTTGAAATTTTTTTTTTTTCGGACTTAGTCATTTTTCCGGCGTTTATCATACTTTCAGATAGGGGAAATGTCAGTGAGCGTTCCGATTTCAGTTCCAGAGCGATTCGCCCAATGAGTCCTTGATATTTTGTCGTTTTCAGCCAATTTTCTGGATTTTTGAAAATTTCACTTTTTTGTGAAAATATCCACTAAATGAGGGAATAATATGTGTGAGGGTACCCCAAGAGAGTTCCAAATGTGTGTGGGTAGAATATATATCCCACGGGGATAAAATTGAAAAAAGTTGAAAAAAATTTTTTTTGGACTTAGTCATTTTTCCGGCGTTTATCAGACTTTCAGATAGGGGAAATGTCAGTGAGCATTCCGATTTCAGTTCCAGAGCGATTCGCCCAATGAGTCCTTGATATTTAGTCGTTTTCAGCCAATTTTCTGGATTTTTGAAAATTTCACTTTTTTGTGAAAATATCCACTAAATGAGGGAATAATATGTGTGAGGGTACCCCAGGAGAGTTCCAAATGTGTGTGGGTAGAATATTTATCCCAAGGGGGTAAAATTGAAAAAAAATTTTTTTTGGACTTATTCATTTTTCCGGCGTTTATCAGACTTTCAGATAGGGCAAATGTCAGTGTACATTCCGATTTCAGTTCCAGAGCGATTCGCCCAATGAGTCCTTGATATTTAGTCATTTTCAGCCAATTTTCTGGATTTCTGAAAATGTCACTTTTTTGCGAAAATATCCACTAAATGAGGGAATAATATGTGTGAGGGTACCCCAAGAGAGTTCCAAATGTGTGTGGGTAGAATATATATATCCCACGGGGGTAAAATTGAAAAAAGTTTAAAAAATTTTTTTTTGGGATTTAGTCTTTTTTCCGGCGTTTATCAGACTTTCAGATAGGGGAAATGTCAGTGTACATTCCGATTTCAGTTCCAGAGCGATTCGCCCAATGAGTCCTTGATATTTAGTCATTTTCAGCCAATTTTCTGTATTTTTGAAAATGTCACTTTTTTGCGAAAATATTCAATAAATGAGGGAATAATATGTGTGAGGGTACCCCAAGAGAGTTCCAAATGTGTGTGGGTAGAATATATATATCCCACGGGGGTAAAATTGAAAAAAGTTGAAAATTTTTTTTTTTCGGACTTAGTAATTTTTCTGGCGTTTATCAGACTTTCAGATAGGGGAAATGTCAGTGAGCATTCTGATTTCAGTTCCAGAGCGATTCGCCCAATGAGTCCTTGATATTTAGTCGTTTTTAGCCAATTTTCTGAATTTTTGAAAATGTCACTTTTTTGTGAAAATATCCACTAAATGAGGGAATAATATGTGTGAGGGTACCCCAAGAGAGTTCCAAATGTGTGTGGGCAGAATATATATATCCCACGGGGGTAAAATTGGAAAAAGTTGAAAAAAATTTTTTTTTGGACTTGTCATTTTTCCAGCGTTTATCAGACTTTCAGATAGGGGAAATGTCAGTGAACATTCCGATTTCAGTTCCAGAGCAATTCGCCCAATGAGTCCTTGATTTTTTGTCGTTTTCAGCCAATTTTCTGGATTTTTGAAAATTTCACTTTTTTGTGAAAATATCCACTAAATGAGGGAATAATATGTGTGAGGGCACCCAAGGAGAGTTCCAAATGTGTGTGGGTAGAATATATATCCCACAGGGGTAAAATTGAACAAAGTTGAAATTTTTTTTTTTTCGGACTTAGTCATTTTTCCGGCGTTTATCATACTTTCAGATAGGGGAAATGTCAGTGAGCGTTCCGATTTCAGTTCCAGAGCGATTCGCCCAATGAGTCCATGATATTTCGTCGTTTTCAACCAATTTTCTGGATTTTTGAAAATTTCACTTTTTTGTGAAAATATCCACTAAATGAGGGAATAATATGTGTGAGGGTACCCCAGGAGAGTTCCAAATGTGTGTGGGTAGAATATATATCCCACGGGGGTAAAATTGAAAAAAGTTGAAAAAATTTTTTTTTCGGACTTAGTAATTTTCCGGCGTTTATCAGACTTTCAGATAGGAGAAATGTGAGTGAGCATTCTGATTTCAGTTCCAGAGCGATTCGCCCAATGATTCCTTGATATTTAGTCATTTTCAGCCAATTTTCTGGATTTTTGAAAATTTCACTTTTTTCTGAAAATATCCACTAAATGAGGGAATAATATGTGTGAGGGTACCCCAGGAGAGTTCCAAATGTGTGTGGGTAGAATATATATCCCACAGGGGTAAAATTGAACAAAGTTGAAAACATTTTTTTTTTGGACTTAGTCATTTTTCCGGCGTTTATCAGACTTTCAGATAGCTGAAATGTCAGTGAGCATTCTGATTTCAGTTCCAGAGTGATTCGCCCAATGAGTCCTTGATATTTAGTCGTTTTCAGCCAATTTTCTTTATTTTTGAAAATTTCACTTTTTTTTGAAAATATCCACTAAATGAGGGAATAATATGTGTGAGGGTACCCCAGGAGAGTTCCAAATGTGTGTGGGTAGAATATATATCCCACAGGGGTAAAATTGAACAAAGTTGAAAACATTTCTTTTTTGGACTTAGTCATTTTTCCGGCGTTTATCAGACTTTCAGATAGGGGAAATGTCAGTGAGCATTCCGATTTCAGTTCCATAGCGATTCTCCCAATGAGTCCTTGATATTTTGTCGTTTTCAGCCAATTTTCTGGATTTTTGAAAATTTCACTTTTTTGTGAAAATATCCACTAAATGAGGAAATAATATGTGTGAGGGTACCCCAAGAGAGTTCCAAATGTATGTGGGTAGAATATATATATCCCACGCGGGTAAAATTGAAAAAAATTGAAAAAATTTTTTTTTTGGACTTAGTCATTTTTCCGGCGTTTATCAGACTTTCAGATAGGGGAAATGTCAGTGAGCGTTTCGAATTCAGTTCCAGTGCGATGCGCCCAATGAGTCCTTGATATTTAGTCATTTTTAGCCAATTTTCTGGATTTTTGAAAATGTCACTTTTTTGTGAAAATATCCACTAAATGAGGGAATAATATGTGTGAGGGTACCCCAAGAGAGTTCCAAATGTATGTGGGTAGAATATATATATCCCACGGGGGTAAAATTGAAAATAGTTTAAAAAAAATTTTTTTTTTGGGACTTAAGTCATTTTTCCAGCGTTTATCAGACTTTCAGATAGGGGAAATGTCAGTGAACATTCCGATTTCAGTTCCAGAGCGATTCGCCCAATGAGTCCTTGATATTTAGTCGTTTTCAGCTAATTTTCTGGATTTTTGAAAATGTCACTTTTTTGTGAAAATATCCACTAAATGAGGGAATAATATGTGTGAGGGTACCCCAAGAGAGTTCCAAATGTGTGTGGGTAGAATATATATCCCACGGGGATAAAATTGAAAAAAGTTTAAACATTTTTTTTTTTTGGACTTAGTCATTTTTCCTGCGTTTATCAGACTTTCAGATAGGGGAAATGTCAGTGAACATTCCGATTTCAGTTCCAGAGCGATTCGCCCAATGAGTCCTTGATATTTAGTCGTTTTCAGTCAATTTTCTGGATTTTTGAAAATTTCACTGTTTTGTGAGAATATCCACTAAATGAGGGAATAATATGTGTGAGGGTATCCCAGGAGAGTTCCAAATGTGTGTGGGTAGAAAATATATCCCATAGGGTTAAAATTGAAAAAAATTTAAAAAAAAAATTTTTTTATACTTATTTATTTTTCCGGCGTTTATCAGACTTTCAGATAGGGGAAATGTCAGTGAGCATTCTGATTTCAGTTCCAGAGCGATTCGCCCAATGAGTCCTTGATATTTCGCCGTTTTCAGCCAATTTTATGGATTTTTGAAAATTTCACTTTTTTGTGAAAATATCCACTAAATGAGGGAATAATATGTGTGAGGGTACCCCCAAGAGAGTTCCAAATGTGTGTGGGTAGAATATATATATCCCATGGGGATAAAATTGAAAAAAGTTGAAAAAATTTTTTTTTTGGACTTAGTCATTTTTCCGGCGTTTATCAGACTTTCAGATAGGGGAAATGTCAGTGAACATTCCGATTTCAGTTCCAGAGCGATTCGCCCAATGAGTCCTTGATATTTAGTCGTTTTCAATCAATTTTCTGGATTTTTGAAAATTTCACTTTTTTGTGAAAATATCCACTAAATGAGGGAATAATATGTGTGAGGGTACCCCAGGAGAGTTCCAAATGTGTGTGGGTAGAATATATATCCCACGGGGGTAAAATTGAAAAAAAATTTTTTTTGGACTTATTCATTTTTCCTGCGTTTATCAGACTTTCAGATAGGGCAAATGTCAGTGTACATTCCGATTTCAGTTCCAGAGCGATTCGCCCAATGAGTCCTTGATATTTAGTCATTTTCAGCCAATTTTCTGGATTTTTGAAAATGTCACTTTTTTGCGAAAATATCCACTAAATGAGGGAATAATATGTGTGAGGGTACCCCAAGAGAGTTCCAAATGTGTGTGGGTAGAATATATATATCCCACGGGGGTAAAATTGAAAAAAGTTGAAAAAAAATTTTTTGGGGATTTAGTCTTTTTTCCGGCGTTTATCAGACTTTCAGATAGGGGAAATGTCAGTGAACATTCCGATTTCAGTTCCAGAGCGATTCGCCCAAAGAGTCCTTGATATTTAGTCATTTTCAGCCAATTTTCTGGATTTTTGAAAATTTCTCTTTTTTGTGAAAATATCCACTAAATGAGGGAATAATATGTGTGAGGGTACCCCAGGAGAGTTCCAAATGTGTGTGGGTAGAATATATATCCCACGAGGGTAAAATTGAAAAAAGTTGAAAAAATTTTTTTTTTGGACTCAGTCATTTTTCCGGCGTTTATCAGACTTTCAGATAAGGCAAATGTCAGTGAGCGTTCCGATTTCAGTTCCAGAGCGATTCGTCCAATGAGTCCTTGATATTTAGTCGTCTTCAGCCAATTTTCTGGATTTTTGAAAATTTCACTTTTTTTGTGAAAATATCCACTAAATGAGGGAATAATATGTGTGAGGGTACCCCAGGAGAGTTCCAAATGTGTGTGGGTAGGATATATATCCCACGGGGGTAAAATTAAAAAAAAAATTTTTTTGGACTTATTCATTTTTCCTGCGTTTATCAGACTTTCAGATAGGGCAAATGTCAGTGTACATTCCGATTTCAGTTCCAGAGCGATTCGCCCAATGAGTCCTTGATATTTAGTCATTTTCAGCCAGTTTTCTGGATTTTTGAAAATGTCACTTTTTTGCGAAAATATCCACTAAATGAGGGAATAATATGTGTGAGGGTACCCCAAGAGAGTTCCAAATGTGTGTGGGTAGAATATATATATCCCACGGGGGTAAAATTGAAAAAAGTTTTAAAAATTTTTTTTGGGGATTTAGTCTTTTTTCCGGCGTTTATCAGACTTTCAGATAGGGCAAATGTCAGTGAGCGTTCAGATTTCAGTTCCAGAGCGATTCGTCCAATGAGTCCTTGATATTTAGTCGTCTTCAGCCAATTTTCTGGATTTTTGAAAATTTCACTTTTTTTGTGAAAATATCCACTAAATGAGGGAATAATATGTGTGAGGGTACCCCAGGAGAGTTCCAAATGTGTTTGGGTAGAATATATATCCCACGGGGGTAAAATTAAAAAAAGTTGAAAAAAATTTTTTTGGGGACTTAGTCATTTTTCTGGCGTTTATCAGACTTTCAGGTAGGGCAAATATCAGTGAGCGTTCCGATTTCAGTTCCAGAGCGATTCCCCCAATGAGTCCTTGATATTTAGTCGTCTTCAGCCAATTTTCTGGATTTTTGAAAATTTCTCTTTTTTGTGAAAATATCCACTAAATGAGGGAATAATATGTGTGAGGGTACCCCAGGAGAGTTCCAAATGTGTGTGGGTAGAATATATATCCCACGGGGGTAAAATTGAAAAAAGTTGAAAAAATTTTTTTTTTGGACTTAGTCATTTTTCCGGCGTTTATCAGACTTTCAGATAGGGCAAATGTCAGTGAGCGTTCCGATTTCAGTTCCAGAGCGATTCGTCCAATGAGTCCTTGATATTTAGTCGTCTTCAGCCAATTTTCTGGATTTTTGAAAATTTCACTTTTTTTGTGAAAATATCCACTAAATGAGGGAATAATATGTGTGAGGGTACCCCAGGAGAGTTCCAAATGTGTGTGGGTAGAATATATATCCCACGCGGGTAAAATTAAAAAAAGTTGAAAAAAAATTTTTTTGGGACTTAGTCATTTTTCCGGCGTTTATCAGACTTTCAGATAGGGCAAATGTCAGTGAGCATTCCGATTTCAGTTCCAGAGCGATTCGTCCAATGAGTCCTTGATATTTAGTCGTCTTCAGCCAATTTTCTGGATTTTTGAAAATTTCACTTTTTTTGTGAAAATATCCACTAAATGAGGGAATAATATGTGTGAGGGTACCCCAGGAGAGTTCCAAATGTCTGTGGGTAGAATATATATCCCACGGGGTAAAATTAAAAAAAGTTGAAAAAAATTTTTTTTTGGACTTAGTCATTTTTCCGGCGTTTATCAGACTTTCAGATAGGGCAAATGTCAGTGAGCATTCCGATTTCAGTTCCAGAGCGATTCACCCAATGAGTCCTTAATATTTAGTCGTTTTCAGCCAATTTTCTGGATTTTTGAAAATTTCACTTTTTTTGTGAAAATATCCACTAAATGAGGGAATAATATGTGTGAGGATACCCCAGGAGAGTACCAAATGTCTGTGGGTAGAATATGCATCCCACGGGGGTAAAATTGAAAAAAGTTGAAAAAAATTTTTTTTTGGACTTGTCATTTTTCCAGCGTTTATCAGACTTTCAGATAGGGGAAATGTCAGTGAGCGTTCCGAATTCAGTTCCAGAGCGATTCGCCCAATGAGTCCTTGATATTTAGTAGTTTTTAGCCAATTTTCTGGATTTTTGAAAATTTCACTTTTTTGTGAAAATATCCACTAAATGAGGGAATAATATGTGTGAGGGTACCCCAGGAGAGTTCCAAATGTGTTTGGGTAGAATATATATCCCACGGGGGTAAAATTGAAAAAAGTTGAAAAAAATTTTTTTTTGTACTCAGTCATTTTTCCGGCGTTTATCAGACTTTCAGATAGGGCAAATGTCAGTGAGCATTCCAATTTCAGTTCCAGAGCGATTCGTCCAATGAGTCCTTGATATTTAGTCGTCTTCAGCCAATTTTCTGGATTTTTGAAAATTTCACTTTTTTTGTGAAAATATCCACTAAATGAGGGAATAATATGTGTGAGGGTACCCCAGGAGAGTTCCAAATGTGTGTGGGTAGAATATATATCCCACGCGGGTAAAATTAAAAAAAGTTGAAAAAAAATTTTTTTGGGACTTAGTCATTTTTCCGGCGTTTATCAGACTTTCAGATAGGGCAAATGTCAGTGAGCGTTCCGATTTCAGTTCCAGAGCGATTCACCAAATGAGTCCTTGATATTTAGTCGTTTTCAGCCAGTTTTCTGGATTTTTGAAAATGTCACTTTTTTGTGAAAATATCCACTAAATGAGGGAATAATATGTGTGAGGGTATCCCAGGAGAGTTCCAAATGTTTGTGGGTAGAATATATATCCCACGGGGGTAAAATTGAAAAAAGTTGAAAAAAAATTTTTTTTGGACTCAGTCATTTTTCCGGCGTTTATCAGACTTTCAGATAGGGCAAATGTCAGTGAGCATTCCGATTTCAGTTCCAGAGCGATTCGTCCAATGAGTCCTTGATATTTAGTCGTCTTCAGCCAATTTTCTGGATTTTTGAAAATTTCACTTTTTTTGTGAAAATATCCACTAAATGAGGGAATAATATGTGTGAGGGTACCCCAGGAGAGTTCCAAATGTGTGTGGGTAGAATATAAATCCCACGGGGGTAAAATTAAAAAAAGTTGAAAAAAAATTTTTTGGGAACTTAGTCATTTTTCCGGCGTTTATCAGACTTTCAGATAGGACAAATGTAAGTGAGAGTTCCGATTTC
Organism: Phyllobates terribilis; assembly: GCF_046119375.1. NCBI lineage: Eukaryota > Metazoa > Chordata > Amphibia > Anura > Dendrobatidae > Phyllobates > Phyllobates terribilis. Next base: position 233,675,957 of record NW_027362768.1, on the reverse strand, counting down.
AGTTCCAGAGCGATTCGCTCTATGAGTCCTTGATATTTAGTCGTTTTCAGCCAATTTTGTGGATTTTTGAAAATTTCACTTTTTTTGTGAAAATATCCACTAATTGAGGGAATAATATGTGTGAGGGTACCCCAGGAGAGTACCAAATGTCTGTGGGTAGAGTATATATCCCACGGGGGTAAAATTAAAAAAAGTTGAAAAAAAATTTTTTTGGGACTTCGTCATTTTTCCGGCGTTTATCAGACTTTCAGATAGGGCAAATGTCAGTGAGCATTCCGATTTCAGTTCCAGAGCGATTCGTCCAATGAGTCCTTGATATTTAGTCGTCTTCAGCCAATTTTCTGGATTTTTGAAAATTTCTCTTTTTTTGTGAAAATATCCACTAAATGAGGGAATAATATGTGTGAGGGTACCCCAGGAGAGTTCCAAATGTCTGTGGGTAGAATATATATCCCACGGGGGTAAAATTAAAAAAAGTTGAAAAAAAATTTTTTGGGGACTTAGTCATTTTTCTGGCGTTTATCAGACTTTCAGATAGGGCAAATGTCAGTGAGCATTCCGATTTCAGTTCCAGAGCGATTCACCCAATGAGTCCTTGATATGTAGTCGTTTTCAGCCAGTTTTCTGGATTTTTGAAAATGTCACTTTTTTGTGAAAATATCCACTAAATGAGGGAATAATATGTATGAGGGTACCCCAGGAGAGTTCCACATGTGTGTGGGTAGAATATGTATCCCACGGGGGTAAAATTGAAAAAAGTTGAAAAAATTTTTTTTTTGGACTCAGTCATTTTTCCAGCGTTTATCAGACTTTCAGATAGGGGAAATGTCAGTGAACATTCCGATTTCAGTTCCAGAGCAATTCGCCCAATGAGACCTTGATATTTAGTCGTCTTCAGCCAATTTTCTGGATTTTTGAAAATTTCACTTTTTTGTGAAAATATCCACTAAATGAGGGAATAATATGTGTGAGGGTACCCCAGGAGAGTTCCAAATGTGTGTGGGTAGAATATATATCCCACGCGGGTAAAATTAAAAAAAGTTGAAAAAAATTTTGTTTTGGACTTAGTCATTTTTCCGGCGTTTATCAGACTTTCAGAGAGGGCAAATGTCAGTGAGCATTCCGATTTCAGTTCCAGAGCGATTCGCCCAATGAGTCCTTGATATTTAGTCGTTTTCAGCCAATTCTCTGGATTTTTGAAAATTTCACTTTTTTGTGAAAATATCCACTAAATGAGGGAATAATATGTGTGAGGGTACCCCAGGAGAGTTCCAAATGTCTGTGGGTAGAATATATATCCCACGGGGGTAAAATTAAAAAAAGTTGAAAAAAAATTTTTTTGGGACTTAGTCATTTTTCCGGCGTTTATCAGACTTTCAGATAGGGCAAATGTCAGTGAGCATTCCGATTTCAGTTCCAGAGCGATTCGCCCAATGAGTCCTTGATATGTAGTCGTTTTCAGCCAGTTTTCTGGATTTTTGAAAATGTCACTTTTTTGTGAAAATATCCACTAAATGAGGGAATAATATGTATGAGGGTACCCCAGGAGAGTTCCACATGTGTGTGGGTAGAATATGTATCCCACGGGGGTAAAATTGAAAAAAGTTGAAAAAAATTTTTTTTTGGACTCAGTCATTTTTCCAGCATTTATCAGACTTTCAGATAGGGGAAATGTTAGTGAACATTCCGATTTCAGTTCCAGAGCAATTCGCCCAATGAGTCCTTGATATTTAGTCGTTTTCAGCCAATTTTCTGGATTTTTGAAAATGTCACTTTTTTGTGAAAATATCAACTAAATGAGGGAATAATATGTGTGAGGGTACCCCAGGAGAGTTCCAAATGTTTTTGGGTACAATATATATCCCGTGGGGGTAAATGTGAAAAAAGTTGAAAAAAATTTTTTTTTGGACTTAGTCATTTTTCCGGCGTTTATCAGACTTTCAGATAGGGCAAATGTCAGTGAGCTCTCCTATTTCAGTTCCAGAGCGATTCACCCAATGAGTCCTTGATATTTAGTCGTTTTCAGCCAGTTTTCTGGATTTTTGAAAATGTCACTTTTTTGTGAAAATATCCACTAAATGAGGGAATAATATGTGTGAGGGTACCCCAGGAGAGTTCCAAATGTTTGTGGGTAGAATATATATCCCACGGGGGTAAAATTGAAAAAAGTTGAAAAAAAATTTTTTTTGGACTCAGTCATTTTTCCGGCGTTTATCAGACTTTCAGATAGGGCAAATGTCAGTGAGCGTTCCGATTTAAGTTCCAGAGCGATTCGTCCAATGAGTCCTTATTTAGTCGTCTTCAGCCAATTTTCTGGATTTTTGAAAATTTCACTTTTTTTGTGAAAATATCCACTAAATGAGGGAATAATATGTGTGGGGGTACCCCAGGAGAGTTCCAAATGTGTGTGGGTAGAATATATATCCCACGCGGGTAAAATTAAAAAAAGTTTAAAAAAAATTTTTTTTGGACTTAGTCATTTTTCCGGCGTTTATCAGACTTTCAGATAGGGCAAATGTCAGTGAGCTCTCCGATTTCAGTTCCAGAGCGATTCACCCAATGAGTCCTTGATATTTAGTCGTTTTCAGCCAGTTTTCTGGATTTTTGAAAATGTCACTTTTTTGTGAAAATATCCACTAAATGAGGGAATAATATGTATGAGGGTACCCCAGGAGAGTTCCAAATGTGTGTGGGTAGAATATATATCCCACGGGGGTAAAATTGAAAAAAGTTGAAAAAAATTTTTTTTTGGACTCAGTCATTTTTCCGGCGTTTATCAGACTTTCAGATAGGGCAAATGTCAGTGAGCGTTCCGATTTCAGTTCCAGAGCGATTCGTCCAATGAGTCCTTGATATTAAGTCGTCTTCAGCCAATTTTCTGGATTTTTGAAAATTTCACTTTTTTTGTGAAAATATCCACTAAATGAGGGAATAATATGTGTGAGGGTACCCCAGGAGAGTTCCAAATGTGTTTGGGTAGAATATAAATCCCACGGGGGTAAAATTAAAAAAAGTTGAAAAAAATTTTTTTGGGGACTTAGTCATTTTTCTGGCGTTTATCAGACTTTCAGGTAGGGCAAATATCAGTGAGCGTTCCGATTTCAGTTCCAGAGCGATTCGCTCTATGAGTCCTTGATATTTAGTCGTTTTCAGCCAATTTTGTGGATTTTTGAAAATTTCACTTTTTTTGTGAAAATATCCACTAATTGAGGGAATAATATGTGTGAGGGTACCCCAGGAGAGTACCAAATGTCTGTGGGTAGAGTATATATCCCACGGGGGTAAAATTAAAAAAAGTTGAAAAAAAATTTTTTTGGGACTTCGTCATTTTTCCGGCGTTTATCAGACTTTCAGATAGGGCAAATGTCAGTGAGCATTCCGATTTCAGTTCCAGAGCGATTCGTCCAATGAGTCCTTGATATTTAGTCGTCTTCAGCCAATTTTCTGGATTTTTGAAAATTTCACTTTTTTTGTGAAAATATCCACTAAATGAGGGAATAATATGTGTGAGGGTACCCCAGGAGAGTTCCAAATGTCTGTGGGTAGAATATATATCCCACGGGGGTAAAATTAAAAAAAGTTGAAAAAAAATTTTTTGGGGACTTAGTCATTTTTCTGGCGTTTATCAGACTTTCAGATAGGGCAAATGTCAGTGAGCATTCCGATTTCAGTTCCAGAGCGATTCACCCAATGAGTCCTTGATATGTAGTCGTTTTCAGCCAGTTTTCTGGATTTTTGAAAATGTCACTTTTTTGTGAAAATATCCACTAAATGAGGGAATAATATGTATGAGGGTACCCCAGGAGAGTTCCACATGTGTGTGGGTAGAATATGTATCCCACGGGGGTAAAATTGAAAAAAGTTGAAAAAATTTTTTTTTTGGACTCAGTCATTTTTCCAGCGTTTATCAGACTTTCAGATAGGGGAAATGTCAGTGAACATTCCGATTTCAGTTCCAGAGCAATTCGCCCAATGAGACCTTGATATTTAGTCGTCTTCAGCCAATTTTCTGGATTTTTGAAAATTTCACTTTTTTGTGAAAATATCCACTAAATGAGGGAATAATATGTGTGAGGGTACCCCAGGAGAGTTCCAAATGTGTGTGGGTAGAATATATATCCCACGCGGGTAAAATTAAAAAAAGTTGAAAAAAATTTTGTTTTGGACTTAGTCATTTTTCCGGCGTTTATCAGACTTTCAGAGAGGGCAAATGTCAGTGAGCATTCCGATTTCAGTTCCAGAGCGATTCGCCCAATGAGTCCTTGATATTTAGTCGTTTTCAGCCAATTCTCTGGATTTTTGAAAATTTCACTTTTTTGTGAAAATATCCACTAAATGAGGGAATAATATGTGTGAGGGTACCCCAGGAGAGTTCCAAATGTCTGTGGGTAGAATATATATCCCACGGGGGTAAAATTAAAAAAAGTTGAAAAAAAATTTTTTTGGGACTTAGTCATTTTTCCGGCGTTTATCAGACTTTCAGATAGGGCAAATGTCAGTGAGCATTCCGATTTCAGTTCCAGAGCGATTCGCCCAATGAGTCCTTGATATGTAGTCGTTTTCAGCCAGTTTTCTGGATTTTTGAAAATGTCACTTTTTTGTGAAAATATCCACTAAATGAGGGAATAATATGTATGAGGGTACCCCAGGAGAGTTCCACATGTGTGTGGGTAGAATATGTATCCCACGGGGGTAAAATTGAAAAAAGTTGAAAAAAATTTTTTTTTGGACTCAGTCATTTTTCCAGCATTTATCAGACTTTCAGATAGGGGAAATGTTAGTGAACATTCCGATTTCAGTTCCAGAGCAATTCGCCCAATGAGTCCTTGATATTTAGTCGTTTTCAGCCAATTTTCTGGATTTTTGAAAATGTCACTTTTTTGTGAAAATATCAACTAAATGAGGGAATAATATGTGTGAGGGTACCCCAGGAGAGTTCCAAATGTTTTTGGGTACAATATATATCCCGTGGGGGTAAATGTGAAAAAAGTTGAAAAAAATTTTTTTTTGGACTTAGTCATTTTTCCGGCGTTTATCAGACTTTCAGATAGGGCAAATGTCAGTGAGCTCTCCTATTTCAGTTCCAGAGCGATTCACCCAATGAGTCCTTGATATTTAGTCGTTTTCAGCCAGTTTTCTGGATTTTTGAAAATGTCACTTTTTTGTGAAAATATCCACTAAATGAGGGAATAATATGTGTGAGGGTACCCCAGGAGAGTTCCAAATGTTTGTGGGTAGAATATATATCCCACGGGGGTAAAATTGAAAAAAGTTCAAAAAAAATTTTTTTTGGACTCAGTCATTTTTCCGGCGTTTATCAGACTTTCAGATAGGGCAAATGTCAGTGAGCGTTCCGATTTAAGTTCCAGAGCGATTCGTCCAATGAGTCCTTGATATTTAGTCGTCTTCAGCCAATTTTCTGGATTTTTGAAAATTTCACTTTTTTTGTGAAAATATCCACTAAATGAGGGAATAATATGTGTGAGGGTACCCCAGGAGAGTTCCAAATGTGTGTGGGTAGAATATATATCCCACGCGGGTAAAATTAAAAAAAGTTGAAAAAAAATTTTTTTTGGACTTAGTCATTTTTCCGGCGTTTATCAGACTTTCAGATAGGGCAAATGTCAGTGAGCTCTCCGATTTCAGTTCCAGAGCGATTCACCCAATGAGTCCTTGATATTTAGTCGTTTTCAGCCAGTTTTCTGGATTTTTGAAAATCTCACTTTTTTGTGAAAATATCCACTAAATGAGGGAATAATATGTATGAGGGTACCCCAGGAGAGTTCCAAATGTGTGTGGGTAGAATATATATCCCACGGGGGTAAAACTGAAAAAAGTTGAAAAATTTTTTTTTTCGGACTTAGTAATTTTTCCGGCGTTTATCAGACTTTCAGATAGGGGAAATGTCAGTGAGCATTCTGATTTCAGTTCCAGAGCGATTCGCCCAATGATTCCTTGATATTTAGTCATTTTCAGCCAATTTTCTGGATTTTTGAAAATTTCACTTTTTTGCGAAAATATCCACTAAATGAGGGAATAATATGTGTGAGGGTACCCCAGGAGAGTTCCAAATGTGTGGGTAGAATATATATCCCACGGGGGTAAAACTGAAAAAAGTTGAAATTTTTTTTTTTTCGGACTTAGTAATTTTTCCGGCGTTTATCAGACTTTCAGATAGGGGAAATGTCAGTGAGCATTCTGATTTCAGTTCCAGAGCGATTCGCCCAATGATTCCTTGATATTTAGTCATTTTCAGCCAATTTTCTGGATTTTTGAAAATTTCACTTTTTTGCGAAAATATCCACTAAATGAGGGAATAATGTGTGTTAGGGTACCCCAGTAGAGTTCCAAATGTGTGTGGGTAGAATATATATCACACGGGGGTAAAATTGAAAAAAGTTAAACTTTTTTTTTTTAGGACTTAGTAATTTTTCCGGCGTTTATCAGACTTTCAGATAGGGGAAATGTCAGTGAGCATTCTGATTTCAGTTCCAGAGTGATTCGCCCAATGATTCCTTGATATTTAGTTGTTTTCAGCCAATTTTCTGGATTTTTGAAAATTTCACTTTTTTGTGAAAATATCCACTAAATGAGGGAATAATATGTGTGAGGGAACCCCAGGAGAGTTCCAAATGTGTGTGGGTAGACTATATATCCCCCGGGGATAAAATTGAAAAAAGTTGAAAAAATTTTTTTTTGGACTTAGCCATTTTTCCGGCCTTTATCAGACTTTCAGATAGGGGAAATGTCACTGAGCATTCTGATTTCAGTTGCAGAGCAATTCGCACAATGATTCCTTGATATTTAGTCATTTTCAGCCAATTTTCTGGATTTTTGAAAATTTCACTTTTTTGCAAAAATATCCACTAAATGAGGGAATAATATGTGTGAGGGTACCCCAGGAGAGTTCCAAATGTGTTTGGGTAGAATATATATCCCACGGGGGTAAAATTGAAAAAAGTTGAAAAATTTTTTTTTTCGGACTTAGTCATTTTTCCGGCGTTTATCAGACTTTCAGATAGGGGAAATGTCAGTGAGCATTCTGATTTCAGTTCCAGAGCGATTCACCCATTGAGTTCTTGATATTTAGAAGTTTTTAGCCAATTTTCTGGATTTTTGAAAATGTCACTTTTTTGTGAAAATATCCACTAAATGAGGGAATAATATGTGTGAGTGTACCCCAGGAGAGTTCCAAATGTGTGTGGGTAGAATATATATCCCACAGGGGTAAAATTGAACAAAGTTGAAAACATTTTTTTTTTGGACTTAGTCATTTTTCCGGCGTTTATCAGACTTTCAGATAGGGCAAATGTCAGTGAACATTCCGATTTCAGTTCCAGAGCGATTCGCCCAATGAGTCCTTGATATTTAGTCGTTTTCCGCCAATTTTCTGGATTTTTGAAAATTTCACTTTTTTGTGAAAATATCCACTAAATGAGGAATAATATGTGTGAGGGTACCCCAGGAGAGTTCCAAATGTGTGTGGGCAGAATATATATCCGACGGGGGTAAAATTGAAAAAAGTTAAAAAAAAAAATTTTTTGGACTTAGTCTTTTTTCCGGCGTTTATCAGACTTTCAGATAGGGGAAATGTCAGTGAGCGTTCCGAATTCAGTTCCAGAGCGATTCGCCCAATGTGTCCTTGATATTTAGTCATTTGTAGCCAATTTTCTGGATTTTTGAAAATTTCACTTTTTTGTGAAAATATCCACTAAATGAGGGAATAATATATGTGAGGGCACCCCAGGAGAGTTCCAAATGTGTGTGGGTAGAATATATATCCCACAGGGGTAAAATTGAACAAAGTTGAAATTTCTTTTTTTTTCGGACTTAGTCATTTTTCCGGCGTTTATCATACTTTCAGATAGGGGATATGTCAGTGAGCGTTCCGATTTCAGTTTCAGAGCGATTCGCCCAATGAGTCCTTGATATTTTGTCGTTTTCAGCCAATTTTCTGGATTTTTGAAAATTTCACTTTTTTGTGAAAATATCCACTAAATGAGGGAATAATATTTGTGAGGGTACCCCAGGAGAGTTCCAAATGTGTGTGGGTAGAATATATATCCCACAGGGGTAAAATTGAAAAAAGTTGAAAAAAAATTTTTTTTTCGGACTTAGTCATTTTTCCGGCATTTAACATACTTTCAGATAGGGGAAATGTCAGTGAGCGTTCCGATTTCAGTTCCAGAGCGATTCGCCCAATGAGTCCTTGATATTTCGTCGTTTTCAGCCAATTTTCTGGATTTTTGAAAATTTCACTTTTTTGTGAAAATATCCACTAAATGAGGGAATAATATGTGTGAGGGTACCCCAGGAGAGTTCCAAATGTGTGTGGGTAGAATATATATCCCACGGGGGTAAAATTGTAAATAGTTTAAAAAAAAAATTTTTTGGACTTAGTCTTTTTTCCGGCGTTTATCAGACTTTCAGAGAGGGGAAATGTCAGTGAACATTCCGATTTCAGTTCCAGAGCGATTCGCCCAATGAGTCCTTGATATTTAGTCGTTTTCAGCCAATTTTCTGGATTTTTGAAAATGTCACTTTTTTGTGAAAATATCCACTAAATGAGGGAATAATATGTGTGAGGGTACCCCAAGAGAGTTCCAAATGTGTGTGGGCAGAATATATTTATCCCACGGGGGTAAAATTGAAAAAAGTTGAAAAAAAATTTTTTTTTGGACTTAGTCATTTTTCCGGCGTTTATCAGACTTTCAGATAGGGCAAATGTCAGTGAACATTCCGATTTCAGTTCCAGAGCGATTCGCTCAATGAGTCCTTGATATTTAGTCGTTTTCAGCCAATTTTCTGGATTTTTGAAAATTTCACTTTTTTGTGAAAATATCCACTAAATGAGGGAATAATATGTGTGAGGGTACCCCAGGAGAGTTCCAAATGTGTGTGGGTAGAATATATATCCCACGGGGGTAAAATTGAAAAAAGTTTAAAAATTTTTTTTTTCGGACTTAGTAATTTTTCTGGCGTTTATCAGACTTTCAGATAGGGGAAATGTCAGTGAGCATTCCGATTTCAGTTCCAGAGCGATTCGCCCAATGAGTCCTTGATATTTTGACGTTTTCATCCAATTTTCTGGATTTTTGAAAATTTCACTTTTTTGTGAAAATATCCACTAAATGAGGGAATAATATGTGTGAGTGCACCCCAGGATAGTTCCACATGTGTGTGGGTAGAATATATATCCCACAAGGGTAAAATTGAACAAAGTTGAAATTTTTTTTTTTCGGACTTAGTCGTTTTTCCGGCGTTTATCATACTTTCAGATAGGGTAAATGTCAGTGAGCGTTCCGATTTCAGTTCCAGAGTGATTCGCCCAATGAGTCCTTGATATTTCATCGTTTTCAGCCAATTTTCTGGATTTTTGAAAATTTCACTTTTTTGTGAAAATATCCACTAAATGAGGGAATAATATGTGTGAGGGTACCCCAGGAGAGTTCCAAATGTGTGTGGGTAGAATATATATCCCACAGGGGAAAAAATGGAAAAAAGTTGAAAAAATTTTTTTTTTTGGACTTAGTCATTTTTCCGGCGTTTATCAGACTTTCAGATAGGGGAAATGTCAGTGAGCATTCTGATTTCAGTTCCAAAGCCATTCGCCCAATGCGTCCTTGATATTTCGTCGTTTTCAGCCAATTTTCTGGATTTTTGAAAATTTCACTTTTTTTCTGAAAATATCCACTAAATGAGGGAATAATATGTGTGAGGGTACCCCAGGAGAGTTCCAAATGTGTGTGGGTAGAATATATATCCCACGGGGGTAAAATTGAAAAAAGTTGAAAAAAAATTTTTTTTGGACTTAGTCATTTTTCCGGCGTTTATCAGACTTTCAGATAGGGGAAATGTCAGTGAACATTCCGATTTCAGTTCCAGAGCGATTCGCCCAATTTGTCCATGATATTTAGTCGTTTTCAGTCAATTTTCTGGATTTTTGAAAATTTCACTTTTTTGTGAAAATATCCACTAAATGAGGGAATAATATGTGTGAGGGTACCCCAGGAGAGTTCCAAATGTTTGTTTGTGGAATATATATCCCACGGGGCTAAAATTGAAAAAAGTTGAAAAAAAATTTTTTTTGGACTTAGTCATTTTTCCGGCGTTTATCACACTTTCAGATAGGGGAAATGTCAGTGAACATTCCGATTTCAGTTCCAGAGCGATTCGCCCAATTTGTCCTTGATATTTAGTCGTTTTCAGTCAATTTTCTGGATTTTTGAAAATTTCACTTTTTTGTGAAAATATCCACTAAATGAGGGAATAATATGTGTGAGGGTACCCCAGGAGAGTTCCAAATGTGTGTGGGTAGAATATATATCCCACGGGGGTAAAATTGAAAAAAGTTTTAAAAAAATTTTTTTTGGACTTAGTCTTTTTTCCGGCGTTTATCAGACTTTCAGATAGGGGAAATGTCAGTGAGCGTTCCGAATTCAGTTCCAGAGCGATTCGCCCAATGAGTCCTTGATATTTAGTCGTTTTTAGCCAATTTTCTGGATTTTTGAAAATTTCACTTTTTTGTGAAAATATCCACTAAATGAGGGAATAATATGTGTGAGGGTACCCCAGGAGAGTTCCAAATGTGTGTGGGCAGAATATATATATCCCACGGGGGTAAAATTGAAAAAAGTTGAAAAAAATTTTTTTTTTGGACTTAAGTCATTTTTCCAGCGTTTATCAGACTTTCAGATAGGGGAAATGTCAGTGAACATTCCGATTTCAGTTCCAGAGCGATTCGCCCAATGAGTCCTTGATATTTAGTCGTTTTCAGCCAATTTTCTGGATTTTTGAAAATGTCACTTTTTTGTGAAAATATCCACTAAATGAGGGAATAATATGTGTGAGGGTACCCCAGGAGAGTTCCAAATGTGTGTGGGTAGAATATATATCCCACGGGGTTAAAATTGAAAAAAGTGGAAAAAAAATTTTTTTTTGGACTTAGTCATTTTTTCAGCGTTTATCAGACTTTCAGATAGGGGAAATGTCAGTGAACATTCCGATTTCAGTTCCAGAGCGATTCGCCCAATGAGTCCTTAATATTTAGTCGTTTTCAGCCAATTTTCTGGATTTTTGAAAATTTCACTTTTTTGTGAAAATATCCACTAAATGAGGGAATAATATGTGTGAGGGTACCCCAGGAGAGTTCCAAATGTGTGTGGGCAGAATATATACAGTACAGACCAAAAGTTTGGACACACCTTCTCATTTAAAGATTTTTCTGCATTTTCATGACTATGAAAATTGTACATTCACACTGAAGGCATCAAAACTATGAATTAACACATGTGGAATTATATACTTAACAAAAAAGTGTGAAACAACTGAAAATATGTTAGGTTCTTTAAAGTAACCACCTTTTGCTTTGATGACTGCTTTGCACACTCTTGACATTTTCTTGATGAGCTTCAAAAGGTAGTCACCGGAAATGGTCTTCCAACAATCTTGAAGGAGTTCCCAGAGATGCTTAGCACTTGTTGGCCCTTTTACCTTCACTCTGCGGTCCAGCTCACCCCAAACCATCTCGGTTGGGTTCAGGTCTGGTGACTGTGGAGGCCATGTCATCTGGCGTAGCACCCCATCACTCTCCTTCTTGGTCAAATAGCCCTTACACAGCCTGGAGGTGTGTTTGGGGTTATTGTCCTGTGGAAAAATAAATGATGGTCCAACTAAACGCAAACCAGATGGAATAGCATGCCGCTGCAAGATGCTGTGGTAGCCATGCTGGTTCAGTATGCCTTCAATTTTGAATAAATCCCCAACAATGTAACCAGCAAAGCACCCCCACACCATCACACCTCCTCCTACATGTTTCACGGTGGGAAACAGGCATGTAGAGTCCATACGTTCACCTTTTCTACGTCGCACAAAGACATGGTGGTTGGAACCAAAGATCTCAAATTTGGACTCATCAGACCAAAGCACAGATTTCCACTGGTCTAATGTCCATTCCTTGTCTTCTTTAGCCCAAACAAGTCTCTTCTGATCGTTGCCTGTCCTTAGCAGTGGTTTCCTAGCAGCTCTTTTACCATGAAGACCTACTGCACAAAGTCTCCTCTTAACAGTTGTTGTAGAGATTTGTCTGCTGCTAGAACTCTGTGTGGCATTGACCTGGTCTCTAATCTGAGCTGCTGTTAACCTGCGATTTCTGAGGCTGGTGACTCGGATAAACTTATCCTCAGAAGCAGAGGTGACTCTTCGTCTTCCTTTCCTGGGGCGGTCCTCATGTGAGCCAGTTTCTTTGTAGCGCTTGATGGTTTTTGCAACTGCACTTAGGGACACTTTCAAAGTTTTCCCAATTTTTCGCACTGACTGACCTTCATTTCTTAAAGTAATGATGGCCACTCGTTTTTCTTTACTTAGCTGCTTTTTTCTTGCCATAATACAAATTCTAACAGTCTATTCAGTAGGACTATCAGCTGTGTATCCACCAGACGTCTGCACAACACAACTGATGGTCCCAACCCCATTTATAAGGCAAGAAATCCCATTTATTAAACCTGACAGGGCACACCTGTGAAGTGAAAACCATTTCCGGTGACTACCTCTTGAAGCTCATCAAGAGAATGCCAAGAGTGTGCAAAGCAGTCATCAAAGCAAAAGGTGGCTACTTTGAAGAGCCTAGAATATAAGACATATTTTCAGTTGTTTCACAATTTTTTGTTAAGTATATAATTCCACATGTGTTAATTCATAGTTTTGATGCCTTCAGTGTGAATGTACAATTTTCATAGTCATGAAAATACAGAAAAATCTTTAAATGAGAAGGTGTGTCCAAAATTTTGGTCTGAACTGATTCACACGGGGGTAAAATTGAAAAAAGTTTAAAAAAAAAATTTTTTGGACTTAGTCTTTTTTCCGGCGTTTATCAGACTTTCAGATAGGGCAAATGTCAGTGAACATTCCGATTTCAGTTCCAGAGCGATTCGCTCAATGAGTCCTTGATATTTAGTCGTTTTCAGCCAATTTTCTGGATTTTTGAAAATTTCACTTTTTTGTGAAAATATCCACTAAATGAGGGAATAATATGTGTGAGGGTACCCCAGGAGAGTTCCAAATGTGTGTGGGTAGAATATATATCCCACGGGGGTAAAATTGAAAAAAGTTGAAAATTTTTTTTTTTCGGACTTAGTAATTTTTCTGGTGTTTATCAGACTTTCAGATAGGGGAAATGTCAGTGAGCATTCTGATTTCAGTTCCAGAGCGATTCACCCAATGAGTCCTTGATATTTAGTCGTTTTCAGCCAATTTTCTGGATTTTTGAAAATTTCACTTTTTTGTGAAAATATCCACTAAATGAGGGAATAATATGTGTGAGGGTACCCCAGGAGAGTTCCAAATGTGTGTGGGTAGAATATATATCCCACGGGGGTAAAATTGAAAAAGGTTGAAAAAATTTTTTTTTCGGACTTAGTAATTTTTCTGGCGTTTATCAGACTTTCAGATAGGGGAAATGTCAGTGAGCATTTTGATTTCAGTTCCAGAGCGATTCGCTCAATGAGTCCTTGATATTTAGTCGTTTTCAGCCAATTTTCTGGATTTTTGAAAATTTCACTTTTTTGTGAAAATATCCACTAAATGAGGGAATAATATGTGTGAGGGTACCCCAGGAGAGTTCCAAATGTGTGTGGGTAGAATATATATCCCACGGGGATAAAATTGAAAAAAGTTGAAAAAAAATTTTTTTGGACTTAGTCATTTTTCCGGCGTTTATCAGACTTTCAGATAGGGGAAATGTCAGTGAGCATTCCGATTTCAGTTCCAGAGCGATTCGCCCAATGAGTCCTTGATATTTTGACGTTTTCAGCCAATTTTCTGGATTTTTGAAAATTTCACTTTTTTGTGAAAATATCCACTAAATGAGGGAATAATATGTGTGAGTGCACCCCAGGATAGTTCCAAATGTGTGTGGGTAGAATATATATCCCACAAGGGTAAAATTGAACAAAGTTGAAATTTTTTTTTTTCGGACTTAGTCGTTTTTCCGGCGTTTATCATACTTTCAGATAGGGAAAATGTCAGTGAGCGTTCCGGTTTCAGTTCCAGAGCGATTCGCCCAAAGAGTCCTTGATATTTAGTTGTTTTCAGCCAATTTTCTGGATTTTTGAAAATTTCACTTTTTTGTGAAAATATCCTCTAAATTAGGGAATAATATGTGTGAGGGTACCCCAGGAGAGTTCCAAATGTGTGTGGGTAGAATATATATCCCACGGGGGTAAAATTGAAAAAAGTTTTAAAAAAATTTTTTTTGGACTTAGTCTTTTTTCCGGCGTTTATCAGACTTTCAGATAGGGGAAATGACAGTGAACATTCCCATTTCAGTTCCAGAGCGATTCGCCCAATGAGTCCTTGATATTTAGTCGTTTTCAGCCAATTTTCTGGATTTTTGAAAATGTCACTTTTTTGTGAAAATATCCACTAAATGAGGGAATAATATGTGTGAGGGTACCCCAGTAGAGTTCCAAATGTGTGTGGGTAGAATATATATCCCACGGGGGTAAAATTGAAAAAAGTTGAAAATTTTTTTTTTTCGGACTTAGTAATTTTTCTGGTGTTTATCAGACTTTCAGATAGGGGAAATGTCAGTGAGCATTCTGATTTCAGTTCCAGAGCGATTCACCCAATGAGTCCTTGATATTTCGTCGTTTTCAGCCAATTTTCTGGATTTTTGAAAATTTCACTTTTTTGTGAAAATATCCACTAAATGAGGGAATAATATGTGTGAGGGTACCCCAAGAGAGTTCCAAATGTGTGTGCGTAGAATATATATATCCCACGGGGGTAAAATTGAAAAAAGTTGAAAAAAATATTTTTTTTGGACTTAGTCATTTTTCCAGCGTTTATCAGACTTTCAGATAGGGGAAATGTCAGTGAGCATTCCGAATTCAGTTCCAGAGCGATTCGCCCAATGAGTCCTTGATCTTTAGTCGTTTTTAGCCAATTTTCTGGATTTTTGAAAATTTCACTTTTTTGTGAAAATATCCACTAAATGAGGGAATAATATGTGTGAGGGTACCCCAGGAGAGTTCCAAATGTGTGTGGGTAGAATATATATCCCACGGGGGTAAAATTGAAAAAAGTTTTAAAAAAATTTTTTTTGGACTTAGTCTTTTTTCCGGCGTTTATCAGACTTTCAGATAGGGGAAATGACAGTGAACATTCCCATTTCAGTTCCAGAGCGATTCGCCCAATGAGTCCTTGATATTTAGTCGTTTTCAGCCAATTTTCTGGATTTTTGAAAATGTCACTTTTTTGTGAAAATATCCACTAAATGAGGGAATAATATGTGTGAGGGTACCCCAGTAGAGTTCCAAATGTGTTTGGGTAGAATATATATCCCACGGGGGTAAAATTGAAAAAAGTTGAAAATTTTTTTTTTTCGGACTTAGTAATTTTTCTGGTGTTTATCAGACTTTCAGATAGGGGAAATGTCAGTGAGCATTCTGATTTCAGTTCCAGAGCGATTGACCCAATGAGTCCTTGATATTTCGTCGTTTTCAGCCAATTTTCTGGATTTTTGAAAATTTCACTTTTTTGTGAAAATATCCACTAAATGAGGGAATAATATGTGTGAGGGTACCCCAAGAGAGTTCCAAATGTGTGTGCGTAGAATATATATATCCCACGGGGGTAAAATTGAAAAAAGTTGAAAAAAATATTTTTTTTGGACTTAGTCATTTTTCCAGCGTTTATCAGACTTTCAGATAGGGGAAATGTCAGTGAGCATTCCGAATTCAGTTCCAGAGCGATTCGCCCAATGAGTCCTTGATCTTTAGTCGTTTTTAGCCAATTTTCTGGATTTTTGAAAATTTCACTTTTTTGTGAAAATATCCACTAAATGAGGGAATAATATGTGTGAGGGTACCCCAGGAGAGTTCCAAATGTGTGTGGGTAGAATATATATCCCACGGGGGTAAAATTGGAAATAGTTTAAAAAAAAAATTTTTTGGACTTAGTCTTTTTTCCGGCGTTTATCAGACTTTCAGATAGGGGAAATGTCAGTGAGCATTCTGATTTCAGTTCCAGAGTGATTCGCCCAATGAGTCCTTGATATTTCGTCGTTTTCAGCCAATTTTATGGATTTTTGAAAATTTCACTTTTTTGTGAAAATATCCACTAAATGAGGGAATAATATGTGTGAGGGTACCCCAGTAGAGTTCCAAATGTGTGTGGGTAGAATATATATCCCACGGGGGTAAAATTGAAAAAAGTTGAAAATTTTTTTTTTTCGGACTTAGTAATTTTTCTGGTGTTTATCAGACTTTCAGATAGGGGAAATGTCAGTGAGCATTCTGATTTCAGTTCCAGAGCAATTGACCCAATGAGTCCTTGATATTTCGTCGTTTTCAGCCAATTTTCTGGATTTTTGAAAATTTCACTTTTTTGTGAAAATATCCACTAAATGAGGGAATAATATGTGTGAGGGTACCCCAAGAGAGTTCCAAATGTGTGTGCGTAGAATATATATATCCCACGGGGGTAAAATTGAAAAAAGTTGAAAAAAATATTTTTTTTGGACTTAGTCATTTTTCCAGCGTTTATCAGACTTTCAGATAGGGGAAATGTCAGTGAGCATTCCGAATTCAGTTCCAGAGCGATTCGCCCAATGAGTCCTTGATCTTTAGTCGTTTTTAGCCAATTTTCTGGATTTTTGAAAATTTCACTTTTTTGTGAAAATATCCACTAAATGAGGGAATAATATGTGTGAGGGTACCCCAGGAGAGTTCCAAATGTGTGTGGGTAGAATATATATCCCACGGGGGTAAAATTGGAAATAGTTTAAAAAAAAAATTTTTTGGACTTAGTCTTTTTTCCGGCGTTTATCAGACTTTCAGATAGGGGAAATGTCAGTGAGCATTCTGATTTCAGTTCCAGAGTGATTCGCCCAATGAGTCCTTGATATTTCGTCGTTTTCAGCCAATTTTATGGATTTTTGAAAATTTCACTTTTTTGTGAAAATATCCACTAAATGAGGGAATAATATGTGTGAGGGTACCCCAAGAGAGTTCCAAATGTGTGTGGGTAGAATATATATATCCCATGGGGATAAAATTGAAAAAAGTTGAAAAAAATTTTTTTTTGGACTTAGTCATTTTTCCGGCGTTTATCAGACTTTCAGATAGGGGAAATGTCAGTGAACATTCCGATTTCAGTTCCAGAGTGATTCGCCCAATGAGACCTTGATATTTAGTCATTTTCAGTCAATTTTCTGGATTTTTGAAAATTTCACTTTTTTGTGAAAATATCCACTAAATGAGGGAATAATATGTGTGAGGGTACCCCAGGAGAGTTCCAAATGTGTGTGGGTAGAATATATATCCCACGGGGGTAAAATTGAAAAAAGTTGAAAAAATTTTTTTTTCGGACTTAGTAATTTTTCTGGCGTTTATCAGACTTTCAGATAGGGGAAATGTCAGTGAGCATTCTGATTTCAGTTCCAGAGCGATTCGCCCAATGAGTCCTTGATATTTAGTCGTTTTTAGCCAATTTTCTGGATTTTTGAAAATTTCACTTTTTTGTGAAAATATCCACTAAATGAGGGAATAATATGTGTGAGGGTACCCCAGGAGAGTTCCAAATGTGTGTGGGTAGAATTATATTCCACAGGGGTAAAATTGAAAAAAGTTGAAAAAATTTTTTTTTTTGGACTTAAGTCATTTTTCCAGCGTTTATCAGACTTTCAGATAGGGGAAATGTCAGTGAACATTCCGATTTCAGTTCCAGAGCGATTCGCCCAATGAATCCTTGATATTTAGTCGTTTTCAGCCAATTTTCTGGATTTTTGAAAATGTCACTTTTTTGTGAAAATATCCACTAAATGAGGGAATAATATGTGTGAGGGTACCCCAGGAGAGTTCCAAATGTGTGTGGGTAGAATATATATCCCATAGGGTTAAAATTGAACAAAGTTTAAAAATTTTTTTTTTTTATACCTATTTCTTTTTCCGGCGTTTATCAGACTTTCAGATAGGGGAAATGTCAGTGAGCATTCTGATTTAGGTTCCAGAGTGATTCGCCCAATGAGTCCTTGATATTTCGTCGTTTTCAGCCAATTTTATGGATTTTTGAAAATTTCACTTTTTTGTGAAAATATCCACTAAATGAGGGAATAATATGTGTGAGGGTACCCCAAGAGAGTTCCAAATGTGTGTGGGTAGAATATATATATCCCATGGGGATAAAAGTGAAAAAAGTTGAAAACATTTTTTTTTTGGACTTAGTCATTTTTCCGGCGTTTATCAGACTTTCAGATAGGGGAAATGTCAGTGAACATTCCGATTTCAGTTCCAGAGTGATTCGCCCAATGAGTCCTTGATATTTCGTCGTTTTCAGCCAATTTTATGGATTTTTGAAAATTTCACTTTTTTGTGAAAATATCCACTAAATGAGGGAATAATATGTGTGAGGGTACACCAAGAGAGTTCCAAATGTGTGTGGGTAGAATATATATATCCCATGGGGATAAAATTGAAAAAAGTTGAAAAATTTTTTTTTTTGGACTTAGTCATTTTTCCGGCGTTTATCAGACTTTCAGATAGGGGAAATGTCAGTGAGCATTCTGATTTCAGTTCCAGAGCGATTCGCCCAATGAGTCCTTGATATTTAGTCGTTTTTAGCCAATTTTCTGGATTTTTGAAAATTTCACTTTTTTGTGAAAATATCCACTAAATGAGGGAATAATATGTGTGAGGGTACCCCAGGAGAGTTCCAAATGTGTGTGGGTAGAATATATATCCCACGGGGGTAAAATTGAAAATAGTTTAAAAAAAAAATTTTTTGGACTTAGTCTTTTTTCCGGCGTTTATCAGACTTTCAGATAGGGGAAATGTCAGTGAACATTCCGATTTCAGTTCCAGAGCAATTCGCCCAATGAGTCCTTGATATTTAGTTGTTTTCAGCCAATTTTCTGGATTTTTGAAAATGTCACTTTTTTGTGAAAATATCCACTAAATGAGGGAATAATATGTGTGAGGGTACCCCAGGAGAGTTCCAAATGTGTGTGGGTAGAATTATATTCCACAGGGGTAAAATTGAAAAAAGTTGAAAAAATTTTTTTTTTTGGACTTAAGTCATTTTTCCAGCGTTTATCAGACTTTCAGATAGGGGAAATGTCAGTGAGCATTCTGATTTAGGTTCCAGAGTGATTCGCCCAATGAGTCCTTGATATTTCGTCGTTTTCAGCCAATTTTATGGATTTTTGAAAATTTCACTTTTTTGTGAAAATATCCACTAAATGAGGGAATAATATGTGTGAGGGTACCCCAAGAGAGTTCCAAATGTGTGTGGGTAGAATATATATATCCCATGGGGATAAAAGTGAAAAAAGTTGAAAACATTTTTTTTTTGGACTTAGTCATTTTTCCGGCGTTTATCAGACTTTCAGATAGGGGAAATGTCAGTGAACATTCCGATTTCAGTTCCAGAGTGATTCGCCCAATGAGTCCTTGATATTTCGTCGTTTTCAGCCAATTTTATGGATTTTTGAAAATTTCACTTTTTTGTGAAAATATCCACTAAATGAGGGAATAATATGTGTGAGGGTACACCAAGAGAGTTCCAAATGTGTGTGGGTAGAATATATATATCCCATGGGGATAAAATTGAAAAAAGTTGAAAAATTTTTTTTTTTGGACTTAGTCATTTTTCCGGCGTTTATCAGACTTTCAGATAGGGGAAATGTCAGTGAACATTCCGATTTCAGTTCCAGAGTGATTCGCCCAATGAGTCCTTGATATTTCGTCGTTTTCAGCCAATTTTATGGATTTTTGAAAATTTCACTTTTTTGTGAAAATATCCACTAAATGAGGGAATAATATGTGTGAGGGTACCCCAAGAGAGTTCCAAATGTGTGTGGGTAGAATATATATATCCCATGGGGATAAAATTGAAAAAAGTTGAAAAAATTTTTTTTTTGGACTTAGTCATTTTTCCGGCGTTTATCAGACTTTCAGATAGGGGAAATGTCAGTGAGCATTCTTATTTCAGTTCCCGAGCGATTCGCCCAATGAGTCCTTGATATTTAGTCGTTTTTAGCCAATTTTCTGGATTTTTGAAAATTTCACTTTTTTGTGAAAATATCCACTAAATGAGGGAATAATATGTGTGAGGGTACCCCAGGAGAGTTCCAAATGTGTGTGGGTAGAATATATATCCCACGGGGGTAAAATTGAAAATAGTTTAAAAAAAAAATTTTTTGGACTTAGTCTTTTTTCCGGCGTTTATCAGACTTTCAGATAGGGGAAATGTCAGTGAACATTCCGATTTCAGTTCCAGAGCGATTCGCCCAATGAGTCCTTGATATTTAGTCGTTTTCAGTCAATTTTCTGGATTTTTGAAAATGTCACTTTTTTGTGAAAATATCCACTAAATGAGGGAATAATATGTGTGAGGGTACCCCAAGAGAGTTCCAAATGTGTTTGGGTAGAATATATATATCCCATGGGGGTAAAATTGAAAAAAGTTGAAAAAAATTTTTTTTTTGGACTTAGTCATTTTTCCACCGTTTATCAGACTTTCAGATAGGGGAAATGTCAGTGAGCATTCCGAATTCAGTTCCAGAGCGATTCGCCCAATGAGTCCTTGATATTTAGTCGTTTTTAGCCAATTTTCTGGATTTTTGAAAATTTCACTTTTTTGTGAAAATATCCACTAAATGAGGGAATAATATGTGTGAGGGTACCCCAGGAGAGTTCCAAATGTGTGTGGGTAGAATATATATCCCACGGGGGTAAAATTGAAAAAAGTTGAAAATTTTTTTTTTTCGGACTTAGTAATTTTTCTGGTGTTTATCAGACTTTCAGATAGGGGAAATGTCAGTGAGCATTCTGATTTCAGTTCCAGAGCAATTGACCCAATGAGTCCTTGATATTTCGTCGTTTTCAGCCAATTTTCTGGATTTTTGAAAATTTCACTTTTTTGTGAAAATATCCACTAAATGAGGGAATAATATGTGTGAGGGTACCCCAAGAGAGTTCCAAATGTGTGTGCGTAGAGTATATATATCCCACGGGGGTAAAATTGAAAAAAGTTGAAAAAAATATTTTTTTTGGACTTAGTCATTTTTCCAGCGTTTATCAGACTTTCAGATAGGGGAAATGTCAGTGAGCATTCCGAATTCAGTTCCAGAGCGATTCGCCCAATGAGTCCTTGATCTTTAGTCGTTTTTAGCCAATTTTCTGGATTTTTGAAAATTTCACTTTTTTGTGAAAATATCCACTAAATGAGGGAATAATATGTGTGAGGGTACCCCAGGAGAGTTCCAAATGTGTGTGGGTAGAATATATATCCCACGGGGGTAAAATTGGAAATAGTTTAAAAAAAAAATTTTTTGGACTTAGTCTTTTTTCCGGCGTTTATCAGACTTTCAGATAGGGGAAATGTCAGTGAGCATTCTGATTTCAGTTCCAGAGTGATTCGCCCAATGAGTCCTTGATATTTCGTCGTTTTCAGCCAATTTTATGGATTTTTGAAAATTTCACTTTTTTGTGAAAATATCCACTAAATGAGGGAATAATATGTGTGAGGGTACCCCAAGAGAGTTCCAAATGTGTGTGGGTAGAATATATATATCCCATGGGGATAAAATTGAAAAAAGTTGAAAAAAATTTTTTTTTGGACTTAGTCATTTTTCCGGCGTTTATCAGACTTTCAGATAGGGGAAATGTCAGTGAACATTCCGATTTCAGTTCCAGAGTGATTCGCCCAATGAGACCTTGATATTTAGTCATTTTCAGTCAATTTTCTGGATTTTTGAAAATTTCACTTTTTTGTGAAAATATCCACTAAATGAGGGAATAATATGTGTGAGGGTACCCCAGGAGAGTTCCAAATGTGTGTGGGTAGAATATATATCCCACGGGGGTAAAATTGAAAAAAGTTGAAAAAATTTTTTTTTCGGACTTAGTAATTTTTCTGGCGTTTATCAGACTTTCAGATAGGGGAAATGTCAGTGAGCATTCTGATTTCAGTTCCAGAGCGATTCGCCCAATGAGTCCTTGATATTTAGTCGTTTTTAGCCAATTTTCTGGATTTTTGAAAATTTCACTTTTTTGTGAAAATATCCACTAAATGAGGGAATAATATGTGTGAGGGTACCCCAGGAGAGTTCCAAATGTGTGTGGGTAGAATTATATTCCACAGGGGTAAAATTGAAAAAAGTTGAAAAAATTTTTTTTTTTGGACTTAAGTCATTTTTCCAGCGTTTATCAGACTTTCAGATAGGGGAAATGTCAGTGAACATTCCGATTTCAGTTCCAGAGCGATTCGCCCAATGAGTCCTTGATATTTAGTCGTTTTCAGCCAATTTTCTGGATTTTTGAAAATGTCACTTTTTTGTGAAAATATCCACTAAATGAGGGAATAATATGTGTGAGGGTACCCCAGGAGAGTTCCAAATGTGTGTGGGTAGAATATATATCCCATAGGGTTAAAATTGAACAAAGTTTAAAAATTTTTTTTTTTTATACCTATTTCTTTTTCCGGCGTTTATCAGACTTTCAGATAGGGGAAATGTCAGTGAGCATTCTGATTTAGGTTCCAGAGTGATTCGCCCAATGAGTCCTTGATATTTCGTCGTTTTCAGCCAATTTTATGGATTTTTGAAAATTTCACTTTTTTGTGAAAATATCCACTAAATGAGGGAATAATATGTGTGAGGGTACCCCAAGAGAGTTCCAAATGTGTGTGGGTAGAATATATATATCCCATGGGGATAAAAGTGAAAAAAGTTGAAAACATTTTTTTTTTGGACTTAGTCATTTTTCCGGCGTTTATCAGACTTTCAGATAGGGGAAATGTCAGTGAACATTCCGATTTCAGTTCCAGAGTGATTCGCCCAATGAGTCCTTGATATTTCGTCGTTTTCAGCCAATTTTATGGATTTTTGAAAATTTCACTTTTTTGTGAAAATATCCACTAAATGAGGGAATAATATGTGTGAGGGTACACCAAGAGAGTTCCAAATGTGTGTGGGTAGAATATATATATCCCATGGGGATAAAATTGAAAAAAGTTGAAAAATTTTTTTTTTTGGACTTAGTCATTTTTCCGGCGTTTATCAGACTTTCAGATAGGGGAAATGTCAGTGAGCATTCTGATTTCAGTTCCAGAGCGATTCGCCCAATGAGTCCTTGATATTTAGTCGTTTTTAGCCAATTTTCTGGATTTTTGAAAATTTCACTTTTTTGTGAAAATATCCACTAAATGAGGGAATAATATGTGTGAGGGTACCCCAGGAGAGTTCCAAATGTGTGTGGGTAGAATATATATCCCACGGGGGTAAAATTGAAAATAGTTTAAAAAAAAAATTTTTTGGACTTAGTCTTTTTTCCGGCGTTTATCAGACTTTCAGATAGGGGAAATGTCAGTGAACATTCCGATTTCAGTTCCAGAGCAATTCGCCCAATGAGTCCTTGATATTTAGTCGTTTTCAGCCAATTTTCTGGATTTTTGAAAATGTCACTTTTTTGTGAAAATATCCACTAAATGAGGGAATAATATGTGTGAGGGTACCCCAGGAGAGTTCCAAATGTGTGTGGGTAGAATTATATTCCACAGGGGTAAAATTGAAAAAAGTTGAAAAAATTTTTTTTTTTGGACTTAAGTCATTTTTCCAGCGTTTATCAGACTTTCAGATAGGGGAAATGTCAGTGAGCATTCTGATTTAGGTTCCAGAGTGATTCGCCCAATGAGTCCTTGATATTTCGTCGTTTTCAGCCAATTTTATGGATTTTTGAAAATTTCACTTTTTTGTGAAAATATCCACTAAATGAGGGAATAATATGTGTGAGGGTACCCCAAGAGAGTTCCAAATGTGTGTGGGTAGAATATATATATCCCATGGGGATAAAAGTGAAAAAAGTTGAAAACATTTTTTTTTTGGACTTAGTCATTTTTCCGGCGTTTATCAGACTTTCAGATAGGGGAAATGTCAGTGAACATTCCGATTTCAGTTCCAGAGTGATTCGCCCAATGAGTCCTTGATATTTCGTCGTTTTCAGCCAATTTTATGGATTTTTGAAAATTTCACTTTTTTGTGAAAATATCCACTAAATGAGGGAATAATATGTGTGAGGGTACACCAAGAGAGTTCCAAATGTGTGTGGGTAGAATATATATATCCCATGGGGATAAAATTGAAAAAAGTTGAAAAATTTTTTTTTTTGGACTTAGTCATTTTTCCGGCGTTTATCAGACTTTCAGATAGGGGAAATGTCAGTGAACATTCCGATTTCAGTTCCAGAGTGATTCGCCCAATGAGTCCTTGATATTTCGTCGTTTTCAGCCAATTTTATGGATTTTTGAAAATTTCACTTTTTTGTGAAAATATCCACTAAATGAGGGAATAATATGTGTGAGGGTACCCCAAGAGAGTTCCAAATGTGTGTGGGTAGAATATATATATCCCATGGGGATAAAATTGAAAAAAGTTGAAAAAATTTTTTTTTTGGACTTAGTCATTTTTCCGGCGTTTATCAGACTTTCAGATAGGGGAAATGTCAGTGAGCATTCTTATTTCAGTTCCCGAGCGGTTCGCCCAATGAGTCCTTGATATTTAGTCGTTTTTAGCCAATTTTCTGGATTTTTGAAAATTTCACTTTTTTGTGAAAATATCCACTAAATGAGGGAATAATATGTGTGAGGGTACCCCAGGAGAGTTCCAAATGTGTGTGGGTAGAATATATATCCCACGGGGGTAAAATTGAAAATAGTTTAAAAAAAAAATTTTTTGGACTTAGTCTTTTTTCCGGCGTTTATCAGACTTTCAGATAGGGGAAATGTCAGTGAACATTCCGATTTCAGTTCCAGAGCGATTCGCCCAATGAGTCCTTGATATTTAGTCGTTTTCAGCCAATTTTCTGGATTTTTGAAAATGTCACTTTTTTGTGAAAATATCCACTAAATGAGGGAATAATATGTGTGAGGGTACCCCAAGAGAGTTCCAAATGTGTTTGGGTAGAATATATATATCCCATGGGGGTAAAATTGAAAAAAGTTGAAAAAAATTTTTTTTTTGGACTTAGTCATTTTTCCACCGTTTATCAGACTTTCAGATAGGGGAAATGTCAGTGAGCATTCCGAATTCAGTTCCAGAGCGATTCGCCCAATGAGTCCTTGATATTTAGTCGTTTTTAGCCAATTTTCTGGATTTTTGAAAATTTCACTTTTTTGTGAAAATATCCACTAAATGAGGGAATAATATGTGTGAGGGTACCCCAGGAGAGTTCCAAATGTGTGTGGGTAGAATATATATCCCACGGGGGTAAAATTGAAAATAGTTTAAAAAAAAAATTTTTTTGGACTTAGTCTTTTTTCCGGCGTTTATCAGACTTTCAGATAGGGGAAATGTCAGTGAACATTCCGATTTCAGTTCCAGAGCGATTCGCCCAATGAGTCCTTGATATTTAGTCGTTTTCAGCCAATTTTCTGGATTTTTGATAATGTCACTTTTTTGTGAAAATATCCACTAAATGAGGGAATAATATGTGTGAGGGTACCCCAAGAGAGTTCCAAATGTGTGTGGGCAGAATATATATATCCCACGGGGGTAAAATTGAAAAAAGTTGAAAAAATTTTTTTTTTTTGGACTTAAGTCATTTTTCCAGCGTTTATCAGACTTTCAGATAGGGGAAATGTCAGTGAACATTCCGATTTCAGTTCCAGAGCGATTCGCCCAATGAGTCCTTGATATTTAGTCGTTTTCAGCCAATTTTCTGGATTTTTG
Source organism: Phyllobates terribilis (assembly GCF_046119375.1). Taxonomy (NCBI): domain Eukaryota; kingdom Metazoa; phylum Chordata; class Amphibia; order Anura; family Dendrobatidae; genus Phyllobates; species Phyllobates terribilis. The sequence goes on along the minus strand of NW_027362768.1, from coordinate 233,650,231 downwards.
AAAATGTCACTTTTTTGTGAAAATATCCACTAAATGAGGGAATAATATGTGTGAGGGTACCCCAGGAGAGTTCCAAATGTGTGTGGGTAGAATATATATCCCACGGGGGTAAAATTGAAAAAAGTTGAAAAAATTTTTTTTTCGGACTTAGTAATTTTTCCGGCGTTTATCAGACTTTCAGATAGGGGAAATGTCAGTGAGCATTCCGATTTCAGTTCCAGAGCGATTCGCCCAATGAGTCCTTGATATTTCGTCGTTTTCAGCCAATTTTCTGGATTTTTGAAAATTTCACTTTTTTGTGAAAATATCCACTAAATGAGGTAATAATATGTGTGGGGGTACCCCAGGAGAGTTCCAAATGTGTGTGGGTAGAATATATATCCCACAGGGCTAAAATTGAAAAAAGTTGAAACATTTTTTTTTTTGGACTTAGTCATTTTTCCGGCGTTTATCAGACTTTCAGATAGGGGAAATGTCAGTGAACATTCCGATTTCAGTTCCAGAGCGATTCGCCCAATGAGTCCTTGATATTTAGTCGTTTTCAGCCAATTTTCTGGATTTTTGAAAATGTCACTTTTTTGTGAAAATATCCACTAAATGAGGGAATAATATGTGTGAGGGTACCCCAGGAGAGTTCCAAATGTGTGTGGGTAGAATATATATCCCATAGGGTTAAAATTGAACAAAGTTTAAAAATTTTTTTTTTTTATACCTATTTCTTTTTCCGGCGTTTATCAGACTTTCAGATAGGGGAAATGTCAGTGAGCATTCTGATTTAGGTTCCAGAGTGATTCGCCCAATGAGTCCTTGATATTTCGTCGTTTTCAGCCAATTTTATGGATTTTTGAAAATTTCACTTTTTTGTGAAAATATCCACTAAATGAGGGAATAATATGTGTGAGGGTACCCCAAGAGAGTTCCAAATGTGTGTGGGTAGAATATATATATCCCATGGGGATAAAAGTGAAAAAAGTTGAAAACATTTTTTTTTTGGACTTAGTCATTTTTCCGGCGTTTATCAGACTTTCAGATAGGGGAAATGTCAGTGAACATTCCGATTTCAGTTCCAGAGTGATTCGCCCAATGAGTCCTTGATATTTCGTCGTTTTCAGCCAATTTTATGGATTTTTGAAAATTTCACTTTTTTGTGAAAATATCCACTAAATGAGGGAATAATATGTGTGAGGGTACACCAAGAGAGTTCCAAATGTGTGTGGGTAGAATATATATATCCCATGGGGATAAAATTGAAAAAAGTTGAAAAAATTTTTTTTTTGGACCTAGTCATTTTTCCGGCGTTTATCAGACTTTCAGATAGGGGAAATGTCAGTGAGCATTCTTATTTCAGTTCCCGAGCGATTCGCCCAATGAGTCCTTGATATTTAGTCGTTTTTAGCCAATTTTCTGGATTTTTCAAAATTTCACTTTTTTGTGAAAATATCCACTAAATGAGGGAATAATATGTGTGAGGGTACCCCAGGAGAGTTCCAAATGTGTGTGGGTAGAATATATATCGCACGGGGGTAAAATTGAAAATAGTTTAAAAAAAAAATTTTTTGGACTTAGTCTTTTTTCCGGCGTTTATCAGACTTTCAGATAGGGGAAATGTCAGTGAACATTCCGATTTCAGTTCCAGAGCAATTCGCCCAATGAGTCCTTGATATTTAGTCGTTTTCAGCCAATTTTCTGGATTTTTGAAAATGTCACTTTTTTGTGAAAATATCCACTAAATGAGGGAATAATATGTGTGAGGGTACCCCAGGAGAGTTCCAAATGTGTGTGGGTAGAATTATATTCCACAGGGGTAAAATTGAAAAAAGTTGAAAAAATTTTTTTTTTTGGACTTAAGTCATTTTTCCAGCGTTTATCAGACTTTCAGATAGGGGAAATGTCAGTGAGCATTCTGATTTAGGTTCCAGAGTGATTCGCCCAATGAGTCCTTGATATTTCGTCGTTTTCAGCCAATTTTATGGATTTTTGAAAATTTCACTTTTTTGTGAAAATATCCACTAAATGAGGGAATAATATGTGTGAGGGTACCCCAAGAGAGTTCCAAATGTGTGTGGGTAGAATATATATATCCCATGGGGATAAAAGTGAAAAAAGTTGAAAACATTTTTTTTTTGGACTTAGTCATTTTTCCGGCGTTTATCAGACTTTCAGATAGGGGAAATGTCAGTGAACATTCCGATTTCAGTTCCAGAGTGATTCGCCCAATGAGTCCTTGATATTTCGTCGTTTTCAGCCAATTTTATGGATTTTTGAAAATTTCACTTTTTTGTGAAAATATCCACTAAATGAGGGAATAATATGTGTGAGGGTACACCAAGAGAGTTCCAAATGTGTGTGGGTAGAATATATATATCCCATGGGGATAAAATTGAAAAAAGTTGAAAAATTTTTTTTTTTGGACTTAGTCATTTTTCCGGCGTTTATCAGACTTTCAGATAGGGGAAATGTCAGTGAACATTCCGATTTCAGTTCCAGAGTGATTCGCCCAATGAGTCCTTGATATTTCGTCGTTTTCAGCCAATTTTATGGATTTTTGAAAATTTCACTTTTTTGTGAAAATATCCACTAAATGAGGGAATAATATGTGTGAGGGTACCCCAAGAGAGTTCCAAATGTGTGTGGGTAGAATATATATATCCCATGGGGATAAAATTGAAAAAAGTTGAAAAAATTTTTTTTTTGGACTTAGTCATTTTTCCGGCGTTTATCAGACTTTCAGATAGGGGAAATGTCAGTGAGCATTCTTATTTCAGTTCCCGAGCGATTCGCCCAATGAGTCCTTGATATTTAGTCGTTTTTAGCCAATTTTCTGGATTTTTGAAAATTTCACTTTTTTGTGAAAATATCCACTAAATGAGGGAATAATATGTGTGAGGGTACCCCAGGAGAGTTCCAAATGTGTGTGGGTAGAATATATATCCCACGGGGGTAAAATTGAAAATAGTTTAAAAAAAAAATTTTTTGGACTTAGTCTTTTTTCCGGCGTTTATCAGACTTTCAGATAGGGGAAATGTCAGTGAACATTCCGATTTCAGTTCCAGAGCGATTCGCCCAATGAGTCCTTGATATTTAGTCGTTTTCAGCCAATTTTCTGGATTTTTGAAAATGTCACTTTTTTGTGAAAATATCCACTAAATGAGGGAATAATATGTGTGAGGGTACCCCAAGAGAGTTCCAAATGTGTTTGGGTAGAATATATATATCCCATGGGGGTAAAATTGAAAAAAGTTGAAAAAAATTTTTTTTTTGGACTTAGTCATTTTTCCACCGTTTATCAGACTTTCAGATAGGGGAAATGTCAGTGAGCATTCCGAATTCAGTTCCAGAGCGATTCGCCCAATGAGTCCTTGATATTTAGTCGTTTTTAGCCAATTTTCTGGATTTTTGAAAATTTCACTTTTTTGTGAAAATATCCACTAAATGAGGGAATAATATGTGTGAGGGTACCCCAGGAGAGTTCCAAATGTGTGTGGGTAGAATATATATCCCACGGGGGTAAAATTGAAAATAGTTTAAAAAAAAAATTTTTTTGGACTTAGTCTTTTTTCCGGCGTTTATCAGACTTTCAGATAGGGGAAATGTCAGTGAACATTCCGATTTCAGTTCCAGAGCGATTCGCCCAATGAGTCCTTGATATTTAGTCGTTTTCAGCCAATTTTCTGGATTTTTGATAATGTCACTTTTTTGTGAAAATATCCACTAAATGAGGGAATAATATGTGTGAGGGTACCCCAAGAGAGTTCCAAATGTGTGTGGGCAGAATATATATATCCCACGGGGGTAAAATTGAAAAAAGTTGAAAAAATTTTTTTTTTTTGGACTTAAGTCATTTTTCCAGCGTTTATCAGACTTTCAGATAGGGGAAATGTCAGTGAACATTCCGATTTCAGTTCCAGAGCGATTCGCCCAATGAGTCCTTGATATTTAGTCGTTTTCAGCCAATTTTCTGGATTTTTGAAAATGTCACTTTTTTGTGAAAATATCCACTAAATGAGGGAATAATATGTGTGAGGGTACCCCAGGAGAGTTCCAAATGTGTGTGGGTAGAATATATATCCCACAGGGGTAAAATTGAAAAAAGTTGAAAAAAATTTTTTTTTGGACTTAAGTCATTTTTCCAGCGTTTATCAGACTTTCAGATAGGGGAAATGTCAGTGAACATTCCGATTTCAGTTCCAGAGCGATTCGCCCAATGAATCCTTGATATTTAGTCGTTTTCAGCCAATTTTCTGGATTTTTGAAAATGTCACTTTTTTGTGAAAATATCCACTAAATGAGGGAATAATATGTGTGAGGGTACCCCAGGAGAGTTCCAAATGTGTGTGGGTAGAATATATATCCCACGGGGGTAAAATTGAAAAAAGTTGAAAAAATTTTTTTTTCGGACTTAGTAATTTTTCTGGCGTTTATCAGACTTTCAGATAGGGCAAATGTCAGTGAACATTCCGATTTCAGTTCCAGAGCGATTCGCTCAATGAGTCCTTGATATTTAGTCGTTTTCAGCCAATTTTCTGGATTTTTGAAAATTTCACTTTTTTGTGAAAATATCCACTAAATGAGGTAATAATATGTGTGGGGGTACCCCAGGAGAGTTCCAAATGTGTGTGGGTAGAATATATATCCCACAGGGCTAAAATTGAAAAAAGTTGAAACATTTTTTTTTTTGGACTTAGTCATTTTTCCGGCGTTTATCAGACTTTCAGATAGGGGAAATGTCAGTGAACATTCCGATTTCAGTTCCAGAGCGATTCGCCCATTGAGTCCTTGATATTTAGTCGTTTTCAGTCAATTTTCTGGATTTTTGAAAATTTCACTTTTTTGTGAAAATATCCACTAAATGAGGGAATAATATGTGTGAGGGTACCCCAGGAGAGTTCCAAATGTGTGTGGGTAGAATTATATTCCACAGGGGTAAAATTGAAAAAAGTTGAAAAAATTTTTTTTTTTGGACTTAAGTCATTTTTCCAGCGTTTATCAGACTTTCAGATAGGGGAAATGTCAGTGAACATTCCGATTTCAGTTCCAGAGCGATTCGCCCAATGAGTCCTTGATATTTAGTCGTTTTCAGCCAATTTTCTGGATTTTTGAAAATGTCACTTTTTTGTGAAAATATCCACTAAATGAGGGAATAATATGTGTGAGGGTACCCCAGGAGAGTTCCAAATGTGTGTGGGTAGAATATATATCCCATAGGGTTAAAATTGAACAAAGTTTAAAAATTTTTTTTTTTTATACCTATTTCTTTTTCCGGCGTTTATCAGACTTTCAGATAGGGGAAATGTCAGTGAGCATTCTGATTTAGGTTCCAGAGTGATTCGCCCAATGAGTCCTTGATATTTCGTCGTTTTCAGCCAATTTTATGGATTTTTGAAAATTTCACTTTTTTGTGAAAATATCCACTAAATGAGGGAATAATATGTGTGAGGGTACCCCAAGAGAGTTCCAAATGTGTGTGGGTAGAATATATATATCCCATGGGGATAAAAGTGAAAAAAGTTGAAAACATTTTTTTTTTGGACTTAGTCATTTTTCCGGCGTTTATCAGACTTTCAGATAGGGGAAATGTCAGTGAACATTCCGATTTCAGTTCCAGAGTGATTCGCCCAATGAGTCCTTGATATTTCGTCGTTTTCAGCCAATTTTATGGATTTTTGAAAATTTCACTTTTTTGTGAAAATATCCACTAAATGAGGGAATAATATGTGTGAGGGTACACCAAGAGAGTTCCAAATGTGTGTGGGTAGAATATATATATCCCATGGGGATAAAATTGAAAAAAGTTGAAAAAATTTTTTTTTTGGACCTAGTCATTTTTCCGGCGTTTATCAGACTTTCAGATAGGGGAAATGTCAGTGAGCATTCTTATTTCAGTTCCCGAGCGATTCGCCCAATGAGTCCTTGATATTTAGTCGTTTTTAGCCAATTTTCTGGATTTTTCAAAATTTCACTTTTTTGTGAAAATATCCACTAAATGAGGGAATAATATGTGTGAGGGTACCCCAGGAGAGTTCCAAATGTGTGTGGGTAGAATATATATCCCACGGGGGTAAAATTGAAAATAGTTTAAAAAAAAAATTTTTTGGACTTAGTCTTTTTTCCGGCGTTTATCAGACTTTCAGATAGGGGAAATGTCAGTGAACATTCCGATTTCAGTTCCAGAGCGATTCGCCCAATGAGTCCTTGATATTTAGTCGTTTTCAGCCAATTTTCTGGATTTTTGAAAATGTCACTTTTTTGTGAAAATATCCACTAAATGAGGGAATAATATGTGTGAGGGTACCCCAAGAGAGTTCCAAATGTGTTTGGGTAGAATATATATATCCCATGGGGGTAAAATTGAAAAAAGTTGAAAAAAATTTTTTTTTTGGACTTAGTAATTTTTCCAGCGTTTATCAGACTTTCAGATAGGGGAAATGTCAGTGAGCATTTCGAATTCAGTTCCAGAGCGATTCGCCCAATGAGTCCTTGATATTTAGTCGTTTTTAGCCAATTTTCTGGATTTTTGAAAATTTCACTTTTTTGTGAAAATATTCACTAAATGAGGGAATAATATGTGTGAGGGTACCCCAGGAGAGTTCCAAATGTGTGTGGGTAGAATATATATCCCACGGGGGTAAAATTGAAAATAGTTTAAAAAAAAAATTTTTTTGGACTTAGTCTTTTTTCCAGCGTTTATCAGACTTTCAGATAGGGGAAATGTCAGTGAACATTCCGATTTCAGTTCCAGAGCGATTCGCCCAATGAGTCCTTGATATTTAGTCGTTTTCAGCCAATTTTCTGGATTTTTGAAAATGTCACTTTTTTGTGAAAATATCCACTAAATGAGGGAATAATATGTGTGAGGGTACCCCAGGAGAGTTCCAAATGTGTGTGGGTAGAATATATATCCCACAGGGGTAAAATTGAAAAAAGTTGAAAAAATTTTTTTTTTGGACTTAAGTCATTTTTCCAGCGTTTATCAGACTTTCAGATAGGGGAAATGTCAGTGAACATTCCGATTTCAGTTCCAGAGCGATTCGCCCAATGAATCCTTGATATTTAGTCGTTTTCAGCCAATTTTCTGGATTTTTGAAAATGTCACTTTTTTGTGAAAATATCCACTAAATGAGGGAATAATATGTGTGAGGGTACCCCAGGAGAGTTCCAAATGTGTGTGGGTAGAATATATATCCCAAGGGGGTAAAATTGAAAAAAAAATTTTTTTGGACTTATTCATTTTTCCGGCGTTTATCAGACTTTCAGATAGGGCAAATGTCAGTGAACATTCCGATTTCAGTTCCAGAACGATTCGCTCAATGAGTCCTTGATATTTAGTCGTTTTCAGCCAATTTTCTGGATTTTTGAAAATTTCATTTTTTTGTGAAAATATCCACTAAATGAGGGAATAATATGTGTGAGGGTACCCCAGGAGAGTTCCAAATGTGTGTGGGTAGAATATATATCCCACGGGGGTAAAATTGAAAAAAGTTTTAAAAAAAATTTTTTTGGACTTAGTCTTTTTTCCAGCGTTTATCAGACTTTCAGATAGGGGAAATGTCAGTGAACATTCCCATTTCAGTTCCAGAGCGATTCGCCCAATGAGTCCTTGATATTTCGTCGTTTTCAGCCAATTTTCTGGATTTTTGAAAATTTCACTTTTTTGTGAAAATATCCACTAAATGAGGGAATAATATGTGTGAGGGTACCCCAGGAGAGTTCCAAATGTGTGTGGGTAGAATATATATCCCACGGGGGTAAAATTTAAAAAAGTTGAAAAAAAATTTTTTTTTGGACTTAGTCATTTTTCCAGCGTTTATCAGACTTTCAGATAGGGCAAATGTCAGTGAACATTCCGATTTCAGTTCCAGAGCGATTCGCTCAATGAGTCCTTGATATTTAGTCGTTTTCAGCCAATTTTCTGGATTTTTGAAAATTTCACTTTTTTGTGAAAATATCCACTAAATGAGGGAATAATATGTGTGAGGGTACCCCAGGAGAGTTCCAAATGCGTGTGGGTAGAATATATATCCCACGGGGGTAAAATTGAAAAAAGTTTTAAAAAAATTTTTTTGGGACTTAGTCTTTTTTCCGGCGTTTATCAGACTTAAAGATAGGGGAAATGTCAGTGAACATTCCCATTTCAGTTCCAGAGCGATTCGCCCAATGAGTCCATGATATTTAGTCGTTTTCAGCCAATTTTCTGGATTTTTGAAAATGTCACTTTTTTGTGAAAATATCCACTAAATGAGGGAATAATATGTGTGAGGGTACCCCAGGAGAGTTCCAAATGTGTGTGAGTAGAATATATATCCCACGGGGGTAAAATTGAAAAAAGTTGAAAATTTTTTTATTTCGGACTTAGTAATTTTTCTGGCGTTTATCAGACTTTCAGATAGGGCAAATGTCAGTGAACATTCCGATTTCAGTTCCAGAGCGATTTGCTCAATGAGTCCTTGATATTTAGTCGTTTTCAGCCAATTTTCTGGATTTTTGAAAATTTCACTTTTTTGTGAAAATATCCACTAAATGAGGGAATAATATGTGTGAGGGTACCCCAGGAGAGTTCCAAATGTGTGTGGGTAGAATATATATCCCACAGGGGTAAAATTGAAAAAAGTTGAAAAAAATTTTTTTTTGGACTTAAGTCATTTTTCCAGCGTTTATCAGACTTTCAGATAGGGGAAATGTCAGTGAACATTCCGATTTCAGTTCCAGAGCGATTCGCCCAATGAGTCCTTGATATTTAGTCGTTTTCAGCCAATTTTCTGGATTTTTGAAAATGTCACTTTTTTGTGAAAATATCCACTAAATGAGGGAATAATATGTGTGAGGGTACCCCAGGAGAGTTCCAAATGTGTGTGGGTAGAATATATATCCCACGGGGATAAAATTGAAAAAAGTTGAAAAAAATTTTTTTTGGACTTACTCATTTTTCCGGCGTTTATCAGACTTTCAGATAGGGGAAATGTCAGTGAGCATTCCGATTTCAGTTCCAGAGCGATTCGCCCAATGAGTCCTTGATTTTTTGACGTTTTCAGCCAATTTTCTGGATTTTTGAAAATTTCACTTTTTTGTGAAAATATCCACTAAATGAGGGAATAATATGTGTGAGTGCACCCCAGGATAGTTCCAAATGTGTGTGGGTAGAATATATATCCCACAGGGGTAAAATTGAACAATGTTGAAATTTTTTTTTTTCGGACTTAGTCATTTTTCCGGCGTTTATCATACTTTCAGATAGGGTAAATGTCAGTGAGCGTTCCAATTTCAGTTCCAGAGCGATTCGCCCAATGAGTCCTTGATATTTCGTCGTTTTCAGCCAATTTTCTGGATTTTTGAAAATTTCACTTTTTTGTGAAAATATCCACTAAATGAGGGAATAATATGTGTGAGGGTACCCCAATAGAGTTCCAAATGTGTGTGGGTAGAATATATATCCCACAGGGGTAAAATTGAAAAAAGTTGAAAAAAATTTTTTTTTTGGACTTAGTCATTTTTCCGGCGTTTATCAGACTTTCAGATAGGGGAAATGTCAGTGAACATTCCGATTTCAGTTCCAGAGCGATTCGCCCAATTTGTCCTTGATATTTAGTCGTTTTCAGCCAATTTTCTGGATTTTTGAAAATGTCACTTTTTTGTGAAAATATCCACTAAATGAGGGAATAATATGTGTGAGGGTACCCCAGGAGAGTTCCAAATGTGTGTGGGTAGAATATATATCCCACGGAGGTAAAATTGAAAAAAGTTGAAAAAAAATTTTTTTTTGGACTTAGTCATTTTTCCAGCGTTTATCAGACTTTCAGATAGGGGAAATGTCAGAGAACATTCTGAATTCAGTTCCAGAGCGATTTGCCCAATGAGTCCTTGATATTTAGTCATTTTTAGCCAATTTTCTGGATTTTTGAAAATTTCACTTTTTTGTGAAAATATCCACTAAATGAGGGAATAATATGTGTGAGGGTTCCCCAGGAGAGTTCCAAATGTGTGTGGGTAGAATATATATCCCACAGGGGATAAAATTGAAAAAAGTTGAAAAAATTTTTTTTTTGGACTTAGTCATTTTTCCGGCGTTTATCAGACTTTCAGATAGGGGAAATGTCAGTGAACATTCCGATTTCAGTTCCAGAGCGATTCGCCCAATGAGTCCTTGATATTTAGTTGTTTTCAGCCAATTTTCTGGATTTTTGAAAATTTCACTTTTTTGTGAAAATATCCACTAAATGAGGGAATAATATGTGTGAGGGTACCCCAGGAGAGTTCAAAATGTGTGTGGGTAGAATATATATCCCATAGGATTAAAATTGAACAAAGTTTAAAAAAAAAATTTTTTATACTTGTTTATTTTTCCAGCGTTTATCAGACTTTCAGATAGGGGAAATGTCAGTGAGCATTCTGATTTCAGTTCCAGAGCGATTCGCCCAATGATTCCTTGATATTTAGTCATTTTCAGCCAATTTTCTGTATTTTTGAAAATTTCACTTTTTTGTGAAAATATCCACTAAATGAGGGAATAATATGTGTGAGGGTACCCCAGGAGAGTTCCAAATGTGTGTGGGTAGAATATATATATCCCACGGGGGTAAAATTGAAAAAAGTTAAAAAAATTTTTTTTTTTGGAATTAGTCATTTTTCCAGCGTTTATCAGACTTTCAGATAGGGGAAATGTCAGTGAGCATTCCGATTTCAGTTCCAGAGCGATTCGCCCAATGTGTCCTTGATATTTCATCATTTTCAGCCAATTTTCTGGATTTTTGAAAATTTCACTTTTTTGTGAAAATATCCACTAAATGAGGGAATAATATGTGTGAGTGCACCCCAGGATAGTTCCAAATGTGTGTGGGTAGAATATATATCCCACAGGGGTAAAATTGAACAATGTTGAAATTTTTTTTTTTCGGACTTAGTCATTTTTCCGGCGTTTATCATACTTTCAGATAGGGTAAATGTCAGTGAGCGTTCCAATTTCAGTTCCAGAGCGATTCGCCCAATGAGTCCTTGATATTTAGTCGTTTTCAGCCAATTTTCTGGATTTTTGAAAATTTCACTTTTTTGTGAAAATATCCACTAAATGAGGGAATAATATGTGTGAGGGTACCCCAATAGAGTTCCAAATGTGTGTGGGTAGAATATATATCCCACAGGGGTAAAATTGAAAAAAGTTGAAAAAAATTTTTTTTTTGGACTTAGTCATTTTTCCGGCGTTTATCAGACTTTCAGATAGGGGAAATGTCAGTGAACATTCCGATTTCAGTTCCAGAGCGATTCGCCCAATGAGTCCTTGATATTTAGTCGTTTTCAGCCAATTTTCTGGATTTTTGAAAATTTCACTTTTTTGTGAAAATATCCACTAAATGAGGGAATAATATGTGTGAGGGTACCCCAGGAGAGTTCCAAATGTGTGTGGGTAGAATATATATCCCATAGGATTAAAATTGAACAAAGTTTAAAAAAAAATTTTTTTATACTTGTTTATTTTTCCGGCGTTTATCAGACTTTCAGATAGGGGAAATGTCAGTGAGCATTCTGATTTCAGTTCCAGAGCGATTCGCCCAATGATTCCTTGATATTTATTCATTTTCAGCCAATTTTCTGTATTTTTGAAAATTTCACTTTTTTGTGAAAATATCCACTAAATGAGGGAATAATATGTGTGAGGGTACCCCAGGAGAGTTCCAAATGTGTGTGGGTAGAATATATATATCCCACGGGGGTAAAATTGAAAAAAGTTAAAAAATTTTTTTTTTTTGGAATTAGTCATTTTTCCAGCGTTTATCAGACTTTCAGATAGGGGAAATGTCAGTGAGCATTCCGATTTCAGTTCCATAGCGATTCGCCCAATTAGTCCTTGAGATTTAGTCGTTTTCAGCCAATTTTCTGGATTTTTGAAAATTTCACTTTTTTGTGAAAATATCCACTAAATGAGGGAATAATATGTGTGAGGGTACCCCAGGAGAGTTCCAAATGTGTGTGGGTAGAATATATATCCCACAGGGGTAAAATTGAACAAAGTTGAAAAAAAATTTTTCTTAGACTTATTCATTTTTCGGGCGTTTATCAGACTTTCAGATAGGGGAAATGTCAGTGAACATTCCGATTTCAGTTCCAGAGCGGTTCGCCCAATGAGTCCTTGATATTTCATCATTTTCAGCCAATTTTCTGGACTTTTGAAAATTTCACTTTTTTGTGAAAATATCCACTAAATGAGGGAATAATATGTGTGAGGGTACCCCAGGAGAGTTCCAAATGTGTGTGGGTAGAATATATATCCCACAGGGGTAAAATTGAAAAAAGTTGAAAAAAATTTTTTTTTTGGACTTAGTCATTTTTCCGGCGTTTATCAGACTTTCAGATAGGGGAAATGTCAGTGAACATTCCGATTTCAGTTCCAGAGCGATTCGCCCAATTTGTCCTTGATATTTAGTCGTTTTCAGCCAATTTTCTGGATTTTTGAAAATGTCACTTTTTTGTGAAAATATCCACTAAATATAGGGAATAATATGTGTGAGGGTACCCCAGGAGAGTTCCAAATGTGTGTGGGTAGAATATATATCCCACGGGGGTAAAATTGAAAAAAGTTGAAAAAATTTTTTTTTTTGGACTTAGTCATTTTTCCGGCGTTTATCAGACTTTCAGATAGGGGAAATGTCAGTGAACATTCCGATTTCAGTTCCAGAGCGATTCGCTCAATGAGTCCTTGATATTTAGTCGTTTTCAGCCAATTTTCTGGATTTTTGAAAATTTCACTTTTTTGTGAAAATATCCACTAAATGAGGGAATAATATGTGTGAGGGTACCCCAGGAGAGTTCCAAATGCGTGTGGGTAGAATGTATATCCCACGGGGTTAAAATTGAAAAAAGTTTTAAAAAAAATTTTTTGGGACTTAGTCTTTTTTCCGGCGTTTATCAGACTTTCAGATAGGGGAAATGTCAGTGAACATTCCCATTTCAGTTCCAGAGCGATTCGCCCAATGAGTCCATGATATTTAGTCGTTTTCAGCCAATTTTCTGGATTTTTGAAAATGTCACTTTTTTGTGAAAATATCCACTAAATGAGGGAATAATATGTGTGAGGGTACCCCAGGAGAGTTCCAAATGTGTGTGAGTAGAATATATATCCCACGGGGGTAAAATTGAAAAAAGTTGAAAAATTTTTTTTTTCGGACTTAGTAATTTTTCTGGCGTTTATCAGACTTTCAGATAGGGCAAATGTCAGTGAACATTCCGATTTCAGTTCCAGAGCGATTCGCTCAATGAGTCCTTGATATTTAGTCGTTTTCAGCCAATTTTCTGGATTTTTGAAAATTTCACTTTTTTGTGAAAATATCCACTAAATGAGGGAATAATATGTGTGAGGGTACCCCAGGAGAGTTCCAAATGTGTGTGGGTAGAATATATATCCCACAGGGGTAAAATTGAAAAAAGTTGAAAAAAATTTTTTTTTGGACTTAAGTCATTTTTCCAGCGTTTATCAGACTTTCAGATAGGGGAAATGTCAGTGAACATTCCGATTTCAGTTCCAGAGCGATTCGCCCAATGAGTCCTTGATATTTAGTCATTTTCAGCCAATTTTCTGGATTTTTGAAAATGTCACTTTTTTGTGAAAATATCCACTAAATGAGGGAATAATATGTGTGACGGTACCCAAGGAGAGTTCCAAATGTGTGTGGGTAGAATATATATCCCATAGGGTTAAAATTGAAAAAAGTTGAAAAAAATTTTTTTTTTGGACTTAAGTCATTTTTCCAGCGTTTATCAGACTTTCAGATAGGGGAAATGTCAGTGAGCATTCTCATTTCAGTTCCAGAGCGATTCGCCCAATGAGTCCTTGATATTTAGTCGTTTTCAGACAATTTTTTGGATTTTTGAAAATTTCACTTTTTTGTGAAAATATCCACTAAATGAGGGAATAATATGTGTGAGGGTACCCCAGGAGAGTTCCAAATGTGTGTGGGTAGAATATATATCCCATAGGATTAAAATTGAACAAAGTTTAAAAAAAAAAATTTTTTATACTTATTTATTTTTCCGGCGTTTATCAGACTTTCAGATAGGGGAAATGTCAGTGAGCATTCTGATTTCAGTTCCAGAGCGATTCGCCCAATGAGTCCTTGATATTTAGTCGTTTTCTGCCAATTTTCTGGATTTTTGAAAATTTCACTTTTTTGTGAAAATATCCACTAAATGAGGGAATAATATGTGTGAGGGTACCCCAGGAGAGTTCCAAATGTGTGTGGGTAGAATATATATCCCACAGGGGTAAAATTGAACAATGTTGAAAAAAATTTTTTTTTGGACTTAGTCATTTTTCCGGTGTTTATCAGACTTTCAGAGAGGGGAAATGTCAGTGAGCGTTCCGAATTCAGTTCCAGAGCGATTCGCCCAATGAGTCCTTGATATTTCATTGTTTTCAGCCAATTTTCTGGATTTTTGAAAATTTCACTTTTTTGTGAAAATATCCACTAAATGAGGGTATAATATGTGTGAGGGTACCCCAGGAGAGTTCCAAATGTGTGTGGGTAGAATATATATCCCACGGGGGTAAAATTGAAAAAAGCTTTAAAAAAAATTTTTTTGGACTTAGTCTTTTTTCCGGCGTTTATCAGACTTTCAGATAGGGGAAATGTCAGTGAGCATTTTGATTTCAGTTCCAGAGCGATTCGTCCAATGAGTCCTTGATATTTCGTCGTTTTCAGCCAATTTTCTGGATTTTTGAAAATTTCATTTTTTTGTGAAAATATCCACTAAATGAGGGCATAATATGTGTGAGGATACCCCAGGAGAGTTCCAAATGTGTGTGGGTAGAATATATATCCCACGGGGGTAAAATTGAAAAAAGTTGAAAAAAATTTTTTTTTTGGACTGTCATTTTTCCAGCGTTTATCAGACTTTCAGATAGGGGAAATGTCAGTGAGCATTCTGATTTCAGTTCCATAGCGATTCGCCCAATTAGTCCTTGAGATTTAGTCGTTTTCAGCCAATTTTCTGGATTTTTGAAAATTTCACTTTTTTGTGAAAATATCCACTAAATGAGGGAATAATATGTGTGAGGGTACCCCAAGAGAGTTCCAAATGTGTGTGGGCAGAATATATATATCCCACGGGGGTAAAATTAAAAAAAGTTGAAAAAAAATTTTTTTTTTGGACTTAAGTCATTTTTCCAGCGTTTATCAGACTTTCAGATAG
Organism: Phyllobates terribilis; assembly: GCF_046119375.1. Taxonomy (NCBI): domain Eukaryota; kingdom Metazoa; phylum Chordata; class Amphibia; order Anura; family Dendrobatidae; genus Phyllobates; species Phyllobates terribilis. Next base: position 233,635,057 of record NW_027362768.1, on the reverse strand, counting down.
GGGAAATGTCAGTGAACATTCCGATTTCAGTTCCAGAGCGATTCGCCCAATGAGTCCTTGATATTTAGTCGTTTTCAGCCAATTTTCTGGATTTTTGAAAATGTCACTTTTTTGTGAAAATATCCACTAAATGAGGGAATAATATGTGTGAGGGTACCCCAGGAGAGTTCCAAATGTGTGTGGGTAGAATATATATCCCACAGGGGTAAAATTGAAAAAAGTTGAAAAAAATTTTTTTTTGGACTTAAGTCATTTTTCCAGCGTTTATCAGACTTTCAGATAGGGGAAATGTCAGTGAACATTCCGATTTCAGTTCCAGAGCGATTCGCCCAATGAGTCCTTGATATTTAGTCGTTTTCAGCCAATTTTATGGATTTTTGAAAATGTCACTTTTTTGTGAAAATATCCACTAAATGAGGGAATAATATGTGTGAGGGTACCCCAGGAGAGTTCCAAATGTGTGTGGGTAGAATATATATCCCAAGGGGGTAAAATTGAAAAAAAAAATTTTTTGGACTCATTCATTTTTCCGGCGTTTATCAGACTTTCAGATAGGGGAAATGTCAGTGAACATTCCGATTTCAGTTCCAGAGCGATTCGCCCAATGAGTCCTTGATATTTAGTCGTTTTCAGCCAATTTTCTGGATTTTTGAAAATTTCACTTTTTTGTGAAAATATCCACTAAATGAGGGAATAATATGTGTGAGGGTACCCCAGGAGAGTTCCAAATGTGTGTGGGTAGAATATATATCCCATAGGATTAAAATTGAACAAAGTTTAAAAAAAAATTTTTTTATACTTGTTTATTTTTCCGGCGTTTATCAGACTTTCAGATAGGGGAAATGTCAGTGAGCATTCTGATTTCAGTTCCAGAGCGATTCGCCCAATGATTCCTTGATATTTATTCATTTTCAGCCAATTTTCTGTATTTTTGAAAATTTCACTTTTTTGTGAAAATATCCACTAAATGAGGGAATAATATGTGTGAGGGTACCCCAGGAGAGTTCCAAATGTGTGTGGGTAGAATATATATATCCCACGGGGGTAAAATTGAAAAAAGTTAAAAAATTTTTTTTTTTTGGAATTAGTCATTTTTCCAGCGTTTATCAGACTTTCAGATAGGGGAAATGTCAGTGAGCATTCCGATTTCAGTTCCATAGCGATTCGCCCAATTAGTCCTTGAGATTTAGTCGTTTTCAGCCAATTTTCTGGATTTTTGAAAATTTCACTTTTTTGTGAAAATATCCACTAAATGAGGGAATAATATGTGTGAGGGTACCCCAGGAGAGTTCCAAATGTGTGTGGGTAGAATATATATCCCACAGGGGTAAAATTGAACAAAGTTGAAAAAAAATTTTTCTTAGACTTATTCATTTTTCGGGCGTTTATCAGACTTTCAGATAGGGGAAATGTCAGTGAACATTCCGATTTCAGTTCCAGAGCGGTTCGCCCAATGAGTCCTTGATATTTCATCATTTTCAGCCAATTTTCTGGACTTTTGAAAATTTCACTTTTTTGTGAAAATATCCACTAAATGAGGGAATAATATGTGTGAGGGTACCCCAGGAGAGTTCCAAATGTGTGTGGGTAGAATATATATCCCACAGGGGTAAAATTGAAAAAAGTTGAAAAAAATTTTTTTTTTGGACTTAGTCATTTTTCCGGCGTTTATCAGACTTTCAGATAGGGGAAATGTCAGTGAACATTCCGATTTCAGTTCCAGAGCGATTCGCCCAATTTGTCCTTGATATTTAGTCGTTTTCAGCCAATTTTCTGGATTTTTGAAAATGTCACTTTTTTGTGAAAATATCCACTAAATATAGGGAATAATATGTGTGAGGGTACCCCAGGAGAGTTCCAAATGTGTGTGGGTAGAATATATATCCCACGGGGGTAAAATTGAAAAAAGTTGAAAAAATTTTTTTTTTTGGACTTAGTCATTTTTCCGGCGTTTATCAGACTTTCAGATAGGGGAAATGTCAGTGAACATTCCGATTTCAGTTCCAGAGCGATTCGCTCAATGAGTCCTTGATATTTAGTCGTTTTCAGCCAATTTTCTGGATTTTTGAAAATTTCACTTTTTTGAGAAATTATCCACTAAATGAGGGAATAATATGTGTGAGGGTACCCCAGGAGAGTTCCAAATGCGTGTGGGTAGAATATATATCCCACGGGGTTAAAATTGAAAAAAGTTTTAAAAAAAATTTTTTGGGACTTAGTCTTTTTTCCGGCGTTTATCAGACTTTCAGATAGGGGAAATGTCAGTGAACATTCCCATTTCAGTTCCAGAGCGATTCGCCCAATGAGTCCATGATATTTAGTCGTTTTCAGCCAATTTTCTGGATTTTTGAAAATGTCACTTTTTTGTGAAAATATCCACTAAATGAGGGAATAATATGTGTGAGGGTACCCCAGGAGAGTTCCAAATGTGTGTGAGTAGAATATATATCCCACGGGGGTAAAATTGAAAAAAGTTGAAAAATTTTTTTTTTCGGACTTAGTAATTTTTCTGGCGTTTATCAGACTTTCAGATAGGGCAAATGTCAGTGAACATTCCGATTTCAGTTCCAGAGCGATTCGCTCAATGAGTCCTTGATATTTAGTCGTTTTCAGCCAATTTTCTGGATTTTTGAAAATTTCACTTTTTTGTGAAAATATCCACTAAATGAGGGAATAATATGTGTGAGGGTACCCCAGGAGAGTTCCAAATGTGTGTGGGTAGAATATATATCCCACAGGGGTAAAATTGAAAAAAGTTGAAAAAAATTTTTTTTTGGACTTAAGTCATTTTTCCAGCGTTTATCAGACTTTCAGATAGGGGAAATGTCAGTGAACATTCCGATTTCAGTTCCAGAGCGATTCGCCCAATGAGTCCTTGATATTTAGTCATTTTCAGCCAATTTTCTGGATTTTTGAAAATGTCACTTTTTTGTGAAAATATCCACTAAATGAGGGAATAATATGTGTGACGGTACCCAAGGAGAGTTCCAAATGTGTGTGGGTAGAATATATATCCCATAGGGTTAAAATTGAAAAAAGTTGAAAAAAATTTTTTTTTTGGACTTAAGTCATTTTTCCAGCGTTTATCAGACTTTCAGATAGGGGAAATGTCAGTGAGCATTCTCATTTCAGTTCCAGAGCGATTCGCCCAATGAGTCCTTGATATTTAGTCGTTTTCAGACAATTTTTTGGATTTTTGAAAATTTCACTTTTTTGTGAAAATATCCACTAAATGAGGGAATAATATGTGTGAGGGTACCCCAGGAGAGTTCCAAATGTGTGTGGGTAGAATATATATCCCATAGGATTAAAATTGAACAAAGTTTAAAAAAAAAAATTTTTTATACTTATTTATTTTTCCGGCGTTTATCAGACTTTCAGATAGGGGAAATGTCAGTGAGCATTCTGATTTCAGTTCCAGAGCGATTCGCCCAATGAGTCCTTGATATTTAGTCGTTTTCTGCCAATTTTCTGGATTTTTGAAAATTTCACTTTTTTGTGAAAATATCCACTAAATGAGGGAATAATATGTGTGAGGGTACCCCAGGAGAGTTCCAAATGTGTGTGGGTAGAATATATATCCCACAGGGGTAAAATTGAACAATGTTGAAAAAAATTTTTTTTTGGACTTAGTCATTTTTCCGGTGTTTATCAGACTTTCAGAGAGGGGAAATGTCAGTGAGCGTTCCGAATTCAGTTCCAGAGCGATTCGCCCAATGAGTCCTTGATATTTCATTGTTTTCAGCCAATTTTCTGGATTTTTGAAAATTTCACTTTTTTGTGAAAATATCCACTAAATGAGGGTATAATATGTGTGAGGGTACCCCAGGAGAGTTCCAAATGTGTGTGGGTAGAATATATATCCCACGGGGGTAAAATTGAAAAAAGTTTTAAAAAAAATTTTTTTGGACTTAGTCTTTTTTCCGGCGTTTATCAGACTTTCAGATAGGGGAAATGTCAGTGAGCATTTTGATTTCAGTTCCAGAGCGATTCGTCCAATGAGTCCTTGATATTTCGTCGTTTTCAGCCAATTTTCTGGATTTTTGAAAATTTCATTTTTTTGTGAAAATATCCACTAAATGAGGGCATAATATGTGTGAGGATACCCCAGGAGAGTTCCAAATGTGTGTGGGTAGAATATATATCCCACGGGGGTAAAATTGAAAAAAGTTGAAAAAAATTTTTTTTTTGGACTGTCATTTTTCCAGCGTTTATCAGACTTTCAGATAGGGGAAATGTCAGTGAGCATTCTGATTTCAGTTCCATAGCGATTCGCCCAATTAGTCCTTGAGATTTAGTCGTTTTCAGCCAATTTTCTGGATTTTTGAAAATTTCACTTTTTTGTGAAAATATCCACTAAATGAGGGAATAATATGTGTGAGGGTACCCCAAGAGAGTTCCAAATGTGTGTGGGCAGAATATATATATCCCACGGGGGTAAAATTGAAAAAAGTTGAAAAAAAATTTTTTTTTTGGACTTAAGTCATTTTTCCAGCGTTTATCAGACTTTCAGATAGGGGAAATGTCAGTGAACATTCCGATTTCAGTTCCAGAGCGATTCGCCCAATGAGTCCTTGATATTTAGTCGTTTTCAGCCAATTTTCTGGATTTTTGAAAATGTCACTTTTTTGTGAAAATATCCACTAAATGAGGGAATAATATGTGTGAGGGTACCCCAGGAGAGTTCCAAATGTGTGTGGGTAGAATATATATCCCACAGGGGTAAAATTGAAAAAAGTTGAAAAAAAATTTTTTTTGGACTTAAGTCATTTTTCCAGCGTTTATCAGACTTTCAGATAGGGGAAATGTCAGTGAACATTCCGATTTCAGTTCCAGAGCGATTCGCCCAATGAGTCCTTGATATTTAGTCGTTTTCAGCCAATTTTATGGATTTTTGAAAATGTCACTTTTTTGTGAAAATATCCACTAAATGAGGGAATAATATGTGTGAGGGTACCCCAGGAGAGTTCCAAATGTGTGTGGGTAGAATATATATCCCAAGGGGGTAAAATTGAAAAAAAAAATTTTTTGGACTCATTCATTTTTCCGGCGTTTATCAGACTTTCAGATAGGGCAAATGTCAGTGAACATTCCGATTTCAGTTCCAGAGCGATTCGCTCAATGAGTCCTTGATATTTAGTCGTTTTCAGCCAATTTTCTGGATTTTTAAAAATTTCATTTTTTTGTGAAAATATCCACTAAATGAGGGAATAATATGTGTGAGGGTACCCCAGGAGAGTTCCAAATGTGTGTGGGTAGAATATATATCACACGGGGGTAAAATTGAAAAAAGTTTTAAAAAAAATTTTTTTGGACTTAGTCTTTTTTCCAGCGTTTATCAGACTTTCAGATAGGGGAAATGTCAGTGAACATTCCCATTTCAGTTCCAGAGCGATTCGCCCAATGAGTCCTTGATATTTAGTCGTTTTCAGCCAATTTTCTGGATTTTTGAAAATGTCACTATTTTGTGAAAATATCCACTAAATGAGGGAATAATATGTGTGTGGGTACCCCAGGAGAGTTCCAAATGTGTGTGGGTAGAATATATATCCCACGGGGGTAAAATTGAAAAAAGTTGAAAATTTTTTTTTTTCGGACTTAGTAATTTTTCTGGCGTTTATCAGACTTTCAGATAGGGGAAATGTCAGTGAGCATTCCGATTTCAGTTCCAGAGCGATTCGCCCAATGAGTCCTTGATATTTCGTCGTTTTCAGCCAATTTTCTGGATTTTTGAAAATTTCACTTTTTTGTGAAAATATCCACTAAATGAGGGAATAATATGTGTGAGGGTACCCCAGGAGAGTTCCAAATGTGTGTGGGTAGAATATATATCCCACAGGGGTAAAATTGAAAAAAGTTGAAAAAAATTTTTTTTTTGGACTTAGTCATTTTTCCGGCGTTTATCAGACTTTCAGATAGGGGAAATGTCAGTGAACATTCCGATTTCAGTTCCAGAGCGATTCGCCCAATTTGTCCTTGATATTTAGTCGTTTTCAGCCAATTTTCTGGATTTTTGAAAATGTCACTTTTTTGTGAAAATATCCACTAAATATAGGGAATAATATGTGTGAGGGTACCCCAGGAGAGTTCCAAATGTGTGTGGGTAGAATATATATCCCACGGGGGTAAAATTGAAAAAAGTTGAAAAAATTTTTTTTTTTGGACTTAGTCATTTTTCCGGCGTTTATCAGACTTTCAGATAGGGGAAATGTCAGTGAACATTCCGATTTCAGTTCCAGAGCGATTCGCTCAATGAGTCCTTGATATTTAGTCGTTTTCAGCCAATTTTCTGGATTTTTGAAAATTTCACTTTTTTGTGAAAATATCCACTAAATGAGGGAATAATATGTGTGAGGGTACCCCAGGAAAGTTCCAAAAGCGTGTGGGTAGAATATATATCCCACGGGGTTAAAATTGAAAAAAGTTTTAAAAAAAATTTTTTGGGACTTAGTCTTTTTTCCGGCGTTTATCAGACTTTCAGATAGGGGAAATGTCAGTGAACATTCCGATTTCAGTTCCAGAGCGATTCGCCCAATGAGTCCTTGATATTTAGTCGTTTTCAGCCAATTTTCTGGATTTTTGAAAATGTCACTTTTTTGTGAAAATATCCACTAAATGAGGGAATAATATGTGTGACGGTACCCAAGGAGAGTTCCAAATGTGTGTGGGTAGAATATATATCCCATAGGGTTAAAATTGAAAAAAGTTGAAAAAATTTTTTTTTGGACTTAAGTCATTTTTCCAGCGTTTATCAGACTTTCAGATAGGGGAAATGTCAGTGAGCATTCTCATTTCAGTTCCAGAGCGATTCGCCCAATGAGTCCTTGATATTTAGTCGTTTTCAGACAATTTTTTGGATTTTTGAAAATTTCACTTTTTTGTGAAAATATCCACTAAATGAGGGAATAATATGTGTGAGGGTACCCCAGGAGAGTTCCAAATGTGTGTGGGTAGAATATATATCCCATAGGATTAAAATTGAACAAAGTTTAAAAAAAAAAATTTTTTATACTTATTTATTTTTCCGGCGTTTATCAGACTTTCAGATAGGGGAAATGTCAGTGAGCATTCTGATTTCAGTTCCAGAGCGATTCGCCCAATGAGTCCTTGATATTTAGTCGTTTTCTGCCAATTTTCTGGATTTTTGAAAATTTCACTTTTTTGTGAAAATATCCACTAAATGAGGGAATAATATGTGTGAGGGTACCCCAGGAGAGTTCCAAATGTGTGTGGGTAGAATATATATCCCACAGGGGTAAAATTGAACAATGTTGAAAAAAATTTTTTTTTGGACTTAGTCTTTTTTCCGGCGTTTATCAGACTTTCAGATAGGGGAAATGTCAGTGAGCATTTTGATTTCAGTTCCAGAGCGATTCGTCCAATGAGTCCTTGATATTTTGTCGTTTTCAGCCAATTTTCTGGATTTTTGAAAATTTCATTTTTTTGTGAAAATATCCACTAAATGAGGGCATAATATGTGTGAGGATACCCCAGGAGAGTTCCAAATGTGTGTGGGTAGAATATATATCCCACGGGGGTAAAATTGAAAAAAGTTGAAAAAAATTTTTTTTTTGGACTGTCATTTTTCCAGCGTTTATCAGACTTTCAGATAGGGGAAATGTCAGTGAGCATTCTGATTTCAGTTCCATAGCGATTCGCCCAATTAGTCCTTGAGATTTAGTCGTTTTCAGCCAATTTTCTGGATTTTTGAAAATTTCACTTTTTTGTGAAAATATCCACTAAATGAGGGAATAATATGTGTGAGGGTACCCCAGGAGAGTTCCAAATGTGTGTGGGTAGAATATATATCCCACAGGGGTAAAATTGAACAAAGTTGAAAAAAAAATTTTCTTGGACTTATTCATTTTTCGGGCGTTTATCAAACTTTCAGATAGGGGAAATGTCAGTGAACATTCCGATTTCAGTTCCAGAGCGATTCGCCCAATGAGTCCTTGATATTTCATCATTTTCAGCCAATTTTCTGGATTTTTGAAAATTTCACTTTTTTGTGAAAATATCCACTAATTGAGGGAATAATATGTGTGAGGGTACCCCAGGAGAGTTCCAAATGTGTGTGGGTAGAATATATATCCCATAGGGTTAAAATTGAACAAAGTTTAAAAAAAAATTTTTTATATACTTATTTATTTTTCCGGCGTTTATCAGACTTTCAGATAGGGGAAATGTCAGTGAGCATTCTGATTTCAGTTCCAGAGCGATTCGCCCAATGAGTCCTTGATATTTAGTCGTTTTCAGCCAATTTTCTGGATTTTTGAAAATTTCACTTTTTTGTGAAAATATCCACTAAATGAGAGAATAATATGTGTGAGGGTACCCCAGGAGAGTTCCAAATGTTTGTGGGTAGAATATATATCCCACGGGGGTAAAATTGAAAAAAGTTGAAAAAAAATTTTTTTTTGGACTTAGTCATTTTTCCAGCGTTTATCAGACTTTCAGATAGGGGAAATGTCAGTGAGCATTCTGATTTCAGTTCCATAGCGATTCGCCCAATTAGTCCTTGAGATTTAGTCGTTTTCAGCCAATTTTCTGGATTTTTGAAAATTTCACTTTTTTGTGAAAATATCCACTAAATGAGGGAATAATATGTGTGAGGGTACCCCAGGAGAGTTCCAAATGTGTGTGGGTAGAATATATATCCCACAGGGGTAAAATTGAACAAAGTAGAAAAAAAAATTTTCTTGGACTTATTCATTTTTCGGGCGTTTATCAGACTTTCAGATAGGGGAAATGTCAGTGAACATTCCGATTTCAGTTCCAGAGCGATTCGCCCAATGAGTCCTTGATATTTCATCATTTTCAGCCAATTTTCTGGATTTTTGAAAATTTCACTTTTTTGTGAAAATATCCACTAAATGAGGGAATAATATGTGTGAGGGTACCCCAGGAGAGTTCCAAATGTGTGTGGGTAGAATATATATCCCATAGGGTTAAAATTGAACAAAGTTTAAAAAAAATTTTTTTTTATACTTATTTATTTTTCCGGCGTTTATCAGACTTTCAGATAGGGGAAATGTCAGTGAGCATTCTGATTTCAGTTCCAGAGCGATTCGCCCAATGAGTCCTTGATATTTAGTCGTTTTCAGCCAATTTTCTGGATTTTTGAAAATTTCACTTTTTTGTGAAAATATCCACTAAATGAGAGAATAATATGTGTGAGGGTACCCCAGGAGAGTTCCAAATGTTTGTGGGTAGAATATATATCCCACGGGGGTAAAATTGAAAAAAGTTGAAAAAAAATTTTTTTTTGGACTTAGTCATTTTTCCAGCGTTTATCAGACTTTCAGATAGGGGAAATGTCAGTGAGCATTCTGATTTCAGTTCCAGAGCGATTCGCCCAATGAGTCCTTGATATTTAGTCGTTTTCAGCCAATTTTCTGGATTTTTGAAAATTTCACTTTTTTGTGAAAATATATACTAAATGAGGGAATAATATGTGTGAGGGTACCCCAGGAGAGTTCCAAATGTGTTTGAGTAGAACATATATCCCAGAGGGGTAAAATTGAACAAAGTTGAAAAAATTTTTTTTTTGGACTTAGTTATTTTTCCGGCGTTTATCATACTTTCAGATAGGGGAAATGTCAGTGAGCGTTCCGAATTCAGTTCAAGAGCGATTCGCCCAATGAGTCCTTGATATTTAGTTGTTTTCAGCCAATTTTCTGGATTTTTGAACATTTCACTTTTTTGTGAAAATATCCACTAAATGAGGGAATAATATGTGTGAGGGTACCCCAAGAGAGTTTCAAATGTGTGTGGGTAGAATATATATATCCCACGGGGGTAAAATTTAAAAAAGTTGAAAAATATTTTTTTTTTGGAATTAGTCATTTTTCCAGCGTTTATCAGACTTTCAGATAGGGGAAATGTCAGTGAGCATTCCGATTTCAGTTCCAGAGCGATTCACCCAATGAGTCCTTGATATTTCATCGTTTTCAGCCAATTTTCTGGATTTTTGAAAGTTTCACTTTTTTGTGAAAATATCCACTAAATGAGGGAATAATATGTGTGAGGGTACCCCAGGAGAGTTCCAAATGTGTGTGGGTAGAATATATATCCCATAGGGTTAAAATTGAACAAAGTTTAAAAAAAAAATTTTTTTAGACTTATTTATTTTTCCGGCGTTTATCAGACTTTCAGATAGGGGAAATGTCAGTGAGCATTCTGATTTCAGTTCCATAGCGATTCGCCCAATGAGTCCTTCATATTTCGTCGTTTTCAGCCAATTTTCTGGATTTTTGAAAATTTCACTTTTTTGTGAAAATATCCACCAAATGAGGGAATAATATGTGTGAGGGTACCCCAGGAGAGTTCTAAATGTGTGTGGGTAGAATATATATATCCCACGGGGGTAAAATTGAAAAAAGTTGAAAAAAAATTTTTTTTTGGACTGTCATTTTTCCAGCGTTTATCAGACTTTCAGATAGGGGAAATGTCAGTGAACATTCCGATTTCAGTTCCAGAGCGATTCGCCCAATGAGTCCTTGATATTTAGTCGTTTTCAGCCAATTTTCTGGATTTTTGAAAATTTCACTTTTTTGTGAAAATATCCACTAAATGAAGGTATAATATGTGTGAGGGTACCCCAGGAGAGTTCCAAATGTGTGTGGGTAGAATATATATCCCACGGGGGTAAAATTGAAAAAAGTTTTAAAAAAAATTTTTTTGGACTTAGTCTTTTTTCCGGCGTTTATCAGACTTTCAGATAGGGGAAATGTCAGTGAGCATTCCGATTTCAGTTCCAGAGCGATTCGCCCAATGAGTCCTTGATATTTCGTCGTTTTCAGCCAATTTTCTGGATTTTTGAAAATTTCACTTTTTTGTGAAAATATCCACTAAATGAGGGAATAATATGTGTGAGGGTACCCCAGGAGAGTTCCAAATGTGTGTGGGTAGAATATATATCCCACAGGGGTAAAATTGAAAAAAGTTGAAAAAAATTTTTTTTTTGGACTTAGTCATTTTTCCGGCGTTTATCAGACTTTCAGATAGGGGAAATGTCAGTGAACATTCCGATTTCAGTTCCAGAGCGATTCGCCCAATTTGTCCTTGATATTTAGTCGTTTTCAGCCAATTTTCTGGATTTTTGAAAATGTCACTTTTTTGTGAAAATATCCACTAAATATAGGGAATAATATGTGTGAGGGTACCCCAGGAGAGTTCCAAATGTGTGTGGGTAGAATATATATCCCACGGGGGTAAAATTGAAAAAAGTTGAAAAAATTTTTTTTTTTGGACTTAGTCATTTTTCCGGCGTTTATCAGACTTTCAGATAGGGGAAATGTCAGTGAACATTCCGATTTCAGTTCCAGAGCGATTCGCTCAATGAGTCCTTGATATTTAGTCGTTTTCAGCCAATTTTCTGGATTTTTGAAAATTTCACTTTTTTGTGAAAATATCCACTAAATGAGGGAATAATATGTGTGAGGGTACCCCAGGAAAGTTCCAAATGCGTGTGGGTAGAATATATATCCCACGGGGTTAAAATTGAAAAAAGTTTTAAAAAAAATTTTTTGGGACTTAGTCTTTTTTCCGGCGTTTATCAGACTTTCAGATAGGGGAAATGTCAGTGAACATTCCGATTTCAGTTCCAGAGCGATTCGCCCAATGAGTCCTTGATATTTAGTCGTTTTCAGCCAATTTTCTGGATTTTTGAAAATGTCACTTTTTTGTGAAAATATCCACTAAATGAGGGAATAATATGTGTGACGGTACCCAAGGAGAGTTCCAAATGTGTGTGGGTAGAATATATATCCCATAGGGTTAAAATTGAAAAAAGTTGAAAAAATTTTTTTTTGGACTTAAGTCATTTTTCCAGCGTTTATCAGACTTTCAGATAGGGGAAATGTCAGTGAGCATTCTCATTTCAGTTCCAGAGCGATTCGCCCAATGAGTCCTTGATATTTAGTCGTTTTCAGACAATTTTTTGGATTTTTGAAAATTTCACTTTTTTGTGAAAATATCCACTAAATGAGGGAATAATATGTGTGAGGGTACCCCAGGAGAGTTCCAAATGTGTGTGGGTAGAATATATATCCCATAGGATTAAAATTGAACAAAGTTTAAAAAAAAAAATTTTTTATACTTATTTATTTTTCCGGCGTTTATCAGACTTTCAGATAGGGGAAATGTCAGTGAGCATTCTGATTTCAGTTCCAGAGCGATTCGCCCAATGAGTCCTTGATATTTAGTCGTTTTCTGCCAATTTTCTGGATTTTTGAAAATTTCACTTTTTTGTGAAAATATCCACTAAATGAGGGAATAATATGTGTGAGGGTACCCCAGGAGAGTTCCAAATGTGTGTGGGTAGAATATATATCCCACAGGGGTAAAATTGAACAATGTTGAAAAAAATTTTTTTTTGGACTTAGTCTTTTTTCCGGCGTTTATCAGACTTTCAGATAGGGGAAATGTCAGTGAGCATTTTGATTTCAGTTCCAGAGCGATTCGTCCAATGAGTCCTTGATATTTTGTCGTTTTCAGCCAATTTTCTGGATTTTTGAAAATTTCATTTTTTTGTGAAAATATCCACTAAATGAGGGCATAATATGTGTGAGGATACCCCAGGAGAGTTCCAAATGTGTGTGGGTAGAATATATATCCCACGGGGGTAAAATTGAAAAAAGTTGAAAAAAATTTTTTTTTTGGACTGTCATTTTTCCAGCGTTTATCAGACTTTCAGATAGGGGAAATGTCAGTGAGCATTCTGATTTCAGTTCCATAGCGATTCGCCCAATTAGTCCTTGAGATTTAGTCGTTTTCAGCCAATTTTCTGGATTTTTGAAAATTTCACTTTTTTGTGAAAATATCCACTAAATGAGGGAATAATATGTGTGAGGGTACCCCAGGAGAGTTCCAAATGTGTGTGGGTAGAATATATATCCCACAGGGGTAAAATTGAACAAAGTTGAAAAAAAAATTTTCTTGGACTTATTCATTTTTCGGGCGTTTATCAAACTTTCAGATAGGGGAAATGTCAGTGAACATTCCGATTTCAGTTCCAGAGCGATTCGCCCAATGAGTCCTTGATATTTCATCATTTTCAGCCAATTTTCTGGATTTTTGAAAATTTCACTTTTTTGTGAAAATATCCACTAATTGAGGGAATAATATGTGTGAGGGTACCCCAGGAGAGTTCCAAATGTGTGTGGGTAGAATATATATCCCATAGGGTTAAAATTGAACAAAGTTTAAAAAAAAATTTTTTATATACTTATTTATTTTTCCGGCGTTTATCAGACTTTCAGATAGGGGAAATGTCAGTGAGCATTCTGATTTCAGTTCCAGAGCGATTCGCCCAATGAGTCCTTGATATTTAGTCGTTTTCAGCCAATTTTCTGGATTTTTGAAAATTTCACTTTTTTGTGAAAATATCCACTAAATGAGAGAATAATATGTGTGAGGGTACCCCAGGAGAGTTCCAAATGTTTGTGGGTAGAATATATATCCCACGGGGGTAAAATTGAAAAAAGTTGAAAAAAAATTTTTTTTTGGACTTAGTCATTTTTCCAGCGTTTATCAGACTTTCAGATAGGGGAAATGTCAGTGAGCATTCTGATTTCAGTTCCATAGCGATTCGCCCAATTAGTCCTTGAGATTTAGTCGTTTTCAGCCAATTTTCTGGATTTTTGAAAATTTCACTTTTTTGTGAAAATATCCACTAAATGAGGGAATAATATGTGTGAGGGTACCCCAGGAGAGTTCCAAATGTGTGTGGGTAGAATATATATCCCACAGGGGTAAAATTGAACAAAGTAGAAAAAAAAATTTTCTTGGACTTATTCATTTTTCGGGCGTTTATCAGACTTTCAGATAGGGGAAATGTCAGTGAACATTCCGATTTCAGTTCCAGAGCGATTCGCCCAATGAGTCCTTGATATTTCATCATTTTCAGCCAATTTTCTGGATTTTTGAAAATTTCACTTTTTTGTGAAAATATCCACTAAATGAGGGAATAATATGTGTGAGGGTACCCCAGGAGAGTTCCAAATGTGTGTGGGTAGAATATATATCCCATAGGGTTAAAATTGAACAAAGTTTAAAAAAAATTTTTTTTTATACTTATTTATTTTTCCGGCGTTTATCAGACTTTCAGATAGGGGAAATGTCAGTGAGCATTCTGATTTCAGTTCCAGAGCGATTCGCCCAATGAGTCCTTGATATTTAGTCGTTTTCAGCCAATTTTCTGGATTTTTGAAAATTTCACTTTTTTGTGAAAATATCCACTAAATGAGAGAATAATATGTGTGAGGGTACCCCAGGAGAGTTCCAAATGTTTGTGGGTAGAATATATATCCCACGGGGGTAAAATTGAAAAAAGTTGAAAAAAAATTTTTTTTTGGACTTAGTCATTTTTCCAGCGTTTATCAGACTTTCAGATAGGGGAAATGTCAGTGAGCATTCTGATTTCAGTTCCAGAGCGATTCGCCCAATGAGTCCTTGATATTTAGTCGTTTTCAGCCAATTTTCTGGATTTTTGAAAATTTCACTTTTTTGTGAAAATATATACTAAATGAGGGAATAATATGTGTGAGGGTACCCCAGGAGAGTTCCAAATGTGTTTGAGTAGAACATATATCCCAGAGGGGTAAAATTGAACAAAGTTGAAAAAATTTTTTTTTTGGACTTAGTTATTTTTCCGGCGTTTATCATACTTTCAGATAGGGGAAATGTCAGTGAGCGTTCCGAATTCAGTTCAAGAGCGATTCGCCCAATGAGTCCTTGATATTTAGTTGTTTTCAGCCAATTTTCTGGATTTTTGAACATTTCACTTTTTTGTGAAAATATCCACTAAATGAGGGAATAATATGTGTGAGGGTACCCCAAGAGAGTTTCAAATGTGTGTGGGTAGAATATATATATCCCACGGGGGTAAAATTTAAAAAAGTTGAAAAATATTTTTTTTTTGGAATTAGTCATTTTTCCAGCGTTTATCAGACTTTCAGATAGGGGAAATGTCAGTGAGCATTCCGATTTCAGTTCCAGAGCGATTCACCCAATGAGTCCTTGATATTTCATCGTTTTCAGCCAATTTTCTGGATTTTTGAAAGTTTCACTTTTTTGTGAAAATATCCACTAAATGAGGGAATAATATGTGTGAGGGTACCCCAGGAGAGTTCCAAATGTGTGTGGGTAGAATATATATCCCATAGGGTTAAAATTGAACAAAGTTTAAAAAAAAAATTTTTTTAGACTTATTTATTTTTCCGGCGTTTATCAGACTTTCAGATAGGGGAAATGTCAGTGAGCATTCTGATTTCAGTTCCATAGCGATTCGCCCAATGAGTCCTTCATATTTCGTCGTTTTCAGCCAATTTTCTGGATTTTTGAAAATTTCACTTTTTTGTGAAAATATCCACCAAATGAGGGAATAATATGTGTGAGGGTACCCCAGGAGAGTTCTAAATGTGTGTGGGTAGAATATATATATCCCACGGGGGTAAAATTGAAAAAAGTTGAAAAAAAATTTTTTTTTGGACTGTCATTTTTCCAGCGTTTATCAGACTTTCAGATAGGGGAAATGTCAGTGAACATTCCGATTTCAGTTCCAGAGCGATTCGCCCAATGAGTCCTTGATATTTAGTCGTTTTCAGCCAATTTTCTGGATTTTTGAAAATTTCACTTTTTTGTGAAAATATCCACTAAATGAAGGTATAATATGTGTGAGGGTACCCCAGGAGAGTTCCAAATGTGTGTGGGTAGAATATATATCCCACGGGGGTAAAATTGAAAAAAGTTTTAAAAAAAATTTTTTTGGACTTAGTCTTTTTTCCGGCGTTTATCAGACTTTCAGATAGGGGAAATGTCAGTGAGCATTTTGATTTCAGTTCCAGAGCGATTCGTCCAATGAGTCCTTGATATTTCGTCGTTTTCAGCCAATTTTCTGGATTTTTGAAAATTTCATTTTTTTGTGAAAATATCCACTAAATTAGGGCATAATATGTGTGAGGATACCCCATGAGAGTTCCAAATGTGTGTGGGTAGAATATATATCCCACGGGGGTAAAATTGAAAAAAGTTGAAAAAAATTTTTTTTTTGGACTGTCATTTTTCCAGCGTTTATCAGACTTTCAGATAGGGGAAATGTCAGTGAGCATTCTGATTTCAGTTCCATAGCGATTCGCCCAATTAGTCCTTGAGATTTAGTCGTTTTCAGCCAATTTTCTGGATTTTTGAAAATTTCACTTTTTTGTGAAAATATCCACTAAATGAGGGAATAATATGTGTGAGGGTACCCCAGGAGAGTTCCAAATGTGTGTGGGTAGAATATATATCCCACAGGGGTAAAATTGAACAAAGTTGAAAAAAAAATTTTCTTGGACTTATTCATTTTTCGGGCGTTTATCAGACTTTCAGATAGGGGAAATGTCAGTGAACATTCCCATTTCAGTTCCAGAGCGATTCGCCCAATGAGTCCTTGATATTTCATCATTTTCAGCCAATTTTCTGGATTTTTGAAAATTTCACTTTTTTGTGAAAATATCCACTAAATGAGGGAATAATATGTGTGAGGGTACCCCAGGAGAGTTCCAAATGTGTGTGGGTAGAATATATATCCCATAGGGTTAAAATTGAACAAAGTTTAAAAAAAAAATTTTTTTATACTTATTTATTTTTCCGGCGTTTATCAGACTTTCAGATAGGGGAAATGTCAGTGAGCATTCTGATTTCAGTTCCAGAGCGATTCGCCCAATGAGTCCTTGATATTTAGTCGTTTTCAGCCAATTTTCTGGATTTTTGAAAATTTCACTTTTTTGTGAAAATATATACTAAATGAGGGAATAATATGTGTGAGGGTACCCCAGGAGAGTTCCAAATGTGTTTGAGTAGAACATATATCCCAGAGGGGTAAAATTGAACAAAGTTGAAAAAATTTTTTTTTTGGACTTAGTTATTTTTCCGGCGTTTATCATACTTTCAGATAGGGGAAATGTCAGTGAGCGTTCCGAATTCAGTTCAAGAGCGATTCGCCCAATGAGTCCTTGATATTTAGTTGTTTTCAGCCAATTTTCTGGATTTTTGAACATTTCACTTTTTTGTGAAAATATCCACTAAATGAGGGAATAATATGTGTGAGGGTACCCCAAGAGAGTTTCAAATGTGTGTGGGTAGAATATATATATCCCACGGGGGTAAAATTTAAAAAAGTTGAAAAATATTTTTTTTTTGGAATTAGTCATTTTTCCAGCGTTTATCAGACTTTCAGATAGGGGAAATGTCAGTGAGCATTCCGATTTCAGTTCCAGAGCGATTCACCCAATGAGTCCTTGATATTTCATCGTTTTCAGCCAATTTTCTGGATTTTTGAAAGTTTCACTTTTTTGTGAAAATATCCACTAAATGAGGGAATAATATGTGTGAGGGTACCCCAGGAGAGTTCCAAATGTGTGTGGGTAGAATATATATCCCATAGGGTTAAAATTGAACAAAGTTTAAAAAAAAAATTTTTTTAGACTTATTTATTTTTCCGGCGTTTATCAGACTTTCAGATAGGGGAAATGTCAGTGAGCATTCTGATTTCAGTTCCATAGCGATTCGCCCAATGAGTCCTTCATATTTCGTCGTTTTCAGCCAATTTTCTGGATTTTTGAAAATTTCACTTTTTTGTGAAAATATCCACCAAATGAGGGAATAATATGTGTGAGGGTACCCCAGGAGAGTTCTAAATGTGTGTGGGTAGAATATATATATCCCACGGGGGTAAAATTGAAAAAAGTTGAAAAAAAATTTTTTTTTGGACTGTCATTTTTCCAGCGTTTATCAGACTTTCAGATAGGGGAAATGTCAGTGAACATTCCGATTTCAGTTCCAGAGCGATTCGCCCAATGAGTCCTTGATATTTAGTCGTTTTCAGCCAATTTTCTGGATTTTTGAAAATTTCACTTTTTTGTGAAAATATCCACTAAATGAGGGTATAATATGTGTGAGGGTACCCCAGGAGAGTTCCAAATGTGTGTGGGTAGAATATATATCCCACGGGGGTAAAATTGAAAAAAGTTTTAAAAAAAATTTTTTTGGACTTAGTCTTTTTTCCGGCGTTTATCAGACTTTCAGATAGGGGAAATGTCAGTGAGCATTTTGATTTCAGTTCCAGAGCGATTCGTCCAATGAGTCCTTGATATTTCGTCGTTTTCAGCCAATTTTCTGGATTTTTGAAAATTTCATTTTTTTGTGAAAATATCCACTAAATTAGGGCATAATATGTGTGAGGATACCCCAGGAGAGTTCCAAATGTGTGTGGGTAGAATATATATCCCACGGGGGTAAAATTGAAAAAAGTTGAAAAAAATTTTTTTTTTGGACTGTCATTTTTCCAGCGTTTATCAGACTTTCAGATAGGGGAAATGTCAGTGAGCATTCTGATTTCAGTTCCATAGCGATTCGCCCAATTAGTCCTTGAGATTTAGTCGTTTTCAGCCAATTTTCTGGATTTTTGAAAATTTCACTTTTTTGTGAAAATATCCACTAAATGAGGGAATAATATGTGTGAGGGTACCCCAGGAGAGTTCCAAATGTGTGTGGGTAGAATATATATCCCACAGGGGTAAAATTGAACAAAGTTGAAAAAAAAATTTTCTTGGACTTATTCATTTTTCGGGCGTTTATCAGACTTTCAGATAGGGGAAATGTCAGTGAACATTCCCATTTCAGTTCCAGAGCGATTCGCCCAATGAGTCCTTGATATTTCATCATGTTCAGCCAATTTTCTGGATTTTTGAAAATTTCACTTTTTTGTGAAAATATCCACTAAATGAGGGAATAATATGTGTGAGGGTACCCCAGGAGAGTTCCAAATGTGTGTGGGTAGAATATATATCCCATAGGGTTAAAATTGAACAAAGTTTAAAAAAAAAATTTTTTTATACTTATTTATTTTTCCGGCGTTTATCAGACTTTCAGATAGGGGAAATGTCAGTGAGCATTCTGATTTCAGTTCCAGAGCGATTCGCCCAATGAGTCCTTGATATTTAGTCGTTTTCAGCCAATTTTCTGGATTTTTGAAAATTTCACTTTTTTGTGAAAATATCCACTAAATGAGAGAATAATATGTGTGAGGGTACCCCAGGAGAGTTCCAAATGTTTGTGGGTAGAATATATATCCCACGGGGGTAAAATTGAAAAAAGTTGAAAAAAAATATTTTTTTGGACTTAGTCATTTTTCCAGCGTTTATCAGACTTTCAGATAGGGGAAATGTCAGTGAGCATTCTGATTTCAGTTCCAGAGCGATTCGCCCAATGAGTCCTTGATATTTAGTCGTTTTCAGCCAATTTTCTGGATTTTTGAAAATTTCACTTTTTTGTGAAAATATCCACTAAATGAGGGAATAATATGTGTGAGGGTACCCCAGGAGAGTTCCAAATGTGTTTGGGTAGAACATATATCCCAGAGGGGTAAAATTGAACAAAGTTGAAAAAATTTTTTTTTTGGACTTAGTTATTTTTCCGGTGTTTATCATACTTTCAGATAGGGGAAATGTCAGTGAGCGTTCCGAATTCAGTTCAAGAGCGATTCGCCCAATGAGTCCTTGATATTTAGTTGTTTTCAGCCAATTTTCTGGATTTTTGAACATTTCACTTTTTTGTGAAAATATCCACTAAATGAGGGAATAATATGTGTGAGGGTACCCCAAGAGAGTTTCAAATGTGTGTGGGTAGAATATATATATCCCACGGGGGTAAAATTTAAAAAAGTTGAAAAATATTTTTTTTTTGGAATTAGTCATTTTTCCAGCGTTTATCAGACTTTCAGATAGGGGAAATGTCAGTGAGCATTCCGATTTCAGTTCCAGAGCGATTCGCCCAATGAGTCCTTGATATTTCATCGTTTTCAGCCAATTTTCTGGATTTTTGAAAGTTTCACTTTTTTGTGAAAATATCCACTAAATGAGGGAATAATATGTGTGAGGGTACCCCAGGAGAGTTCCAAATGTGTGTGGGTAGAATATATATCCCATAGGGTTAAAATTGAACAAAGTTTAAAAAAAAAATTTTTTTATACTTATTTATTTTTCCGGCGTTTATCAGACTTTCAGATAGGGGAAATGTCAGTGAGCATTCTGATTTCAGTTCCAGAGCGATTCGCCCAATGAGTCCTTCATATTTAGTCGTTTTTAGCCAATTTTCTGGATTTTTTAAAATGTCACTTTTTTGTGATAATATCCACTAAATGAGGGAATAATATGTGTGAGGATACCCCAGGAGAGTTCCAAATGTGTGTGGGTAGAATATATATCCCACGGGGGTAAAATTGAAAAAAGTTGAAAAAAATTTTTTTTTTGGACTGTCATTTTTCCAGCGTTTATCAGACTTTCAGATAGGGGAAATGTCAGTGAGCATTCTGATTTCAGTTCCATAGCGATTCGCCCAATTAGTCCTTGAGATTTAGTCGTTTTCAGCCAATTTTCTGGATTTTTGAAAATTTCACTTTTTTGTGAAAATATCCACTAAATGAGGGAATAATATGTGTGAGGGTACCCCAGGAGAGTTCCAAATGTGTGTGGGTAGAATATATATCCCACAGGGGTAAAATTGAACAAAGTTGAAAAAAAAATTTTCTTGGACTTATTCATTTTTCGGGCGTTTATCAGACTTTCAGATAGGGGAAATGTCAGTGAACATTCCGATTTCAGTTCCAGAGCGATTCGCCCAATGAGTCCTTGATATTTCATCATTTTCAGCCAATTTTCTGGATTTTTGAAAATTTCACTTTTTTGTGAAAATATCCACTAAATGAGGGAATAATATGTGTGAGGGTACCCCAGGAGAGTTCCAAATGTGTGTGGGTAGAATATATATCCCATAGGGTTAAAATTGAACAAAGTTTAAAAAAAATTTTTTTTTATACTTATTTATTTTTCCGGCGTTTATCAGACTTTCAGATAGGGTAAATGTCAGTGAGCATTCTGATTTCAGTTCCAGAGCGATTCGCCCAATGAGTCCTTGATATTTAGTCGTTTTCAGCCAATTTTCTGGATTTTTGAAAATTTCACTTTTTTGTGAAAATATCCACTAAATGAGAGAATAATATGTGTGAGGGTACCCCAGGAGAGTTCCAAATGTTTGTGGGTAGAATATATATCCCACGGGGGTAAAATTGAAAAAAGTTGAAAAAAAATTTTTTTTGGACTTAGTCATTTTTCCAGCGTTTATCAGACTTTCACATAGGGGAAATGTCAGTGAGCATTCTGATTTCAGTTCCAGAGCGATTCGCCCAATGAGTCCTTGATATTTAGTCGTTTTCAGCCAATTTTCTGGATTTTTGAAAATTTCACTTTTTTGTGAAAATATCCACTAAATGAGGGAATAATATGTGTGAGGGTACCCCAGGAGAGTTCCAAATGTGTTTGGGTAGAACATATATCCCAGAGGGGTAAAATTGAACAAAGTTGAAAAAATTTTTTTTTTGGACTTAGTTATTTTTCCGGCGTTTATCATACTTTCAGATAGGGGAAATGTCAGTGAGCGTTCCGAATTCAGGTCAAGAGCGATTCGCCCAATGAGTCCTTGATATTTAGTTGTTTTCCGCCAATTTTCTGGATTTTTGAAAATTTCACTTTTTTGTGAAAATATCCACTAAATGAGGGAATAATATGTGTGAGGGTACCCCAAGAGAGTTTCAAATGTGTGTGGGTAGAATATATATATCCCACGGGGGTAAAATTTAAAAAAGTTGAAAAATATTTTTTTTTTTTAGAATTAGTCATTTTTCCAGCGTTTATCAGACTTTCAGATAGGGGAAATGTCAGTGAGCATTCCGATTTCAGTTCCAGAGCGATTCGCCCAATGAGTCCTTGATATTTCATCGTTTTCAGCCAATTTTCTGGATTTTTGAAAGTTTCACTTTTTTGTGAAAATATCCCCTAAATGAGGGAATAATATGTGTGAGGGTACCCCAGGAGAGTTCCAAATGTGTGTGGGTAGAATATATATCCCATAGGGTTAAAATTGAAAAAAGTTTGAAAAAATTTTTTTTTTATACTTATTCACTTTTCCGGCGTTTATCAGACTTTCAGATAGGGGAAATGTCAGTGAGCATTCTGATTTCAGTTCCAGAGCGATTCGCCCAATGAGTCCTTGATATTTAGTCGTTTTCAGCCAATTTTCTGGATTTTTGAAAATTTCACTTTTTTGTGAAAATATCCACTAAATGAGAGAATAATATGTGTGAGGGTACCCCAGGAGAGTTCCAAATGTGTGTGGGTAGAATATATATCCCACAGGGGTAAAATTGAACAAAGTTGAAAAAAAAATTTTCTTGGACTTATTCATTTTTCGGGCGTTTATCAGACTTTCAGATAGGGGAAATGTCAGTGAACATTCCGATTTCAGTTCCAGAGCGATTCGCCCAATGAGTCCTTGATATTTCATCATTTTCAGCCAATTTTCTGGATTTTTGAAAATTTCACTTTTTTGTGAAAATATCCACTAAATGAGGGAATAATATGTGTGAGGGTACCCCAGGAGAGTTCCAAATGTGTGTGGGTAGAATATATATCCCATAGGGTTAAAATTGAACAAAGTTTAAAAAAAATTTTTTTTTATACTTATTTATTTTTCCGGCGTTTATCAGACTTTCAGATAGGGGAAATGTCAGTGAGCATTCTGATTTCAGTTCCAGAGCGATTCGCCCAATAAGTCCTTGATATTTAGTCGTTTTCAGCCAATTTTCTGGATTTTTGAAAATTTCACTTTTTTGTGAAAATATCCACTAAATGAGAGAATAATATGTGTGAGGGTACCCCAGGAGAGTTCCAAATGTTTGTGGGTAGAATATATATCCCACGGGGGTAAAATTGAAAAAAGTTGAAAAAAAATATTTTTTTGGACTTAGTCATTTTTCCAGCGTTTATCAGACTTTCAGATAGGGGAAATGTCAGTGAGCATTCTGATTTCAGTTCCAGAGCGATTCGCCCAATGAGTCCTTGATATTTAGTCGTTTTCAGCCAATTTTCTGGATTTTTGAAAATTTCACTTTTTTGTGAAAATATCCACTAAATGAGGGAATAATATGTGTGAGGGTACCCCAGGAGAGTTCCAAATGTGTTTGGGTAGAACATATATCCCAGAGGGGTAAAATTGAACAAAGTTGAAAAAATTTTTTTTTTGGACTTAGTTATTTTTCCGGCGTTTATCATACTTTCAGATTGGGGAAATGTCAGTGAGCGTTCCGAATTCAGTTCAAGAGCGATTCGCCCAATGAGTCCTTGATATTTAGTTGTTTTCAGCCAATTTTCTGGATTTTTGAACATTTCACTTTTTTGTGAAAATATCCACTAAATGAGGGAATAATATGTGTGAGGGTACCCCAAGAGAGTTTCAAATGTGTGTGGGTAGAATATATATATCCCACGGGGGTAAAATTTAAAAAAGTTGAAAAATATTTTTTTTTTGGAATTAGTCATTTTTCCAGCGTTTATCAGACTTTCAGATAGGGGAAATGTCAGTGAGCATTCCGATTTCAGTTCCAGAGCGATTCGCCCAATGAGTCCTTGATATTTCATCGTTTTCAGCCAATTTTCTGGATTTTTGAAAGTTTCACTTTTTTGTGAAAATATCCACTAAATGAGGGAATAATATGTGTGAGGGTACCCCAGGAGAGTTCCAAATGTGTGTGGGTAGAATATATATCCCATAGGGTTAAAATTGAACAAAGTTTAAAAAAAAAATTTTTTTAGACTTATTTATTTTTCCGGCGTTTATCAGACTTTCAGATAGGGGAAATGTCAGTGAGCATTCTGATTTCAGTTCCATAGCGATTCGCCCAATGAGTCCTTCATATTTCGTCGTTTTCAGCCAATTTTCTGGATTTTTGAAAATTTCACTTTTTTGTGAAAATATCCACCAAATGAGGGAATAATATGTGTGAGGGTACCCCAGGAGAGTTCTAAATGTGTGTGGGTAGAATATATATATCCCACGGGGGTAAAATTGAAAAAAGTTGAAAAAAAATTTTTTTTTGGACTGTCATTTTTCCAGCGTTTATCAGACTTTCAGATAGGGGAAATGTCAGTGAACATTCCGATTTCAGTTCCAGAGCGATTCGCCCAATGAGTCCTTGATATTTAGTCGTTTTCAGCCAATTTTCTGGATTTTTGAAAATTTCACTTTTTTGTGAAAATATCCACTAAATGAGGGAATAATATGTGTGAGGGTACCCCAGGAGAGTTCCAGATGTGTGTGGGTAGAATATATATCCCATAGGGTTAAAATTGAAAAAAGTTTAAAAAAATTTTTTTTTTATACTTATTCATTTTTCCGGTGTTTATCAGACTTTCAGATAGGGGAAATGTCAGTGAGCATTCTGATTTCAGTTCCAGAGCGATTCGCCCAATGAGTCCTTGATATTTAGTCGTTTTTAGCCAATTTTCTGGATTTTTTAAAATGTCACTTTTTTGTGATAATATCCACTAAATGAGGGAATAATATGTGTGAGGATACCCCAGGAGAGTTCCAAATGTGTGTGGGTAGAATATATATCCCACGGGGGTAAAATTGAAAAAAGTTGAAAAAAATTTTTTTTTTGGACTGTCATTTTTCCAGCGTTTATCAGACTTTCAGATAGGGGAAATGTCAGTGAGCATTCTGATTTCAGTTCCATAGCGATTCGCCCAATTAGTCCTTGAGATTTAGTCGTTTTCAGCCAATTTTCTGGATTTTTGAAAATTTCACTTTTTTGTGAAAATATCCACTAAATGAGGGAATAATATGTGTGAGGGTACCCCAGGAGAGTTCCAAATGTGTGTGGGTAGAATATATATCCCACAGGGGTAAAATTGAACAAAGTTGAAAAAAAAATTTTCTTGGACTTATTCATTTTTCGGGCGTTTATCAGACTTTCAGATAGGGGAAATGTCAGTGAACATTCCGATTTCAGTTCCAGAGCGATTCGCCCAATGAGTCCTTGATATTTCATCATTTTCAGCCAATTTTCTGGATTTTTGAAAATTTCACTTTTTTGTGAAAATATCCACTAAATGAGGGAATAATATGTGTGAGGGTACCCCAGGAGAGTTCCAAATGTGTGTGGGTAGAATATATATCCCATAGGGTTAAAATTGAACAAAGTTTAAAAAAAAATTTTTTTTATACTTATTTATTTTTCCGGCGTTTATCAGACTTTCAGATAGGGGAAATGTCAGTGAGCATTCTGATTTCAGTTCCAGAGCGATTCGCCCAATGAGTCCTTGATATTTAGTCGTTTTCAGCCAATTTTCTGGATTTTTGAAAATTTCACTTTTTTGTGAAAATATCCACTAAATGAGAGAATAATATGTGTGAGGGTACCCCAGGAGAGTTCCAAATGTTTGTGGGTAGAATATATATCCCACGGGGGTAAAATTGAAAAAAGTTGAAAAAAAATTTTTTTTTGGACTTAGTCATTTTTCCAGCGTTTATCAGACTTTCAGATAGGGGAAATGTCAGTGAGCATTCTGATTTCAGTTCCAGAGCGATTCGCCCAATGAGTCCTTGATATTTAGTCGTTTTCAGCCAATTTTCTGGATTTTTGAAAATTTCACTTTTTTGTGAAAATATCCACTAAATGAGGGAATAATATGTGTGAGGGTACCCCAGGAGAGTTCCAAATGTGTTTGGGTAGAACATATATCCCAGAGGGGTAAAATTGAACAAAGTTGAAAAAATTTTTTTTTTGGACTTAGTTATTTTTCCGGCGTTTATCATACTTTCAGATAGGGGAAATGTCAGTGAGCGTTCCGAATTCAGGTCAAGAGCGATTCGCCCAATGAGTCCTTGATATTTAGTTGTTTTCAGCCAATTTTCTGGATTTTTGAAAATTTCACTTTTTTGTGAAAATATCCACTAAATGAGGGAATAATATGTGTGAGGGTACCCCAAGAGAGTTTCAAATGTGTGTGGGTAGAATATATATATCCCACGGGGGTAAAATTTAAAAAAGTTGAAAAATATTTTTTTTTTTAGAATTAGTCATTTTTCCAGCGTTTATCAGACTTTCAGATAGGGGAAATGTCAGTGAGCATTCCGATTTCAGTTCCAGAGCGATTCGCCCAATGAGTCCTTGATATTTCATCGTTTTCAGCCAATTTTCTGGATTTTTGAAAGTTTCACTTTTTTGTGAAAATATCCACTAAATGAGGGAATAATATGTGTGAGGGTACCCCAGGAGAGTTCCAAATGTGTGTGGGTAGAATATATATCCCATAGGGTTAAAATTGAAAAAAGTTTGAAAAAATTTTTTTTTTATACTTATTCACTTTTCCGGCGTTTATCAGACTTTCAGATAGGGGAAATGTCAGTGAGCATTCTGATTTCAGTTCCAGAGCGATTCGCCCAATGAGTCCTTGATATTTAGTCGTTTTCAGCCAATTTTCTGGATTTTTGAAAATTTCACTTTTTTGTGAAAATATCCACTAAATGAGAGAATAATATGTGTGAGGGTACCCCAGGAGAGTTCCAAATGTTTGTGGGTAGAATATATATCCCACGGGGGTAAAATTGAAAAAAGTTGAAAAAAAATATTTTTTTGGACTTAGTCATTTTTCCAGCGTTTATCAGACTTTCAGATAGGGGAAATGTCAGTGAGCATTCTGATTTCAGTTCCAGAGCGATTCGCCCAATGAGTCCTTGATATTTAGTCGTTTTTAGCCAATTTTCTGGATTTTTTAAAATGTCACTTTTTTGTGATAATATCCACTAAATGAGGGAATAATATGTGTGAGAGTACCCCAGGAGAGTTCCAAATGTGTGTGGTAGAATATATATCCCATAGGGTTAAAATTGAAAAAAGTTTAAAAAATTTTTTTTTTTATACTTACTCATTTTTCCGGCGTTTATCAGACTTTCAGATAGGGGAAATGTCAGTGAGCATTCTGATTTCAGTTCCAGAGCGATTCACCCAATGAGTCCTTGATATTTAGTCGTTTTCAGCCAATTTTCTGGATTTTTGAAAATTTCACTATTTTGTGAAAATATCCACTAAATGAGGGAATAATATGTGTGAGGGTACCCCAGGAGAGTTCCAAATGTGTGTGGGTAGAATATATATCCCACAGGGGTAAAATTGAAAAAAGTTGAAAAAAATTTTTTTTTTTGGACTTAGTCATTTTTCCGGCATTTATCAGACTTTCAGATAGGGGAAATGTCAGTGAACATTCCGATTTCAGTTCCAAAGCGATTCGCCCAATGAGTCCTTGATATTTCGTCGTTTTCAGCCAATTTTCTGGATTTTTGAAAATTTCACTTTTTTGTGAAAATATCCACTAAATGAGGGAATAATATGTGTGAGGGTACCCCAGGAGAGTTCCAAATGTGTGTGGGTAGAATATATATCCCATAGGGTTAAAATTGAAAAAAGTTTAAAAAAATTTTTTTTTTATACTTATTCATTTTTCCGGTGTTTATCAGACTTTCAGATAGGGGAAATGTCAGTGAGAATTCTGATTTCAGTTCCAGAGCGATTCGCCCAATGAGTCCTTGATATTTAGTCGTTTTTAGCCAATTTTCTGGATTTTTTAAAATGTCACTTTTTTGTGATAATATCCACTAAATGAGGGAATAATATGTGTGAGGGTACCCCAGGAGAGTTCCAAATGTGTGTGGGTAGAATATATATCCCATAGGGTTAAAATTGAAAAAAGTTTAAAAAATTTTTTTTTTTATACTTATTCATTTTTCCGGCGTTTATCAGACTTTCGGATAGGGTAAATGTCAGTGAGCGTTCCGATTTCAGTTCCAGAGCAATTCGCCCAATGAGTCCTTGATATTTCGTCGTTTTCAGCCAATTATCTGGATTTTTGAAAATTTCACTTTTTTGTGAAAATATCCACTAAATGAGGGAATAATATGTGTGAGGGTACCCCAGGAGAGTTCCAAATGTGTGTGGGTAGAATATATATCCCATAGGGTTAAAATTGAAAAAAGTTTAAAAAAAAATTTTTTTTATACTTATTCATTTTTCCGGCGTTTATCAGACTTTCAGATAGGGTAAATGTCAGTGAGCATTCCGATTTCAGTTCCAGAGCGATTCGCCCAATGAGTCCTTGATATTTTGTCATTTTCAGCCAATTTTCTGGATTTTTGAAAATTTCACTTTTTTGTGAAAATATCCACTAAATGAGGGAATAATATGTGTGAGGGTACCCCAGGAGAGTTCCAAATGTGTGTGGGTAGAATATATATCCCACAGGGGTAAAATTGAACAAAGTTGAAAAAATTTTTTTTTTGGACTTAGTCATTTTTCCGGCGTTTATCATACTTTCAGATAGGGGAAATGTCAGTGAGCATTCCGATTTCAGTTCCAGAGCAATTCGCCCAATGAAACCTTGATATTTCGTCGTTTTCAGCCAATTTTCAGGATTTTTGAAAATTTCACTTTTTTTGTGAAAATATCCACTAAATGAGGAAATAATATGTTTGAGGGTACCCCAGGAGAGTTCCAAATGTGTGTGGGTAGAATATATATCCCACAGGGGTAAAATTGAAAAAAGTTGAAAAAAATTTTTTTTTTTGGACTTAGTCATTTTTCCGGCATTTATCAGACTTTCAGATAGGGGAAATGTCAGTCAGCATTCTCATTTCAGTTCCATAGCGATTCGCCCAATGAGTCCTTGATATTTCGTCGTTTTCAGCCAATTTTCTGGATTTTTGAAAATTTCACTTTTTTGTGAAAATATCCACTAAATGAGGGAATAATATGTGTGAGGGTACCCCAGGAGAGTTCCAAATGTGTGTGGGTAGAATATATATCCCATAGGGTTAAAATTGAAAAAAGTTTAAAAAAATTTTTTTTTTATACTTATTCATTTTTCCGGTGTTTATCAGACTTTCAGATAGGGGAAATGTCAGTGAGAATTCTGATTTCAGTTCCACAGCGATTCGCCCAATGAGTCCTTGATATTTAGTCGTTTTTAGCCAATTTTCTGGATTTTTTAAAATGTCACTTTTTTGTGATAATATCCACTAAATGAGGGAATAATATGTGTGAGGGTACCCCAGGAGAGTTCCAAATGTGTGTGGGTAGAATATATATCCCATAGGGTTAAAATTGAAAAAAGTTTAAAAAATTTTTTTTTTTATACTTATTCATTTTTCCGGCGTTTATCAGACTTTCGGATAGGGTAAATGTCAGTGAGCGTTCCGATTTCAGTTCCAGAGCAATTCGCCCAATGAGTCCTTGATATTTCGTCGTTTTCAGCCAATTATCTGGATTTTTGAAAATTTCACTTTTTTGTGAAAATATCCACTAAATGAGGGAATAATATGTGTGAGGGTACCCCAGGAGAGTTCCAAATGTGTGTGGGTAGAATATATATCCCATAGGGTTAAAATTGAAAAAAGTTTAAAAAAAAAATTTTTTTATACTTATTCATTTTTCCGGCGTTTATCAGACTTTCAGATAGGGTAAATGTCAGTGAGCATTCCGATTTCAGTTCCAGAGCGATTCGCCCAATGAGTCCTTGATATTTTGTCATTTTCAGCCAATTTTCTGGATTTTTGAAAATTTCACTTTTTTGTGAAAATATCCACTAAATGAGGGAATAATATGTGTGAGGGTACCCCAGGAGAGTTCCAAATGTGTGTGGGTAGAATATATATCCCACAGGGGTAAAATTGAACAAAGTTGAAAAAATTTTTTTTTTGGACTTAGTCATTTTTCCGGCGTTTATCATACTTTCAGATAGGGGAAATGTCAGTGAGCATTCCGATTTCAGTTCCAGAGCAATTCGCCCAATGAAACCTTGATATTTCGTCGTTTTCAGCCAATTTTCAGGATTTTTGAAAATTTCACTTTTTTTGTGAAAATATCCACTAAATGAGGAAATAATATGTTTGAGGGTACCCCAGGAGAGTTCCAAATGTGTGTGGGTAGAATATATATCCCACAGGGGTAAAATTGAAAAAAGTTGAAAAAAATTTTTTTTTTTGGACTTAGTCATTTTTCCGGCATTTATCAGACTTTCAGATAGGGGAAATGTCAGTCAGCATTCTCATTTCAGTTCCATAGCGATTCGCCCAATGAGTCCTTGATATTTCGTCGTTTTCAGCCAATTTTCTGGATTTTTGAAAATTTCACTTTTTTGTGAAAATATCCACTAAATGAGGGAATAATATGTGTGAGGGTACCCCAGGAGAGTTCCAAATGTGTGTGGGTAGAATATATATCCCATAGGGTTAAAATTGAAAAAAGTTTAAAAAAATTTTTTTTTTATACTTATTCATTTTTCCGGTGTTTATCAGACTTTCAGATAGGGGAAATGTCAGTGAGAATTCTGATTTCAGTTCCACAGCGATTCGCCCAATGAGTCCTTGATATTTAGTCGTTTTTAGCCAATTTTCTGGATTTTTTAAAATGTCACTTTTTTGTGATAATATCCACTAAATGAGGGAATAATATGTGTGAGGGTACCCCAGGAGAGTTCCAAATGTGTGTGGGTAGAATATATATCCCATAGGGTTAAAATTGAAAAAAGTTTAAAAAAATTTTTTTTTTATACTTATTCATTTTTCCGGCGTTTTTCAGACTTTCAGATAGGGTAAATGTCAGTGAGCGTTCCGATTTCAGTTCCAGAGCGATTCGCCCAATGAGTCCTTGATATTTCGTCGTTTTCAGCCAATTTTCTGGATTTTTGAAAATTTCACTTTTTTGTGAAAATATCCACTAAATGAGGGAATAATATGTGTGAGGGTACCCCAGGAGAGTTCCAAATGTGTGTGGGTAGAATATATATCCCTTAGGGTTAAAATTGAAAAAAGTTGAAAAAAATTTTTTTTTTGGACTTAGTCATTTTTCCGGCATTTATCAGACTTTCAGATAGGGGAAATGTCAGTCAGCATTCTCATTTCAGTTCCATAGCGATTCGCCCAATGAGTCCTTGATATTTAGTAGTTTTCAGCCAATTTTCTGGATTTTTGAAAATTTCACTTTTTTGTGATAATATCCACTAAATGAGGGAATAAAATGTGTGTGGGTAGAATATATATCCCACGGGGGTAAAATTGAAAAAAGTTGAAAAAAATTTTTTTTTTTGGACTTAGTCATTTTTCTGGCATTTATCAGACTTTCAGATAGGGGAAATGTCAGTCAGCATTCTCATTTCAGTTCCATAGCGATTCGCCCAATGAGTCCTTGATATTTCGTCGTTTTCAGCCAATTTTCTGGATTTTTGAAAATTTCACTTTTTTGTGAAAATATCCACTAAATGAGGGAATAATATGTGTGAGGGTACCCCAGGAGAGTTCCAAATGTGTGTGGGTAGAATATATATCCCATAGGGTTAAAATTGAAAAAAGTTTAAAAAAATTTTTTTTTTATACTTATTCATTTTTCCGGTGTTTATCAGACTTTCAGATAGGGGAAATGTCAGTGAGAATTCTGATTTCAGTTCCAGAGCGATTCGCCCAATGAGTCCTTGATATTTAGTCGTTTTTAGCCAATTTTCTGGATTTTTTAAAATGTCACTTTTTTGTGATAATATCCACTAAATGAGGGAATAATATGTGTGAGGGTACCCCAGGAGAGTTCCAAATGTGTGTGGGTAGAATATATATCCCATAGGGTTAAAATTGAATAAAAGTTTAAAAAAAAATTTTTTTTATACTTATTCATTTTTCCGGCGTTTTTCAGACTTTCAGATAGGGTAAATGTCAGTGAGCGTTCCGATTTCAGTTCCAGAGCGATTCGCCCAATGAGTCCTTGATATTTCGTCGTTTTCAGCCAATTTTCTGGATTTTTGAAAATTTCACTTTTTTGTGAAAATATCCACTAAATGAGGGAATAATATGTGTGAGGGTATCCCAGGAGAGTTCCAAATGTGTGTGGGTAGAATATATATCCCATAGGGTTAAAATTGAAAAAAGTTTAAAAAAAAATTTTTTTTAGACTTATTCATTTTTCCGGCGTTTATCAGACTTTCAGATAGGGTAAATGTCAGTGAGCATTCCGATTTCAGTTCCAGAGCGATTCGCCCAATGAGTCCTTGATATTTTGTCATTTTCAGCCAATTTTCTGGATTTTTGAAAATTTCACTTTTTTGTGAAAATATCCACTAAATGAGGGAATAATATGTGTGAGGGTACCCCAGGAGAGTTCCAAATGTGTGTGGGTAGAATATATATCCCACAGGGGTAAAATTGAACAAAGTTGAAAAAAATTTTTTTTTGGACTTAGTCATTTTTCCGGCGTTTATCATACTTTCAGATAGGGGAAATGTCAGTGAGCATTCCGATTTCAGTTCCAGAGCAATTCGCCCAATGAAACCTTGATATTTCGTCGTTTTCAGCCAATTTTCTGGATTTTTGAAAATTTCACTTTTTTGTGAAAATATCCACTAAATGAGGGAATAATATGTGTGAGGCTACCACAGGAGAGTTCCAAATGTGTGTGAGTAGAATATATATCCCACGGGGATAAAATTGAAAAAAGTCTAAAAAAATTTTTTTTTGGACTTAGTCATTTTTCCGGCGTTTATCAGACTTTCAGATAGGGGAAATGTCAGAGAACATTCCGATTTCAGTTCCAGAGGGATTCGCCCAATGAGTCCTTGATATTTAGTCATTTTCAGCCAATTTTCTGGATTTTTGAAAATGTCACTTTTTTGTGATAATATCCACTAAATGAGGGAATAATATGTGTGAGGGTACCCCAGGAGAGTTCCAAATGTGTGTGGGTAGAATATATATCCCACGGGGGTAAAATTGAAAAAAGTTTTAAAAAAAATTTTTTTGGACTTAGTCTTTTTTCCAGCGTTTATCAGACTTTCAGATAGGGGAAATGTCAGTGAACATTCCCATTTCAGTTCCAGAGCGATTCGCCCAATGAGTCCATGATATTTAGTCGTTTTCAGCCAACTTTCTGGATTTTTGAAAATTTCACTTTTTTGTGAAAATATCCACTAAATGAGGGAATAATATGTGTGAGGGTACCCCAGGAGAGTTCCAAATGTGTGTGGGTAGAATATATATCCCACGGGGGTAAAATTGAAAAAAGTTGAAAAATTTTTTTTTTCGGACTTAGTAATTTTTCTGGCGTTTATCAGACTTTCAGATAGGGGAAATGTCAGTAAACATTCCGAATTCCGTTCCAGAGCAATTCGCCCAATGAGTCCTTGATATTTCATCGTTTTCAGCCAATTTTCTGGATTTTTGAAAATTTGACTTTTTTGTGAAAATATCCACTAAATGAGGGAATAATATGTTTGAGGGTACCCCAGGAGAGTTCCAAATGTGTGTGCGTAGAATATATATCCCATAGGGTTAAAATTGAACAAAGTTTAAAAAAAATAATTTTTTATACTTATGTATTTTTCCGGCGTTTATCAGACTTTCAGATAGGGGAAATGTCAGTGAACATTCCCATTTCAGTTCCAGAGCGATTCGCCCAATGAGTCCATGATATTTAGTCGTTTTCAGCCAACTTTCTGGATTTTTGAAAATGTCACTTTTTTGTGAAAATATCCACTAAATGAGGGAATAATATGTATGAGGGTACCCCAGGAGAGTTCCAAATGTGTGTGGGTAGAATATATATCCCACGGGGGTAAAATTGAAAAAAGTTGAAAAAATTTTTTTTTCGGACTTAGTAATTTTTCTGGCGTTTATCAGACTTTCAGATAGGGCAAATGTCAGTGAACATTCCGATTTCAGTTCCAGAGCGATTCGCTCAATGAGTCCTTGATATTTAGTCGTTTTCAGCCAATTTTCTGGATTTTTGAAAATTTCATTTTTTTGTGAAAATATCCACTAAATGAGGGAATAATATGTGTGAGGGTACCCCAGGAGAGTTCCAAATGTGTGTGGGTAGAATATATATCCCACAGGGGTAAAATTGAAAAAAGTTGAAAAAAATTTTTTTTTCGACTTAAGTCATTTTTCCAGCGTTTATCAGACTTTCAGATAGGGGAAATGTCAGTGAACATTCCGATTTCAGTTCCAGAGCGATTCGCCCAATGAGTCCTTGATATTTAGTCGTTTTCAGCCAATTTTCTGGATTTTTGAAAATGTCACTTTTTTGTGAAAATATCCACTAAATGAGGGAATAATATGTGTGAGGGTACCCCAGGAGAGTTCCAAATGTGTGTGGGTAAAATATATATCCCACGGGGGTAAAATTGAAAAAAGTTTTAAAAAAAATTTTTTTGGACTTAGTCTTTTTTCCAGCGTTTATCAGACTTTCAGATAGGGGAAATGTCAGTGAACATTCCCATTTCAGTTCCAGAGCGATTCGCCCAATGAGTCCTTGATATTTAGTCGTTTTCAGCCAATTTTCTGGATTTTTGAAAATGTCACTTTTTTGTGAAAATATCCACTAAATGAGGGAATAATATGTGTGAGGGTACCCCAGGAGAGTTCCAAATGTGTGTGGGTAGAATATATATCCCACGGGGGTAAAATTGAAAAAAGTTGAAAAAATTTTTTTTTCGGACTTAGTAATTTTTCTGGCGTTTATCAGACTTTCAGATAGGGGAAATGTCAGTGAGCATTCTGATTTCAGTTCCAGAGCGATTCGCCCAATGAGTCCTTGATATTTAGTCATTTTCAGCCAATTTTCTGGATTTTTGAAAATGTCACTTTTTTGTGAAAATATCCACTAAATGAGGGAATAATATGTGTGAGGGTACCCCAGGAGAGTTCCAAATGTGTGTGGGTAGAATATATATCCCACGGGGATAAAATTGAAAAAAGTTTAAAAAAAATTTTTTTTTATACTTATTCATTTTTCCAGCGTTTATCAGACTTTCAGATAGGGGAAATGTCAGTGAACATTCCGATTTCAGTTCCAGAGCGATTCGCCCAATGAGTCCTTGATATTTCGTCGTTTTCAGCCAATTTTCTGGATTTTTGAAAATTTCACTTTTTTGTGAAAATATCCACTAAATGAGGGAATAATATGTGTGAGGGTATCCCAGGAGAGTTCCAAATGTGTGTGGGTAGAATATATATCCCATACGGTTAAAATTGATAAAAGTTTAAAAAAAAATTTTTTTTATACTTATTCATTTTTCCGGCGTTTATCAGACTTTCAGATAGGGTAAATGTCAGTGAGCATTCCGATTTCAGTTCCAGAGCGATTCGCCCAATGAGTCCTTGATATTTTGTCATTTTCAGCCAATTTTCTGGATTTTTGAAAATTTCACTTTTTTGTGAAAATATCCACTAAATGAGGGAATAATATGTGTGAGGGTACCCCAGGAGAGTTCCAAATGTGTGTGGGTAGAATATATATCCCACAGGGGTAAAATTGAACAAAGTTGAAAAATTTTTTTTTTTGGACTTAGTCATTTTTCCGGCGTTTATCATACTTTCAGATAGGGGAAATGTCAGTGAGCATTCCGATTTCAGTTCCAGAGCAATTCGCCCAATGAAACCTTGATATTTCGTCGTTTTCAGCCAATTTGTTGGATTTTTGAAAATTTCACTTTTTTGTGAAAATATCCACTAAATGAGGGAATAATATGTTTGAGGGTACCCCAGGAGAGTTCCAAATGTGTGTGGGTAGAATATATATCCCTTAGGGTTAAAATTGAAAAAAGTTGAAAAAAAATTTTTTTTTTGGACTTAGTCATTTTTCCGGCGTTTATCAGACTTTCAGATAGGGGAAATGTCAGTCAGCATTCTCATTTCAGTTCCATAGCGATTCGCCCAATGAGTCCTTGATATTTCGTCGTTTTCAGCCAATTTTCTGGATTTTTGAAAATTTGACTTTTTTGTGAAAATATCCACTAAATGAGGGAATAATATGTGTGAGGGTACCCCAGGAGAGTTCCAAATGTGTGTGCGTAGAATATATATCCCATAGGGTTAAAATTGAACAAAGTTTAAAAAAAATAATTTTTTATACTTATGTATTTTTCCGGCGTTTATCAGACTTTCAGATAGGGGAAATGTCAGTGAGCATTCTGATTTCAGTTCCAGAGCGATTCGCCCAATGAGTCCTTGATATTTAGTCGTTTTCAGCCAATTTTCTGGATTTTTGAAAATTTCACTTTTTTGTGAAACTATCCACTAAATGAGGGAATAATATGTGTGAGGGTACCCCAGGAGAGTTCCAAATGTGTGTGAGTAGAATATATATCCCACGGGGATAAAATTGAAAAAAGTCTAAAAAAATTTTTTTTTGGACTTAGTCATTTTTCCGGCGTTTATCAGACTTTCAGATAGGGGAAATGTCAGAGAACATTCCGATTTCAGTTCCAGAGCGATTCGCCCAATGAGTCCTTGATATTTAGTCATTTTCAGCCAATTTTCTGGATTTTTGAAAATGTCACTTTTTTGTGATAATATCCACTAAATGAGGGAATAATATGTGCGAGGGTACCCCAGGAGAGTTCCAAATGTGTGTGGGTAGAATATATATCCCACGGGGGTAAAATTGAAAAAAGTTTTAAAAAAAATTTTTTTGGACTTCTCTTTTTTCCAGCGTTTATCAGACTTTCAGATAGGGGAAATGTCAGTGAGCATTCCGATTTCAGTTCCAGAGCGATTCGCCCAATGAGTCCTTGATATTTCGTCGTTTTCAGCCAATTTTCTGGATTTTTGAAAATGTCACTTTTTTGTGAAAATATACACTAAATGAGGGAATAATATGTGTGAGGGTACCCCAGGAGAGTTCCAAATGTGTGTGGGTAGAATATATATCCCACGGGGGTAAAATTGAAAAAAAATTTTTAAAAAATTTTTTGGGACTTAGTCTTTTTTCCGGCGTTTATCAGACTTTCAGATAGGGGAAATGTCAGTGAACATTCCCATTTCAGTTCCAGAGCGATTCGCCCAATGAGTCCATGATATTTAGTCGTTTTCAGCCAACTTTCTGGATTTTTGAAAATGTCACTTTTTTGTGAAAATATCCACTAAATGAGGGAATAATATGTGTGAGGGTACCCCAGGAGAGTTCCAAATGTGTGTGGGTAGAATATATATCCCACGGGGATAAAATTGAAAAAAGTCGAAAAAAATTTTTTTTTGGACTTAGTCATTTTTCTGGCGTTTATCAGACTTTCAGATAGGGGAAATGTCATTAAACATTCCGAATTCAGTTCCAGAGCAATTCGCCCAATGAGTCCTTGATATTTCGTCGTTTTCAGCCAATTTTCTGGATTTTTGAAAATTTGACTTTTTTGTGAAAATATCCACTAAATGAGGGAATAATATGTGTGAGGGTACCACAGGAGAGTTCCAAATGTGTGTGCGTAGAATATATATCCCATAGGGTTAAAATTGAACAAAGTTTAAAAAAAATAATTTTTTATACTTATGTATTTTTCCGGCGTTTATCAGACTTTCAGATAGGGGAAATGTCAGTGAGCATTCTGATTTCAGTTCCAGAGCGATTCGCCCATTGAGTCCTTGATATTTAGTCGTTTTCAGCCAATTTTCTGGATTTTTGAAAATTTCACTTTTTTGTGAAAATATCCACTAAATGAGGGAATAATATGTGTGAGGGTACCCCAGGAGAGTTCCAAATGTGTGTGGGTAGAATATATATCCCACGGGGGTAAAATTGAAAAAAGTTTTAAAAAAAGTTTTTTTGGACTTAGTCTTTTTTCCAGCGTTTATCAGACTTTCAGATAGGGGAAATGTCAGTGAACATTCCCATTTCAGTTCCAGAGCGATTCGCCCAATGAGTCCTTGATATTTAGTCGTTTTCAGCCAATTTTCTGGATTTTTGAAAATGTCACTTTTTTGTGAAAATATCCACTAAATGAGGGAATAATATGTGTGAGGGTACCCCAGGAGAGTTCCAAATGTGTGTGGGTAGAATATATATCCCACGGGGATAAAATTGAAAAAAGTTGAAAAATTTTTTTTTTCGGACTTAGTAATTTTTCTGGCGTTTATCAGACTTTCAGATAGGGGAAATGTCAGTGAGCATTCCGATTTCAGTTCCAGAGCGATTCGCCCAATGAGTCCTTGATATCTCGTCGTTTTCAGCCAATTTTCTGGATTTTTGAAAATTTCACTTTTTTGTGAAAATATCCACTAAATGAGGGAATAATATGTGTGAGGGTACCCCAGGAGAGTTCCAAATGTGTGTGGGTAGAATATATATCCCAAGGGGGTAAAATTGAAAAAAAAAATTTTTTGGACTTAGTCATTTTTCCGGCGTTTATCAGACTTTCAGATAGGGCAAATGTCAGTGAACATTCCGATTTCAGTTCCAGAGCGATTCGCTCAAGGAGTCCTTGATATTTAGTCGTTTTCAGCCAATTTTCTGGATTTTTGAAAATTTCACTTTTTTGTGAAAATATCCACTAAATGAGGGAATAATATGTGTGAGGGTACCCCAGGAGAGTTCCAAATGCGTGTGGGTAGAATATATATCCCACGGGGGTAAAATTGAAAAAATTTTTTAAAAAATTTTTTTGGGACTTAGTCTTTTTTCCGGCGTTTATCATACTTTCAGATAGGGGAAATGTCAGTGAACATTCCCATTTCAGTTCCAGAGCGATTCGCCCAATGAGTCCATGATATTTAGTCGTTTTCAGCCAACTTTCTGGATTTTTGAAAATGTCACTTTTTTGTGAAAATATCCACTAAATGAGGGAATAATATGTGTGAGGGTACCACAGGAGAGTTCCAAATGTGTGTGGGTAGAATATATATCCCACGGGGGTAAAATTGAAAAAAGTTGAAAAATTTTTTTTTTCGGACTTAGTAATTTTTCTGGCGTTTATCAGACTTTCAGATAGGGCAAATGTCAGTGAACATTCCGATTTCAGTTCCAGAGCGATTCGCTCAATGAGTCCTTGATATTTAGTCGTTTTCAGCCAATTTTCTGGATTTTTGAAAATTAGACTTTTTTGTGAAAATATCCACTAAATGAGGGAATAATATGTGTGAGGGTACCCCAGGAGAGTTCCAAATGTGTGTGCGTAGAATATATATCCCATAGGGTTAAAATTGAACAAGGTTTAAAAAAAATAATTTTTTATACTTATGTATTTTTCCGGCGTTTATCAGACTTTCAGATAGGGGAAATGTCAGTGAGCATTCTGATTTCAGTTCCAGAGCGATTCGCCCAATGAGTCCTTGATATTTAGTCGTTTTCAGCCAATTTTCTGGATTTTTGAAAATTTCACTTTTTTGTGAAAATATCCACTAAATGAGGGAATAATATGTTTGAGGGTACCCCAGGAGAGTTCCAAATGTGTGTGGGTAGAATATATATCCCACAGGGGTAAAATTGAAAAAAGTTGAAAAAAATTTTTTTTTTGGACTTAAGTCATTTTTCCAGCGTTTATCAGACTTTCAGATAGGGGAAATGTCAGTGAACATTCCGATTTCAGTTCCAGAGCGATTCGCCCAATGAGTCCTTGATATTTAGTCGTTTTCAGCCAATTTTCTGGATTTTTGAAAATGTCACTTTTTTGTGAAAATATCCACTAAATGAGGGAATAATATGTGTGAGGGTACCCCAGGAGAGTTCCAAATGTGTGTGGGTAGAATATATATCCCAAGGGGGTAAAATTGAAAAAAAAAATTTTTTGGACTTAGTCATTTTTCCGGCGTTTATCAGACTTTCAGATAGGGCAAATGTCAGTGAACATTCCGATTTCAGTTCCAGAGCGATTCGCTCAATGAGTCCTTGATATTTAGTCGTTTTCAGCCAATTTTCTGGATTTTTGAAAATTTCATTTTTTTGTGAAAATATCCACTAAATGAGGGAATAATATGTGTGAGGGTACCCCAGGAGAGTTCCAAATGTGTGTGGGTAGAATATATATCCCACGGGGATAAAATTGAAAAAAGTTGAAAAAAATTTTTTTTTTAAACTTATTCATTTTTCCAGCGTTTATCAGACTTTCAGATAGGGTAAATGTCAGTGAGCGTTCCGATTTCAGTTCCAGAGCGACTCGCCCAATGACTCCTTGATATTTCGTCGTTTTCAGCCAATTTTCTGGATTTTTGAAAATTTCACTTTTTTGTGAAAATATCCACTAAATGAGGGAATAATATGTGTGAGGGTATCCCAGGAGAGTTCCAAATGTGTGTGGGTAGAATATATATCCCATAGGGTTAAAATTGAAAAAAGTTTTAAAAAAAATTTTTTTTATACTTATTCATTTTTCCGGCGTTTATCAGACTTTCAGATAGGGTAAATGTCAGTGAGCATTCCGATTTCAGTTCCAGAGCGATTCGCCCAATGAGTCCTTGATATTTTGTCATTTTCAGCCAATTTTCTGGATTTTTGAAAATTTCACTTTTTTGTGAAAATATCCACTAAATGAGGGAATAATATGTGTGAGGGTACCCCAGGAGAGTTCCAAATGTGTGTGGGTAGAATATATATCCCATAGGGTTAAAATTGAACAAAGTTTTAAAAAAAATTTTTTTATACTTATTCATTTTTCCGGCGTTTATCAGACTTTCAGATAGGGTAAATGTCAGTGAGCATTCCGATTTCAGTTCCAGAGCGATTCGCCCAATGAGTCCTTGATATTTAGTCGTTTTCAGCCAATTTTCTGGATTTTTGAAAATGTCACTTTTTTGTGAAAATATCCACTAAATGAGGGAATAATATGTGTGAGGGTACCCCAGGAGAGTTCCAAATGTGTGTGGGTAGAATATATATCCCACGGGGATAAAATTGAAAAAAGTTTAAAAAAAATTTTTTTTTATACTTATTCATTTTTCCAGCGTTTATCAGACTTTCAGATAGGGTAAATGTCAGTGAGCATTCCGATTTCAGTTCCAGAGCGATTCGCCCAATGAGTCCTTGATATTTTGTCATTTTCAGCCAATTTTTTGGATTTTTGAAAATTTCACTTTTTTGTGAAAATATCCACTAAATGAGGGAATAATATGTGTGAGGGTACCCCAGGAGAGTTCCAAATGTGTGTGGGTAGAATATATATCCCACAGGGCTAAAATTGAACAAAGTTGAAAAAATTTTTTTTTTGGACTTAGTCATTTTTCCGGCGTTTATCATACTTTCAGATAGGGGAAATGTCAGTGAGCATTCCGATTTCAGATCCAGAGCAATTCGCCCAATGAAACCTTGATATTTCGTCGTTTTCAGCCAATTTTCTGGATTTTTGAAAATTTCACTTTTTTGTGAAAATATCCACTAAATGAGGGAATAATATGTTTGAGGGTACCCCAGGAGAGTTCCAAATGTGTGTGGGTAGAATATATATCCCTTAGGGTTAAAATTGAAAAAAGTTGAAAAAAAATTTTTTTTTTGGACTTAGTCATTTTTCCGGCGTTTATCAGACTTTCAGATAGGGGAAATGTCAGTCAGCATTCTCATTTCAGTTCCATAGCGATTCGCCCAATGAGTCCTTGATATTTAGTAGTTTTCAGCCAATTTTCTGGATTTTTGAAAATTTCACTTTTTTGTGATAATATCCACTAAATGAGGGAATAATATGTGTGAGGGTACCCCAGGAGAGTTCCAAATGTGTGTGGGTAGAATATATATCCCACGGGGATAAAATTGAAAAAAGTCGAAAAAATTTTTTTTTTGGACTTAGTCATTTTTCTGGCGTTTATCAGACTTTCAGATAGGGGAAATGTCAGTAAACATTCCGAATTCAGTTCCAGAGCAATTCGCCCAATGAGTCCTTGATATTTCGTCGTTTTCAGCCAATTTTCTGGATTTTTGAAAATTAGACTTTTTTGTGAAAATATCCACTAAATGAGGGAATAATATGTGTGAGGGTACCCCAGGAGAGTTCCAAATGTGTGTGCGTAGAATATATATCCCATAGGGTTAAAATTGAACAAAGTTTAAAAAAAATAATTTTTTATACTTATGTATTTTTCCGGCGTTTATCAGACTTTCAGATAGGGGAAATGTCAGTGAGCATTCTGATTTCAGTTCCAGAGCGATTCGCCCAATGAGTCCTTGATATTTAGTCGTTTTCAGCCAATTTTCTGGATTTTTGAAAATTTCACTTTTTTGTGAAAATATCCACTAAATGAGGGAATAATATGTTTGAGGGTACCCCAGGAGAGTTCCAAATGTGTGTGGGTAGAATATATATCCCACAGGGGTAAAATTGAAAAAAGTTGAAAAAAATTTTTTTTTTGGACTTAAGTCATTTTTCCAGCGTTTATCAGACTTTCAGATAGGGGAAATGTCAGTGAACATTCCGATTTCAGTTCCAGAGCGATTCGCCCAATGAGTCCTTGATATTTAGTCGTTTTCAGCCAATTTTCTGGATTTTTGAAAATGTCACTTTTTTGTGAAAATATCCACTAAATGAGGGAATAATATGTGTGAGGGTACCCCAGGAGAGTTCCAAATGTGTGTGGGTAGAATATATATCCCAAGGGGGTAAAATTGAAAAAAAAAATTTTTTGGACTTAGTCATTTTTCCGGCGTTTATCAGACTTTCAGATAGGGCAAATGTCAGTGAACATTCCGATTTCAGTTCCAGAGCGATTCGCTCAATGAGTCCTTGATATTTAGTCGTTTTCA
This sequence comes from Phyllobates terribilis, assembly GCF_046119375.1. Lineage (NCBI taxonomy): Eukaryota > Metazoa > Chordata > Amphibia > Anura > Dendrobatidae > Phyllobates > Phyllobates terribilis. The sequence continues at coordinate 233,592,648 of NW_027362768.1, read as the reverse complement.
GCCAATTTTCTGGATTTTTGAAAATTTCATTTTTTTGTGAAAATATCCACTAAATGAGGGAATAATATGTGTGAGGGTACCCCAGGAGAGTTCCAAATGTGTGTGGGTAGAATATATATCCCACGGGGATAAAATTGAAAAAAGTTTAAAAAAATTTTTTTTTTATACTTATTCATTTTTCCAGCGTTTATCAGACTTTCAGATAGGGTAAATGTCAGTGAGCGTTCCGATTTCAGTTCCAGAGCGACTCGCCCAATGACTCCTTGATATTTCGTCGTTTTCAGCCAATTTTCTGGATTTTTGAAAATTTCACTTTTTTGTGAAAATATCCACTAAATGAGGGAATAATATGTGTGAGGGTATCCCAGGAGAGTTCCAAATGTGTGTGGGTAGAATATATATCCCATAGGGTTAAAATTGAAAAAAGTTAAAAAAAAAATTTTTTTTATACTTATTCATTTTTCCGGCGTTTATCAGACTTTCAGATAGGGTAAATGTCAGTGAGCATTCCGATTTCAGTTCCAGAGCGATTCGCCCAATGAGTCCTTGATATTTTGTCATTTTCAGCCAATTTTCTGGATTTTTGAAAATTTCACTTTTTTGTGAAAATATCCACTAAATGAGGGAATAATATGTGTGAGGGTACCCCAGGAGAGTTCCAAATGTGTGTGGGTAGAATATATATCCCATAGGGTTAAAATTGAACAAAGTTTTAAAAAAAATTTTTTTATACTTATTCATTTTTCCGGCGTTTATCAGACTTTCAGATAGGGTAAATGTCAGTGAGCATTCCGATTTCAGTTCCAGAGTGATTCGCCCAATGAGTCCTTGATATTTCGTCGTTTTCAGCCAATTTTCTGGATTTTTGAAAATTTGACTTTTTTGTGAAAATATCCACTAAATGAGGGAATAATATGTGTGAGGGTACCCCAGGAGAGTTCCAAATGTGTGTGCGTAGAATATATATCCCATAGGGTTAAAATTGAACAAAGTTTAAAAAAAATAATTTTTTATACTTATGTATTTTTCCGGCGTTTATCAGACTTTCAGATAGGGGAAATGTCAGTGAGCATTCTGATTTCAGTTCCAGAGCGATTCGCCCAATGAGTCCTTGATATTTAGTCGTTTTCAGCCAATTTTCTGGATTTTTGAAAATTTCACTTTTTTGTGAAACTATCCACTAAATGAGGGAATAATATGTGTGAGGCTACCCCAGGAGAGTTCCAAATGTGTGTGAGTAGAATATATATCCCACGGGGATAAAATTGAAAAAAGTCTAAAAAAATTTTTTTTTGGACTTAGTCATTTTTCCGGCGTTTATCAGACTTTCAGATAGGGGAAATGTCAGAGAACATTCCGATTTCAGTTCCAGAGCGATTCGCCCAATGAGTCCTTGATATTTAGTCATTTTCAGCCAATTTTCTGGATTTTTGAAAATGTCACTTTTTTGTGATAATATCCACTAAATGAGGGAATAATATGTGTGAGGGTACCCCAGGAGAGTTCCAAATGTGTGTGGGTAGAATATATATCCCACGGGGGTAAAATTGAAAAAAGTTTTAAAAAAAATTTTTTTGGACTTAGTCTTTTTTCCAGCGTTTATCAGACTTTCAGATAGGGGAAATGTCAGTGAACATTCCCATTTCATTTCCAGAGCGATTCGCCCAATGAGTCCTTGATATTTAGTCGTTTTCAGCCAATTTTCTGGATTTTTGAAAATGTCACTTTTTTGTGAAAATATCCACTAAATGAGGGAATAATATGTGTGAGGGTACCCCAGGAGAGTTCCAAATGTGTGTGGGTAGAATATATATCCCACGGGGGTAAAATTGAAAAAAGTTGAAAAATTTTTTTTTTCGGACTTAGTAATTTTTCTGGCGTTTATCAGACTTTCAGATAGGGGAAATGTCAGTGAGCATTCTGATTTCAGTTCCAGAGCGATTCGCCCAATGAGTCCTTGATATTTAGTCATTTTCAGCCAATTTTCTGGATTTTTGAAAATGTCACTTTTTTGTGAAAATATCCACTAAATGAGGGAATAATATGTGTGAGGGTACCCCAGGAGAGTTCCAAATGTGTGTGGGTAGAATATATATCACACGGGGATAAAATTGAAAAAAGTTGAAAAAAATTTTTTTTGGACTTAGTCATTTTTCCGGCGTTTATCAGACTTTCAGATAGGGGAAATGTCAGTGAGCATTCCGATTTCAGTTCCAGAGCGATTCGCCCAATGAGTCCTTGATTTTTTGACGTTTTCAGCCAATTTTCTGGAGTTTTGAAAATTTCACTTTTTTGTGAAAATATCCACTAAATGAGGGAATAATATGTGTGAGTGCACCCCAGGATAGTTCCAAATGTGTGTGGGTAGAATATATATCCCACAGGGGTAAAATTGAACAAAGTTGAAATTTTTTTTTTTCGGACTTAGTCATTTTTCCGGCGTTTATCAGACTTTCAGATAGGGGAAATGTCAGTGAACATTCCGATTTCAGTTCCAGAGCGATTCGCCCAATTTGTCCTTGATATTTAGTCGTTTTCAGCCAATTTTCTGGATTTTTGAAAATGTCACTTTTTTGTGAAAATATCCACTAAATGAGGGAATAATATGTGTGAGGGTACCCCAGGAGAGTTCCAAATGTGTGTGGGTAGAATATATATCCCATAGGATTAAAATTGAACAAAGTTTAAAAAAAAAATTTTTTATACTTGTTTATTTTTCCGGCGTTTATCAGACTTTCAGATAGGGGAAATGTCAGTGAGCATTCTGATTTCAGTTCCAGAGCGATTCGCCCAATGAGTCCTTGATTTTTTGACGTTTTCAGCCAATTTTCTGGATTTTTGAAAATGTCACTTTTTTGTGAAAATATCCACTAAATGAGGGGATAATATGTGTGAGGGTACCCAAGGAGAGTTCCAAATGTGTGTGGGTAGAATATATATCCCATAGGGTTAAAATTGAACAAAGTTTAAAAAAAATTTTTTTTTATACTTATTTATTTTTCCGGCGTTTATCAGACTTTCAGATAGGGGAAATGTCAGTGAGCATTCTGATTTCAGTTCCAGAGCGATTCGCCCAATGAGTCCTTGATATTTAGTCGTTTTCAGCCAATTTTCTGGATTTTTGAAAATTTCACTTTTTTGTGAAAATATCCACTAAATGAGAGAATAATATGTGTGAGGGTACCCCAGGAGAGTTCCAAATGTTTGTGGGTAGAATATATATCCCACGGGGGTAAAATTGAAAAAAGTTGAAAAAAAATTTTTTTTTGGACTTGGTCATTTTTCCAGCGTTTATCAGACTTTCAGATAGGGGAAATGTCAGTGAGCATTCTGATTTCAGTTCCAGAGCGATTCGCCCAATGAGTCCTTGATATTTAGTCGTTTTCAGCCAATTTTCTGGATTTTTGAAAATTTCATTTTTTTGTGAAAATATCCACTAAATGAGGGAATAATATGTGTGAGGGTACCCCAGGACAGTTCCAAATGTGTGTGGGTAGAATATATATCCCAAGGGGGTAAAATTGAAAAAAAAAATTTTTTGGACTTAGTCATTTTTCCGGCGTTTATCAGACTTTCAGATAGGGCAAATGTCAGTGAACATTCCGATTTCAGTTCCAGAGCGATTCGCTCAATGAGTCCTTGATATTTAGTCGTTTTCAGCCAATTTTCTGGATTTTTGAAAATTTCATTTTTTTGTGAAAATATCCACTAAATGAGGGAATAATATGTGTGAGGGTACCCCAGGAGAGTTCCAAATGTGTGTGGGTAGAATATATATCCCACGGGGGTAAAATTGAAAAAAGTTGAAAATTTTTTTTTTTCGGACTTAGTAATTTTTCTGGCGTTATCAGACTTTCAGATAGGGGAAATGTCAGTGAGCATTCTGATTTCAGTTCCAGAGCGATTCGCCCAATGAGTCCTTGATATTTAGTCATTTTCAGCCAATTTTCTGGATTTTTGAAAATGTCACTTTTTTGTGAAAATATCCACTAAATGAGGGAATAATATGTGTGAGGGTACCCCAGGAGAGTTCCAAATGTGTGTGGGTAGAATATATATCACACGGGGATAAAATTGAAAAAAGTTGAAAAAAATTTTTTTTGGACTTAGTTATTTTTCCGGCGTTTATCAGACTTTCAGATAGGGGAAATGTCAGTGAGCATTCCGATTTCAGTTCCAGAGCGATTCGCCCAATGAGTCCTTGATTTTTTGACGTTTTCAGCCAATTTTCTGGATTTTTGAAAATTTCACTTTTTTGTGAAAATATCCACTAAATGAGGGAATAATATGTGTGAGTGCACCCCAGAATAGTTCCAAATGTGTGTGGGTAGAATATATATCCCACAGGGGTAAAATTGAACAAAGTTGAAATTTTTTTTTTTCGGACTTAGTCATTTTTCCGGCGTTTATCAGACTTTCAGATAGGGGAAATGTCAGTGAACATTCCGATTTCAGTTCCAGAGCGATTCGCCCAATTTGTCCTTGATATTTAGTCGTTTTCAGCCAATTTTCTGGATTTTTGAAAATGTCACTTTTTTGTGAAAATATCCACTAAATGAGGGAATAATATGTGTGAGGGTACCCCAGGAGAGTTCCAAATGTGTGTGGGTAGAATATATATCCCTTAGGGTTAAAATTGAAAAAAGTTGAAAAAAATTTTTTTTTTTGAACTTAGTCATTTTTCCGGCGTTTATCAGACTTTCAGATAGGGGAAATGTCAGTCAGCATTCTCATTTCAGTTCCATAGCGATTCGCCCAATGAGTCCTTGATATTTAGTAGTTTTCAGCCAATTTTCTGGATTTTTGAAAATTTCACTTTTTTGTGATAATATCCACTAAATGAGGGAATAATATGTGTGAGGGTACCCCAGGAGAGTTCCAAATGTGTGTGGGTAGAATATATATCCCACGGGGATAAAATTGAAAAAAGTCGAAAAAATTTTTTTTATGGACTTAGTCATTTTTCTGGCGTTTATCAGACTTTCAGATAGGGGAAATGTCAGTAAACATTCCGAATTCAGTTCCAGAGCAATTCGCCCAATGAGTCCTTGATATTTCGTCGTTTTCAGCCAATTTTCTGGATTTTTGAAAATTTGACTTTTTTGTGAAAATATCCACTAAATGAGGGAATAATATGTGTGAGGGTACCCCAGGAGAGTTCCAAATGTGTGTGCGTAGAATATATATCCCATAGGGTTAAAATTGAACAAAGTTTAAAAAAAATAATTTTTTATACTTATGTATTTTTCCGGCGTTTATCAGACTTTCAGATAGGGGAAATGTCAGTGAACATTCCCATTTCAGTTCCAGAGCGATTCGCCCAATAAGTCCTTGATATTTAGTCGTTTTCAGCCAATTTTCTGGATTTTTGAAAATTTCACTTTTTTGTGAAAATATCCACTAAATGAGGGAATAATATGTGTGAGGGTACCCCAGGAGAGTTCCAAATGTGTGTGGGTAGAATATATATCCCACGGGGGTAAAATTGAAAAAAGTTGAAAAATTTTTTTTTTCGGACTTAGTAATTTTTCTGGCGTTTATCAGACTTTCAGATAGGGGAAATGTCAGTGAGCATTCTGATTTCAGTTCCAGAGCGATTCGCCCAATGAGTCCTTGATTTTTTGACGTTTTCAGCCAATTTTCTGGATTTTTGAAAATTTCACTTTTTTGTGAAAATATCCACTAAATGAGGGAATAATATGTGTGAGTGCACCCAGGATAGTTCCAAATGTGTGTGGGTAGAATATATATCCCACAGGGGTAAAATTGAACAAAGTTGAAATTTTTTTTTTTCGGACTTAGTCATTTTTCCGGCGTTTATCAGACTTTCAGATAGGGGAAATGTCAGTGAACATTCCGATTTCAGTTCCAGAGCGATTCGCCCAATTTGTCCTTGATATTTAGTCGTTTTCAGCCAATTTTCTGGATTTTTGAAAATGTCACTTTTTTGTGAAAATATCCACTAAATGAGGGGATAATATGTGTGAGGGTACCCCAGGAGAGTTCCAAATGTGTGTGGGTAGAATATATATCCCACGGGGGTAAAATTGAAAAAAGTTGAAAAAAAATTTTTTTTTGGACTTAGTCATTTTTCCAGCGTTTATCAGACTTTCAGATAGGGGAAATGTCAGAGAACATTCCGAATTCAGTTCCAGAGCGATTTGCCCAATGAGTCCTTGATATTTAGTCGTTTTTAGCCAATTTTCTGGATTTTTGAAAATTTCACTTTTTTGTGAAAATATCCACTAAATGAGGGAATAATATGTGTGAGGGTTCCCCAGGAGAGTTCCAAATGTGTGTGGGTAGAATATATATCCCACAGGGGATAAAATTGAAAAAAGTTGAAAAAATTTTTTTTTTGGACTTAGTCATTTTTCCGGCGTTTATCAGACTTTCAGATAGGGGAAATGTCAGTGAACATTCCGATATCAGTTCCAGAGCGATTCGCCCAATGAGTCCTTGATATTTAGTCGTTTTCAGCCAATTTTCTGGATTTTTGAAAATTTCACTTTTTTGTGAAAATATCCACTAAATGAGGGAATAATATGTGTGAGGGTACCCCAGGAGAGTTCCAAATGTGTGTGGGTAGAATATATATCCCATAGGATTAAAATTGAACAAAGTTTAAAAAAAATTTTTTTTATACTTGTTTATTTTTCCGGCGTTTATCAGACTTTCAGATAGGGGAAATGTCAGTGAGCATTCTGATTTCAGTTCCAGAGCGATTCGCCCAATGAGTCCTTGATATTTAGTCGTTTTCAGCTAATTTTCTGGATTTTTGAAAATTTCACTTTTTTGTGAAAATATCCACTAAATGAGGGAATAATATGTGTGAGGGTACCCCAGGAGAGTTCCAAATGTGTGTGGGTAGAACATATATCCCAGAGGGATAAAATTGAACAAAGTTGAAAAAATTTTTTTTTTGGACTTAGTTATTTTTCCGGCGTTTATCATAATTTCAGATAGGGGAAATGTCAGTGAGCGTTCCGAATTCAGTTCAAGAGCGATTCACCCAATGAGTCCTTGATATTTAGTCATTTTCAGCCAATTTTCTGGATTTTTGAAAATGTCACTTTTTTGTGAAAATATCCACTAAATGAGGGAATAATATGTGTGAGGGTACCCCAAGAGAGTTCCAAATGTGTGTGGGTAGAATATATATATCCCACGGGGGTAAAATTGAAAAAAGTTTTAAAAAAAATTTTTTTGGACTTAGTCTTTTTTCCGGCGTTTATCAGACTTTCAGATAGGGGAAATGTCAGTGAACATTCCGATTTCAGTTCCAGAGCGATTCGCCCAATGAGTCCTTGATATTTAGTCGTTTTCAGCCAATTTTCTGGATTTTTGAAAATTTCATTTTTTTGTGAAAATATCCACTAAATGAGGGAATAATATGTGTGAGGATACCCCAGGAGAGTTCCAAATGTGTGTGGGTAGAATATATATCCCACGGGAGTAAAATTGAAAAAAGTTGAAAAAATTTTTTTTTTTGGACTGTCATTTTTCCAGCGTTTATCAGACTTTCAGATAGGGGAAATGTCAGTGAGCATTATGATTTCAGTTCCATAGCGATTCGCCCAATTAGTCCTTGAGATTTAGTCGTTTTCAGCCAATTTTCTGGATTTTTGAAAATTTCACTTTTTTGTGAAAATATCCACTAAATGAGGGAATAATATGTGTGAGGGTACCCCAGGAGAGTTCCAAATGTGTGTGGGTAGAATATATATCCCACAGGGGTAAAATTGAACAAAGTTGAAAAAAATTTTTTCTTGGACTTATTCATTTTTCGGGCGTTTATCAGACTTTCAGATAGGGGAAATGTCAGTGAACATTCCCATTTCAGTTCCAGAGCGATTCGCCCAATGAGTCCTTGATATTTAGTCGTTTTCAGCCAATTTTCTGGATTTTTGAAAATGTCACTTTTTTGTGAAAATATCCACTAAATGAGGGAATAATATGTGTGAGGGTACCCCAGGAGAGTTCCAAATGTGTGTGGGTAGAATATATATCCCACGGGGGTAAAATTGAAAAAAGTTGAAAAATTTTTTTTTTCGGACTTAGTAATTTTTCTGGCGTTTATCAGACTTTCAGATAGGGGAAATGTCAGTGAGCATTCTGATTTCAGTTCCAGAGCGATTCGCCCAATGAGTCCTTGATATTTAGTCATTTTCAGCCAATTTTCTGGATTTTTGAAAATGTCACTTTTTTGTGAAAATATCCACTAAATGAGGGAATAATATGTGTGAGGGTACCCCACGAGAGTTCCAAATGTGTGTGGGTAGAATATATATCCCACGGGAGTAAAATTGAAAAAAGTTGAAAAAATTTTTTTTTTTGGACTGTCATTTTTCCAGCGTTTATCAGACTTTCAGATAAGGGAAATGTCAGTGAGCATTCTGATTTCAGTTCCATAGCGATTCGCCCAATTAGTCCTTGAGATTTAGTCGTTTTCAGCCAATTTTCTGGATTTTTGAAAATTTCACTTTTTTGTGAAAATATCCACTAAATGAGGGAATAATATGTGTGAGGGTACCCCAGGAGAGTTCCAAATGTGTGTGGGTAGAATATATATCCCACAGGGGTAAAATTGAACAAAGTTGAAAAAAAATTTTTCTTGGACTTATTCATTTTTCGGACGTTTATCAGACTTTCAGATAGGGGAAATGTCAGTGAACATTCCGATTTCAGTTCCAGAGCGATTCGCCCAATGACTCCTTGATATTTCATCATTTTCAGCCAATTTTCTGGATTTTTGAAAATTTCACTTTTTTGTGAAAATATCCACTAAATGAGGGAATAATATGTGTGAGGGTACCCCAGGAGAGTTCCAAATGTGTGTGGGTAGAATATATATCCCATAGGGTTAAAATTGAACAAAGTTTAAAAAAAATTTTTTTTTATACTTATTTATTTTTCCGGCGTTTATCAGACTTTCAGATAGGGGAAATGTCAGTGAGCATTCTGATTTCAGTTCCAGAGCGATTCGCCCAATGAGTCCTTGATATTTCGTCGTTTTCAGCCAATTTTCTGGATTTTTGAAAATTTAATTTTTTTATGAAAATATCCACTAAATGAGGGAATAATATGTGTGAGGATACCCCAGGAGAGTTCCAAATGTGTGTGGGTAGAATATATATCCCACGGGGGTAAAATTGAAAAAAGTTGAAAAAAATTTTTTTTTTGGACTGTCATTTTTCCGGCGTTTATCAGACTTTCAGATAGGGGAAATGTCAGTGAACATTCCGATTTCAGTTCCAGAGCGATTCGCCCAATTTGTCCTTGATATTTAGTCGTTTTCAGCCAATTTTCTGGATTTTTGAAAATGTCACTTTTTTGTGAAAATATCCACTAAATGAGGGAATAATATGTGTGAGGGTACCCCAGGAGAGTTCCAAATGTGTGTGGGTAGAATATATATCCCACGGGGGTAAAATTGAAAAAAGTTGAAAAAAAATTTTTTTTTGGACTTAGTCATTTTTCCAGCGTTTATCAGACTTTCAGATAGGGGAAATGTCAGTGAACATTCCGATATCAGTTCCAGAGCGATTCGCCCAATGAGTCCTTGATATTTAGTCGTTTTCAGCCAATTTTCTGGATTTTTGAAAATTTCACTTTTTTGTGAAAATATCCACTAAATGAGGGAATAATATGTGTGAGGGTACCCCAGGAGAGTTCCAAATGTGTGTGGGTAGAATATATATCCCATAGGATTAAAATTGAACAAAGTTTAAAAAAAATTTTTTTTATACTTGTTTATTTTTCCGGCGTTTATCAGACTTTCAGATAGGGGAAATGTCAGTGAGCATTCTGATTTCAGTTCCAGAGCGATTCGCCCAATGATTCCTTGATATTTAGTCATTTTCAGCCAATTTTCTGTATTTTTGAAAATTTCACTTTTTTGTGAAAATATCCACTAAATGAGGGAATAATATGTGTGAGGGTACCCCAGGAGAGTTCCAAATGTGTGTGGGTAGAATATATACACCACGGGGGTAAAATTGAAAAAAGTTTAAAAAAAATTTTTTTTTGGACTTAGTCATTTTTCCAGCGTTTATCAGACTTTCAGATAGGGGAAATGTCAGTGAGCATTCTGATTTCAGTTCCAGAGCGATTCGCCCAATGAGTCCTTGATATTTAGTCGTTTTCAGCCAATTTTCTGGATTTTTGAAAATTTCACTTTTTTGTGAAAATATCCACTAAATGAGGGAATAATATGTGTGAGGGTACCCCAGGAGAGTTCCAAATGTGTGTGGGTAGAACATATATCCCAGAGGGGTAAAATTGAACAAAGTTGAAAAAATTTTTTTTTTGGACTTAGTTATTTTTCCGGCGTTTATCATACTTTCAGATAGGGGAAATGTCAGTGAGCGTTCCCGAATTCAGTTCAAGAGCGATTCACCCAATGAGTCCTTGATATTTAGTCGTTTTCAGCCAATTTTCTGGATTTTTGAAAATGTCACTTTTTTGTGAAAATATCCACTAAATGAGGGAATAATATGTGTGAGGGTACCCCAAGAGAGTTCCAAATGTGTGTGGGTAGAATATATATATCCCACGGGGGTAAAATTGAAAAAAGTTAAAAAAATTTTTTTTTTTGGAATTAGTCATCTTTCCAGCGTTTATCAGACTTTCAGATAGGGGAAATTTCAGTGAGCATTCCGATTTCAGTTCCAGAGCGATTCGCCCAACGTGTCCTTGATATTTCATCATTTTCAGCCAATTTTCTGGATTTTTGAAAATTTCACTTTTTTGTGAAAATATCCACTAAATGAGGGGATAATATGTGTGAGGGTACCCAAGGAGAGTTCCAAATGTGTGTGGGTAGAATATATATCCCATAGGGTTAAAATTGAACAAAGTTTAAAAAAAATTTTTTTTTATACTTATTTATTTTTCCGGCGTTTATCAGACTTTCAGATAGGGGAAATGTCAGTGAGCATTCTGATTTCAGTTCCAGAGCGATTCGCCCAATGAGTCCTTGATATTTCGTCGTTTTCAGCCAATTTTCTGGATTTTTGAAAATTTCATTTTTTTGTGAAAATATCCACTAAATGAGGGAATAATATGTGTGAGGATACCCCAGGAGAGTTCCAAATGTGTGTGGGTAGAATATATATCCCACGGGGGTAAAATTGAAAAAAGTTGAAAAAAATTTTTTTTTTGGACTGTCATTTTTCCAGCGTTTATCAGACTTTCAGATAGGGGAAATGTCAGTGAGCATTCTGATTTCAGTTCCATAGCGATTCACCCAATTAGTCCTTGAGATTTAGTCGTTTTCAGCCAATTTTCTGGATTTTTGAAAATTTCACTTTTTTGTGAAAATATCCACTAAATGAGGGAATAATATGTGTGAGGGTACCCCAGGAGAGTTCCAAATGTGTGTGGGTAGAATATATATCCCACAGGGGTAAAATTGAACAAAGTTGAAAAAAAATTTTTCTTGGACTTATTCATTTTTCGGGCGTTTATCAGACTTTCAGATAGGGGAAATGTCAGTGAACATTCTGATTTCAGTTCCAGAGCGATTCGCCCAATGAGTCCTTGATATTTAGTCGTTTTCAGCCAATTTTCTGGATTTTTGAAAATTTCACTTTTTTGTGAAAATATCCACTAAATGAGGGAATAATATGTGTGAGGGTACCCCAGGAGAGTTCCAAATGTGTGTGGGTAGAATATATATCCCATAGGGTTAAAATTGAACAAAGTTTAAAAAAAATTTTTTTTTATACTTATTTATTTTTCCGGCGTTTATCAGACTTTCAGATAGGGGAAATGTCAGTGAACATTCTGATTTCAGTTCCAGAGCGATTCGCCCAATGAGTCCTTGATATTTAGTCGTTTTCAGCCAATTTTCTGTATTTTTGAAAATTTCACTTTATTGTGAAAATATCCACTAAATGAGGGAACAATATGTGTGAGGCTACCCCAGGAGAGTTCCAAATGTGTGTGAGTAGAATATATATCCCACGGGGATAAAATTGAAAAAAGTCTAAAAAAATTTTTTTTTGGACTTAGTCATTTTTCCGGCGTTTATCAGACTTTCAGATAGGGGAAATGTCAGTGAACATTCTGATTTCAGTTCCAGAGCGATTCGCCCAATGAGTCCTTGATATTTAGTCGTTTTCAGCCAATTTTCTGTATTTTTGAAAATTTCACTTTTTTGTGAAAATATCCACTAAATGAGGGAACAATATGTGTGAGGCTACCCCAGGAGAGTTCCAAATGTGTGTGAGTAGAATATATATCCCACGGGGATAAAATTGAAAAAAGTCTAAAAAAAATTTTTTTTGGACTTAGTCATTTTTCCGGCGTTTATCAGACTTTCAGATAGGGGAAATGTCAGAGAACATTCCGATTTCAGTTCCAGAGCGATTCGCCCAATGAGTCCTTGATATTTAGTCATTTTCAGCCAATTTTCTGGATTTTTGAAAATGTCACTTTTTTGTGATAATATCCACTAAATGAGGGAATAATATGTGTGAGGGTACCCCAGGAGAGTTCCAAATGTGTGTGGGTAGAATATATATCCCACGGGGGTAAAATTGAAAAAAGTTTTAAAAAAAGTTTTTTTGGACTTAGTCTTTTTTCCGGCGTTTATCAGACTTTCAGATACGGGAAATGTCAATGAACATTCCGATTTCAGTTCCAGAGCGATTCGCCCAATGAGTCCTTGATATTTAGTCGTTTTCAGCCAATTTTCTGGATTTTTGAAAATTTCATTTTTTTGTGAAAATATCCACTAAATGAGGGAATAATATGTGTGAGGATACCCCAGGAGAGTTCCAAATGTGTGTGGGTAGAATATATATCCCACGGGAGTAAAATTGAAAAAAGTTGAAAAAAATTTTTTCTTTGGACTGTCATTTTTCCAGCGTTTATCAGACTTTCAGATAGGGGAAATGTCAGTGAACATTCCGATTTCAGTTCCAGAGCGATCCGCCCAATGAGTCCTTGATATTTCATCATTTTCAGCCAATTTTCTGGATTTTTGAAAATTTCACTTTTTTGTGAAAATATCCACTAAATGAGGGAATAATATGTGTGAGGGTACCCCAGGAGAGTTCCAAATGTGTGTGGGTAGAATATATATATCCCACGGGGTAAAATTTAAAAAAGTTGAAAAATATTTTTTTTTTGGAATTAGTCATTTTTCCAGCGTTTATCAGTCTTTCAGATAGGGGAAATGTCAGTGAGCATTCCGATTTCAGTTCCAGAGCGATTCGCCCAATGAGTCCTTGATATTTCATCGTTTTCAGCCAATTTTCTGGATTTTTGAAAGTTTCACTTTTTTGTGAAAATATCCACTAAATGAGGGAATAATATGTGTGAGGGTACCCCAGGAGAGTTCCAAATGTGTGTGGGTAGAATATATATCCCATAGGGTTAAAATTGAACAAAGTTTAAAAAAAAAATTTTTTTATACTTATTTATTTTTCCGGCGTTTATCAGACTTTCTCGATAGGGGAAATGTCAGTGAACATTCTGATTTCAGTTCCAGAGCGATTCACCCAATGAGTCCTTGATATTTAGTCGTTTTCAGCCAATTTTCTGGATTTTTGAAAATTTCACTTTTTTGTGAAAATATCCACTAAATGAGGGAACAATATGTGTGAGGCTACCCCAGGAGAGTTCCAAATGTGTGTGAGTAGAATATATATCCCACGGGGATAAAATTGAAAAAAGTCTAAAAAAATTTTTTTTTGGACTTAGTCATTTTTCCGGCGTTTATCAGACTTTCAGATAGGGGAAATGTCAGAGAACATTCCGATTTCAGTTCCAGAGCGATTCGCCCAATGAGTCCTTGATATTTAGTCATTTTCAGCCAATTTTCTGGATTTTTGAAAATGTCACTTTTTTGTGATAATATCCACTAAATGAGGGAATAATATGTGTGAGGGTACCCCAGGAGAGTTCCAAATGTGTGTGGTTAGAATATATATCTCACAGGGGTAAAATTGAACAATGTTGAAAAAAATTTTTTTTTGGACTTAGTCATTTTTCCGGTGTTTATCAGACTTTCAGATAGGGGAAATGTCACTGAGCGTTCCGAATTCAGTTCCAGTGCGATTCGCCCAATGAGTCCTTGATATTTCATCGTTTTCAGCCAATTTTCTGGATTTTTGAAAATTTCACTTTTTTGTGAAAATATCCACTAAATGAGGGAATAATATGTGTGAGGGTACCCCAGGAGAGTTCCAAATGTGTGTGGGTAGAATATATATCCCACGGGGGTAAAATTGAAAAAAGTTTTAAAAAAAATTTTTTTGGACTTAGTCTTTTTTCCGGCGTTTATCAGACTTTCAGATAGGGGAAATGTCAGTGAACATTCCGATTTCAGTTCCAGAGCGATTCGCCCAATGAGTCCTTGATATTTAGTCGTTTTCAGCCAATTTTCTGGATTTTTGAAAATTTCATTTTTTTGTGAAAATATCCACTAAATGAGGGAATAATATGTGTGAGGATACCCCAGGAGAGTTCCAAATGTGTGTGGGTAGAATATATATCCCACGGGAGTAAAATTGAAAAAAGTTGAAAAAAATTTTTTCTTTGGACTGTCATTTTTCCAGCGTTTATCAGACTTTCAGATAGGGGAAATGTCAGTGAGCATTCTGATTTCAGTTCCATAGCGATTCGCCCAATTAGTCCTTGAGATTTAGTCGTTTTCAGCCAATTTTCTGGATTTTTGAAAATTTCACTTTTTTGTGAAAATATCCACTAAATGAGGGAATAATATGTGTGAGGGTACCCCAGGAGAGTTCCAAATGTGTGTGGGTAGAATATATATCCCACAGGGGTAAAATTGAAAAAAGTTGAAAAAAAATTTTTCTTGGACTTATTCATTTTTCGGGCGTTTATCAGACTTTCAGATAGGGGAAATGTCAGTGAACATTCCGATTTCAGTTCCAGAGTGATTCGCCCAATGAGTCCTTGATATTTCATCATTTTCAGCCAATTTTCTGGATTTTTGAAAATTTCACTTTTTTGTGAAAATATCCACTAAATGAGGGAATAATATGTGTGAGGGTACCCCAGGAGAGTTCCAAATGTGTGTGGGTAGAATATATATCCCATAGGGTTAAAATTGAACAAAGTTTAAAAAAAATTTTTTTTTATACTTATTTATTTTTCCGGCGTTTATCAGACTTTCAGATAGGGGAAATGTCAGTGAGCATTCTGATTTCAGTTCCAGAGCGATTCGCCCAATGAGTCCTTGATATTTCGTCGTTTTCAGCCAATTTTCTGGATTTTTGAAAATTTCATTTTTTTGTGAAAATATCCACTAAATGAGGGAATAATATGTGTGAGGATACCCCAGGAGAGTTCCAAATGTGTGTGGGTAGAATATATATCCCACGGGGGTAAAATTGAACAAAGTTGAAAAAAATTTTTTCTTGGACTTATTCATTTTTCGGGCGTTTATCAGACTTTCAGATAGGGGAAATGTCAGTGAGCATTCTGATTTCAGTTCCAGAGCGATTCGCCCAATGAGTCCTTGATATTTAGTCGTTTTCAGCCAATTTTCTGGATTTTTGAAAATTTCACTTTTTTGTGAAAATATCCACTAAATGAGGGAATAATATGTGTGAGGGTACCCCAGGAGAGTTCCAAATGTGTGTGGGTAGAACATATATCCCAGACGGGTAAAATTGAACAAAGTTGAAAAAATTTTTTTTTTGGACTTAGTTATTTTTCCGGCGTTTATCATACTTTCAGATAGGGGAAATGTCAGTGAGCGTTCCGAATTCAGTTCAAGAGCGATTCGCCCAATGAGTCCTTGATATTTAGTTGTTTTCAGCCAATTTTCTGGATTTTTGAAAATTTCACTTTTTTGTGAAAATATCCACTAAATGAGGGAATAATATGTGTGAGGGTACCCCAAGAGAGTTTCAAATGTGTGTGGGTAGAATATATATATCCCACGGGGGTAAAATTTAAAAAAGTTGAAAAATATTTTTTTTTTGGAATTAGTCATTTTTCCAGCGTTTATCAGACTTTCAGATAGGGGAAATGTCAGTGAGCATTCCGATTTCAGTTCCAGAGCGATTCGCCCAATGAGTCCTTGATATTTCATCGTTTTCAGCCAATTTTCTGGATTTTTGAAAGTTTCACTTTTTTGTGAAAATATCCACTAAATGAGGGAATAATATGTGTGAGGGTACCCCAGGAGAGTTCCAAATGTGTGTGGGTAGAATATATATCCCATAGGGTTAAAATTGAACAAAGTTTAAAATAATTTTTTTTTATACTTATTTATTTTTCCGGCGTTTATCAGACTTTCAGATAGGGGAAATGTCAGTGAGCATTCTGATTTCAGTTCCAGAGCGATTCGCCCAATGAGTCCTTGATATTTAGTCGTTTTCAGCCAATTTTCTGGATTTTTGAAAATTTCACTTTTTTGTGAAAATATCCACTAAATGAGGGAATAATATGTGTGAGGGTACCCCAGGAGAGTTCCAAATGTGTGTGGGTAGAACACATATCCCAGAGGGGTAAAATTGAACAAAGTTGAGAAAATTTTTTTTTTGGACTTAGTTATTTTTCCGGCGTTTATCATACTTTCAGATAGGGGAAATGTCAGTGAGCGTTCCGAATTCAGTTCAAGAGCAATTCGCCCAATGAGTCCTTGATATTTAGTTGTTTTCAGCCAATTTTCTGGATTTTTGAAAATTTCACTTTTTTGTGAAAATATCCACTAAATGAGGGAATAATATGTGTGAGGGTACCCCAAGAGAGTTTCAAATGTGTGTGGGTAGAATATATATATCCCACGGGGGTAAAATTTAAAAAAGTTGAAAAATATTTTTTTTTTGGAATTAGTCATTTTTCCAGCGTTTATCAGACTTTCAGATAGGGGAAATGTCAGTGAGCATTCCGATTTCAGTTCCAGAGCGATTCGCCCAATGAGTCCTTGATATTTCATCGTTTTCAGCCAATTTTCTGGATTTTTGAAAATTTCATTTTTTTGTGAAAATATCCACTAAATGAGGGAATAATATGTGTGAGGATACCCCAGGAGAGTTCCAAATGTGTGTGGGTAGAATATATATCCCACGGGAGTAAAATTGAAAAAAGTTGAAAAAAATTTTTTCTTTGGACTGTCATTTTTCCAGCGTTTATCAGACTTTCAGATAGGGGAAATGTCAGTGAGCATTCTGATTTCAGTTCCATAGCGATTCGCCCAATTAGTCCTTGAGATTTAGTCGTTTTCAGCCAATTTTCTGGATTTTTGAAAATTTCACTTTTTTGTGAAAATATCCACTAAATGAGGGAATAATATGTGTGAGGGTACCCCAGGAGAGTTCCAAATGTGTGTGGGTAGAATATATATCCCACAGGGGTAAAATTGAACAAAGTTGAAAAAAAATTTTTCTTGGACTTATTCATTTTTCGGGCGTTTATCAGACTTTCAGATAGGGGAAATGTCAGTGAACATTCCGATTTCAGTTCCAGAGTGATTCGCCCAATGAGTCCTTGATATTTCATCATTTTCAGCCAATTTTCTGGATTTTTGAAAATTTCACTTTTTTGTGAAAATATCCACTAAATGAGGGAATAATATGTGTGAGGGTACCCCAGGAGAGTTCCAAATGTGTGTGGGTAGAATATATATCCCATAGGGTTAAAATTGAACAAAGTTTAAAAAAAATTTTTTTTTATACTTATTTATTTTTCCGGCGTTTATCAGACTTTCAGATAGGGGAAATGTCAGTGAGCATTCTGATTTCAGTTCCAGAGCGATTCGCCCAATGAGTCCTTGATATTTCGTCGTTTTCAGCCAATTTTCTGGATTTTTGAAAATTTCATTTTTTTGTGAAAATATCCACTAAATGAGGGAATAATATGTGTGAGGATACCCCAGGAGAGTTCCAAATGTGTGTGGGTAGAATATATATCCCACGGGGGTAAAATTGAACAAAGTTGAAAAAAAATTTTTCTTGGACTTATTCATTTTTCGGGCGTTTATCAGACTTTCAGATAGGGGAAATGTCAGTGAGCATTCTGATTTCAGTTCCAGAGCGATTCGCCCAATGAGTCCTTGATATTTAGTCGTTTTCAGCCAATTTTCTGGATTTTTGAAAATTTCACTTTTTTGTGAATATATCCACTAAATGAGGGAATAATATGTGTGAGGGTACCCCAGGAGAGTTCCAAATGTGTGTGGGTAGAACATATATCCCAGAGGGGTAAAATTGAACAAAGTTGAAAAAATTTTTTTTTTGGACTTAGTTATTTTTCCGGCGTTTATCATACTTTCAGATAGGGGAAATGTCAGTGAGCGTTCCGAATTCAGTTCAAGAGCGATTCGCCCAATGAGTCCTTGATATTTAGTTGTTTTCAGCCAATTTTCTGGATTTTTGAAAATTTCACTTTTTTGTGAAAATATCCACTAAATGAGGGAATAATATGTGTGAGGGTACCCCAAGAGAGTTTCAAATGTGTGTGGGTAGAATATATATATCCCACGGGGGTAAAATTTAAAAAAGTTGAAAAATATTTTTTTTTTGGAATTAGTCATTTTTCCAGCGTTTATCAGACTTTCAGATAGGGGAAATGTCAGTGAGCATTCCGATTTCAGTTCCAGAGCGATTCGCCCAATGAGTCCTTGATATTTCATCGTTTTCAGCCAATTTTCTGGATTTTTGAAAGTTTCACTTTTTTGTGAAAATATCCACTAAATGAGGGAATAATATGTGTGAGGGTACCCCAGGAGAGTTCCAAATGTGTGTGGGTAGAATATATATCCCATAGGGTTAAAATTGAACAAAGTTTAAAATAATTTTTTTTTATACTTATTTATTTTTCCGGCGTTTATCAGACTTTCAGATAGGGGAAATGTCAGTGAGCATTCTGATTTCAGTTCCAGAGCGATTCGCCCAATGAGTCCTTGATATTTAGTCGTTTTCAGCCAATTTTCTGGATTTTTGAAAATTTCACTTTTTTGTGAAAATATCCACTAAATGAGGGAATAATATGTGTGAGGGTACCCCAGGAGAGTTCCAAATGTGTGTGGGTAGAACACATATCCCAGAGGGGTAAAATTGAACAAAGTTGAGAAAAATTTTTTTTTGGACTTAGTTATTTTTCCGGCGTTTATCATACTTTCAGATAGGGGAAATGTCAGTGAGCGTTCCGAATTCAGTTCAAGAGCAATTCGCCCAATGAGTCCTTGATATTTAGTTGTTTTCAGCCAATTTTCTGGATTTTTGAAAATTTCACTTTTTTGTGAAAATATCCACTAAATGAGGGAATAATATGTGTGAGGGTACCCCAAGAGAGTTTCAAATGTGTGTGGGTAGAATATATATATCCCACGGGGGTAAAATTTAAAAAAGTTGAAAAATATATTTTTTTTGGAATTAGTCATTTTTCCAGCGTTTATCAGACTTTCAGATAGGGGAAATGTCAGTGAGCATTCCGATTTCAGTTCCAGAGCGATTCGCCCAATGAGTCCTTGATATTTCATCGTTTTCAGCCAATTTTCTGGATTTTTGAAAGTTTCACTTTTTTGTGAAAATATCCACTAAATGAGGGAATAATATGTGTGAGGGTACTCCAGGAGAGTTCCAAATGTGTGTGGGTAGAATATATATCCCATAGGGTTAAAATTGAACAAAGTTTAAAAAAAAAATTTTTTTATACTTATTTATTTTTCCGGCGTTTATCAGACTTTCAGATAGGGGAAATGTCAGTGAGCATTCTGATTTCAGTTCCATAGCGATTCGCCCAATGAGTCGTTCATATTTCGTCGTTTTCAGCCAATTTTCTGGATTTTTGAAAATTTCACTTTTTTGTGAAAATATCCACCAAATGAGGGAATAATATGTGTGAGGGTACCCCAGGAGAGTTCTAAATGTGTGTGGGTAGAATATATATATCCCACGGGGGTAAAATTGAAAAAAGTTGAAAAAAAATTTTTTTTTGGACTGTCATTTTTCCAGCGTTTATCAGACTTTCAGATAGGGGAAATGTCAGTGAGCGTTCCGAATTCAGTTCAAGAGCGATTCGCCCAATGAGTCCTTGATATTTAGTCGTTTTTAGCCAATTTTCTGGATTTTTGAAAATTTCACTTTTTTGTGAAAACATCCACTAAATTAGGGAATAATATGTGTGAGGGTACCCCAGGAGAGTTCCAAATGTGTGTGGGTAGAATATATATCCCATAGGGTTAAAATTGAAAAAAGTTTAAAAAATTTTTTTTTTTATACTTATTCATTTTTCCGGCGTTTATCAGACTTTCAGATAGGGGAAATGTCAGTGAGCATTCTGATTTCAGTTCCATAGCGATTCGCCCAATGAGTCCTTGATATTTCGTCGTTTTCAGCCAATTTTCTGGATTTTTTAAAATGTCACTTTTTTGTGATAATATCCACTAAATGAGGGAATAATATGTGTGAGGGTACCCCAGGAGAGTTCCAAATGTGTGTGGTAGAATATAAATCCCATAGGGTTAAAATTGAAAAAAGTTTAAAAAAATTTTTTTTTTATACTTACTCATTTTTCCGGCGTTTATCAGACTTTCAGATAGGGTAAATGTCAGTGAGCGTTCCGATTTCAGTTCCAGAGCGATTCGCCCAATGAGTCCTTGATATTTCGTCATTTTCAGCCAATTTTCGGGATTTTTGAAAATTTCACTTTTTTGTGAAAATATCCACTAAATGAGGGAATAATATGTGTGAGGGTACCCCAGGAGAGTTCCAAATGTGTGTGGGTAGAATATAAATCCCACGGGGGTAAAGTTGAAAAAAGTTGAAAAAAATTTTTTTTTGGACTTAGTCATTTTTCCGGCGTTTATCAGACTTTCAGATAGGTGAAATGTCAGTGAGCTTTCTGATTTCAGTTCCATAGCGATTCGCCCAATGAGTCCTTGATATTTAGTCGTTTTCAGCCAATTTTCTGGATTTTTGAAAATTTCACTTTTTTGTGAAACTATCCACTAAATGAGGGAATAATATGTGTGAGGCTACTCCAGGAGAGTTCCAAATGTGTGTGAGTAGAATATATATCCCACGGGGATAAAATTGAAAAAAGTCTAAAAAAATTTTTTTTTGGACTTAGTCATTTTTCCGGCGTTTATCAGACTTTCAGATAGGGGAAATGTCAGAGAACATTCCGATTTCAGTTCCAGAGCGATTCGCCCAATGAGTCCTTGATATTTAGTCATTTTCAGCCAATTTTCTGGATTTTTGAAAATGTCACTTTTTTGTGATAATATCCACTAAATGAGGGAATAATATGTGTGAGGGTACCCCAGGAGAGTTCCAAATGTGTGTGGGTAGAATATATATCCCACGGGGATAAAATTGAAAAAAGTCGAAAAAAATTTTTTTTTGGACTTAGTCATTTTTCTGGCGTTTATCAGACTTTCAGATAGGGGAAATGTCAGTGAGCATTCTGATTTAAGTTCCAGAGCGATTCGCCCAATGAGTCCTTGATATTTAGTAGTTTTCAGCCAATTGTCTGGATTTTTGAAAATTTCACTTTTTTGTGAAAATATCCACTAAATGAGGGAATAATATGTGTGAGGGTACCTCAGGAGAGTTCCAAATGTGTGTGGGTAGAATATATATCCCTTAGAGTTAAAATTGAACAAAGTTTAAAAAAAAAAAAAATTTATACTTATGTTTTTTTCCGGCGTTTATCAGACTTTCAGATAGGGGAAATGTCAGTGAACATTCTGATTTCAGTTCCAGAGCGATTCGCCCAATGAGTCCTTGATATTTAGTCGTTTTCAGCCAATTTTTCTGGATTTTTGAAAATTTCACTTTTTTGTGAAAATATCCACTAAATGAGGGAATAATATGTGTGAGAGTACCCCAGGAGAGTTCCAAATGTGTGTGGGTAGAATATATATCCCACAGGGGTAAAATTGAACAATGTTGAAAACATTTCTTTTTTGGACTTAGTCATTTTTCCGGCATTTATCAGACTTTCAGATAGGGGAAATGTCAGTGAGCGTTCCGAATTCAGTTCCAGAGCGATTTGCCCAATGAGTCCGTGATATTTAGTCGTTTTTAGCCAATTTTCTGGATTTTTGAAAATTTCACTTTTTTGTGAAAATATCCACTAATTTAGGGAATAATATGTGTGAGGGTACCCCAGGAGAGTTCCAAATGTGTGTGGGTAGAATATATATCCCATAGGGTTAAAATTGAAAAAAGTAAAAAAAAATTTTTTTTTTATATTTATTCATTTTTCCGGTGTTTATCAGACTTTCAGATAGGGGAAATGTCAGTGAGCATTCTGATTTCAGTTCCAGAGCGATTCGCCCAATGAGTCCTTGATATTTAGTCGTTTTTAGCCAATTTTCTGGATTTTTTAAAATGTCACTTTTTTGTGATAATATCCACTAAATGAGGGAATAATATGTGTGAGGGTACCCCAGGAGAGTTCCAAATGTGTGTGGGTAGAATATATATCCCATAGGGTTAAAATTGAAAAAAGTTTAAAAAAAAATTTTTTTTATACTTATTCATTTTTCCGGCGTTTATCAGACTTTCAGATAGGGGAAATGTTAGAGAACATTCCGATTTCAGTTCCAGAGCGATTCGCCCAATGAGTCCTTGATATTTAGTAGTTTTCAGCCAATTGTCTGGATTTTTGAAAATTTCACTTTTTTGTGAAAATATCCACTAAATGAGGGAATAATATGTGTGAGGGTACCCCAGGAGAGTTCCAAATGTGTGTGGGTAGAATATATATCCCTTAGAGTTAAAATTGAACAATGTTGAAAAAATTTTTTTTTTGGGCTTAGTCATTTTTCCGGCATTTATCAGACTTTCAGATAGGGGAAATGTCAGTGAGCGTTCCGAATTCAGTTCCAGAGCGATTTGCCCAATGAGTCCATGATATTTAGTCGTTTTTAGCCAATTTTCTGGATTTTTGAAAATTTCACTTTTTTGTGAAAATATCCACTAATTTAGGGAATAATATGTGTGAGGGTACCCCAGGAGAGTTCCAAATGTGTGTGGGTAGAATATATATCCCATAGGGTTAAAATTGAAAAAAGTTAAAAAAAATTTTTTTTTTATATTTATTCATTTTTCCGGTGTTTATCAGACTTTCAGATAGGGGAAATGTCAGTGAGCATTCTGATTTCAGTTCCAGAGCGATTCGCCCAATGAGTCCTTGATATTTAGTCGTTTTTAGCCAATTTTCTGGATTTTTTAAAATGTCACTTTTTTGTGATAATATCCACTAAATGAGGGAATAATATGTGTGAGGGTACCCCAGGAGAGTTCCAAATGTGTGTGGGTAGAATATATATCCCATAGGGTTAAAATTGAAAAAAGTTTAAAAAAAAATTTTTTTTATACTTATTCATTTTTCCGGCGTTTATCAGACTTTCAGATAGGGGAAATGTCAGTGAGATTCTGATTTCAGTTCCATAGCGATTCGCCCAATGAGTCCTTGATATTTCGTCGTTTTCAGCCAATTTTCTGGATTTTTGAAAATTTCACTTTTTTGTGAAAATATCCACTAAATGAGGGAATAATATGTGTGAGGGTACCCCAGGAGAGTTCCAAATGTGTGTGGGTAGAATATAAATCCCACGGGGGTAAAGCTGAAAAAAGTTGAAAAAAATTTTTTTTTGGACTTAGTCATTTTTCCGGCGTTTATCAGACTTTCAGATAGGTGAAATGTCAGTGAGCTTTCTGATTTCAGTTCCATAGCGATTCGCCCAATGAGTCCTTGATATTTAGTCGTTTTCAGCCAATTTTCTGGATTTTTGAAAATTTCACTTTTTTGTGAAACTATCCACTAAATGAGGGAATAATATGTGTGAGGCTACTCCAGGAGAGTTCCAAATGTGTGTGAGTAGAATATATATCCCACGGGGATAAAATTGAAAAAAGTCTAAAAAAATTTTTTTTTGGACTTAGTCATTTTTCCGGCGTTTATCAGACTTTCAGATAGGGGAAATGTCAGAGAACATTCCGATTTCAGTTCCAGAGCGATTCGCCCAATGAGTCCTTGATATTTAGTCATTTTCAGCCAATTTTCTGGATTTTTGAAAATGTCACTTTTTTGTGATAATATCCACTAAATGAGGGAATAATATGCGTGAGGGTACCCCAGGAGAGTTCCAAATGTGTGTGGGTAGAATATATATCCCACGGGGATAAAATTGAAAAAAGTCGAAAAAAATTTTTTTTTGGACTTAAGTCATTTTTCTGGCGTTTATCAGACTTTCAGATAGGGGAAATGTCAGTGAGCATTCTGATTTCAGTTCCAGAGCGATTCGCCCAATGAGTCCTTGATATTTAGTAGTTTTCAGCCAATTGTCTGGATTTTTGAAAATTTCACTTTTTTGTGAAAATATCCACTAAATGAGGGAATAATATGTGTGAGGGTACCTCAGGAGAGTTCCAAATGTGTGTGGGTAGAATATATATCCCTTAGAGTTAAAATTGAACAAAGTTTAAAAAAAAAAAAATTTTATACTTATGTTTTTTTCCGGCGTTTATCAGACTTTCAGATAGGGGAAATGTCAGTGAACATTCTGATTTCAGTTCCAGAGCGATTCGCCCAATGAGTCCTTGATATATAGTCGTTTTCAGCCAATTTTTCTGGATTTTTGAAAATTTCACTTTTTTGTGAAAATATCCACTAAATGAGGGAATAATATGTGTGAGGGTACCCCAGGAGAGTTCCAAATGTGTGTGGGTAGAATATATATCCCATAGGGTTAAAATTGAAAAAAGTTAAAAAAAATTTTTTTTTTATATTTATTCATTTTTCCGGTGTTTATCAGACTTTCAGATAGGGGAAATGTCAGTGAGCATTCTGATTTCAGTTCCAGAGCGATTCGCCCAATGAGTCCTTGATATTTAGTCGTTTTTAGCCAATTTTCTGGATTTTTTAAAATGTCACTTTTTTGTGATAATATCCACTAAATGAGGGAATAATATGTGTGAGGGTACCCCAGGAGAGTTCCAAATGTGTGTGGGTAGAATATATATCCCATAGGGTTAAAATTGAAAAAAGTTTAAAAAAAAATTTTTTTTATACTTATTCATTTTTCCGGCGTTTATCAGACTTTCAGATAGGGGAAATGTCAGTGAGATTCTGATTTCAGTTCCATAGCGATTCGCCCAATGAGTCCTTGATATTTCGTCGTTTTCAGCCAATTTTCTGGATTTTTGAAAATTTCACTTTTTTGTGAAAATATCCACTAAATGAGGGAATAATATGTGTGAGGGTACCCCAGGAGAGTTCCAAATGTGTGTGGGTAGAATATAAATCCCACGGGGGTAAAGTTGAAAAAAGTTGAAAAAAATTTTTTTTTGGACTTAGTCATTTTTCCGGCGTTTATCAGACTTTCAGATAGGTGAAATGTCAGTGAGCTTTCTGATTTCAGTTCCATAGCGATTCGCCCAATGAGTCCTTGATATTTAGTCGTTTTCAGCCAATTTTCTGGATTTTTGAAAATTTCACTTTTTTGTGAAACTATCCACTAAATGAGGGAATAATATGTGTGAGGCTACTCCAGGAGAGTTCCAAATGTGTGTGAGTAGAATATATATCCCACGGGGATAAAATTGAAAAAAGTCTAAAAAAATTTTTTTTTGGACTTAGTCATTTTTCCGGCGTTTATCAGACTTTCAGATAGGGGAAATGTCAGAGAACATTCCGATTTCAGTTCCAGAGCGATTCGCCCAATGAGTCCTTGATATTTAGTCATTTTCAGCCAATTTTCTGGATTTTTGAAAATGTCACTTTTTTGTGATAATATCCACTAAATGAGGGAATAATATGCGTGAGGGTACCCCAGGAGAGTTCCAAATGTGTGTGGGTAGAATATATATCCCACGGGGATAAAATTGAAAAAAGTCGAAAAAAATTTTTTTTTGGACTTAAGTCATTTTTCTGGCGTTTATCAGACTTTCAGATAGGGGAAATGTCAGTGAGCATTCTGATTTCAGTTCCAGAGCGATTCGCCCAATGAGTCCTTGATATTTAGTAGTTTTCAGCCAATTGTCTGGATTTTTGAAAATTTCACTTTTTTGTGAAAATATCCACTAAATGAGGGAATAATATGTGTGAGGGTACCTCAGGAGAGTTCCAAATGTGTGTGGGTAGAATATATATCCCTTAGAGTTAAAATTGAACAAAGTTTAAAAAAAAAAAAATTTTATACTTATGTTTTTTTCCGGCGTTTATCAGACTTTCAGATAGGGGAAATGTCAGTGAACATTCTGATTTCAGTTCCAGAGCGATTCGCCCAATGAGTCCTTGATATATAGTCGTTTTCAGCCAATTTTTCTGGATTTTTGAAAATTTCACTTTTTTGTGAAAATATCCACTAAATGAGGGAATAATATGTGTGAGGGTACCCCAGGAGAGTTCCAAATGTGTGTGGGTAGAATATATATCCCTTAGAGTTAAAATTGAACAATGT
This sequence comes from Phyllobates terribilis, assembly GCF_046119375.1. Lineage (NCBI taxonomy): Eukaryota > Metazoa > Chordata > Amphibia > Anura > Dendrobatidae > Phyllobates > Phyllobates terribilis. The sequence continues at coordinate 233,566,247 of NW_027362768.1, read as the reverse complement.
TGAAAAAATTTTTTTTTTGGACTTAGTCATTTTTCCGGCATTTATCAGACTTTCAGATAGGGGAAATGTCAGTGAGCGTTCCGAATTCAGTTCCAGAGCGATTTGCCCAATGAGTCCATGATATTTAGTCGTTTTTAGCCAATTTTCTGTATTTTTGAAAATTTCACTTTTTTGTGAAAATATCCACTAATTTAGGGAATAATATGTGTGAGGGTACCCCAGGAGAGTTCCAAATGTGTGTGGGTAGAATATATATCCCACGGGGATAAAATTGAAAAAAGTTGAAAAAAATTTTTTTTTGGACTTAGTCATTTTTCCGGCGTTTATCAGACTTTCAGATAGGGGAAATGTCAGTGAGCTTTCTGATTTCAGTTCCATAGCGATTCGCCCAATGAGTCCTTGATATTTAGTCGTTTTCAGCCAATTTTCTGGATTTTTGAAAATTTCATTTTTTGTGAAACTATCCACTAAATGAGGGAATAATATGTGTGAGGCTACCCCAGGAGAGTTCCAAATGTGTGTGAGTAGAATATATATCCCACGGGGATAAAATTGAAAAAAGTCTAAAAAAATTTTTTTTTGGACTTAGTCATTTTTCCGGCGTTTATCAGACTTTCAGATAGGGGAAATGTCAGAGAACATTCCGATTTCAGTTTCAGAGCGATTCGCCCAATGAGTCCATGATATTTAGTCATTTTCAGCCAATTTTATGGATTTTTGAAAATGTCACTTTTTTGTGATAATATCCACTAAATGAGGGAATAATATGTGTGAGGGTACCCCAGGAGAGTTCCAAATGTGTGTGGGTAGAATATATATCCCACGGGGATAAAATTGAAAAAAGTCGAAAAAAATTTTTTTTTGGACTTAGTCATTTTTCTGGCGTTTATCAGACTTTCAGATAGCGGAAATGTCAGTGAGCATTCTGATTTCAGTTCCAGAGCGATTCGCCCAATGAGTCCTTGATATTTAGTAGTTTTCAGCCAATTGTCTGGATTTTTGAAAATTTCACTTTTTTGTGAAAATATCCACTAAATGAGGGAATAATATGTGTGAGGGTACCCCAGGAGAGTTCCAAATGTGTGTGGGTAGAATATATATACCACTGGGGTAAAATTGAAAAAAGTTGAAAAAAAATTTTTTTTTTGGACTTAGTCATTTTTCCGGCGTTTATCAGACTTTCAGATAGGGGAAATGTCAGTGAGCTTTCTGATTTCAGTTCCATAGCGATTCGCCCAATGAGTCCTTGATATTTAGTCGTTTTCAGCCAATATTCTGGATTTTTGAAAATTTCACTTTTTTGTGAAACTATCCACTAAATGAGGGAATAATATGTGTGAGGCTACCCCAGGAGAGTTCCAAATGTGTGTGAGTAGAATATATATCCCACGGGGATAAAATTGAAAAAAGTCTAAAAAAATTTTTTTTTGGACTTAGTCATTTTTCCGGCGTTTATCAGACTTTCAGATAGGGGAAATGTCAGAGAACATTCCGATTTCAGTTCCAGAGCGATTCGCCCAATGAGTCCTTGATATTTAGTCATTTTCAGCCAATTTTCTGGATTTTTGAAAATGTCACTTTTTTGTGATAATATCCACTAAATGAGGGAATAATATGTGTGAGGGTACCCCAGGAGAGTTCCAAATGTGTGTGGGTAAAATATATATCCCACGGGGATAAAATTGAAAAAAGTCGAAAAAAATTTTTTTTTGGACTTAGTCATTTTTCTGGCGTTTATCAGACTTTCAGATAGCGGAAATGTCAGTGAGCATTCTGATTTCAGTTCCAGAGCGATTCGCCCAATGAGTCCTTGATATTTAGTAGTTTTCAGCCAATTGTCTGGATTTTTGAAAATTTCACTTTTTTGTGAAAATATCCACTAAATGAGGGAATAATATGTGTGAGGGTACCCCAGGAGAGTTCCAAATGTGTGTGGGTAGAATATATATCCCACAAGGGTAAAAATGAACAAAGTTGAAATTTTTTTTTTTCGGACTTAGTCTTTTTTCCGGCGTTTATCATACTTTCAGATAGGGTAAATGTCAGTGAGCGTTCCGATTTCAGTTCCAGAGCGATTCGCCCAATGAGTCCTTGATATTTCGTCGTTTTCAGCCAATTTTCTGGATTTTTGAAAATTTCACTATTTTGTGAAAATATCCACTAAATGAGGGAATAATATGTGTGAGGGTACCCCAGGAGAGTTCCAAATGTGTGTGGGTAGAATATATATCCCACAGGGGAAAAAAGTTGAAAAAAATTTTTTTTTTGGACTTAGTCATTTTTCCGGCGTTTATCAGACTTTCAGATAGGGGAAATGTCAGTGAGCATTCTGATTTCAGTTCCAAAGCGATTCGCCCAATGAGTCCTTGATATTTCGTCGTTTTCAGCCAATTTTCTGGATTTTTGAAAATTTCACTTTTTTGTGAAAATATCCACTAAATGAGGGAATAATATGTGTGAGGGTACACCAGGAGAGTTCCAAATGTGTGTGGGTAGAATATATATCCCACGGGGGTAAAGTTGAAAAAAGTTGAAAAAATTTTTTTTTTTTGGACTTAGTCATTTTTCCGGCATTTATCAAACTTTCAGATAGGGGAAATGTCAGTGAACATTCCGATTTCAGTTCCAGAGCGATTCGCCCAATGAGTCCTTGATATTTAGTCGTTTTCAGCCAATTTTCTGGATTTTTGAAAATGTCACTTTTTTGTGAAAATATCCACTAAATGAGGGAATAATATGTGTGAGGGTACCCCAGGAGAGTTCCAAATGTGTGTGGGTAGAATATATATCCCATAGGGTTAAAATTGAAAGAAGTTTAAAATTTTTTTTTTTTTATACTTATTCATTTTTCCGGAGTTTATCAGACTTTCAGATAGGGGAAATGTCAGTGAGCATTCCGAATTCAGTTCCAGAGCGATTCGCCCAATGAGTCCTTGATATTTAGTCGTTTTTAGCCAATTTTCTGGATTTTTGAAAATTTCACTTTTTTGTGAATATATCCACTAAATGAGGGAATAATATGTGTGAGCGTACCCCAGGAGAGTTCCAAATGTGTGTGGGTAGAATATATATCCCACAGGGGTAAAATTGAACAAAGTTGAAAACATTTTTTTTTTGGACTTAGTCATTTTTCCAGCGTTTATCAGACTTTCAGATAGGGGAAATGTCAGTGAGCGTTCCGAATTCAGTTCCAGAGCGATTCGCCCAATGAGTCCTTGATATTTAGTCGTTTTTAGCCAATTTTCTGGATTTTTGAAAATTTCACTTTTTTGTGAATATATCCACTAAATGAGGGAATAATATGTGTTAGGGTACCCCAGGAGAGTTCCAAATGTGTGTGGGTAGAATATATATCCCACAGGGGTAAAATTGAACATAGTTGAAAAAATGTTTTTTTTTTGTACTTATTCATTTTTCCGGCGTTTATCAGACTTTCAGATAGGGGAAATGTCAGTGAGGGTTCCGATTTCAGTTCCAGAGCGATTTGCCCAATGAGTCCTTGATATTTAGTCGTTTTCAGCCAATTTTCTGGATTTTTGAAAATTTCACTTTTTTGTGAAAATATCCACTAAATGAGGGAATAATATGTGGGAGGGTACCCCAGGAGAGTTCCAAATGTGTGTCGGTAGAATATATATCCCACGGGGATAAAATTGAAAAAAGTTGAAAAAATTTTTTTTTTGGACTTAGTCATTTTTCCGGCGTTTATCAGACTTTCAGATAGGGTAAATGTCAGTGAGCATTCCGATTTCAGTTCCAGAGCGATTCGCCAAATGAGTCCTTGATATTTCGTCATTTTCAGCCAATTTTCTTGATTTTTGAAAATTTCACTTTTTTGTGAAAATATCCACTAAATGAGGGAATAATATGTGTGAGGGTACCCCAGGAGAGTTCCAAATGTGTGTGGGTAGAATATATATCCCACGGGGGTAAAATTGAAAAAAGTTGAAAAAAAATTTTTTTTTTGGACTTAGTCATTTTTCCGGCATTTATCAGACTTTCAGATAGGGGAAATGTCAGTGAACATTCCGATTTCAGTTCCAGAGCGATTCGCCCAATGAGTCCTTGATATTTAGTCGTTTTCAGCCAATTTTCTGGATTTTTGAAAATGTCACTTTTTTGTGAAAATATCCACTAAATGAGGGAATAATTTGTGTGAGGGTACCCCAGGACAGTTCCAAATGTGTGTGGGTAGAATATATATCCCACAGGGGTAAAATTGAACATAGTTGAAAAAATGTTTTTTTTTTGTACTTATTCATTTTTCCGGCGTTTATCAGACTTTCAGATAGGGGAAATGTCAGTGAGGGTTCCGATTTCAGTTCCAGAGTGATTCGCCCAATGAGTCCTTGATATTTAGTCGTTTTCAGCCAATTTTCTGGATTTTTGAAAATTTCACTTTTTTGTGAAAATATCCACTAAATGAGGGAATAATATGTGTGAGGGTACCCCAGGAGAGTTCCAAATGTGTGTGGGAAGAATATATATCCCATAGGGTTAAAATTGAAAAAAATGTAAAAAAAAAAAAATTTTATACTTATTCATTTTTCCGGCGTTTATCAGACTTTCAGATAGAGGAAATGTCAGTGAGCATTCTGATTTCAGTTCCAGAGCGATTCGCCCAATGAGTCCTTGATATTTCGTCGTTTTCAGCCAATTTTCTGGATTTTTGAAAATTTCACTTTTTTGTGAAAATATCCACTAAATGAGGGAATAATATGTGTGAGGGTACCCCAGGAGAGTTTCAAATGTGTGTGGGTAGAATATATATCCCACGAGGGTAAAATTGAAAAAAAAATTTTTTTGGACTTAGTCATTTTTCCGGCGTTTATCAGACTTTCAGATAGATGAAATGTCGGTGAGCGTTCCGCATTCAGTTCCAGAGCGATTCGCCCAATGAGTCCTTGATATTTAGTCATTTTCAGCCAATTTTCTGGATTTTTGAAAATTTCACTTTTTTGTGAAAATATCCACTAAATGAGGGAATAATATGTGTGAGGGTACCCCAGGAGAGTTCCAAATGTGTGTGGGTAGAATATATATCCCACGGGGGTAAAATTGAAAAAAGTTGAAAAAAAATTTTTTTGGGACTTAGTCATTTTTCCGGTGTTTATCAGACGTTCAGATAGGCGAAATGTCAGTGAGCGTTCCGATTTCAGTTCCAGAGTGATTCGCCCAATGAGTCCTTGATATTTAGTTGTTTTCAGCCAATAATTTGGAGTTTTGAAAATTTCACTTTTTTGTGAAAATATCCACTAAATGAGGGAATAATATGTGTGAGGGTACCCCAGGAGAGTTCCAAATGTGTGTGGGTAGAATATATATCCCACGGGGATAAAATTGAAAAAAGTTGAAAAAAAAATTTTTTTGGACTTAGTCATTTTTCCGGCGTTTATCAGACTTTCAGATAGATGAAATGTCGGTGAGCGTTCCGATTTCAGTTCCAGAGCGATTCGCCCAATGAGTCCTTTATATTTAGTCATTTTCAGCCAATTTTCTGGATTTTTGAAAATTTCACTTTTTTGGGAAAATATCCACTAAATTAGGGAATAATACAGTCATGGCCAAAAGTTTTGAGAATGACACCAAAATTATATTTTCACATTATCTGCTGGCCTCTGGTTTTTTATTAGTGTTTGTCTGATGTTTATATCACATACAGAAATATAATTGCAATCATATTATGAGTACCAATAGGTTATATTGACAGTTAGAATGAGTTAATGCAGCAAGTCAATATTTGCAGTGTTGCCCCTTCTTCTTCAAGACCTCTGTAATTCTCCCTGGTATGGTCTCAATCAACTTTTGGACCAAATCCTAACTGATAGCAGTCCATTCTTGCATCAAGAGACGGGTGGACAAACAAAAACCAACAAATTTTGGCAAAATGCAAGCATTGATTAATGCTTGCATTTTGCCAGAATTTGTTGGTTTTTGTTTGTCCACCCGTCTCTTGATGATTGACCCAAGTTCTCAATGGAATTAAGATCTGGGGAGTTTCCAGGCCATGGACCCAAAATCTCTATGTATAGTTCCATGAGCCATTTTGTTATCACCTTTGCTTTATGGCAAGGTGCTCCATCATGCTGGAAAAGGTATTTTTGGGTGCCAAACTGCTCTTGGACGGTTGGGAGAAGTTGCTCTTGGAGGACATTCTGGTACCATTCTTTATTCATGGCTGTGTTTTTAGGCAAGACTGTGAGTGAGCCGATTCCCTTGGCTGAGAAGAAACCCCACACATGAATGGTTTCAGGAAGCTTTACAGTTGGCATGAGACAAGACTGGTGGTAGCGCTCACCTCTTCTTCTCCAAATAAGCTGTTTTCCAGATGTCCCAAACAATCGAAAAGGGGATTCATCAGAGAAAATGACTTTGCCCCAGTCCTCAGCAGTCCACTCCCTGTACCTTTTGCAGAATATCAGTCGGTCCCTGATGTTTTTTCAGGAGAGAAGTGGCTTCTTTGCTGCCCTCCTTGAAACCAGCCCTTGCTCAAAGTGTATCTGCCTCACAGTACATGCAGAAGCACTCACACCAGCCTGCTGCCATTCCTGAGCAAGCTCGGCACTGCTGGTAGTCCGATCCCGCAGCTGAAACAGCTTTAAAATACGGTCCTGGCGCTTGCTGGTCTTTCTTGGGCGCCCTGGAGCCTTTTTGACAACAATGGAAGCTCTCTCCTTGAAGTTCTTGATGATGCGATAGATTGTTGACTGAGGTGCAATTTTGTAGCTGCGATACTCTTCCCTGTTAGGCCATTTTTGTGCAGTGCAATGATGGCTGCACGTGTTTCTTTAGAGATAACCATGGCTAACTGAAGAGAAAAAATGATATCAAGAACCAGCCTCCTTTTAAAGTGTCCAGTAATGTCATTCTTACTTAATCATGACTGATTGATCGCTAGCCCTGTCCTCATCAACACCCACACCTGTGTTAATGGATCAATCACTAAAACGATATTAGCTGCTCCTTTTAAGGCAGGACTGCAATGATGTTGAAATGTGTTTTGGGGGTTAAAGTTCATTTTCTGGGCAAATATTGGCTTTGCAAGTACAGTTTTTGCTGTTAAGCTGATCACTCTTTGACATTCAGTAGTGTATGCAAATTGCCATTACAAAAAATGAAGCAGTAAACTTTGGAAAAATTACTATTTGTCTCATTCTCAATACTTTTGGCCGTGATTGTATGTGTGAGGGTACCCCAGGAGAGTTCCAAATGTGTGTGGGTAGAATATATATACCACGGGGGTAAAATTGAAAAAAGTTGAAAACATTTTTTTTTGACTTAGTAATTTTTCCGGCGTTTATCAGACTTTCAGATAGGCGAAATGTCAGTGAGCGTTCCGATTTCAGTTCCAGATCGATTCGCCCAATGAGTCCTTGATATTTAGTCGTTTTCAGCCAATTTTCTGGATTTTTGAAAATTTCACTTTCTTGTGAAAATATCCACTAAATGAGGGAATAATATGTGCAAGGGTACCCCAGGAGAGTTCCAAATGTGTGTGGGTAGAATATATATCCCACGGGGGTAAAATTGAAAAAAGTTGAAAACATTTTTTTTTTACTTAGTCATTTTTCCGGCGTTTATCAGACTTTCAGATAGGGGAAATGTCAGTGAGCATTCCGATTTCAGTTCCAGATCGATTCGCCCAATGAGTCCTTGATATTTAGTCGTTTTCAGCCAATTTTCTGGTTTTTTGAAAATTTCACTTTTTTTGTGAAAATATCCACTAAATAAGGGAATAATATGTGTGAGGGTACCCCAGGAGAGTTTCAAATGTGTGTGGGTAGAATACATATCCCACGGGGGTAAAATTGAAAAAAGTTGAAAATTTTTTTTATTTTGACTTAGTCATTTTTTAGGCGTTTATCAGACTTTCAGATAGGGGAAATGTCAGTGAGCGTTCCGATTTCAGTTCCAGAGCGATTCGCCCAATGAGTCCTTGATATTTAGTCGTTTTCAGCCATTTTTCTGGATTTTTGAAAATTTCATTTTTTGTGAAAATATCCACTAAATGAGGGAATAATATGTGTGAGGGTACCCCAGGACAGTTCCAAATGTGTGTGGGTAGAATATATATCCCACGGGGGTAAAATTGAAAAAAGTTGATAAAAAATGTTTTTTTGGACTTAGTAATTTTCCCGGCGTTTATCAGACTTTTCAGATAGGGGAAATGTCAGTGAGCATTCCAATTTCAGTTCCAGACCGATTCACCCAATGAATCCTTGATATTTAGTCGTTTTCAGCCAATTTTCTGGATTTTTGAAAATTTCACTTTTTTGTGAAGATATCCACTAAATGAGGGAATAATATGTGTGAGGGTACACCAGGAGAGTTCCAAATGTGTGTGGGTAGAATATATATCCCACGGGGTTAAAAATGAAAAAAGTTGAAAAAAATTTTTTTTGGACTTAGTCATTTTTCCGGCGTTTATCAAACTTTCAGATAGGGCAAATGTCAGTGAGCATTCCGATTTCAGTTCCAGAGCGATTCGCCCAATGAGTCCTTGATATTTAGTCGTTTTCAGCCAATTTTCTGGATTTTTGAAAATTTCACTTGTTTGTGAAAAAATCCACTAAATGAGGGAATAATATGTGTGAGGGTACCCCAGGAGAGTTCCAAATGTGTGTGGGTACAATATATATACCACGGGGGTAAAATTGAAAAAAATTATTTTTTGGACTTAGTCATTTTTCCGGCGTTTATCAGACTTTCAGATAGGGGAAATGTCAGTGAGCGTTCCGATTTCAGTTCCAGAGCGATTCGCCAGATGAGTCCTTGATATTTCGTCGTTTTCAGGCAATTTTCTGAATTTTTGAAAATTTCACTTTTTTGTGAAAATATCCACTAAATGAGGGAATAATATGTGTGAGGGTACTCCAGGAGAGTTCCAAATGTGTGTGTGTAGAAAATATATCCCACGGGGGTAAAATTGAAAAAAGTTGATAAAAATGTTTTTTTGGACTTAGTAATTTTTCCAGCGTTTATCAGACTTTCAGATAGGGGAAATGTCAGTGAGCGTTCCAATTTCAGTTCCAGACCGATTCACCCAATGAGTCCTTGATATTAAGTCGTTTTCAGCCAATTTTCTGGATTTTTGAAAATTTCACTTTTTTGTGAAAATATCCACTAAATGAGGGAATAATATGTGTGAGGGTACCCCATGAGAGTTCCAAATGTGTGTGGGTAGAATATATATCCCAAGGGGGTAAAATTTAAAAAAAATTTTTTTGGACTCAGTCATTTTTCCAGCGTTTTTCAGACTTTCAGATAGGGCAAATGTCAGTGAGCGTTCCGATTTCAGTTCCAGAGCGATTCGCCGGATGAGTTCTTGATATTTCATCGTTTTCATGCAATTTTCTGAATTTTTGAAAATGTCACTTTTTTGTGAAAATATCCACTAAATGAGGGAATAATATGTGCGAGGGCACCCCAGGAGAGTTCCAAATGTGTGTGGGTAGAATATATATCCCACGGGGGTAAAATTAAAAAAAGTTGAAAAATTATTTTTTTTGGACTTAGTCATTTTTCCGTCTTTTATCAGACTTTCAGATAGGGGAAATGTCAGTGAGCATTCCGATTTCAGTTCCAGAGCGATTCGCCCAATGAGTCCATGATATTTAGTCGTTTTCAGCCAATTTTCTGGATTTTCGAAAATTTCACTTTTTTGTGAAAATATCCACTAAATGAGGGAATAATATGTGCGAGGGCACCCCAGGAGAGTTCCAAATGTGTGTGGTAGAATATATATCCCACGGGTGTAAATTTGAAAAAAGTTGAAAAAAATATTTTTTTGGACTTCGTCATTTTTCCGGCGTTTATCATACTTTCAGATAGGGGAAATGTCAGTCAGCGTTCCGATTTCAGTTCCAGAGCAATTCTCCCAATGAGTACTTGATATTTAGTCATTTTCAGCCAATTTTCTGGATTTTTGAAAATTTCACTTTTTTGTGAAAATATCCACTCAATGAGGGTGAGGGTACCCCAGGAGAGTTCCAAATGTGTGTGGGTAGAATATATATCCCACGGGGGTAAAATTGAAAAAAGTTGAATAACATTTTTTTTTGGACTTAGTCATTTTTCCGGCGTTTATCAGACTTTCCGATAGGGAAAATGTCAGTGAGCGTTCCGATTTCAGTTCCAGAGCGATTAGCCCAATGAGTCCTTGATATTTAGTCGTTTTCAGCCAATTTTCTGGATTTTTGAAAATTTCACTTTTGTGTGAAAATATCCACTAAATAAGGGAATAATATGTGTGAGGGTACCCTAGGAGAGTTCCAAATGTGTGTGCTTAGAATATGTATCTCACGGGGGTAAAATTGAAAAAAGTTGAAAAACATTTTTTTTGGTACTTAGTCATTTTTCCAGCGTTTATCAGACTTTCAGATAGGGGAAATGTCAGTGAGCGTTCCGATTTCAGTTCCAGAGCAATTCGCCCTATGAGTCCTTGATATTTAGTCATTTTCAGCCAATTTTCTAGATTTTTGAAAATTTCACTTTTTTGTGAAAATATCCACTAAATGAGGGTGAGGGTACCCCAGGAGAGTTCCAAATGTGTGTGGGTAGAATATATATCCCACGGGGGTAAAATTGAAAAAAGTTGAAAAACATTTTTTTTTGGACTTAATCATTTTTCCGGCGTTTATCAGACTTTCAGATAGGGGAAATGTCAGTGAGCGTTCCGATTTTAGTTCCAGAGCGATTCGCCCTATGTGTCCTTGATATTTAGTCATTTTCAGCCAATTTTCTGTATTTTTGAAAATTTCACTTTTTTTGTGAAAATATCCACCAAATGAGGGAATAATATATGTGAGGGTACCCCAGGAGAGTACCAAATGTGTGTGGGTAGAATATATATCCCACGGGGGTAAATTTGAAAAAAGTTGAAAAAAATATTTTTTTGGACTTCGTCATTTTTCCGGCGTTTATCATACTTTCAGATAGGGGAAATGTCAGTGAGCGTTCCGATTTCAGTTCCAGAGCGATTTGCCCTATGAGTCCTTGATATTTAGTCATTTTCAGCCAATTTTCTGGATTTTTGAAAATTTCACTTTTTGGGGAAAATATCCACAAAATGAGGGTGAGGGTACCACAGGAGAGTTCCAAATGTGTTTGGGTAGAATATATATCCCATGGGGGTAAAATTGAAAAAAGTTGAAAAATTATTTTTTTTGGACTTAGTCATTTTTCCGGCTTTTATCAGACTTTCAGATAGGGGAAATGTCAGTGAGCATTCCAATTTCAGTTCCAGAGTGATTCGCCCAATGAGTCCTTGATATTTAGTCGTTTTCAGCCAATTTTCTGGATTCTTGAAAATTTCACTTTTTTGTGAAAAGATCCACTAAATGAGGGAATAGTATGTGCGACGGCACCCCAGGAGAGTTCCAAATGTGTGTGGGTAGAATATATATCCCACGGGGGTAAAATTGAAAAAAGTTGATAAAAAATGTTTTTTTGGACTTAGTAATTTTCCCGGCGTTTATCAGACTTTTCAGATAGGGGAAATGTCAGTGAGCATTCCAATTTCAGTTCCAGACCGATTCACCCAATGAATCCTTGATATTTAGTCGTTTTCAGCCAATTTTCTGGATTTTTGAAAATTTCACTTTTTTGTGAAGATATCCACTAAATGAGGGAATAATATGTGTGAGGGTACACCAGGAGAGTTCCAAATGTGTGTGGGTAGAATATATATCCCACGGGGCTAAAAATGAAAAAAGTTGAAAAAAATTTTTTTGGACTTAGTCATTTTTCCGGCGTTTATCAAACTTTCAGATAGGGCAAATGTCAGTGAGCATTCCGATTTCAGTTCCAGAGCGATTCGCCCAATGAGTCCTTGATATTTAGTCGTTTTCAGCCAATTTTCTGGATTTTTGAAAATTTCACTTGTTTGTGAAAAAATCCACTAAATGAGGGAATAATATGTGTGAGGGTACCCCAGGAGAGTTCCAAATGTGTGTGGGTACAATATATATACCACGGGGGTAAAATTGAAAAAAATTTTTTTTTGGACTTAGTCATTTTTCCGGCGTTTATCAGACTTTCAGATAGGGGAAATGTCAGTGAGCGTTCCATTTCAGTTCCAGAGCGATTCGCCCTATGAGTCCTTGATATTTAGTCATTTTCAGCCAATTTTCTGGATTTTTGAAAATTTCACTTTTTGGGAAAATATCCACAAAATGAGGGTGAGGGTACCACAGGAGAGTTCCAAATGTGTTTGGGTAGAATATGTGTCCCATGGGGGTAAAATTGAAAAAAGTTGAAAAATTATTTTTTTTGGACTTAGTCATTTTTCCGTCTTTTATCAGACTTTCAGATAGGGGAAATGTCAGTGAGCATTCCGATTTCAGTTCCAGAGCGATTCGCCCAATGAGTCCTTGATATTTAGTCGTTTTCAGCCAATTTTCTGGATTTTCGAAAATTTCACTTTTTTGTGAAAATATCCACTAAATGAGGGAATAATATGTGCGAGGGCACCCCAGGAGAGTTCCAAATGTGTGTGGTAGAATATATATCCCACGGGTGTAAATTTGAAAAAAGTTGAAAAAAATATTTTTTTGGACTTCGTCATTTTTCCGGCGTTTATCATACTTTCAGATAGGGGAAATGTCAGTCAGCGTTCCGATTTCAGTTCCAGAGCAATTCTCCCAATGAGTACTTGATATTTAGTCATTTTCAGCCAATTTTCTGGATTTTTGAAAATTTCACTTTTTTGTGAAAATATCCACTAAATGAGGGTGAGGGTACCCCAGGAGAGTTCCAAATGTGTGTGGGTAGAATATATATCCCACGGGGATAAAATTGAAAAAAGTTGAAAAACATTTTTTTTTGTACTGTCATTTTTCCGGCGTTTATCAGACTTTCAGATAGGGGAAATGTCAGTCAGCGTTCCAATTTCAGTTCCAGAGCGATACGGCCAATGAGTCCTTGATATTTAGTCATTTTCAGCCAATTTTCTGGATTTTTGAAAATTTCACTTTTTTGTGAAAATATCCACTAAATGAGGGTGAGGGTACCCCAGGAGAGTTCCAAATGTGTGTGGGTAGAATATATATCCCACGGGGGTAAAATTGAAAAAAGTTGAAAAACATTTTTTTTTGGACTTATTCATTTTTCCGGCGTTTATCAGACTTTCAGATAGGGGAAATATCAGTGAGTGTTCCGATTTCAGTTCCAAAGCGATTCGCCCTATGAGTCCTTGATATTTAGTCATTTTCAGCCATTTTTCTGGATTTTTGAAAATTTCACTTTTTTGGAAAATATCCACTAGATGAGGGAATAATATGTGTGAGGGTACCCTAGGAGAATTCCAAATGTGTGTGGGAAGAATATATATCCCACGGGGGTAAAATTGAAAAAAGTTGAAAACATTTTTTTTTTGAACTCAGTCATTTTTCCTGCGTTTATCAGACTTTCAGATAGGGGAAATATCAGTGAGTGTTCCGATTTCAGTTCCAAAGCGATTCGCCCAATGAGTCCTTGATATTTAGTCATTTTCAGCCAATTTTCTGGATTTTTGAAAATTTCACTTTTGTGTGAAAATATCCACTAAATAAGGGAATAATATGTGTGAGGGTACCCTAGGAGAGTTCCAAATGTGTGTGCTTAGAATATATATCCCACGGGGTAAAATTGAAAAAAGTTGAAAAACATTTTTTTTGGGACTTAGTCATTTTCCGGCGTTTATCAGACTTTCAGATAGGGGAAATTTCAGTGAGCGTTCCGATTTTAGTTCCAGAGCGATTCGCCCTATGTGTCCTTGATATTTAGTCATTTTCAGCCAATTTTCTGTATTTTTGAAAATTTCACTTTTTTTGTGAAAATATCCACTAAATGAGGGAATAATATATGTGAGGGTACCCCAGGAGAGAACCAAATGTGTGTGGGTAGAATATATATCCCACGGGGGTAAATTTGAAAAAAGTTGAAAAAAATATTTTTTTGGACTTCGTCATTTTTCCGGCGTTTATCATACTTTCAGATAGGGGAAATGTCAGTCAGCGTTCCGATTTCAGTTCCAGAGCGATTCTCCCAATGAGTCCTTGATATTTAGTCATTTTCAGCCAATTTTCTGGATTTTTGAAAATTTAACTTTTTTGTGAAAATATCCACTAAATAAGGGTGAGGGTACCCCAGGATAGTTCCAAATGTGTGTGGGTAGAATATATATCCCACGGGGGTAAAATTAAAAAAAGTTGAAAGATTATTTTTTTTGGACTTAGTCATTTTTCCGGCGTTTATCAGACTTTCAGATAGGGGAAATGTCAGTGAGCGTTCCAATTTCAGTTCCAGAGCGATTCGCCCAATGAGTCCTTGATATTTAGTTGTTTTCAGCCAATTTTCTGGATTTTTGAAAATTTCACTTTTTTGGGAAATTATCCACTAAGTGAGGGTGAGGGTACCACAGGAGAGTTCCAAATGTGTGTGGGTATCATATATATCCCACGGGGGTAAATTTGAAAAAATGTGAAAAAAAAATTTTTTTGGACTTAGTCATTTTTCCAGTGTTTATCAGACTTTCAGATAGGGCAAATGTCAGTGAGCGTTCCGATTTCAGTTCCAGAGCGATTTGCCCAATGAGTCCTTGATGTTTAGTCGTTTTCAGCCAATATTCTGGATTTTTGAAAATTTCACTTTTTTGGGAAAATATCCACTAAATGAGGGAATAATATGTGTGAGGGTACCCTAGGAGAGTTCCAAATGTGTGTGCTTAGAATATATATCCCACGGGGGTAAAATTGAAAAAAGTTGAAAAACATTTTTTTTTGTACTGTCATTTTTCCGCCGTTTATCAGACTTTCAGATAGGGGAAATGTCAGTCAGCGTTCCAAGTTCAGTTCCAGAGCGATACGGCCAATGAGTCCTTGATATTTAGTCATTTTCAGCCAATTTTCTGGATTTTTGAAAATTTCACTTTTTTGGGAAAATATCCACTAAATGAGGGTGAGGGTACCACAGGAGAGTTCCAAATGTGTGTGGGTAGAATATATATCCCACGGGGGTAAATTTGAAAAAATTTGAAAAAAAATTTTTTTTGGACTTAGTCATTTTTCCAGTATTTATCAGACTTTCAGATAGGGCAAATGTCAGTGAGCGTTCCGATTTCAGTTCCAGAGCGATTTGCCCAATGAGTCCTTGATGTTTAGTTGTTTTCAGCCAATATTCTGGATTTTTGAAAATTTCACTTTTTTGGGAAAATATCCACTAAATGAAGGAATAATATGTGTGAGGGTACCCTAGGAGAGTTCCAAATGTGTGTGGGAAGAATATATATCCCACGGGGGTAAAATTGAAAAAAGTTGAAAACATTTTTTTTTTGAACTCAGTCATTTTTCCTGCGTTTATCAGACTTTCAGATAGGGGAAATATCAGTGAGTGTTCCGATTTCAGTTCCAAAGCGATTCGCCCAATGAGTCCTTGATATTTAGTCGTTTTCAGCCAATTTTCTGGATTTTTGAAAATTTCACTTTTGTGTGAAAATATCCACTAAATAAGGGAATAATATGTGTGAGGGTACCCTAGGAGAGTTCCAAATGTGTGTGCTTAGAATATATATCCCACGGGGGTAAAATTGAAAAAAGTTGAAAACATTTTTTTTTGAACTCTGTCATTTTTCCTGCGTTTATCAGACTTTCAGATAGGGGAAATATCAGTGAGTGTTCCGATTTCAGTTCCAAAGCGATTCGCCCAATGAGTCCTTGATATTTAGTCGTTTTCAGCCAATTTTCTGGATTTTTGAAAATTTCACTTTTTTGTGAAAATATCCACTAAATTAGGGAATAATATGTGTGAGGGTACCCCAGGAGAGTTCCAAATGTGTGTGGGTAGAATATATATCCCACGGGGGTAAAATTTAAAAAAGTTGAAAAAAACTGTTTTTTGGATTTAGTCATTTTCCCGGCGTTTATCAGATTTTCAGATAGGGCAAATGTCAGTGAGCATTCCGATTTCAGTTCCAGAGCGATTCAACCAATGAGTCCTTGATATTTAGTCGTTTTCAGCCAATATTCTGGATTTTTGAAAATTTCACTTTTTTGTGAAAATATCCACTAAATGAGGGAATAATATGTGTGAGGGTACCCCAGGAGAGTTCCAAATGTGTGTGGGTAGAATATATATCCCACGGGGGTAAATTTGAAAAAAGTTGAAAAAAAATTTTTTTTGGACTTAGTCATTTTTCCGGCGTTTATCAGACTTTCAGATAGCGGAAATGTAAGTGAGCGTTCCGATTTCAGTTCCAGAGCGATTCACCCAATGAGTCCTTGATATTTAGTCGTTTTCAGCCAATTTTCTGGATTTTTGAAAATTTCACTTTTTTGGAAAATATCCACTAAATGAGGGAATAATATGTGTGAGGGTACCCCAGGAGAGTTCCAAATGTGTGTGGGTAGAATATATATCCCACGGGGGTAAAATTTAAAAAAGTTTTAAAAAAATTTTTTTTGGACTTAGTCATTTTTCCGGCGTTTTTCAGACTTTCAGATAGGGGAAATGTCAGTGAGTGTTCCGATTTCAGTTCCAGAGCGATTCGCCCAATGAGTCCTTGATATTTAATAGTTTTCAGCCAATTTTCTGGATTTTTGAAAATTTCACTTTTTTGGAAAATATCCACTAAATGAGGGAATAATATGTGTGAGGGTACCCTAGGAGAGTTCAAAATGTGTGTGGGAAGAATATATATCCCACGGGGGTAAAATTGAAATAAGTTTAAAAAAAATTTTTTTTGAACTTAGTCATTTTTCCGGCGTTTATCAGACTTTCAGATAGGGGAAATGTCAGTGAGCGTTCCGATTTCAGTTCCAGAGCGACTCACCCAATAAGTCCTTGATATTTAGTTGTTTTCAGTCAATTTTCTGGATTTTTGAAAATTTCACTTTTTTGTGAAGATATCCACTAAATGAGGGAATAATATGTGTGAGGGTACACCAGGAGAGTTCCAAATGTGTGTGGGTAGAATATATATCCCACGGGGCTAAAAATGAAAAAAGTTGAAAAAAATTTTTTTGGACTTAGTCATTTTTCCGGCGTTTATCAAACTTTCAGATAGGGCAAATGTCAGTGAGCATTCCGATTTCAGTTCCAGAGCGATTCGCCCAATGAGTCCTTGATATTTAGTCGTTTTCAGCCAATTTTCTGGATTTTTGAAAATTTCACTTGTTTGTGAAAAAATCCACTAAATGAGGGAATAATATGTGTGAGGGTACCCCAGGAGAGTTCCAAATGTGTGTGGGTACAATATATATACCACGGGGGTAAAATTGAAAAAAATTTTTTTTTGGACTTAGTCATTTTTCCGGCGTTTATCAGACTTTCAGATAGGGGAAATGTCAGTGAGCGTTCCATTTCAGTTCCAGAGCGATTCGCCCTATGAGTCCTTGATATTTAGTCATTTTCAGCCAATTTTCTGGATTTTTGAAAATTTCACTTTTTGGGAAAATATCCACAAAATGAGGGTGAGGGTACCACAGGAGAGTTCCAAATGTGTTTGGGTAGAATATGTGTCCCATGGGGGTAAAATTGAAAAAAGTTGAAAAATTATTTTTTTTGGACTTAGTCATTTTTCCGTCTTTTATCAGACTTTCAGATAGGGGAAATGTCAGTGAGCATTCCGATTTCAGTTCCAGAGCGATTCGCCCAATGAGTCCTTGATATTTAGTCGTTTTCAGCCAATTTTCTGGATTTTCGAAAATTTCACTTTTTTGTGAAAATATCCACTAAATGAGGGAATAATATGTGCGAGGGCACCCCAGGAGAGTTCCAAATGTGTGTGGTAGAATATATATCCCACGGGTGTAAATTTGAAAAAAGTTGAAAAAAATATTTTTTTGGACTTCGTCATTTTTCCGGCGTTTATCATACTTTCAGATAGGGGAAATGTCAGTCAGCGTTCCGATTTCAGTTCCAGAGCAATTCTCCCAATGAGTACTTGATATTTAGTCATTTTCAGCCAATTTTCTGGATTTTTGAAAATTTCACTTTTTTGTGAAAATATCCACTAAATGAGGGTGAGGGTACCCCAGGAGAGTTCCAAATGTGTGTGGGTAGAATATATATCCCACGGGGATAAAATTGAAAAAAGTTGAAAAACATTTTTTTTTGTACTGTCATTTTTCCGGCGTTTATCAGACTTTCAGATAGGGGAAATGTCAGTCAGCGTTCCAATTTCAGTTCCAGAGCGATACGGCCAATGAGTCCTTGATATTTAGTCATTTTCAGCCAATTTTCTGGATTTTTGAAAATTTCACTTTTTTGTGAAAATATCCACTAAATGAGGGTGAGGGTACCCCAGGAGAGTTCCAAATGTGTGTGGGTAGAATATATATCCCACGGGGGTAAAATTGAAAAAAGTTGAAAAACATTTTTTTTTGGACTTATTCATTTTTCCGGCGTTTATCAGACTTTCAGATAGGGGAAATGTCAGTGAGCGTTCCGATTTCAGTTCCAGAGCGATTCGCCCTATGAGTCCTTGATATTTAGTCATTTTCAGCCATTTTTCTGGATTTTTGAAAATTTCACTTTTTTGGAAAATATCCACTAGATGAGGGAATAATATGTGTGAGGGTACCCTAGGAGAATTCCAAATGTGTGTGGGAAGAATATATATCCCACGGGGGTAAAATTGAAAAAAGTTGAAAACATTTTTTTTTTGAACTCAGTCATTTTTCCTGCGTTTATCAGACTTTCAGATAGGGGAAATATCAGTGAGTGTTCCGATTTCAGTTCCAAAGCGATTCGCCCAATGAGTCCTTGATATTTAGTCATTTTCAGCCAATTTTCTGGATTTTTGAAAATTTCACTTTTGTGTGAAAATATCCACTAAATAAGGGAATAATATGTGTGAGGGTACCCTAGGAGAGTTCCAAATGTGTGTGCTTAGAATATATATCCCACGGGGTAAAATTGAAAAAAGTTGAAAAACATTTTTTTTGGGACTTAGTCATTTTCCGGCGTTTATCAGACTTTCAGATAGGGGAAATTTCAGTGAGCGTTCCGATTTTAGTTCCAGAGCGATTTGCCCTATGTGTCCTTGATATTTAGTCATTTTCAGCCAATTTTCTGTATTTTTGAAAATTTCACTTTTTTTGTGAAAATATCCACTAAATGAGGGAATAATATATGTGAGGGTACCCCAGGAGAGAACCAAATGTGTGTGGGTAGAATATATATCCCACGGGGGTAAATTTGAAAAAAGTTGAAAAAAATATTTTTTTGGACTTCGTCATTTTTCCGGCGTTTATCATACTTTCAGATAGGGGAAATGTCAGTCAGCGTTCCGATTTCAGTTCCAGAGCGATTCTCCCAATGAGTCCTTGATATTTAGTCATTTTCAGCCAATTTTCTGGATTTTTGAAAATTTAACTTTTTTGTGAAAATATCCACTAAATAAGGGTGAGGGTACCCCAGGATAGTTCCAAATGTGTGTGGGTAGAATATATATCCCACGGGGGTAAAATTAAAAAAAGTTGAAAGATTATTTTTTTTGGACTTAGTCATTTTTCCGGCGTTTATCAGACTTTCAGATAGGGGAAATGTCAGTGAGCGTTCCAATTTCAGTTCCAGAGCGATTCGCCCAATGAGTCCTTGATATTTAGTTGTTTTCAGCCAATTTTCTGGATTTTTGAAAATTTCACTTTTTTGGGAAATTATCCACTAAGTGAGGGTGAGGGTACCACAGGAGAGTTCCAAATGTGTGTGGGTATCATATATATCCCACGGGGGTAAATTTGAAAAAATGTGAAAAAAAAATTTTTTTGGACTTAGTCATTTTTCCAGTGTTTATCAGACTTTCAGATAGGGCGAATGTCAGTGAGCGTTCCGATTTCAGTTCCAGAGCGATTTGCCCAATGAGTCCTTGATGTTTAGTCGTTTTCAGCCAATATTCTGGATTTTTGAAAATTTCACTTTTTTGGGAAAATATCCACTAAATGAGGGAATAATATGTGTGAGGGTACCCTAGGAGAGTTCCAAATGTGTGTGCTTAGAATATATATCCCACGGGGGTAAAATTGAAAAAAGTTGAAAAACATTTTTTTTTGTACTGTCATTTTTCCGCCGTTTATCAGACTTTCAGATAGGGGAAATGTCAGTCAGCGTTCCAAGTTCAGTTCCAGAGCGATACGGCCAATGAGTCCTTGATATTTAGTCATTTTCAGCCAATTTTCTGGATTTTTGAAAATTTCACTTTTTTGGGAAAATATCCACTAAATGAGGGTGAGGGTACCACAGGAGAGTTCCAAATGTGTGTGGGTAGAATATATATCCCACGGGGGTAAATTTGAAAAAATTTGAAAAAAAATTTTTTTTGGACTTAGTCATTTTTCCAGTATTTATCAGACTTTCAGATAGGGCAAATGTCAGTGAGCGTTCCGATTTCAGTTCCAGAGCGATTTGCCCAATGAGTCCTTGATGTTTAGTTGTTTTCAGCCAATATTCTGGATTTTTGAAAATTTCACTTTTTTGGGAAAATATCCACTAAATGAAGGAATAATATGTGTGAGGGTACCCTACGAGAGTTCCAAATGTGTGTGGGAAGAATATATATCCCACGGGGGTAAAATTGAAAAAAGTTGAAAACATTTTTTTTTTGAACTCAGTCATTTTTCCTGCGTTTATCAGACTTTCAGATAGGGGAAATATCAGTGAGTGTTCCGATTTCAGTTCCAAAGCGATTCGCCCAATGAGTCCTTGATATTTAGTCGTTTTCAGCCAATTTTCTGGATTTTTGAAAATTTCACTTTTGTGTGAAAATATCCACTAAATAAGGGAATAATATGTGTGAGGGTACCCTAGGAGAGTTCCAAATGTGTGTGCTTAGAATATATATCCCACGGGGGTAAAATTGAAAAAAGTTGAAAACATTTTTTTTTGAACTCTGTCATTTTTCCTGCGTTTATCAGACTTTCAGATAGGGGAAATATCAGTGAGTGTTCCGATTTCAGTTCCAAAGCGATTCGCCCAATGAGTCCTTGATATTTAGTCGTTTTCAGCCAATTTTCTGGATTTTTGAAAATTTCACTTTTTTGTGAAAATATCCACTAAATTAGGGAATAATATGTGTGAGGGTACCCCAGGAGAGTTCCAAATGTGTGTGGGTAGAATATATATCCCACGGGGGTAAAATTTAAAAAAGTTGAAAAAAACTGTTTTTTGGATTTAGTCATTTTCCCGGCGTTTATCAGATTTTCAGATAGGGCAAATGTCAGTGAGCATTCCGATTTCAGTTCCAGAGCGATTCAACCAATGAGTCCTTGATATTTAGTCGTTTTCAGCCAATATTCTGGATTTTTGAAAATTTCACTTTTTTGTGAAAATATCCACTAAATGAGGGAATAATATGTGTGAGGGTACCCCAGGAGAGTTCCAAATGTGTGTGGGTAGAATATATATCCCACGGGGGTAAATTTGAAAAAAGTTGAAAAAAAATTTTTTTTGGACTTAGTCATTTTTCCGGCGTTTATCAGACTTTCAGATAGCGGAAATGTAAGTGAGCGTTCCGATTTCAGTTCCAGAGCGATTCACCCAATGAGTCCTTGATATTTAGTCGTTTTCAGCCAATTTTCTGGATTTTTGAAAATTTCACTTTTTTGGAAAATATCCACTAAATGAGGGAATAATATGTGTGAGGGTACCCCAGGAGAGTTCCAAATGTGTGTGGGTAGAATATATATCCCACGGGGGTAAAATTTAAAAAAGTTTTAAAAAAATTTTTTTTGGACTTAGTCATTTTTCCGGCGTTTTTCAGACTTTCAGATAGGGGAAATGTCAGTGAGTGTTCCGATTTCAGTTCCAGAGCGATTCGCCCAATGAGTCCTTGATATTTAATAGTTTTCAGCCAATTTTCTGGATTTTTGAAAATTTCACTTTTTTGGAAAATATCCACTAAATGAGGGAATAATATGTGTGAGGGTACCCTAGGAGAGTTCAAAATGTGTGTGGGAAGAATATATATCCCACGGGGGTAAAATTGAAATAAGTTTAAAAAAAATTTTTTTTGAACTTAGTCATTTTTCCGGCGTTTATCAGACTTTCAGATAGGGGAAATGTCAGTGAGCGTTCCGATTTCAGTTCCAGAGCGACTCACCCAATAAGTCCTTGATATTTAGTTGTTTTCAGTCAATTTTCTGGATTTTTGAAAATTTCACTTTTTTGTGAAAATATCCACTAAATGAGGGAATAATATGTGTGAGGGTACCCCAGGAGAGTTCCAAATGTGTGTGGGTAGAATATATATCCCACGGGGGTAAATTTGAAAAAAGTTGAAAAAAATTTTTTTTTGGACTTAGTCATTATTCCGGCGTTTATCAGACTTTCAGATAGGGGAAATGTCAGTGAGTGTTCCGATTTCAGTTCCAGAGCGATTCGCCCAATGAGTCCTTGATATTTAGTCGTTTTCAGCCAATTTTCTGGATTTTTGAAAATTTCACTTTTTTGGAAAATATCCACTAAATGAGGGAATAATATGTGTGAGGGTACCCTAGGAGAGTTCCAAATGTGTGTGGGAAGAATATATATCCCACGGGGGTAAAATTGAAAAAAGTTGAAAACATTTTTTTTTTTAACTTAGTCATTTTTCCGGTGTTTATCAGACTTTCAGATAGGGGAAATGTCAGTGAGCTTTCCGATTTCAGTTCCAGAGCGATTCACCCAATAAGTCCTTGATATTTAGTCGTTTTCAGTCAATTTTCTGGATTTTTGAAAATTTCACTTTTTTTGTGAAAATATCCACTAAATGAGGGAATAATATGTGTGAGGGTACCCCAGGAGAGTTCCAAATGTGTGTCGGTAGATTATATATCCCACGAGGGCAAATTTGCAAAAAGTTGAAAAAAAATTTTTTTGGACTTAGTCATTTTCCCGGCTTTTATCAGACTTTCAGATAGGGGAAATGTCAGTGAGCGTTCCGATTTCAGTTCCAGAGCGATTCCCCCAATGATTCCTTGATATTTAGTCGTTTTCAGCCAATTTTCTGGATTTCTGAAAATTTCACTTTTTTGGAAAATATCCACTAATTGAGGGAATAATATGTGTGAGGGTACCCTAGGAGAGTTCCAAATGTGTGTGGGAAGAATATATATCCCACGAGGGTAAAATTGAAAAAAGTTTAAAAATTTTTTTTTTTGAACTTAGTCATTTTTCTGTCGTTTATCAGACTTTCAGATAGGGGAAATGTCAGTGAGCGTTCCGATTTCAGTTCCAGAACGATTCGCCCAATGAGTCCTTGATATTTAGTCGTTTTCAGCCAATTTTCTGGATTTTTGAAAATTTCACTTTTTTGTGAAAATATCCACTAAATGAGGGAATAATATGTGTGAGGGTACCCCAGGAGAGTTCCAAATGTGTGTGGGTAGAATATATATCCCACGGGGGTAAATTTGAAAAAAGTTGAAAAAAAATTTTTTTTGGACTTAGTCATTTTTCCGGCGTTTATCAGACTTTCAGATAGGGGAAATGTCAGTGAGCGTTCCGATTTCAGTTCCAGAGCGATTCGCCCAATAAGTCCTTGATATTTAGTCATTTTCAGTCAATTTTCTGGATTTTTGAAAATTTCACTTTTTTTGTGAAAATATCCACTAAATGAGGGAATAATATGTGTGAGGGTACCCCAGGAGAGTTCCAAATGTGTGTCGGTTGATTATATATCCCACGAGGGGAAATTTGCAAAAAGTTGAAAAAAAATTTTTTTGGACTTAGTCATTTTCCCGGCTTTTATCAGACTTTCAGATAGGGGAAATGTCAGTGAGCGTTCCGATTTCAGTTCCAGAGCGATTCGCCCAATGATTCCTTGATATTTAGTCGTTTTCAGCCAATTTTCTGGATTTCTGAAAATTTCACTTTTTTGGAAAATATCCACTAATTGAGGGAATAATATGTGTGAGGGTACCCTAGGAGAGTTCCAAATGTGTGTGGGAAGAATATATATCCCACGAGGGTAAAATTGAAAAAAGTTTAAAAATTTTTTTTTTTGAACTTAGTCATTTTTCTGTCGTTTATCAGACTTTCAGATAGGGGAAATGTCAGTGAGCGTTCCGATTTCAGTTCCAGAACGATTCGCCCAATGAGTCCTTGATATTTAGTCATTTTCAGCCAATTTTCTGGATTTTTGAAAATTTCACTTTTTTGTGAAAATATCCACTAAATGAGGGAATAATATGTGTGAGGGTACCCCAGGAGAGTTCCAAATGTGTGTGGGTAGAATATATATCCCACGGGGGTAAATTTGAAAAAAGTTGAAAAAAAATTTTTTTTGGACTTAGTCATTTTCCCGGCGTTTATCAGACTTTCAGATAGGGCAAATGTCAGTGAGCGTTCCGATTTCAGTTCCAGAGCGATTCGCCCAATGAGTCCTTGATATTTAGTCGTTTTCAGACAATTTTCTGGATTTTTGAAAATTTCACTTTTTTGGAAAAATATCCACTAAATGAGGGAATAATATGTGAGGGTACCCTAGGAGAGTTCCAAATGTGTGTGGGTAGAATATATATCCCACGGGTGTAAATTTGAAAAAAGTTGAAAAAAAATTTTTTTTGAACTTAGTCATTTTTCCGGCGTTTATCAGACTTTCAGATAGGGGAAATGTCAGTGAGCGTTCCGATTTCAGTTCCAGAGCGATTCGCCCAATGAGTCCTTGATATTTAGTCGTTTTCAGCCAATTTTCTGGATTTTTGAAAATTTCACTTTTTTGGAAAATATCCACTAAATGAGGGAATAATATGTGTGAGGGTACCCTAGGAGAGTTCCAAATGTGTGTGGGAAGAAAATATATCCCACGGGGTTAAAATTGAAAAAAGTAGAAAATTTTTTTTTTTTGAACTTAGTCATTTTCCCGGCGTTTATCAGACTTTCAGATAGGGGAAATGTCAGTGAGCGTTCCAATTTCAGTTCCAGAGCGATTCACTCAATAAGTCCTTGATATTTAGTCATTTTCAGCCAATTTTCTGGATTTTTGAAAATTTCACTTTTTTGTGAAAATATCCACTAAATGAGGGAATAATATGTGTGAGGGTACCCC
The DNA here is from genome assembly GCF_046119375.1 of Phyllobates terribilis. NCBI lineage: Eukaryota > Metazoa > Chordata > Amphibia > Anura > Dendrobatidae > Phyllobates > Phyllobates terribilis. Next base: position 233,541,244 of record NW_027362768.1, on the reverse strand, counting down.
AGGAGAGTTCCAAATGTGTGTGGGTAGAATATATATCCCACGGGGGTAAATTTGAAAAAAGTTGAAAAAAAATTTTTTTTGGACTTAGTCATTTTTCCGGCGTTTATCAGACTTTCAGATAGCGGAAATGTAAGTGAGCGTTCCGATTTCAGTTCCAGAGCGATTCACCCAATGAGTCCTTGATATTTAGTCGTTTTCAGCCAATTTTCTGGATTTTTGAAAATTTCACTTTTTTGGAAAATATCCACTAAATGAGGGAATAATATGTGTGAGGGTACCCCAGGAGAGTTCCAAATGTGTGTGGGTAGAATATATATCCCACGGGGGTAAAATTTAAAAAAGTTTTAAAAAAATTTTTTTTGGACTTAGTCATTTTTCCGGCGTTTTTCAGACTTTCAGATAGGGGAAATGTCAGTGAGTGTTCCGATTTCAGTTCCAGAGCGATTCGCCCAATGAGTCCTTGATATTTAATAGTTTTCAGCCAATTTTCTGGATTTTTGAAAATTTCACTTTTTTGGAAAATATCCACTAAATGAGGGAATAATATGTGTGAGGGTACCCTAGGAGAGTTCAAAATGTGTGTGGGAAGAATATATATCCCACGGGGGTAAAATTGAAATAAGTTTAAAAAAAATTTTTTTTGAACTTAGTCATTTTTCCGGCGTTTATCAGACTTTCAGATAGGGGAAATGTCAGTGAGCGTTCCGATTTCAGTTCCAGAGCGACTCACCCAATAAGTCCTTGATATTTAGTTGTTTTCAGTCAATTTTCTGGATTTTTGAAAATTTCACTTTTTTGTGAAAATATCCACTAAATGAGGGAATAATATGTGTGAGGGTACCCCAGGAGAGTTCCAAATGTGTGTGGGTAGAATATATATCCCACGGGGGTAAATTTGAAAAAAGTTGAAAAAAATTTTTTTTTGGACTTAGTCATTATTCCGGCGTTTATCAGACTTTCAGATAGGGGAAATGTCAGTGAGTGTTCCGATTTCAGTTCCAGAGCGATTCGCCCAATGAGTCCTTGATATTTAGTCGTTTTCAGCCAATTTTCTGGATTTTTGAAAATTTCACTTTTTTGGAAAATATCCACTAAATGAGGGAATAATATGTGTGAGGGTACCCTAGGAGAGTTCCAAATGTGTGTGGGAAGAATATATATCCCACGGGGGTAAAATTGAAAAAAGTTGAAAACATTTTTTTTTTTAACTTAGTCATTTTTCCGGTGTTTATCAGACTTTCAGATAGGGGAAATGTCAGTGAGCTTTCCGATTTCAGTTCCAGAGCGATTCACCCAATAAGTCCTTGATATTTAGTCGTTTTCAGTCAATTTTCTGGATTTTTGAAAATTTCACTTTTTTTGTGAAAATATCCACTAAATGAGGGAATAATATGTGTGAGGGTACCCCAGGAGAGTTCCAAATGTGTGTCGGTAGATTATATATCCCACGAGGGCAAATTTGCAAAAAGTTGAAAAAAAATTTTTTTGGACTTAGTCATTTTCCCGGCTTTTATCAGACTTTCAGATAGGGGAAATGTCAGTGAGCGTTCCGATTTCAGTTCCAGAGCGATTCCCCCAATGATTCCTTGATATTTAGTCGTTTTCAGCCAATTTTCTGGATTTCTGAAAATTTCACTTTTTTGGAAAATATCCACTAATTGAGGGAATAATATGTGTGAGGGTACCCTAGGAGAGTTCCAAATGTGTGTGGGAAGAATATATATCCCACGAGGGTAAAATTGAAAAAAGTTTAAAAATTTTTTTTTTTGAACTTAGTCATTTTTCTGTCGTTTATCAGACTTTCAGATAGGGGAAATGTCAGTGAGCGTTCCGATTTCAGTTCCAGAACGATTCGCCCAATGAGTCCTTGATATTTAGTCGTTTTCAGCCAATTTTCTGGATTTTTGAAAATTTCACTTTTTTGTGAAAATATCCACTAAATGAGGGAATAATATGTGTGAGGGTACCCCAGGAGAGTTCCAAATGTGTGTGGGTAGAATATATATCCCACGGGGGTAAATTTGAAAAAAGTTGAAAAAAAATTTTTTTTGGACTTAGTCATTTTTCCGGCGTTTATCAGACTTTCAGATAGGGGAAATGTCAGTGAGCGTTCCGATTTCAGTTCCAGAGCGATTCGCCCAATAAGTCCTTGATATTTAGTCATTTTCAGTCAATTTTCTGGATTTTTGAAAATTTCACTTTTTTTGTGAAAATATCCACTAAATGAGGGAATAATATGTGTGAGGGTACCCCAGGAGAGTTCCAAATGTGTGTCGGTTGATTATATATCCCACGAGGGGAAATTTGCAAAAAGTTGAAAAAAAATTTTTTTGGACTTAGTCATTTTCCCGGCTTTTATCAGACTTTCAGATAGGGGAAATGTCAGTGAGCGTTCCGATTTCAGTTCCAGAGCGATTCGCCCAATGATTCCTTGATATTTAGTCGTTTTCAGCCAATTTTCTGGATTTCTGAAAATTTCACTTTTTTGGAAAATATCCACTAATTGAGGGAATAATATGTGTGAGGGTACCCTAGGAGAGTTCCAAATGTGTGTGGGAAGAATATATATCCCACGAGGGTAAAATTGAAAAAAGTTTAAAAATTTTTTTTTTTGAACTTAGTCATTTTTCTGTCGTTTATCAGACTTTCAGATAGGGGAAATGTCAGTGAGCGTTCCGATTTCAGTTCCAGAACGATTCGCCCAATGAGTCCTTGATATTTAGTCATTTTCAGCCAATTTTCTGGATTTTTGAAAATTTCACTTTTTTGTGAAAATATCCACTAAATGAGGGAATAATATGTGTGAGGGTACCCCAGGAGAGTTCCAAATGTGTGTGGGTAGAATATATATCCCACGGGGGTAAATTTGAAAAAAGTTGAAAAAAAATTTTTTTTGGACTTAGTCATTTTCCCGGCGTTTATCAGACTTTCAGATAGGGCAAATGTCAGTGAGCGTTCCGATTTCAGTTCCAGAGCGATTCGCCCAATGAGTCCTTGATATTTAGTCGTTTTCAGACAATTTTCTGGATTTTTGAAAATTTCACTTTTTTGGAAAAATATCCACTAAATGAGGGAATAATATGTGAGGGTACCCTAGGAGAGTTCCAAATGTGTGTGGGTAGAATATATATCCCACGGGTGTAAATTTGAAAAAAGTTGAAAAAAAATTTTTTTTGAACTTAGTCATTTTTCCGGCGTTTATCAGACTTTCAGATAGGGGAAATGTCAGTGAGCGTTCCGATTTCAGTTCCAGAGCGATTCGCCCAATGAGTCCTTGATATTTAGTCGTTTTCAGCCAATTTTCTGGATTTTTGAAAATTTCACTTTTTTGGAAAATATCCACTAAATGAGGGAATAATATGTGTGAGGGTACCCTAGGAGAGTTCCAAATGTGTGTGGGAAGAAAATATATCCCACGGGGTTAAAATTGAAAAAAGTAGAAAATTTTTTTTTTTTGAACTTAGTCATTTTCCCGGCGTTTATCAGACTTTCAGATAGGGGAAATGTCAGTGAGCGTTCCAATTTCAGTTCCAGAGCGATTCACTCAATAAGTCCTTGATATTTAGTCATTTTCAGCCAATTTTCTGGATTTTTGAAAATTTCACTTTTTTGTGAAAATATCCACTAAATGAGGGAATAATATGTGTGAGGGTACCCCAGGAGAGTTCCAAATGTGTGTGGGTAGAATATATATCCCACGGGGGTAAATTTGAAAAAAGTTGAAAAAAAATTTTCTTTGTACTTAGTCATTTTCCCGGCGTTTATCAGACGTTCAGATGGGGCAAATGTCAGAGAGCATTCCGATTTCAGTTCCAGAGCGATTCACCCAATGAGTCCTTGATATTTAGTCGTTTTCAGCCAATATTCTGGATTTTTTAAAATTTCACTTTTTTGGGAAAATATCCACTAAATGAGTGAATAATATGTGTGAGGGTACCCCAGGAGAGTTCCAAATGTGTGTGGGTAGAATATATATCCCACGGCGGTAAATTTGAAAAAAGTTCAAAAAAAATTTTTTTGGGACTTAGTCATTTTCCCAGGCGTTTATCAGACTTTCAGATAGGGCAAATGTCAGTGAGCATTCCGATTTCAGTTCCAGAGCGATTCGCCCAATGAGTCCTTGATATTTAGTCGTTTTCAGCCAATATTCTGGATTTTTGAAAATTTCACTTTTTTGGAAAATATCCACTAAATGAGGTAATAATATGTGTGAGGGTACCCCAGGAGAGTTCCAAATGTGTGTGGGTAGAATATATATCCCGTGGGGGTAAATTTGAAAAAAGTTCAAAAAAAATTTTTTTTGGACTTAGTCATTTTCCCGGCGTTTATCAGACTTTCAGATAGGGCAAATGTCAGTGAGCGTTCCGATTTCAGTTCCAGAGCGATTCGCCCAATGAGTCCTTGATATTTAGTCGTTTTCAGCCAATATTCTGGATTTTTGAAAATTTCACTTTTTTGGAAAATATCCACTAAATGAGGTAATAATATGTGTGAGGGTACCCCAGGAGAGTTCCAAATGTGTGTGGGTAGAATATATATCCCGTGGGGGTAAATTTGAAAAAAGTTCAAAAAAAATTTTTTTTGGACTTAGTCATTTTCCCGGCGTTTATCAGACTTTCAGATAGGGCAAATGTCAGTGAGCGTTCCGATTTCAATTCCAGAGCGATTCGTCCAATGAGTCCTTGATATTTAGTCGTTTTCAGCCAATATTCTGGATTTTTGAAAATTTCACTTTTTTGGAAAATATCCACTAAATGAGGGAATAATATGTGTGAGGGTACCCTAGGAGAGTTCCAAATGTGTGTGGGAAGAATATATATCCCAGGGGGTAAATTTGAAAAAAGTTGAAAAAAATTTTTTTTTGGACTTAGTCATTTTCCCGGCGTTTATCAGACTTTTAGATAGGGCAAATGTCAGTGAGCATTCCGATTTCAGTTCCAGAGCGATTCACCCAATGAGTCCTTGTTATTTAGTCGTTTTCAGCCAATATTCTGGATTTTTGAAAATTTCACTTTTTTGGAAAAATATCCACTAAATGAGGTAATAATATGTGTGAGGGTACCCCAGGAGAGTTCCAAATGTGTGTGGGTAGAATATATATCCCGTGGGGGTAAATTTGAAAAAAGTTGAAAAAAAATTTTTTTTGGACTTAGTCATTTTTCTGGCGTTTATCAGACTTTCAGATAGGGGAAATGTCAGTGAGCGTTCCGATTTCAGTTCCAGAGCGATTCGCCCAATGAGTCCTTGATATTTAGTCGTTTTCAGCCAATTTTCTGGATTTTTGAAAATTTCACTTTTTTGGAAAATATCCACTAAATGAGGGAATAATATGTGTGAGGGTACCCTAGGAGAGTTCCAAATGTGTGTGGGAAGAAAATATATCCCACGGGGTTAAAATTGAAAAAAGTAGAAAAAATTTTTTTTTTGAACTTAGTCATTTTTCCGGCGTTTATCAGACTTTCAGATAGGGGAAATGTCAGTGAGCGTTCCAATTTCAGTTCCAGAGCGATTCACTCAATAAGTCCTTGATATTTAGTCATTTTCAGCCAATTTTCTGGATTTTTGAAAATTTCACTTTTTTGTGAAAATATCCACTAAATGAGGGAATAATATGTGTGAGGGTACCCCAGGAGAGTTCCAAATGTGTGTGGGTAGAATATATATCCCACGGCGGTAAATTTGAAAAAAGTTGAAAAAAAATTTTTTTTGGACTTAGTCATTTTACCGCTGTTTATCAGACTTTCAGATAGTGGAAATGTCAGTGAGCTTTCCGATTTCAGTTCTAGAGCGATTCACCCAATAAGTCCTTGATATTTAGTCGTTTTCAGTCAATTTTCTGGATTTTTGAAAAATTTCACTTTTTTGTGAAAATATCCATTAAATGAGGGAATAATATGTGTGAGGGTACCCCAGGAGAGTTCCAAATGTGTGTGGGTAGATTATATATCCCACGGGGGTAAATTTGAAAAAAGTTCAAAAAAAATTTTTTTTGGACTTAGTCATTTTCCCGGCGTTTATCAGACTTTCAGATAGGGCAAATGTCAGTGAGCATTCCGATTTCAGTTCCAGAGCGATTCGCCCAATGAGTCCTTGATATTTAGTCGTTTTCAGCCAATATTCTGGATTTTTGAAAATTTCACTTTTTTGGAAAATATCCACTAAATGAGGTAATAATATGTGTGAGGGTACCCCAGGAGAGTTCCAAATGTGTGTAGGTAGAATATATATCCCGTGGGGGTAAATTTGAAAAAAGTTCAAAAAAAATTTTTTTTGGACTTAGTCATTTTCCCGGCGTTTATCAGACTTTCAGATAGGGCAAATGTCAGTGAGCGTTCCGATTTCAGTTCCAGAGCGATTCGCCCAATGAGTCCTTGATATTTAGTCGTTTTCAGCCAATATTCTGGATTTTTGAAAATTTCACTTTTTTGGAAAATATCCACTAAATGAGGTAATAATATGTGTGAGGGTACCCCAGGAGAGTTCCAAATGTGTGTGGGTAGAATATATATCCCGTGGGGGTAAATTTGAAAAAAGTTAAAAAAAAAATTTTTTTGGACTTAGTCATTTTCCCGGCATTTATCAGACTTTCAGATAGGGCAAATGTCAGTGAGCGTTCCGATTTCAGTTCCAGAGCGATTCGCCCAATGAGTCCTTGATATTTAGTCGTTTTCAGCCAATATTCTGGATTTTTGAAAATTTCACTTTTTTGGAAAATATCCACTAAATGAGGGAATAATATGTGTGAGGGTACCCTAGGAGAGTTCCAAATGTGTGTGGGAAGAATATATATCCCAGGGGGTAAATTTGAAAAAAGTTTAAAAAAATTTTTTTTTGGACTTAGTCATTTTCCCGGCGTTTATCAGACTTTCAGATAGGGCAAATGTCAGTGAGCATTCCGATTTCAGTTCCAGAGCGATTCACCCAATGAGTCCTTGATATTTAGTCGTTTTCAGCCAATATTCTGGATTTTTGAAAATTTCACTTTTTTGGAAAAATATCCACTAAATGAGGTAATAATATGTGTGAAGGTACCCCAGGAGAGTTCCAAATGTGTGTGGGTAGAATATATATCCCGTGGGGGTAAATTTGAAAAAAGTTGAAAAAAAATTTTTTTTGGACTTAGTCATTTTTCCGGCGTTTATCAGACTTTCAGATAGGGGAAATGTCAGTGAGCGTTCCGATTTCAGTTCCAGAGCGATTTGCCCAATGAGTCCTTGATATTTAGTCGTTTTCAGCCAATTTTCTGGATTTTTGAAAATTTCACTTTTTTGTTAAAATATCCACTAAATGAGGGAATAATATGTGTGAGGGTACCCTTGGAGAGTTCCAAAACTGTGTGGGAAGAAAATATATCCCACGGGGGTAAATTTGAAAAAAAGTTGAAAAAAAATTTTTTTGGGACTTAGTCATTTTTCTGGCGTTTATCAGACTTTCAGATAGGGGAAATGTCAGTGAGCGTTCCGATTTCAGTTCCAGAGCGGTTCGCCCAATGAGTCCTTGATATTTAGTCGTTTTCAGCCAATTTTCTGGATTTTTGAAAATTTCACTTTTTTGTGAAAATATCCACTAAATGACGGAATAATATGTGTGAGGGTACCTCAGGAGAGTTTCAAATGTGTGTGGGAAGAATATATATCCCACGGGGGTAAATTTAAAAAAGTTGAAAAAAATTTTTTTGGGGATTTAGTTATTTTTCCGTTGTTTATCAGACTTTCAGATAGGGGAACTGTCAGTGAGCGTTCCGATTTCAGTTCCAGAGCGATTCGCCCAATGAGTCCTTGATATTTAGTCGTTTTCAGCCAATTTTCTGGATTTTTGAAAATTTCACTTTTTTGTGAAAATATCCACTAAATGAGGGAATAATATGTGTGAGGGTACCCCAGGAGAGTTCCAAATGTGTGTGGGTAGAATATATATCCCACAGGGGTAAAATTTAAAAAAGTTGAAAAAAATTTTTTTTTGGACTTAGTTATTTTTCCGTCGTTTATCAGACTTTCAGATAGGGGAAATGTCAGTGAGAGTTCCGATTTCAGTTTCAGAGCGATTCGCCCAATGAGTCCTTGATATTTAGTCGTTTCAGCCAATTTTCTGGATTTTTGAAAATTTCACTTTTTTGTGAAAATATCCACTAAATGATGGAATAATATGTGTGAGGGTAGCCCAGGAGAGTTCCAAATGTGTGTGGGTAGAATATATATCCCACGGGGGTAAATTTGAAAAAAGTAGAAAAAAATTTTTTTTTGGACTTAGTCATTTTTCCGGCGTTTATCAGACTTTCAGATAGGGCAAATGTCAGTGAGCATTCCGATTTCAGTTCCAGAGCGATTCACAAAATGAGTCCTTGATATTTAGTCGTTTTCAGCCAATTTTCTGGATTTTTGAAAATTTCACTTTTTTGTGAAAATATCCACTAAATGAGGGAATAATATGTGTGAGGGTACCCCAGGAGAGTTCCAAATGTGTGTGGGTATAATAAATATCCCACGGGGGTAAAATTTAAAAAAGTTGAAAAAAATTTTTTTTTGGAGTTAGTCATTTTTCCGGCGTTTATCAGACTTTCAGATAGGGGAAATGTCAGTGAGCATTCCGATTTCAGTTCCAGAGCGATTCGCCCAATGAGTCCTTGATATTTAGTCGTTTTCAGCCAATTTTCTGGATTTTTGAAAATTTCACTTTTTTGGAAAATATCCACTAAATGAGGAAATAATATGTGTGAGGGTACCCTAGGAGAGTTCCAAATGTGCGTGGGAAGAATATATATCCCACGGGGGTAAAATTGAAAAAAGTTGAAAACATTTTTTTTTTTAACTTAGTCATTTTTCCGGCGTTCATCAGACTTTCAGATAGGGGAAATGTCAGTGAGCATTCCGATTTCAGTTCCAGAGCGATTCACCCAATGAGTCGTTTTCAGCCAATATTCTGGACTTTTGAAAATTTCACTTTTTTGGAAAAATATCCACTAAATGAGGTAATAATATGTGTGAAGGTACCCCAGGAGAGTTCCAAATGTGTGTGGGTAGAATATATATCCCGTGGGGGTAAATTTGAAAAAAGTTGAAAAAAAATTTTTTTTGGACTTAGTCATTTTTCCGGCGTTTATCAGACTTTCAGATAGGGGAAATGTCAGTGAGCGTTCCGATTTCAGTTCCAGAGCGATTTGCCCAATGAGTCCTTGATATTTAGTCGTTTTCAGCCAATTTTCTGGATTTTTGAAAATTTCACTTTTTTGTTAAAATATCCACTAAATGAGGGAATAATATGTGTGAGGGTACCCTTGGAGAGTTCCAAAACTGTGTGGGAAGAAAATATATCCCACGGGGGTAAATTTGAAAAAAAGTTGAAAAAAAATTTTTTTGGGACTTAGTCATTTTTCTGGCGTTTATCAGACTTTCAGATAGGGGAAATGTCAGTGAGCGTTCCGATTTCAGTTCCAGAGCGGTTCGCCCAATGAGTCCTTGATATTTAGTCGTTTTCAGCCAATTTTCTGGATTTTTGAAAATTTCACTTTTTTGTGAAAATATCCACTAAATGACGGAATAATATGTGTGAGGGTACCTCAGGAAAGTTTCAAATGTGTGTGGGAAGAATATATATCCCACGGGGGTAAATTTAAAAAAGTTGAAAAAAATTTTTTTGGGGATTTAGTTATTTTTCCGTTGTTTATCAGACTTTCAGATAGGGGAACTGTCAGTGAGCGTTCCGATTTCAGTTCCAGAGCGATTCGCCCAATGAGTCCTTGATATTTAGTCGTTTTCAGCCAATTTTCTGGATTTTTGAAAATTTCACTTTTTTGTGAAAATATCCACTAAATGAGGGAATAATATGTGTGAGGGTACCCCAGGAGAGTTCCAAATGTGTGTGGGTAGAATATATATCCCACAGGGGTAAAATTTAAAAAAGTTGAAAAAAATTTTTTTTTGGACTTAGTTATTTTTCCGTCGTTTATCAGACTTTCAGATAGGGGAAATGTCAGTGAGAGTTCCGATTTCAGTTTCAGAGCGATTCGCCCAATGAGTCCTTGATATTTAGTCGTTTCAGCCAATTTTCTGGATTTTTGAAAATTTCACTTTTTTGTGAAAATATCCACTAAATGATGGAATAATATGTGTGAGGGTAGCCCAGGAGAGTTCCAAATGTGTGTGGGTAGAATATATATCCCACGGGGGTAAATTTGAAAAAAGTAGAAAAAAATTTTTTTTTGGACTTAGTCATTTTTCCGGCGTTTATCAGACTTTCAGATAGGGCAAATGTCAGTGAGCATTCCGATTTCAGTTCCAGAGCGATTCACAAAATGAGTCCTTGATATTTAGTCGTTTTCAGCCAATTTTCTGGATTTTTGAAAATTTCACTTTTTTGTGAAAATATCCACTAAATGAGGGAATAATATGTGTGAGGGTACCCCAGGAGAGTTCCAAATGTGTGTGGGTATAATAAATATCCCACGGGGGTAAAATTTAAAAAAGTTGAAAAAAATTTTTTTTTGGAGTTAGTCATTTTTCCGGCGTTTATCAGACTTTCAGATAGGGGAAATGTCAGTGAGCATTCCGATTTCAGTTCCAGAGCGATTCGCCCAATGAGTCCTTGATATTTAGTCGTTTTCAGCCAATTTTCTGGATTTTTGAAAATTTCACTTTTTTGGAAAATATCCACTAAATGAGGAAATAATATGTGTGAGGGTACCCTAGGAGAGTTCCAAATGTGCGTGGGAAGAATATATATCCCACGGGGGTAAAATTGAAAAAAGTTGAAAACATTTTTTTTTTTAACTTAGTCATTTTTCCGGCGTTCATCAGACTTTCAGATAGGGGAAATGTCAGTGAGCATTCCGATTTCAGTTCCAGAGCGATTCACCCAATGAGTCGTTTTCAGCCAATATTCTGGACTTTTGAAAATTTCACTTTTTTGGAAAAATATCCACTAAATGAGGTAATAATATGTGTGAAGGTACCCCAGGAGAGTTCCAAATGTGTGTGGGTAGAATATATATCCCGTGGGGGTAAATTTGAAAAAAGTTGAAAAAAAATTTTTTTTGGACTTAGTCATTTTTCCGGCGTTTATCAGACTTTCAGATAGGGGAAATGTCAGTGAGCGTTCCGATTTCAGTTCCAGAGCGATTTGCCCAATGAGTCCTTGATATTTAGTCGTTTTCAGCCAATTTTCTGGATTTTTGAAAATTTCACTTTTTTGTTAAAATATCCACTAAATGAGGGAATAATATGTGTGAGGGTACCCTTGGAGAGTTCCAAAACTGTGTGGGAAGAAAATATATCCCACGGGGGTAAATTTGAAAAAAAGTTGAAAAAAAATTTTTTTGGGACTTAGTCATTTTTCTGGCGTTTATCAGACTTTCAGATAGGGGAAATGTCAGTGAGCGTTCCGATTTCAGTTCCAGAGCGGTTCGCCCAATGAGTCCTTGATATTTAGTCGTTTTCAGCCAATTTTCTGGATTTTTGAAAATTTCACTTTTTTGTGAAAATATCCACTAAATGACGGAATAATATGTGTGAGGGTACCTCAGGAAAGTTTCAAATGTGTGTGGGAAGAATATATATCCCACGGGGGTAAATTTAAAAAAGTTGAAAAAAATTTTTTTGGGGATTTAGTTATTTTTCCGTTGTTTATCAGACTTTCAGATAGGGGAACTGTCAGTGAGCGTTCCGATTTCAGTTCCAGAGCGATTCGCCCAATGAGTCCTTGATATTTAGTCGTTTTCAGCCAATTTTCTGGATTTTTGAAAATTTCACTTTTTTGTGAAAATATCCACTAAATGAGGGAATAATATGTGTGAGGGTACCCCAGGAGAGTTCCAAATGTGTGTGGGTAGAATATATATCCCACAGGGGTAAAATTTAAAAAAGTTGAAAAAAATTTTTTTTTGGACTTAGTTATTTTTCCGTCGTTTATCAGACTTTCAGATAGGGGAAATGTCAGTGAGAGTTCCGATTTCAGTTTCAGAGCGATTCGCCCAATGAGTCCTTGATATTTAGTCGTTTCAGCCAATTTTCTGGATTTTTGAAAATTTCACTTTTTTGTGAAAATATCCACTAAATGATGGAATAATATGTGTGAGGGTAGCCCAGGAGAGTTCCAAATGTGTGTGGGTAGAATATATATCCCACGGGGGTAAATTTGAAAAAAGTAGAAAAAAATTTTTTTTTGGACTTAGTCATTTTTCCGGCGTTTATCAGACTTTCAGATAGGGCAAATGTCAGTGAGCATTCCGATTTCAGTTCCAGAGCGATTCACAAAATGAGTCCTTGATATTTAGTCGTTTTCAGCCAATTTTCTGGATTTTTGAAAATTTCACTTTTTTGTGAAAATATCCACTAAATGAGGGAATAATATGTGTGAGGGTACCCCAGGAGAGTTCCAAATGTGTGTGGGTATAATAAATATCCCACGGGGGTAAAATTTAAAAAAGTTGAAAAAAATTTTTTTTTGGAGTTAGTCATTTTTCCGGCGTTTATCAGACTTTCAGATAGGGGAAATGTCAGTGAGCATTCCGATTTCAGTTCCAGAGCGATTCGCCCAATGAGTCCTTGATATTTAGTCGTTTTCAGCCAATTTTCTGGATTTTTGAAAATTTCACTTTTTTGGAAAATATCCACTAAATGAGGAAATAATATGTGTGAGGGTACCCTAGGAGAGTTCCAAATGTGCGTGGGAAGAATATATATCCCACGGGGGTAAAATTGAAAAAAGTTGAAAACATTTTTTTTTTTAACTTAGTCATTTTTCCGGCGTTCATCAGACTTTCAGATAGGGGAAATGTCAGTGAGCATTCCAATTTCAGTTCCAGAGCGATTCACCCAATGAGTCGTTTTCAGCCAATATTCTGGACTTTTGAAAATTTCACTTTTTTGGAAAAATATCCACTAAATGAGGTAATAATATGTGTGAGGGTACCCCAGGAGAGTTCCAAATGTGTGTGGGTAGAATATATATCCCGCGGGGGTAAATTTGAAAAAAGTTGAAAAAAAATTTTTTTGGGACTTAGTCATTTTTCCGGCATTTATCAGACTTTCAGATAGGGGAAATGTCAGTGAGCGTTATGATTTCAGTTCCAACGCAATTCACAAAATGAGTCCTTGATATTTAGTTGTTTTCAGCCAATTTTCTGGATTTTTGAAAATTTCACTTTTTTGGAAAATATCCACTAAATGAGGGAATAATATGTGTGAGGGCACCCCAGGAGAGTTCCAAATGTGTGTGGGTAGAATATATATCCCACAGGGGTAAATTTGAAAAAAGTTTAAAAAAAATTTTTTTTGGACTTAGGCATTTTTCTGGCGTTTATCAGACTTTCAGATAGGGTAAATGTAAGTGAGCGTTCCGATTTCAGTTCCAGAGCGATTCGCCCAATGAGTCCTTGATATTTAGTCGTTTTCAGCCAATTTTCTGGATTTTTGAAAATTTCACTTTTTTGGAAAATATCCACTAAATGAGGAAATAATATGTGTGAGGGTACCCTAGGAGAGTTCCAAATGTGCGTGGGAAGAATATATATCCCACGCGGGTAAAATTGAAAAAAGTTGAAAACATTTTTTTTTTTAACTTAGTCATTTTTCCGGCGTTCATCAGACTTTCAGATAGGGGAAATGTCAGTGAGTGTTATGATTTCAGTTCCAAAGCGATTCGCCCAATGAGTCCTTGATATTTAGTCGTTTTCAGCCAATTTTCTGGATTTTTGAAAATTTCACTTTTTTGGAAAATATCCACTAAATGAGGGAATAATATGTGTGAGGGTACCCTAGGAGAGTTCCAAATGTGTGTGGGAAGAATATATATCCCACGGGGGTAAATTTGAAAAAAGTTGAAAAATTTTTTTTTTTGGACTTAGTCATTTTCCCGGCGTTTATCAGACTTTCAGATAGGGCAAATGATAGTGAGCATTCCGATTTCAGTTCCAGAGCGATTCACCCAATGAGTCGTTTTCAGCCAATATTCTGGATTTTTGAAAATTTCACTTTTTTGGAAAAATATCCACTAAATGAGGTAATAATATGTGTGAGGGTACCCCAGGAGAGTTCCAAATGTGTGTGGGTAGAATATATATCCCGCGGGGGTAAATTTGAAAAAAGTTGAAAAAAAATTTTTTTTGGACTTAGTCATTTTTCCGGCGTTTATCAGACTTTCAGATAGGGGAAATGTCAGTGAGCGTTCCGATTTCAGTTCCAGAGCGATTTGCCCAATGAGTCCTTGATATTTAGTCATTTTCAGCCAATTTTCTGGATTTTTGAAAATTTCACTTTTTTGAAAATATCCACTAAATGAGGGAATAATATGTGTGAGGGTCCCCTTGGAGAGTTGCAAAACTGTGTGGGAAGAAAATATATCCCACGGGGGTAAAAATGAAAAAAGTTTAAAATTTTTTTTTTTTAACTTATTTGAACTTAGTCATTTTTTCGGCGTTTATCAGACTTTCAGATAGGGGAAATGTCAGTGAGCATTCCGATTTCAGTTCCAGAGCGATTCGACCAATGAGTCCTTGATATTTAGTCGTTTTCAGCCAATTTTCTGGATTTTTGAAAATTTCACTTTTTTGAAAATATCCACTAAATGAGGGAATAATATGTGTGAGGGTACCCTTGGAGAGTTCCAAAACTGTGTGGGAAGAAAATATATCCCACGGGGGTAAAAATGAAAAAAGTTTAAAAAATTTTTTTTTGAACTTATTTAAACTTAGTCATTTTTTTGGCGTTTATCAGACTTTCAGATAGGTGAAATGTCAGTGAGCATTCCGATTTCAGTTCCAGAGCGATTCGCCCAATGAGTCCTTGATATTTAGTCGTTTTCAGCCAATTTTCTGGATTTTTGAAAATTTCACTTTTTTGGAAAATATCCACTAAATGAGGGAATAATATGTGTGAGGGTACCCTAGGAGAGTTCCAAATGTGTGTGGGAAGAATATATATCCCAGGGGGTAAATTTGAAAAAAGTTTAAAAAAATTTTTTTTTGGACTTAGTCATTTTCCCGGCGTTTATCAGACTTTCAGATAGGGCAAATGTCAGTGAGCATTCCGATTTCAGTTCCAGAGCGATTCACCCAATGAGTCCTTGATATTTAGTCGTTTTCAGCCAATATTCTGGATTTTTGAAAATTTCACTTTTTTGGAAAAATATCCACTAAATGAGGTAATAATATGTGTGAAGGTACCCCAGGAGAGTTCCAAATGTGTGTGGGTAGAATATATATCCCGTGGGGGTAAATTTGAAAAAAGTTGAAAAAAAATTTTTTTTGGACTTAGTCATTTTTCCGGCGTTTATCAGACTTTCAGATAGGGGAAATGTCAGTGAGCGTTCCGATTTCAGTTCCAGAGCGATTTGCCCAATGAGTCCTTGATATTTAGTCGTTTTCAGCCAATTTTCTGGATTTTTGAAAATTTCACTTTTTTGTTAAAATATCCACTAAATGAGGGAATAATATGTGTGAGGGTACCCTTGGAGAGTTCCAAAACTGTGTGGGAAGAAAATATATCCCACGGGGGTAAATTTGAAAAAAAGTTGAAAAAAAATTTTTTTGGGACTTAGTCATTTTTCTGGCGTTTATCAGACTTTCAGATAGGGGAAATGTCAGTGAGCGTTCCGATTTCAGTTACAGAGCGGTTCGCCCAATGAGTCCTTGATATTTACTCGTTTTCAGCCAATTTTCTGGATTTTTGAAAATTTCACTTTTTTGTGAAAATATCCACTAAATGACGGAATAATATGTGTGAGGGTACCTCAGGAGAGTTTCAAATGTGTGTGGGAAGAATATATATCCCACGGGGGTAAATTTGAAAAAAGTTGAAAAAAATTTTTTTTTGAACTTAGTCATTTTTCCGGCGTTTATCAGACTTTCAGATAGGGGAAATGTCAGAGAGCGTTCTGATTTCAGTTCCAGAGCGATTCGCCCAATGAGTCCTTGATATTTAGTCGTTTTCAGCCAATTTTCTGGATTTTTGAAAATTTCACTTTTTTGTTAAAATATCCACTATATGAGGGAATAATATGTGTGAGGGTACCCCAGGAGAGTTCCAAATGTGTGTGGGTAGAATATATATCACACGAGGTTAAAATTTAAAAAAGTTGAAAAAAATTTTTTTGGGGATTTAGTTATTTTTCCGTTGTTTATCAGACTTTCAGATAGGGGAACTGTCAGTGAGCGTTCCGATTTCAGTTCCAGAGCGATTCGCCCAATGAGTCCTTGATATTTAGTCGTTTTCAGCCAATTTTCTGGATTTTTGAAAATTTCACTTTTTTGTGAAAATATCCACTAAATGAGGGAATAATATGTGTGAGGGTACCCCAGGAGAGTTCCAAATGTGTGTGGGTAGAATATATATCCCACAGGGGTAAAATTTAAAAAAGTTGAAAAAAATTTTTTTTTGGACTTAGTTATTTTTCCGTCGTTTATCAGACTTTCAGATAGGGGAAATGTCAGTGAGAGTTCCGATTTCAGTTTCAGAGCGATTCGCCCAATGAGTCCTTGATATTTAGTCGTTTCAGCCAATTTTCTGGATTTTTGAAAATTTCACTTTTTTGTGAAAATATCCACTAAATGATGGAATAATATGTGTGAGGGTAGCCCAGGAGAGTTCCAAATGTGTGTGGGTAGAATATATATCCCACGGGGGTAAATTTGAAAAAAGTAGAAAAAAATTTTTTTTTGGACTTAGTCATTTTTCCGGCGTTTATCAGACTTTCAGATAGGGCAAATGTCAGTGAGCATTCCGATTTCAGTTCCAGAGCGATTCACAAAATGAGTCCTTGATATTTAGTCGTTTTCAGCCAATTTTCTGGATTTTTGAAAATTTCACTTTTTTGTGAAAATATCCACTAAATGAGGGAATAATATGTGTGAGGGTACCCCAGGAGAGTTCCAAATGTGTGTGGGTATAATAAATATCCCACGGGGGTAAAATTTAAAAAAGTTGAAAAAAATTTTTTTTTGGAGTTAGTCATTTTTCCGGCGTTTATCAGACTTTCAGATAGGGGAAATGTCAGTGAGCATTCCGATTTCAGTTCCAGAGCGATTCGCCCAATGAGTCCTTGATATTTAGTCGTTTTCAGCCAATTTTCTGGATTTTTGAAAATTTCACTTTTTGGAAAATATCCACTAAATGAGGAAATAATATGTGTGAGGGTACCCTAGGAGAGTTCCAAATGTGCGTGGGAAGAATATATATCCCACGGGGGTAAAATTGAAAAAAGTTGAAAACATTTTTTTTTTTAACTTAGTCATTTTTCCGGCGTTCATCAGACTTTCAGATAGGGGAAATGTCAGTGAGCATTCCGATTTCAGTTCCAGAGCGATTCACCCAATGAGTCGTTTTCAGCCAATATTCTGGACTTTTGAAAATTTCACTTTTTTGGAAAAATATCCACTAAATGAGGTAATAATATGTGTGAGGGTACCCCAGGAGAGTTCCAAATGTGTGTGGGTAGAATATATATCCCGCGGGGGTAAATTTGAAAAAAGTTGAAAAAAAATTTTTTTGGGACTTAGTCATTTTTCCGGCATTTATCAGACTTTCAGATAGGGGAAATGTCAGTGAGCGTTATGATTTCAGTTCCAAAGCAATTCACAAAATGAGTCCTTGATATTTAGTTGTTTTCAGCCAATTTTCTGGATTTTTGAAAATTTCACTTTTTTGGAAAATATCCACTAAATGAGGGAATAATATGTGTGAGGGCACCCCAGGAGAGTTCCAAATGTGTGTGGGTAGAATATATATCCCACAGGGGTAAATTTGAAAAAAGTTTAAAAAAAATTTTTTTTGGACTTAGGCATTTTTCTGGCGTTTATCAGACTTTCAGATAGGGTAAATGTAAGTGAGCGTTCCGATTTCAGTTCCAGAGCGATTCGCCCAATGAGTCCTTGATATTTAGTCGTTTTCAGCCAATTTTCTGGATTTTTGAAAATTTCACTTTTTTGGAAAATATCCACTAAATGAGGAAATAATATGTGTGAGGGTACCCTAGGAGAGTTCCAAATGTGCGTGGGAAGAATATATATCCCACGCGGGTAAAATTGAAAAAAGTTGAAAACATTTTTTTTTTTAACTTAGTCATTTTTCCGGCGTTCATCAGACTTTCAGATAGGGGAAATGTCAGTGAGTGTTATGATTTCAGTTCCAAAGCGATTCGCCCAATGAGTCCTTGATATTTAGTCGTTTTCAGCCAATTTTCTGGATTTTTGAAAATTTCACTTTTTTGGAAAATATCCACTAAATGAGGGAATAATATGTGTGAGGGTACCCTAGGAGAGTTCCAAATGTGTGTGGGAAGAATATATATCCCACGGGGGTAAATTTGAAAAAAGTTGAAAAATTTTTTTTTTTGGACTTAGTCATTTTCCCGGCGTTTATCAGACTTTCAGATAGGGCAAATGATAGTGAGCATTCCGATTTCAGTTCCAGAGCGATTCACCCAATGAGTCGTTTTCAGCCAATATTCTGGATTTTTGAAAATTTCACTTTTTTGGAAAAATATCCACTAAATGAGGTAATAATATGTGTGAGGGTACCCCAGGAGAGTTCCAAATGTGTGTGGGTAGAATATATATCCCGCGGGGGTAAATTTGAAAAAAGTTGAAAAAAAATTTTTTTTGGACTTAGTCATTTTTCCGGCGTTTATCAGACTTTCAGATAGGGGAAATGTCAGTGAGCGTTCCGATTTCAGTTCCAGAGCGATTTGCCCAATGAGTCCTTGATATTTAGTCATTTTCAGCCAATTTTCTGGATTTTTGAAAATTTCACTTTTTTGAAAATATCCACTAAATGAGGGAATAATATGTGTGAGGGTCCCCTTGGAGAGTTGCAAAACTGTGTGGGAAGAAAATATATCCCACGGGGGTAAAAATGAAAAAAGTTTAAAATTTTTTTTTTTTAACTTATTTGAACTTAGTCATTTTTTCGGCGTTTATCAGACTTTCAGATAGGGGAAATGTCAGTGAGCATTCCGATTTCAGTTCCAGAGCGATTCGACCAATGAGTCCTTGATATTTAGTCGTTTTCAGCCAATTTTCTGGATTTTTGAAAATTTCACTTTTTTGAAAATATCCACTAAATGAGGGAATAATATGTGTGAGGGTACCCTTGGAGAGTTCCAAAACTGTGTGGGAAGAAAATATATCCCACGGGGGTAAAAATGAAAAAAGTTTAAAAAATTTTTTTTTGAACTTATTTAAACTTAGTCATTTTTTTGGCGTTTATCAGACTTTCAGATAGGGGAAATGTCAGTGAGCATTCCGATTTCAGTTCCAGAGCGATTCGCCCAATGAGTCCTTGATATTTAGTCGTTTTCAGCCAATTTTCTGGATTTTTGAAAATTTCACTTTTTTGGAAAATATCCACTAAATGAGGGAATAATATGTGTGAGGGTACCCTAGGAGAGTTCCAAATGTGTGTGGGAAGAATATATATCCCACGGGGGTAAAATTGAAAAAAGTTGAAAACATTTTTTTTTTTAACTTAGTCATTTTTCCGGCGTTTATCAGACTTTCAGATAGGGGAAATGTCAGTGAGCGTTATGATTTCAGTTCCAAAGCGATTCGCCCAATGAGTCCTTGATATTTAGTCGTTTTCAGCCAATTTTCTGGATTTTTGAAAATTTCACTTTTTTGTGAAAATATCCACTAAATGAGGGAATAATATGTGTGAGGGTACCCCAGGAGAGTTCCAAATGTGTGGGGGTAGAATAAATAATACACGGGGGTAAAATTTAAAAAAGTTTTAAAAAAATTTTTGGGGGAGTTAGTCATTTTTCCGGCGTTTATCAGACTTTCAGATAGGGGAAATGTCAGTGAGCGTTCCGCTTTCAGTTCCAGAGCGATTCGCCCAATGAGTCCTTGATATTTAGTCGTTTTCAGCCAATTTTCTGGATTTTTGAAAATTTCACTTTTTTGTTAAAATATCCACTAAATGAGGGAATAATATGTGTGAGGGTACCCTAGGAGAGTTCCAAATGTGTGTGGGAAGAATATATATCCCACGGGGCTAAAATTGAAAAAAGTTGAAAACATTTTTTTTTTGAACTTAGTCATTTTTCCGGCGTTTTTCAGACTTTCAGATAGGGAAAATGTCAGTGAGCATTAAGATTTCAGTTCCAAAGCGATTCGCCCAATGAGTCCTTGATATTTAGTCGTTTTCAGCCAATTTTCTGGATTTTTGAAAATTTCACTTTTTTGTGAAATTATCCACTAAATGAGGGAATAATATGTGTGAGGGTACCCCAGGAGAGTTCCAAATGTGTGTAGGTAGAATATATATCCCACGGGGGTAAAATTTAAAAAAGTTTTAAAAAAAATTTTTTTGGACTTAGTCATTTTTCCGGTGTTTTTCAGACTTTCAGATAGGGGAAATGTCAGTGAGTGTTCCGATTTCAGTTCCAGAGCGACTCACCCAATAAGTCCTTGATATTTAGTTGTTTTCAGTCAATTTTCTGGATTTTTGAAAATTTCACTTTTTTGTGAAAATATCCACTAAATGAGGGAATAATATGTGTGAGGGTACCCCAGGAGAGTTCCAAATGTGTGTGGGTAGAATATATATCCCACGGGGGTAAATTTGAAAAAAGTTGAAAAAAAATTTTTTTTGGACTTAGTCATTATTCCGGCGTTTATCAGACTTTCAGATAGGGGAAATGTCAGTGAGTGTTCCGATTTCAGTTCCAGAGCGATTCGCCCAATGAGTCCTTGATATTTAGTCGTTTTCAGCCAATTTTCTGGATTTTTGAAAATTTCACTTTTTTGGAAAATATCCACTAAATGAGGGAATAATATGTGTGAGGGTACCCTAGGAGAGTTCCAAATGTGTGTGGGAAGAATATATATCCCACGGGGGTAAAATTGAAAAAAGTTGAAAACATTTTTTTTTTGAACTTAGTCATTTTTCCGGCGTTTATCAGACTTTCAGATAGGGGAAATGTCAGTGAGCGTTCCAATTTCAGTTCCAGAGCGATTCACTCAATAAGTCCTTGATATTTAGTCGTTTTCAGCCAATTTTCTGGATTTTTGAAAATTTCACTTTTTTTGTGAAAATATCCACTATATGAGGGAATAATATGTGTGAGGGTACCCCAGGAGAGTTCCAAATGTGTGTGGGTAGAATATATATCCCACGGGGGTAAATTTGAAAAAAGTTGAAAAAAAATTTTTTTTGGACTTAGTCATTTTTCCGGCGTTTATCAGACTTTCAGATAGGGGAAATGTCAGTGAGCGTTCCGATTTCAGTTCCAGAGCGATTCGCCCAATGAGTCCTTGATATTTAGTCGTTTTCAGCCAATTTTCTGGATTTTTGAAAATTTCACTTTTTTTGAAAATATCCACTAAATGAGGGAATAATATGTGTGAGGGTACCCTAGGAGAGTTCCAAATGTGTGTGGGAAGAAAATATATCCCACGGGGTTAAAATTGAAAAAAGTAGAAAAATTTTTTATTTTGAACTTAGTCATTTTTCCGGCGTTTATCAGACTTTCAGATAGGGGAAATGTCAGTGAGAGTTCCAATTTCAGTTCCAGAGCGATTCACTCAATAAGTCCTTGATATTTAGTCATTTTCAGCCAATTTTCTGGATTTTTGAAAATTTCACTTTTTTGTGAAAATATCCACTAAATGAGGGAATAATATGTGTGAGGGTACCCCAGGAGAGTTCCAAATGTGTGTGGGTAGAATATATATCCCACGGGGGTAAATTTGAAAAAAGTTGAAAAAAAATTTTCTTTGTACTTAGTCATTTTCCCGGCGTTTATCAAACGTTCAGATAGGGCAAATGTCAGTGAGCATTCCGATTTCAGTTCCAGAGCGATTCACCCAATGAGTCCTTGATATTTAGTCGTTTTCAGCCAATATTCTGGATTTTTGAAAATTTCACTTTTTTGGAAAAATATCCACTAAATGAGGTAATAATATGTGTGAGGGTACCCCAGGAGAGTTCCAAATGTGTGTGGGTAGAATATATATCCCGTGGGGGTAAATTTGAAAAAAGTTGAAAAAAAATTTTTTTTGGACTTAGTCATTTTTCCAGCGTTTATCAGACTTTCAGATAGGGGAAATGTCAGTGAGCGTTCCGATTTCAGTTCCAGAGCGATTTGCCCAATGAGTCCTTGATATTTAGTCGTTTTCAGCCAATTTTCTGGATTTTTGAAAATTTCACTTTTTTGTTAAAATATCCACTAAATGAGGGAATAATATGTGTGAGGGTACCCTTGGAGAGTTCCAAAACTGTGTGGGAAGAAAATATATCCCACGGGGGTAAATTTGAAAAAAGTTGAAAAAAAATTTTTTTTGGACTTAGTCATTTTTCTGGCGTTTATCAGACTTTCAGATAGGGGAAATGTCAGTGAGCATTACGATTTCAGTTCCAGAGCGATTCACCCAATGAGTCCTTGATATTTAGTCGTTTTCAGCCAATATTCTGGATTTTTTAAAATTTCACTTTTTTGGGAAAATATCCACAAAATGAGGGAATAATATGTGTGAGGGTACCCTAGGAGAGTTCCAAATGTGTGTGGGAAGAATATATATCCCACGAGGGTAAAATTGAAAAAAGTTTAAAAATTTTTTTTTTTGAACTTAGTCATTTTTCTGTCGTTTATCAGACTTTCAGATAGGGGAAATGTCAGTGAGCATTCCGATTTCAGTTCCAGAGCGATTCGCCCAATGAGTCCTTGATATTTAGTCGTTTTCAGCCAATTTTCTGGATTTTTGAAAATTTCACTTTTTTGGAAAATATCCACTAAATGAGGGAATAATATGTGTGAGGGTACCCTAGGAGAGTTCCAAATGTGTGTGGGAAGAATATATATCCCACGGGGGTAAAATTGAAAAAAGTTGAAAACATTTTTTTTTTTAACTTAGTCATTTTTCCGGCGTTTATCAGACTTTCAGATAGGGGAAATGTCAGTGAGCGTTATGATTTCAGTTCCAAAGCGATTCGCCCAATGAGTCCTTGATATTTAGTCGTTTTCAGCCAATTTTCTGGATTTTTGAAAATTTCACTTTTTTGTGAAAATATCCACTAAATGAGGGAATAATATGTGTGAGGGTACCCCAGGAGAGTTCCAAATGTGTGGGGGTAGAATAAATAATACACGGGGGTAAAATTTAAAAAAGTTTTAAAAAAATTTTTGGGGGAGTTAGTCATTTTTCCGGCGTTTATCAGACTTTCAGATAGGGGAAATGTCAGTGAGTGTTCCGCTTTCAGTTCCAGAGCGATTCGCCCAATGAGTCCTTGATATTTAGTCGTTTTCAGCCAATTTTCTGGATTTTTTAAAATTTCACTTTTTTGGGAAAATATCCACAAAATGAGGGAATAATATGTGTGAGGGTACCCTAGGAGAGTTCCAAATGTGTGTGGGAAGAATATATATCCCACGAGGGTAAAATTGAAAAAAGTTTAAAAATTTTTTTTTTTGAACTTAGTCATTTTTCTGTCGTTTATCAGACTTTCAGATAGGGGAAATGTCAGTGAGCATTCCGATTTCAGTTCCAGAGCGATTCGCCCAATGAGTCCTTGATATTTAGTCGTTTTCAGCCAATTTTCTGGATTTTTGAAAATTTCACTTTTTTGGAAAATATCCACTAAATGAGGGAATAATATGTGTGAGGGTACCCTAGGAGAGTTCCAAATGTGTGTGGGAAGAATATATATCCCACGGGGGTAAAATTGAAAAAAGTTGAAAACATTTTTTTTTTTAACTTAGTCATTTTTCCGGCGTTTATCAGACTTTCAGATAGGGGAAATGTCAGTGAGCGTTATGATTTCAGTTCCAAAGCGATTCGCCCAATGAGTCCTTGATATTTAGTCGTTTTCAGCCAATTTTCTGGATTTTTGAAAATTTCACTTTTTTGTGAAAATATCCACTAAATGAGGGAATAATATGTGTGAGGGTACCCCAGGAGAGTTCCAAATGTGTGGGGGTAGAATAAATAATACACGGGGGTAAAATTTAAAAAAGTTTTAAAAAAATTTTTGGGGGAGTTAGTCATTTTTCCGGCGTTTATCAGACTTTCAGATAGGGGAAATGTCAGTGAGTGTTCCGCTTTCAGTTCCAGAGCGATTCGCCCAATGAGTCCTTGATATTTAGTCGTTTTCAGCCAATTTTCTGGATTTTTGAAAATTTCACTTTTTTGTTAAAATATCCACTAAATGAGGGAATAATATGTGTGAGGGTACCCTAGGAGAGTTCCAAATGTGTGTGGGAAGAATATATATCCCACGGGGCTAAAATTGAAAAAAGTTGAAAACATTTTTTTTTTGAACTTAGTCATTTTTCCGGCGTTTTTCAGACTTTCAGATAGGGAAAATGTCAGTGAGCGTTAAGATTTCAGTTCCAAAGCGATTCGCCCAATGAGTCCTTGATATTTAGTCGTTTTCAGCCAATTTTCTGGATTTTTGAAAATTTCACTTTTTTGTGAAATTATCCACTAAATGAGGGAATAATATGTGTGAGGGTACCCCAGGAGAGTTCCAAATGTGTGTAGGTAGAATATATATCCCACGGGGGTAAAATTTAAAAAAGTTTTAAAAAAAATTTTTTTGGACTTAGTCATTTTTCCGGTGTTTTTCAGACTTTCAGATAGGGGAAATGTCAGTGAGTGTTCCGATTTCAGTTCCAGAGCGACTCACCCAATAAGTCCTTGATATTTAGTTGTTTTCAGTCAATTTTCTGGATTTTTGAAAATTTCACTTTTTTGTGAAAATATCCACTAAATGAGGGAATAATATGTGTGAGGGTACCCCAGGAGAGTTCCAAATGTGTGTGGGTAGAATATATATCCCACGGGGGTAAATTTGAAAAAAGTTGAAAAAAAATTTTTTTTGGACTTAGTCATTATTCCGGCGTTTATCAGACTTTCAGATAGGGGAAATGTCAGTGAGTGTTCCGATTTCAGTTCCAGAGCGATTCGCCCAATGAGTCCTTGATATTTAGTCGTTTTCAGCCAATTTTCTGGATTTTTGAAAATTTCACTTTTTTGGAAAATATCCACTAAATGAGGGAATAATATGTGTGAGGGTACCCTAGGAGAGTTCCAAATGTGTGTGGGAAGAATATATATCCCACGGGGGTAAAATTGAAAAAAGTTGAAAACATTTTTTTTTTGAACTTAGTCATTTTTCCGGCGTTTATCAGACTTTCAGATAGGGGAAATGTCAGTGAGCGTTCCAATTTCAGTTCCAGAGCGATTCACTCAATAAGTCCTTGATATTTAGTCGTTTTCAGCCAATTTTCTGGATTTTTGAAAATTTCACTTTTTTTGTGAAAATATCCACTATATGAGGGAATAATATGTGTGAGGGTACCCCAGGAGAGTTCCAAATGTGTGTGGGTAGAATATATATCCCACGGGGGTAAATTTGAAAAAAGTTGAAAAAAAATTTTTTTTGGACTTAGTCATTTTTCCGGCGTTTATCAGACTTTCAGATAGGGGAAATGTCAGTGAGCGTTCCGATTTCAGTTCCAGAGCGATTCGCCCAATGAGTCCTTGATATTTAGTCGTTTTCAGCCAATTTTCTGGATTTTTGAAAATTTCACATTTTTTGAAAATATCCACTAAATGAGGGAATAATATGTGTGAGGGTACCCTAGGAGAGTTCCAAATGTGTGTGGGAAGAAAATATATCCCACGGGGTTAAAATTGAAAAAAGTAGAAAAATTTTTTTTTTTGAACTTAGTCATTTTTCCGGCGTTTATCAGACTTTCAGATAGGGGAAATGTCAGTGAGAGTTCCAATTTCAGTTCCAGAGCGATTCACTCAATAAGTCCTTGATATTTAGTCATTTTCAGCCAATTTTCTGGATTTTTGAAAATTTCACTTTTTTGTGAAAATATCCACTAAATGAGGGAATAATATGTGTGAGGGTACCCCAGGAGAGTTCCAAATGTGTGTGGGTAGAATATATATCCCACGGGGGTAAATTTGAAAAAAGTTGAAAAAAAATTTTCTTTGTACTTAGTCATTTTCCCGGCGTTTATCAAACGTTCAGATAGGGCAAATGTCAGTGAGCATTCCGATTTCAGTTCCAGAGCGATTCACCCAATGAGTCCTTGATATTTAGTCGTTTTCAGCCAATATTCTGGATTTTTGAAAATTTCACTTTTTTGGAAAAATATCCACTAAATGAGGTAATAATATGTGTGAGGGTACCCCAGGAGAGTTCCAAATGTGTGTGGGTAGAATATATATCCCGTGGGGGTAAATTTGAAAAAAGTTGAAAAAAAATTTTTTTTGGACTTAGTCATTTTTCCAGCGTTTATCAGACTTTCAGATAGGGGAAATGTCAGTGAGCGTTCCGATTTCAGTTCCAGAGCGATTTGCCCAATGAGTCCTTGATATTTAGTCGTTTTCAGCCAATTTTCTGGATTTTTGAAAATTTCACTTTTTTGTTAAAATATCCACTAAATGAGGGAATAATATGTGTGAGGGTACCCTTGGAGAGTTCCAAAACTGTGTGGGAAGAAAATATATCCCACGGGGGTAAATTTGAAAAAAGTTGAAAAAAAATTTTTTTTGGACTTAGTCATTTTTCTGGCGTTTATCAGACTTTCAGATAGGGGAAATGTCAGTGAGCATTACGATTTCAGTTCCAGAGCGATTCACCCAATGAGTCCTTGATATTTAGTCGTTTTCAGCCAATATTCTGGATTTTTTAAAATTTCACTTTTTTGGGAAAATATCCACAAAATGAGGGAATAATATGTGTGAGGGTACCCTAGGAGAGTTCCAAATGTGTGTGGGAAGAATATATATCCCACGAGGGTAAAATTGAAAAAAGTTTAAAAATTTTTTTTTTTGAACTTAGTCATTTTTCTGTCGTTTATCAGACTTTCAGATAGGGGAAATGTCAGTGAGCATTCCGATTTCAGTTCCAGAGCGATTCGCCCAATGAGTCCTTGATATTTAGTCGTTTTCAGCCAATTTTCTGGATTTTTGAAAATTTCACTTTTTTGGAAAATATCCACTAAATGAGGGAATAATATGTGTGAGGGTACCCTAGGAGAGTTCCAAATGTGTGTGGG
Organism: Phyllobates terribilis; assembly: GCF_046119375.1. Classification (NCBI taxonomy): domain Eukaryota; kingdom Metazoa; phylum Chordata; class Amphibia; order Anura; family Dendrobatidae; genus Phyllobates; species Phyllobates terribilis. The sequence goes on along the minus strand of NW_027362768.1, from coordinate 233,514,241 downwards.
AAGAATATATATCCCACGGGGGTAAAATTGAAAAAAGTTGAAAACATTTTTTTTTTTAACTTAGTCATTTTTCCGGCGTTTATCAGACTTTCAGATAGGGGAAATGTCAGTGAGCGTTATGATTTCAGTTCCAAAGCGATTCGCCCAATGAGTCCTTGATATTTAGTCGTTTTCAGCCAATTTTCTGGATTTTTGAAAATTTCACTTTTTTGTGAAAATATCCACTAAATGAGGGAATAATATGTGTGAGGGTACCCCAGGAGAGTTCCAAATGTGTGGGGGTAGAATAAATAATACACGGGGGTAAAATTTAAAAAAGTTTTAAAAAAATTTTTGGGGGAGTTAGTCATTTTTCCGGCGTTTATCAGACTTTCAGATAGGGGAAATGTCAGTGAGCGTTCCGCTTTCAGTTCCAGAGCGATTCGCCCAATGAGTCCTTGATATTTAGTCGTTTTCAGCCAATTTTCTGGATTTTTGAAAATTTCACTTTTTTGTTAAAATATCCACTAAATGAGGGAATAATATGTGTGAGTGTACCCTAGGAGAGTTCCAAATGTGTGTGGGAAGAATATATATCCCACGGGGCTAAAATTGAAAAAAGTTGAAAACATTTTTTTTTTGAACTTAGTCATTTTTCCGGCGTTTTTCAGACTTTCAGATAGGGAAAATGTCAGTGAGCGTTAAGATTTCAGTTCCAAAGCGATTCGCCCAATGAGTCCTTGATATTTAGTCGTTTTCAGCCAATTTTCTGGATTTTTGAAAATTTCACTTTTTTGTGAAATTATCCACTAAATGAGGGAATAATATGTGTGAGGGTACCCCAGGAGAGTTCCAAATGTGTGTAGGTAGAATATATATCCCACGGGGGTAAAATTTAAAAAAGTTTTAAAAAAAATTTTTTTGGACTTAGTCATTTTTCCGGTGTTTTTCAGACTTTCAGATAGGGGAAATGTCAGTGAGTGTTCCGATTTCAGTTCCAGAGCGACTCACCCAATAAGTCCTTGATATTTAGTTGTTTTCAGTCAATTTTCTGGATTTTTGAAAATTTCACTTTTTTGTGAAAATATCCACTAAATGAGGGAATAATATGTGTGAGGGTACCCCAGGAGAGTTCCAAATGTGTGTGGGTAGAATATATATCCCACGGGGGTAAATTTGAAAAAAGTTGAAAAAAAATTTTTTTTGGACTTAGTCATTATTCCGGCGTTTATCAGACTTTCAGATAGGGGAAATGTCAGTGAGTGTTCCGATTTCAGTTCCAGAGCGATTCGCCCAATGAGTCCTTGATATTTAGTCGTTTTCAGCCAATTTTCTGGATTTTTGAAAATTTCACTTTTTTGGAAAATATCCACTAAATGAGGGAATAATATGTGTGAGGGTACCCTAGGAGAGTTCCAAATGTGTGTGGGAAGAATATATATCCCACGGGGGTAAAATTGAAAAAAGTTGAAAACATTTTTTTTTTGAACTTAGTCATTTTTCCGGCGTTTATCAGACTTTCAGATAGGGGAAATGTCAGTGAGCGTTCCAATTTCAGTTCCAGAGCGATTCACTCAATAAGTCCTTGATATTTAGTCGTTTTCAGCCAATTTTCTGGATTTTTGAAAATTTCACTTTTTTTGTGAAAATATCCACTATATGAGGGAATAATATGTGTGAGGGTACCCCAGGAGAGTTCCAAATGTGTGTGGGTAGAATATATATCCCACGGGGGTAAATTTGAAAAAAGTTGAAAAAAAATTTTTTTTGGACTTAGTCATTTTTCCGGCGTTTATCAGACTTTCAGATAGGGGAAATGTCAGTGAGCGTTCCGATTTCAGTTCCAGAGCGATTCGCCCAATGAGTCCTTGATATTTAGTCGTTTTCAGCCAATTTTCTGGATTTTTGAAAATTTCACTTTTTTGGAAAATATCCACTAAATGAGGGAATAATATGTGTGAGGGTACCCTAGGAGAGTTCCAAATGTGTGTGGGAAGAAAATATATCCCACGGGGTTAAAATTGAAAAAAGTAGAAAAAATTTTTTTTTTGAACTTAGTCATTTTTCCGGCGTTTATCAGACTTTCAGATAGGGGAAATGTCAGTGAGCATTCCGATTTCAGTTCCAGAGCGATTCACCCAATGAGTCGTTTTCAGCCAATATTCTGGACTTTTGAAAATTTCACTTTTTTGGAAAAATATCCACTAAATGAGGTAATAATATGTGTGAGGGTACCCCAGGAGAGTTCCAAATGTGTGTGGGTAGAATATATATCCCGCGGGGGTAAATTTGAAAAAAGTTGAAAAAAAATTTTTTTGGGACTTAGTCATTTTTCCGGCATTTATCAGACTTTCAGATAGGGGAAATGTCAGTGAGCGTTATGATTTCAGTTCCAAAGCAATTCACAAAATGAGTCCTTGATATTTAGTTGTTTTCAGCCAATTTTCTGGATTTTTGAAAATTTCACTTTTTTGGAAAATATCCACTAAATGAGGGAATAATATGTGTGAGGGCACCCCAGGAGAGTTCCAAATGTGTGTGGGTAGAATATATATCCCACAGGGGTAAATTTGAAAAAAGTTTAAAAAAAATTTTTTTTGGACTTAGTCATTTTTCTGGCGTTTATCAGACTTTCAGATAGGGTAAATGTAAGTGAGCGTTCCGATTTCAGTTCCAGAGCGATTCGCCCAATGAGTCCTTGATATTTAGTCGTTTTCAGCCAATTTTCTGGATTTTTGAAAATTTCACTTTTTTGGAAAATATCCACTAAATGAGGAAATAATATGTGTGAGGGTACCCTAGGAGAGTTCCAAATGTGCGTGGGAAGAATATATATCCCACGCGGGTAAAATTGAAAAAAGTTGAAAACATTTTTTTTTTTAACTTAGTCATTTTTCCGGCGTTCATCAGACTTTCAGATAGGGGAAATGTCAGTGAGTGTTATGATTTCAGTTCCAAAGCGATTCGCCCAATGAGTCCTTGATATTTAGTCGTTTTCAGCCAATTTTCTGGATTTTTGAAAATTTCACTTTTTTGGAAAATATCCACTAAATGAGGGAATAATATGTGTGAGGGTACCCTAGGAGAGTTCCAAATGTGTGTGGGAAGAATATATATCCCACGGGGGTAAATTTGAAAAAAGTTGAAAAATTTTTTTTTTTGGACTTAGTCATTTTCCCGGCGTTTATCAGACTTTCAGATAGGGCAAATGATAGTGAGCATTCCGATTTCAGTTCCAGAGCGATTCACCCAATGAGTCGTTTTCAGCCAATATTCTGGATTTTTGAAAATTTCACTTTTTTGGAAAAATATCCACTAAATGAGGTAATAATATGTGTGAGGGTACCCCAGGAGAGTTCCAAATGTGTGTGGGTAGAATATATATCCCGCGGGGGTAAATTTGAAAAAAGTTGAAAAAAAATTTTTTTTGGACTTAGTCATTTTTCCGGCGTTTATCAGACTTTCAGATAGGGGAAATGTCAGTGAGCGTTCCGATTTCAGTTCCAGAGCGATTTGCCCAATGAGTCCTTGATATTTAGTCATTTTCAGCCAATTTTCTGGATTTTTGAAAATTTCACTTTTTTGAAAATATCCACTAAATGAGGGAATAATATGTGTGAGGGTCCCCTTGGAGAGTTGCAAAACTGTGTGGGAAGAAAATATATCCCACGGGGGTAAAAATGAAAAAAGTTTAAAATTTTTTTTTTTTAACTTATTTGAACTTAGTCATTTTTTCGGCGTTTATCAGACTTTCAGATAGGGGAAATGTCAGTGAGCATTCCGATTTCAGTTCCAGAGCGATTCGACCAATGAGTCCTTGATATTTAGTCGTTTTCAGCCAATTTTCTGGATTTTTGAAAATTTCACTTTTTTGAAAATATCCACTAAATGAGGGAATAATATGTGTGAGGGTACCCTTGGAGAGTTCCAAAACTGTGTGGGAAGAAAATATATCCCACGGGGGTAAAAATGAAAAAAGTTTAAAAAATTTTTTTTTGAACTTATTTAAACTTAGTCATTTTTTTGGCGTTTATCAGACTTTCAGATAGGTGAAATGTCAGTGAGCATTCCGATTTCAGTTCCAGAGCGATTCGCCCAATGAGTCCTTGATATTTAGTCGTTTTCAGCCAATTTTCTGGATTTTTGAAAATTTCACTTTTTTGGAAAATATCCACTAAATGAGGGAATAATATGTGTGAGGGTACCCTAGGAGAGTTCCAAATGTGTGTGGGAAGAATATATATCCCACGGGGGTAAAATTGAAAAAAGTTGAAAACATTTTTTTTTTTAACTTAGTCATTTTTCCGGCGTTTATCAGACTTTCAGATAGGGGAAATGTCAGTGAGCGTTATGATTTCAGTTCCAAAGCGATTCGCCCAATGAGTCCTTGATATTTAGTCGTTTTCAGCCAATTTTCTGGATTTTTGAAAATTTCACTTTTTTGTGAAAATATCCACTAAATGAGGGAATAATATGTGTGAGGGTACCCCAGGAGAGTTCCAAATGTGTGGGGGTAGAATAAATAATACACGGGGGTAAAATTTAAAAAAGTTTTAAAAAAATTTTTGGGGGAGTTAGTCATTTTTCCGGCGTTTATCAGACTTTCAGATAGGGGAAATGTCAGTGAGCGTTCCGCTTTCAGTTCCAGAGCGATTCGCCCAATGAGTCCTTGATATTTAGTCGTTTTCAGCCAATTTTCTGGATTTTTGAAAATTTCACTTTTTTGTTAAAATATCCACTAAATGAGGGAATAATATGTGTGAGGGTACCCTAGGAGAGTTCCAAATGTGTGTGGGAAGAATATATATCCCACGGGGCTAAAATTGAAAAAAGTTGAAAACATTTTTTTTTTGAACTTAGTCATTTTTCCGGCGTTTTTCAGACTTTCAGATAGGGAAAATGTCAGTGAGCGTTAAGATTTCAGTTCCAAAGCGATTCGCCCAATGAGTCCTTGATATTTAGTCGTTTTCAGCCAATTTTCTGGATTTTTGAAAATTTCACTTTTTTGTGAAATTATCCACTAAATGAGGGAATAATATGTGTGAGGGTACCCCAGGAGAGTTCCAAATGTGTGTAGGTAGAATATATATCCCACGGGGGTAAAATTTAAAAAAGTTTTAAAAAAAATTTTTTTGGACTTAGTCATTTTTCCGGTGTTTTTCAGACTTTCACATAGGGGAAATGTCAGTGAGTGTTCCGATTTCAGTTCCAGAGCGACTCACCCAATAAGTCCTTGATATTTAGTTGTTTTCAGTCAATTTTCTGGATTTTTGAAAATTTCACTTTTTTGTGAAAATATCCACTAAATGAGGGAATAATATGTGTGAGGGTACCCCAGGAGAGTTCCAAATGTGTGTGGGTAGAATATATATCCCACGGGGGTAAATTTGAAAAAAGTTGAAAAAAAATTTTTTTTGGACTTAGTCATTATTCCGGCGTTTATCAGACTTTCAGATAGGGGAAATGTCAGTGAGTGTTCCGATTTCAGTTCCAGAGCGATTCGCCCAATGAGTCCTTGATATTTAGTCGTTTTCAGCCAATTTTCTGGATTTTTGAAAATTTCACTTTTTTGGAAAATATCCACTAAATGAGGGAATAATATGTGTGAGGGTACCCTAGGAGAGTTCCAAATGTGTGTGGGAAGAATATATATCCCACGGGGGTAAAATTGAAAAAAGTTGAAAACATTTTTTTTTTGAACTTAGTCATTTTTCCGGCGTTTATCAGACTTTCAGATAGGGGAAATGTCAGTGAGCGTTCCAATTTCAGTTCCAGAGCGATTCACTCAATAAGTCCTTGATATTTAGTCGTTTTCAGCCAATTTTCTGGATTTTTGAAAATTTCACTTTTTTTGTGAAAATATCCACTATATGAGGGAATAATATGTGTGAGGGTACCCCAGGAGAGTTCCAAATGTGTGTGGGTAGAATATATATCCCACGGGGGTAAATTTGAAAAAAGTTGAAAAAAAATTTTTTTTGGACTTAGTCATTTTTCCGGCGTTTATCAGACTTTCAGATAGGGGAAATGTCAGTGAGCGTTCCGATTTCAGTTCCAGAGCGATTCGCCCAATGAGTCCTTGATTTTTAGTCGTTTTCAGCCAATTTTCTGGATTTTTGAAAATTTCACTTTTTTTGAAAATATCCACTAAATGAGGGAATAATATGTGTGAGGGTACCCTAGGAGAGTTCCAAATGTGTGTGGGAAGAAAATATATCCCACGGGGTTAAAATTGAAAAAAGTAGAAAAATTTTTTTTTTTGAACTTAGTCATTTTTCCGGCGTTTATCAGACTTTCAGATAGGGGAAATGTCAGTGAGCGTTCCAATTTCAGTTCCAGAGCGATTCACTCAATAAGTCCTTGATATTTAGTCATTTTCAGCCAATTTTCTGGATTTTTGAAAATTTCACTTTTTTGTGAAAATATCCACTAAATGAGGGAATAATATGTGTGAGGGTACCCCAGGAGAGTTCCAAATGTGTGTGGGTAGAATATATATCCCACGGGGGTAAATTTGAAAAAAGTTGAAAAAAAATTTTCTTTGTACTTAGTCATTTTCCCGGCGTTTATCAAACGTTCAGATAGGGCAAATGTCAGTGAGCATTCCGATTTCAGTTCCAGAGCGATTCACCCAATGAGTCCTTGATATTTAGTCGTTTTCAGCCAATATTCTGGATTTTTGAAAATTTCACTTTTTTGGAAAAATATCCACTAAATGAGGTAATAATATGTGTGAGGGTACCCCAGGAGAGTTCCAAATGTGTGTGGGTAGAATATATATCCCGTGGGGGTAAATTTGAAAAAAGTTGAAAAAAAATTTTTTTTGGACTTAGTCATTTTTCCAGCGTTTATCAGACTTTCAGATAGGGGAAATGTCAGTGAGCGTTCCGATTTCAGTTCCAGAGCGATTTGCCCAATGAGTCCTTGATATTTAGTCGTTTTCAGCCAATTTTCTGGATTTTTGAAAATTTCACTTTTTTGTTAAAATATCCACTAAATGAGGGAATAATATGTGTGAGGGTACCCTTGGAGAGTTCCAAAACTGTGTGGGAAGAAAATATATCCCACGGGGGTAAATTTGAAAAAAGTTGAAAAAAAATTTTTTTTGGACTTAGTCATTTTTCTGGCGTTTATCAGACTTTCAGATAGGGGAAATGTCAGTGAGCATTACGATTTCAGTTCCAGAGCGATTCACCCAATGAGTCCTTGATATTTAGTCGTTTTCAGCCAATATTCTGGATTTTTTAAAATTTCACTTTTTTGGGAAAATATCCACAAAATGAGGGAATAATATGTGTGAGGGTACCCTAGGAGAGTTCCAAATGTGTGTGGGAAGAATATATATCCCACGGGGGTAAAATTGAAATAAGTTGAAAAAAAAATTTTTTTGAACTTAGTCATTTTTCCGGCGTTTATCAGACTTTCCGATAGGGGAAATGTCAGTGAGCTTTCCGATTTCAGTTCCAGAGCGATTCACCCAATAAGTCCTTGATATTTAGTTGTTTTCAGTCAATTTTCTGTTTTTTTGAAAATTTCACTTTTTTGTGAAAATATCCACTAAATGAGGGAATAATATGTGTGAGGGTACCCCAGGAGAGTTCCAAATGTGTGTGGGTAGAATATATATCCCACGGGCGTAAATTTGAAAAAAGTTGAAAAAAAATTTTTTTTGGACTTAGTCATTTTCCCGGCGTTTATCAGACTTTCAGATAGGGCAAATGTCAGTGAGCGTTCCGATTTCAGTTCCAGAGTGATTCGCCCAATGAGTCCTTGATATTTAGTCGTTTTCAGCCAATTTTCTGGATTTTTGAAAATTTCACTTTTTTGGAAAAATATCCACTAAATGAGGGAATAATATGTGAGGGTACCCTAGGAGAGTTCCAAATGTGTGTGGGTAGAATATTATATCCCACGGGGGTAAATTAGAAAAAAGTTGAAAAAAAATTTTTTTTGGACTTAGTCATTTTTCCGGCGTTTATCAGACTTTCAGATAGGGGAAATGTCAGTCAGCGTTCCGATTTCAGTTCCAGAGCGATTCGCCCAATGAGTCCTTGATATTTAGTCGTTTTCAGCCAATTTTCTGGATTTTTGAAAATTTCACTTTTTTGGAAAATATCCACTAAATGAGGGAATAATATGTGTGAGGGTACCCTAGGAGAGTTCCAAATGTGTGTGGGAAGAAAATATATCCCACGGGGTTAAAATTGAAAAAAGTAGAAAAAATTTTTTTTTTGAACTTAGTCATTTTTCCGGCGTTTATCAGACTTTCAGATAGGGGAAATGTCAGTGAGCATTCCGATTTCAGTTCCAGAGCGATTCACCCAATGAGTCCTTGATATTTAGTCGTTTTCAGCCAATATTCTGGATTTTTGAAAATTTCACTTTTTTGGAAAAATATCCACTAAATGAGGTAATAATATGTGTGAGGGTACCCCAGGAGAGTTCCAAATGTGTGTGGGTAGAATATATATCCCGTGGGGGTAAATTTGAAAAAAGTTGAAAAAAAATTTTTTTTGGACTTAGTCATTTTTCCGGCGTTTATCAGACTTTCAGATAGGGGAAATGTCAGTGAGCGTTCCGATTTCAGTTCCAGAGCGATTTGCCCAATGAGTCCTTGATATTTAGTCGTTTTCAGCCAATTTTCTGGATTTTTGAAAATTTCACTTTTTTGTTAAAATATCCACTAAATGAGGGAATAATATGTGTGAGGGTACCCTTGGAGAGTTCCAAAACTGTGTGGGAAGAAAATATATCCCACGGGGGTAAATTTGAAAAAAGTTGAAAAAAAATTTTTTTTGGACTTAGTCATTTTTCTGGCGTTTATCAGACTTTCAGATAGGGGAAATGTCAGTGAGCATTACGATTTCAGTTCCAGAGCGATTCACCCAATGAGTCCTTGATATTTAGTCGTTTTCAGCCAATATTCTGGATTTTTTAAAATTTCACTTTTTTGGGAAAATATCCACAAAATGAGGGAATAATATGTGTGAGGGTACCCCAGGAGAGTTCCAAATGTGTGTGGGTAGAATATATATCCAACGGCGGTAAATTTGAAAAAAGTTGAAAAAAAATTTTTTTTGGACTTAGTCATTTTTCCGGTGTTTATCAGACTTTCAGATAGGGGAAATGTCAGTGAGCTTTCCGATTTCAGTTCCAGAGCGATTCACCCAATAAGTCCTTGATATTTAGTCGTTTTCAGTCAATTTTCTGGATTTTTGAAAATTTCACTTTTTTTGTGAAAATATCCACTAAATGAGGGAATAATATGTGTGAGGGTACCCCAGGAGAGTTCCAAATGTGTGTCGGTAGATTATATATCCCACGGGGTAAATTTGCAAAAAGTTGAAAAAAAAATTTTTTGGACTTAGTCATTTTCCCGGCTTTTATCAGACTTTCAGATAGGGCAAATGTCAGTGAGCGTTCCGATTTCAGTTCCAGAGCGGTTCGCCCAATGAGTCCTTGATATTTAGTCGTTTTCAGCCAATATTCTGGATTTTTGAAAATTTCACTTTTTTGGAAAATATCCACTAAATGAGGGAATAATATGTGTGAGGGTACCCCAGGAGAGTTCCAAATGTGTGTGGGTAGAATATATATCCCACGGGGGTAAAATTGAAAAAAGTTGAAAAAAATTTTTTTTGGACTTAGTCATTTTTCCGATGTTTATCAGACTTTCAGATAGGGGAAATGTCAGTGAGCGCTCCGATTTCAGTTCCAGAACGATTCGCCCAATGAGTCCTTGATATTTAGTCGTTTTCAGCCAATTTTCTGAATTTTTGAAAATTTCACTTTTTTGTTAAAATATCCACTATATGAGGGAATAATATGTGTGAGGGTACCCCAGGAGAGTTCCAAATGTGTGTGGGTAGAATATATATCACACGAGGTTAAAATTTAAAAAAGTTGAAAAAAATTTTTTTGGGGATTTAGTTATTTTTCCGTTGTTTATCAGACTTTCAGATAGGGGAACTGTCAGTGAGCGTTCCGATTTCAGTTCCAGAGCGATTCGCCCAATGAGTCCTTGATATTTAGTCGTTTTCAGCCAATTTTCTGGATTTTTGAAAATTTCATTTTTTTGGAAAATATCCACTAAATGAGGGAATAATATGTGTGAGTGTACCTTAGGAGAGTTTCAAATGTGTGTGGGAAGAATATATATCCCACGGGGGTAAAATTGAAAAAAGTTGAAAAAAAATTTTTTTTGGACTTAGTCATTTTTCCGGCGTTTATCAGACTTTCAGATAGGGGAAATGTCAGTGAGCGTTCCGATTTCAGTTCAAGAGCGATTCGCCCAATGAGTCCTTGATATTTAGTCGTTTTCAGCCAATTTTCTGGATTTTTGAAAATTTCACTTTTTTGTGAAAATATCCACTAAATGAGGGAATAATATGTGTGAGGGTACCCCAGGAGAGTTCCAAATGTGTGTGGGTAGAATATATATCCCACGGGGGTAAAATTTAAAAAAGTTGAAAAAAATTTTTTTTTGGACTTAGTTATTTTTCCGTCGTTTATCAGACTTTCAGATAGGGGAAATGTCAGTGAGAGTTCCGATTTCAGTTTCAGAGCGATTCGCCCAATGAGCCCTTGATATTTAGTCGTTTCAGCCAATTGTCTGGATTTTTGAAAATTTCACTTTTTTGTGAAAATATCCACTAAATGATGGAATAATATGTGTGAGGGTACCCCAGGAGAGTTCCAAATGTGTGTAGGTAGAATATATATCCCACGGGGGTAAATTTGAAAAAAGATGAAAAAAAATTTTTTTTGGACTTAGTTATTTTTCCGTCGTTTATCAGACTTTCAGATAGGGGAAATGTCAGTGAGGGTTCCGATTTCAGTTCCAGAGCGATTAGCCCAATGAGTCCTTGATATTTAGACGTTTTCAGCCAATTTTCTGGATTTTTGAAACTTTCACTATTTTGTGAAAATATCCATTAAATGAGGGAATAATATGTGTGAGGGTACCCCAGGAGAGTTCCAAATGTGTGTGGGTAGAATATATATCCCACGGGGGTAAAATTGAAAAAAGTTGAAAAAAATTTTTTTTTGAACTTAGTTATTTTTCCGGCGTTTATTAGACTTTCAGATAGGGGAAATGTCAGTGAGCTTTCCGATTTCAGTTCCAGAGCGATTCACCCAATAAGTCGTTGATATTTAGTCGTTTTCAGCCAATTTTCTGGATTTTTGAAAATTTCACTTTTTTGTGAAAATATCCACTAAATGAGGGAATAATATGTGTGAGGGTACCTAAGGAGAGTTCCAAATGTGTGTGGGAAGAATATATATCCCACGGGGGTAAATTTGAAAAAAGTTGAAAAAAATTTTTTTTTGGACTTAGTCATTTTCCCGGCGTTTATCAGACTTTCAGATAGGGGAAATGTCAGTGAGCGTTCCGATTTCAGTTCCAGAGCGATTTGCCCAATGAGTCCTTGATATTTAGTCGTTTTCAGCCAATTTTCTGGATTTTTGAAAATTTCACTTTTTTGTTAAAATATCCACTAAATGAGGGAATAATATGTGTGAGGGTACCCTTGGAGAGTTCCAAAACTGTGTGGTAAGAAAATATATCCCACGGGGGTAAATTTGAAAAAAGTTGAAAAAAAATTTTTTGGGGACTTAGTCATTTTTCTGGCGTTTATCAGACTTTCAGATAGGGGAAATGTCAGTGAGCGTTCCGATTTCAGTTCCAGAACGATTCGCTCAATGAGTCCTTGATATTTAGTCGTTTTCAGCCAATTTTCTGGATTTTTGAAAATTTCACTTTTTTGTGAAAATATCCACTAAATGAGGGAATAATATGTGTGAGGGTACCCCAGGAGAGTTCCAAATGTGTGTGGGTAGAATATATATCCCACGGGGGTAAAATTGAAAAAAGTTGAAAAAAATTTTTTTTGGACTTAGTCATTTTTCCGATGTTTATCAGACTTTCAGATAGGGGAAATGTCAGTGAGCGCTCCGATTTCAGTTCCAGAACGATTCGCCCAATGAGTCCTTGATATTTAGTCGTTTTCAGCCAATTTTCTGAATTTTTGAAAATTTCACTTTTTTGTTAAAATATCCACTATATGAGGGAATAATATGTGTGAGGGTACCCCAGGAGAGTTCCAAATGTGTGTGGGTAGAATATATATCACACGAGGTTAAAATTTAAAAAAGTTGAAAAAAATTTTTTTGGGGATTTAGTTATTTTTCCGTTGTTTATCAGACTTTCAGATAGGGGAACTGTCAGTGAGCGTTCCGATTTCAGTTCCAGAGCGATTCGCCCAATGAGTCCTTGATATTTAGTCGTTTTCAGCCAATTTTCTGGATTTTTGAAAATTTCATTTTTTTGGAAAATATCCACTAAATGAGGGAATAATATGTGTGAGTGTACCTTAGGAGAGTTTCAAATGTGTGTGGGAAGAATATATATCCCACGGGGGTAAAATTGAAAAAAGTTGAAAAAAATTTTTTTTTGGACTTAGTTATTTTTCCGTCGTTTATCAGACTTTCAGATAGGGGAAATGTCAGTGAGAGTTCCGATTTCAGTTTCAGAGCGATTCGCCCAATGAGCCCTTGATATTTAGTCGTTTCAGCCAATTGTCTGGATTTTTGAAAATTTCACTTTTTTGTGAAAATATCCACTAAATGATGGAATAATATGTGTGAGGGTACCCCAGGAGAGTTCCAAATGTGTGTAGGTAGAATATATATCCCACGGGGGTAAATTTGAAAAAAGATGAAAAAAAATTTTTTTTGGACTTAGTTATTTTTCCGGCGTTTATTAGACTTTCAGATAGGGGAAATGTCAGTGAGCTTTCCGATTTCAGTTCCAGAGCGATTCACCCAATAAGTCGTTGATATTTAGTCGTTTTCAGCCAATTTTCTGGATTTTTGAAAATTTCACTTTTTTGTGAAAATATCCACTAAATGAGGGAATAATATGTGTGAGGGTACCTAAGGAGAGTTCCAAATGTGTGTGGGAAGAATATATATCCCACGGGGGTAAATTTGAAAAAAGTTGAAAAAAATTTTTTTTTGGACTTAGTCATTTTCCCGGCGTTTATCAGACTTTCAGATAGGGCAAATGTCAGTGAGCATTCCGATTTCAGTTCCAGAGCGATTCACCCAATGAGTCCTTGATATTTAGTCGTTTTCAGCCAATTTTCTGGATTTTTGAAAATTTCACTTTTTTGTGAAAATATCCACTAAATGATGGAATAATATGTGTGAGGGTACCCTAGGAGAGTTCCAAATGTGTGTGGGAAGAATATATATCCCACGGGGGTAAATTTGAAAAAAGTTGAAAAAAATTTTTTTTTGAACTTAGTCATTTTTCCGGCGTTTATCAGACTTTCAGATAGGGAAATGTCAGTGAGCGTTCTGATTTCAGTTCCAGAGCGATTCGCCCAATGAGTCCTTGATATTTAGTCGTTTTCAGCCAATTTTCTGGATTTTTGAAAATTTCACTTTTTTGTGAAATTATCCACTAAATGAGGGAATAATATGTGTGAGGGTACCCCAGGAGAGTTCCAAATGTGTGTGGGTAGAATATATATCCCACGGGGGTAAAATTTTAAAAAGTTGAAAAAAAAATTTTTTTTGGACTTAGTTATTTTTCCGTCGTTTATCAGACTTTCAGATAGGGGAAATGTCAGTGAGAGTTCCGATTTCAGTTTCAGAGCAATTCGCCCAATGAGTCCTTGATATTTAGTCGTTTCAGCCAATTTTCTGGATTTTTGAAAATTTCACTTTTTTGTGAAAATATCCACTAAATGATGGAATAATATGTGTGAGGGTACCCCAGGAGAGTTCCAAATGTGTGTGGGTAGAATATATATCCCACGGGGGTAAAATTGAAAAAGTTGAAAAAAAATTTTTTTGGACTTAGTCATTTTTCCGATGTTTATCAGACTTTCAGATAGGGGAAATGTCAGTGAGCGTTCCGATTTCAGTTCCAGAACGATTCGCCCAATGAGTCCTTGATATTTAGTCGTTTTCAGCCAATTTTCTGAATTTTTGAAAATTTCACTTTTTTGTTAAAATATCCACTATATGAGGGAATAATATGTGTGAGGGTACCCCAGGAGAGTTCCAAATGTGTGTGGGTAGAATATATATCACACGAGGTTAAAATTTAAAAAAGTTGAAAAAAAATTTTTTTTGGACTTAGTTATTTTTCCGTCGTTTATCAGACTTTCAGATAGGGGAAATGTCAGTGAGAGTTCCGATTTCAGTTTCAGAGCGATTCGCCCAATGAGTCCTTGATATTTAGTCGTTTCAGCCAATTGTCTGGATTTTTGAAACTTTCACTATTTTGTGAAAATATCCATTAAATGAGGGAATAATATGTGTGAGGGTACCCCAGGAGAGTTCCAAATGTGTGTGAGTAGAATATATATCCCACGGGGGTAAAATTGAAAAAAGTTGAAAAAAATTTTTTTTTGAACTTAGTTATTTTTCCGGCGTTTATTAGACTTTCAGATAGGGGAAATGTCAGTGAGCTTTCCGATTTCAGTTCCAGAGCGATTCACCCAATAAGTCGTTGATATTTAGTCGTTTTCAGCCAATTTTCTGGATTTTTGAAAATTTCACTTTTTTGTGAAAATATCCACTAAATGAGGGAATAATATGTGTGAGGGTACCTAAGGAGAGTTCCAAATGTGTGTGGGAAGAATATATATCCCACGGGGGTAAATTTGAAAAAAGTTGAAAAAAATTTTTTTTTGGACTTAGTCATTTTCCCGGCGTTTATCAGACTTTCAGATAGGGCAAATGTCAGTGAGCATTCCGATTTCAGTTCCAGAGCGATTCACGCAATGAGTCCTTGATATTTAGTCGTTTTCAGCCAATATTCTGGATTTTTGAAAATTTCACTTTTTTGGAAAAATATCCACTAAATGAGGGAATAATATGTGTGAGGGTACCCTAGGAGAGTTCCAAAACTGTGTGGGAAGAAAATATGTCCCACGGGAGTAAAAATGAAAAAAGTTTAAAAAATTTTTTTTTTGAACTTAGTCATTTTTCCGGCGTTTATCAGACTTTCAGATAGGGGAAATGTCAGTGAGCGTTACGATTTCAGTTCCAGAGCGATTCGCCCAATGAGTCCTTGATATTTAGTCGTTTTCAGCCAATTTCCTGGATTTTTGAAAATTTCACTTTTTTGGAAAATATCCACTAAATGAGGGAATAATATGTGTGAGGGTACCCTAGGAGAGTTCCAAATGTGTGTGGGAAGAATATATATCCCACGGGGGTAAATTTGAAAAAAGTTGAAAAAAATTTTTTTTTGAACTTAGTCATTTTTCCGGCGTTTATCAGACTTTCAGATAGGGAAATGTCAGTGAGCGTTCTGATTTCAGTTCCAGAGCGATTCGCCCAATGAGTCCTTGATATTTAGTCGTTTTCAGCCAATTTTCTGGATTTTTGAAAATTTCACTTTTTTGTGAAAATATCCACTAAATGAGGGAATAATATGTGTGAGGGTACCCCAGGAGAGTTCCAAATGTGTGTGGGTAGAATATATATCCCACGGGGGTAAAATTGAAAAAGTTGAAAAAAATTTTTTTTGGACTTAGTCATTTTTCCGATGTTTATCAGACTTTCAGATAGGGGAAATGTCAGTGAGCGTTCCGATTTCAGTTCCAGAACGATTCGCCCAATGAGTCCTTGATATTTAGTCGTTTTCAGCCAATTTTCTGAATTTTTGAAAATTTCACTTTTTTGTTAAAATATCCACTATATGAGGGAATAATATGTGTGAGGGTACCCCAGGAGAGTTCCAAATGTGTGTGGGTAGAATATATATCACACGAGGTTAAAATTTAAAAAAGTTGAAAAAAAATTTTTTTTGGACTTAGTTATTTTTCCGTCGTTTATCAGACTTTCAGATAGGGGAAATGTCAGTGAGAGTTCCGATTTCAGTTTCAGAGCGATTCGCCCAATGAGTCCTTGATATTTAGTCGTTTCAGCCAATTGTCTGGATTTTTGAAACTTTCACTATTTTGTGAAAATATCCATTAAATGAGGGAATAATATGTGTGAGGGTACCCCAGGAGAGTTCCAAATGTGTGTGGGTAGAATATATATCCCACGGGGGTAAAATTGAAAAAAGTTGAAAAAAATTTTTTTTTGAACTTAGTTATTTTTCCGGCGTTTATTAGACTTTCAGATAGGGGAAATGTCAGTGAGCTTTCCGATTTCAGTTCCAGAGCGATTCACCCAATAAGTCGTTGATATTTAGTCGTTTTCAGCCAATTTTCTGGATTTTTGAAAATTTCACTTTTTTGTGAAAATATCCACTAAATGAGGGAATAATATGTGTGAGGGTACCTAAGGAGAGTTCCAAATGTGTGTGGGTAGAATATATATCCCACGGGGGTAAATTTGAAAAAAGTAGAAAAAAATTTTTTTTTGGACTTAGTCATTTTTCCGGCGTTTATCAGACTTTCAGATAGGGCAAATGTCAGTGAGCATTCCGATTTCAGTTCCAGAGCGATTCACCCAATGAGTCCTTGATATTTAGTCGTTTTCAGCCAATATTCTGGATTTTTGAAAATTTCACTTTTTTGGGAAAATATCCACTAAATGAGGGAATAATATGTGTGAGGGTACCCCAGGAGAGTTCCAAATGTGTGTGGATAGAATATATATCCCACGGGGGTAAATTTGAAAAAAGTTGAAAAAAAATTTTTTTTGGACTTAGTTATTTTTCCGGCGTTTATCAGACTTTCAGATAGGGGATATGTCAGTGAGCGTTCCGATTTCAGTTCCAGAGCGATTCGCCCAATGAGTCCTTGATATTTAGTCGTTTTCAGCCAATTTTCTGGATTTTTGAAAATTTCACTTTTTTGGAAAATATCCACTAAATGAGGGAATAATATGTGTGAGGGTACCCTAGGAGAGTTCCAAATGTGTGTGGGAAGAAAATATATCCCACGGGGGTAAAATTGAAAAAAGTAGAAAAATTTTTTTTTTTGAACTTAGTCATTTTTCCGGCGTTTATCAGACTTTCAGATAGGGGAAATGTCAGTGAGCGTTCCAATTTCAGTTCCAGAGCGATTCACTCAATAAGTCCTTGATATTTAGTCATTTTCAGCCAATTCTCTGGATTTTTGAAAATTTCACTTTTTTGTGAAAATATCCACTAAATGAGGGAATAATATGTGTGAGGGTACCCCAGGAGAGTTCCAAATGTGTGTGGGTAGAATATATATCCCACGGCGGTAAATTTGAAAAAAGTTGAAAAAAAATTTTTTTTGGACTTAGTCATTTTTCCGGTGTTTATCAGACTTTCAGATAGGGGAAATGTCAGTGAGCTTTCCGATTTCAGTTCCAGAGCGATTCACCCAATGAGTCCTTGATATTTAGTCGTTTTCAGTCAATTTTCTCAATTTTTGAAAATTTCACTTTTTTGTGAAAATATCCATTAAATGAGGTAATAATATGTGTGAGGGTACCCTAGGAGAGTTCCAAATGTGTGTGGAAGAATATATATCCCACGGGGGTAAAATTGAAAAAAGTTGAAAACATTTTTTTTTTTAACTTAGTCATTTTTCCGGCGTTTATCAGACTTTCAGATAGGGGAAATGTCAGTGAGCGTTATGATTTCAGATCCAAAGCGATTCACCCAATGAGTCCTTGATATTTAGTCGTTTTCAGCCAATTTTCTGGATTTTTGAAAATTTCACTTTTTTGGAAAATATCCACTAAATGAGGGAATAATATGTGTGAGGGTACCCTAGGAGAGTTCCAAATGTGTGTGGGAAGAATATATATCCCACGGGGGTAAATTTCAAAAAAGTTGAAAAAATTATTTTTTTGGACTTAGTCATTTTCCCGGCGTTTATCAGACTTTCAGATAGGGCAAATGTCAGTGAGCATTCCGATTTCAGTTCCAGAGCGATTCACCCAATGAGTCGTTTTCAGCCAATATTCTGGATTTTTGAAAATTTCACTTTTTTGTGAAAATATCCACTAAATGAGGGAATAATATGTGTGAGGGTACCCCAGGAGAGTTCCAAATGTGTGAGGGTAGAATATATATCCCACGGGGGTAAATTTGAAAAAAGTTGAAAAAAATTTTTTTTTGGACTTATTCATTTTCCCAGCGTTTATCAGACTTTCAGATAGGGCAAATGTCAGTGAGCGTTCCGATTTCAGTTCCAGAGCGATTCGCCCAATGAGTCCTTGATATTTAGTCGTTTTCAGCCAATTTTCTGGATTTTTGAAAATTTCACTTTTTTGGAAAATATCCACTAAATGAGGGAATAATATGTGTGAGGGTACCCTATGAGAGTTCCAAATGTGTGTGGGAAGAATATATATCCCACGGGGGTAAATTTGAAAAAAGTTGAAAAAAATTTTTTTTTGGACTTAGTCATTTTCCCGGCGTTTATCAGACTTTCAGATAGGGCAAATGTCAGTGAGCATTCCGATTTCAGTTCCAGAGCGATTCACCCATTGAGTCCTTGATATTTAGTCGTTTTCAGCCAATATTCTGGATTTTTGAAAATTTCACTTTTTTGGAAAAATATCCACTAAATGAGGGAATAATATGTGTGAGGGTACCCCAGGAGAGTTCCAAATGTGTGTGGGTAGAATATATATCCCACGGGGTTAAATTTGAAAAAAGTTGAATAAAATTTTTTTTTGGACTTAGTCATTTTTCCGGCGTTTATCAGACTTTCAGATAGGAGAAATGTCAGTGAGCGTTCCAATTTCAGTTCCAGAGCTATTTGCCCAATGAGTCCTTGATATTTAGTCGTTTTCAGCCAATTTTCTGGATTTTTGAAAATTTCACTTTTTTGAAAATATCCACTAAATGAGGGAATAATATGTGTGAGGGTACCCTAGGAGAGTTCCAAAACTGTGTGGGAAGAAAATATATCCCACGGGGGTAAAAATGAAAAAAGTTTAAAAAAATTTTTTTTTGAACTTAGTCATTTTTCCGGCGTTTATCAGACTTTCAGATAGGGGAAATGTCAGTGAGCGTTCCGATTTCAGTTCCAGAGCGATTCGCCGAATGAGTCCTTGATATATAGTAGTTTTCAGCCAATTTTCTGGATTTTTGAAAATTTCACTTTTTTGGAAAATATCCACTAAATGAGGGAATAATATGTGTGAGGGTACCCTAGGAGAGTTCCAAATGCGTGTGGGAAGAATATATATCCCACGGGGGTAAAATTGAAAAAAGTTGAAAACATTTTTTTTTTTGAACTTAGTCATTTTCCCGGCGTTTATCAGACTTTCAGATAGGGCAAATGTCAGTGAGCATTCCGATTTCAGTTCCAGAGCGATTCACCCAATGAGTCCTTGATATTTAGTCGTTTTCAGCCAATATTCTGGATTTTTGAAAATTTCACTTTTTTGGAAAAATATCCACTAAATGAGGGAATAATATGTGTGAGGGTACCCCAGGAGAGTTCCAAATGTGTGTGGGTAGAATATATATCCCACTGGGTTAAATTTGAAAAAACTTGAATAAAATTTTTTTTTGGACTTAGTCATTTTTCTGGCGTTTATCAGACTTTCAGATAGGGGAAATGTCATTGAGCGTTCCGATTTCAGTTCCAGAGCGATTTGCCCAATGAGTCCTTGATATTTAGTTGTTTTCAGCCAATTTTCTGGTTTTTTGAAAATTTCACTTTTTTGAAAATATCCACTAAATGAGGGAATAATATGTGTGAGGGTACCCTAGGAGAGTTCCAAAACTGTGTGGGAAGAAAATATATCCCACGGGGGTAAAAATGAAAAAAGTTTAAAAATTTTTTTTTTTGAACTTAGTCATTTTTCCGGCGTTTATCAGACTTTCAGATAGGGGAAATGTCAGTGAGCGTTCCGATTTCAGTTCCAGAGCGATTCGCCGAATGAGTCCTTGATATTTAGTCGTTTTCAGCCAATTTTCTGGATTTTTGAAAATTTCACTTTTTTGGAAAATATCCACTAAATGAGGGAATAATATGTGTGAGGGTACCCTAGGAGAGTTCCAAATGTGTGTGGGAAGAATATATATCCCACGGGGGTAAAATTGAAAAAAGTTGAAAACATTTTTTTTTTTGAACTTAGTCATTTTTCCGGCGTTTATCAGACTTTCAGATAGGGTAAATGTCAGTGAGCGTTATGATTTCAGTTCCAAAGCCATTCGCCCAATGAGTCCTTGATATTTAGTCGTTTTCAGCCAATTTTCTGGATTTTTGAAAATTTCACTTTTTTGTGAAAATATCCACTAAATGAGGGAATAATATGTGTGAGGGTACCCCAGGAGAGTTCCAAATGTGTGTGGGTAGAATATATATCCCACGGGGGTAAATTTGAAAAAAGTTGAAAAAAAATTTTTTTTGGACTTATTCATTTTCCCAGCGTTTATCAGACTTTCAGATAGGGCAAATGTCAGTGAGCGTTCCGATTTCAGTTCCAGAGCGATTCGCCCAATGAGTCCTTGATATTTAGTCGTTTTCAGCCAATTTTCTGGATTTTTGAAAATTTCACTTTTTTGGAAAATATCCACTAAATGAGGGAATAATATGTGTGAGGGTACCCCAGGAGAGTTCCAAATGTGTGTGGGTAGAATATATATCCCACGGGGTTAAATTTGAAAAAAGTTGAATAAAATTTTTTTTTGGACTTAGTCATTTTTCCGGCGTTTATCAGACTTTCAGATAGGAGAAATGTCAGTGAGCGTTCCAATTTCAGTTCCAGAGCTATTTGCCCAATGAGTCCTTGATATTTAGTCGTTTTCAGCCAATTTTCTGGATTTTTGAAAATTTCACTTTTTTGAAAATATCCACTAAATGAGGGAATAATATGTGTGAGGGTACCCTAGGAGAGTTCCAAAACTGTGTGGGAAGAAAATATATCCCACGGGGGTAAAAATGAAAAAAGTTTAAAAATTTTTTTTTTTGAACTTAGTCATTTTTCCGGCGTTTATCAGACTTTCAGATAGGGGAAATGTCAGTGAGCGTTCTGATTTCAGTTCCAGAGCGATTCGCCGAATGAGTCCTTGATATTTAGTAGTTTTCAGCCAATTTTCTGGATTTTTGAAAATTTCACTTTTTTGGAAAATATCCACTAAATGAGGGAATAATATGTGTGAGGGTACCCTAGGAGAGTTCCAAATGCGTGTGGGAAGAATATATATCCCACGGGGGTAAAATTGAAAAAAGTTGAAAACATTTTTTTTTTGAACTTAGTCATTTTTCTGGCGTTTATCAGACTTTCAGATAGGGGAAATTTCAGTGAGCGTTATGATTTCAGTTCCAAAGCGATTCGCCCAATGAGTCCTTGATATTTAGTCGTTTTCAGCCAATTTTCTGGATTTTTGAAAATTTCACTTTTTTGTGAAAATATCCACTAAATGAGGGAATAATATGTGTGAGGGTACCCCAGGAGAGTTCCAAATGTGTGTGGGTAGAATAAATATCCCACGGGGGTAAAATTTAAAAAAGTTGAAAAAAATTTTTTTTTGGAGATAGTCATTTTTCCGGCGTTTATCAGACTTTCAGATAGGGGAAATGTCAGTGAGCGTTCCGATTTCAGTTCCAGAGCGATTCGCCCAATGAGTCCTTGATATTTAGTCGTTTTCAGCCAATTTTCTGGATTTTTGAAAATTTCACTTTTTTGGAAAATATCCACTAAATGAGGGAATAATATGTGTGAGGGTACCCTAGGAGAGTTCCAAATGTGTGTGTGAAGAATATGTATCCCACGGGGGTAAATTTGAAAAAAGTTGAAAAAAATTTTTTTTTGGACTTAGTCATTTTCCCGGCGTTTATCAGACTTTCAGATAGGGCAAATGTCAGTGAGCATTCCGATTTCAGTTCCAGAGCGATTCACCCAATGAGTCCTTGATATTTAGTCGTTTTCAGCCAATATTCTGGATTTTTGAAAATTTCACTTTTTTGGAAAAATATCCACTAAATGAGGGAATAATATGTGTGAGGGTACCCCAGGAGAGTTCCAAATGTGTGTGGGTAGAATATATATCCCACGGGGTTAAATTTGAAAAAACTTGAATAAAATTTGTTTTTGGACTTAGTCATTTTTCCGGCGTTTATCAGACTTTCAGATAGGGGAAATGTCAGTGAGCGTTCCGATTTCAGTTCCAGAGCGATTTGCCCAATGAGTCCGTGATATTTAGTTGTTTTCAGCCAATTTTCTGGTTTTTTGAAAATTTCACTTTTTTGAAAATATCCACTAAATGAGGGAATAATATGTGTGAGGGTACCCTAGGAGAGTTCCAAAACTGTGTGGGAAGAAAATATATCCCACGGGGGTAAAAATGAAAAAAGTTTAAAAATTTTTTTTTTTGAACTTAGTCATTTTTCCGGCGTTTATCAGACTTTCAGATAGGGGAAATGTCAGTGAGCTTTCCGATTTCAGTTCCAGAGCGATTCACCCAATAAGTCCTTGATATTTAGTCGTTTTCAGCCAATTTTCTGGATTTTTGAAAATTTCACTTTTTTGTGAAAATATCCACTAAATGAGGGAATAATATGTGTGAGGGTACCTCAGGAGAGTTCCAAATGTGAGTGGGTAGAATATATATCCCACGGGGGTAAATTTGAAAAAAGTAGAAAAAATTTTTTTTTGGACTTAGTCATTTTCCCGGCGTTTATCAGACTTTCAGATAGGGGAAATGTCAGTGAGCGTTATGATTTCAGATCCAAAGCGATTCGCCCAATGAGTCCTTGATATTTAGTCATTTTCAGCCAATTTTCTGTATTTTTGAAAATTTCACTTTTTTGTGAAAATATCCACTAAATGAGGAAATAATATGTGTGAGGGTACCCCAGGAGAGTTCCAAATGTGTGTGGGTAGAATATATATCCCACGGGGGTAAATTTGAAAAAAGTTGAAAAAAAATTTTTTTTGGACTTATTCATTTTCCCAGCGTTTATCAGACTTTCAGATAGGGCAAATGTCAGTGAGCGTTCCGATTTCAGTTCCAGAGCGATTCGCCCAATGAGTCCTTGATATTTAGTCGTTTTCAGCCAATTTTCTGGATTTTTGAAAATTTCACTTTTTTGGAAAATATCCACTAAATGAGGGAATAATATGTGTGAGGGTACCCTAGGAGAGTTCCAAATGTGTGTGGGAAGAATATATATCCCACGGGGGTAAATTTGAAAAAAGTTGAAAAAAATTTTTTTTTGGACTTAGTCATTTTTCCGGCGTTTATCAGACTTTCAGATAGGGCAAATGTCAGTGAGCATTCCGATTTCAGTTCCAGAGCGATTCACCCAATGAGTCCTTGATATTTAGTCGTTTTCAGCCAATATTCTGGATTTTTGAAAATTTCACTTTTTTGGAAAAATATCCACTAAATGAGGGAATAATATGTGTGAGGGTACCACAGGAGAGTTCCAAATGTGTGTGGGTAGAATATATATCCCACGGGGTTAAATTTGAAAAAACTTGAATAAAATTTGTTTTTGGACTTAGTCATTTTTCCGGCGTTTATCAGACTTTCAGATAGGGGAAATGTCAGTGAGCGTTCCGATTTCAGTTCCAGAGCGATTTGCCCAATGAGTCCGTGATATTTAGTTGTTTTCAGCCAATTTTCTGGTTTTTTGAAAATTTCACTTTTTTGAAAATATCCACTAAATGAGGGAATAATATGTGTGAGGGTACCCTAGGAGAGTTCCAAAACTGTGTGGGAAGAAAATATATCCCACGGGGGTAAAAATGAAAAAAGTTTAAAAATTTTTTTTTTTGACCTTAGTCATTTTTCCGGCGTTTATCAGACTTTCAGATAGGGGAAATGTCAGTGAGCTTTCCGATTTCAGTTCCAGAGCGATTCACCCAATAAGTCCTTGATATTTAGTCGTTTTCAGCCAATTTTCTGGATTTTTGAAAATTTCACTTTTTTGTGAAAATATCCACTAAATGAGGGAATAATATGTGTGAGGGTACCTCAGGAGAGTTCCAAATGTGAGTGGGTAGAATATATATCCCACGGGGGTAAATTTGAAAAAAGTAGAAAAAATTTTTTTTTGGACTTAGTCATTTTCCCGGCGTTTATCAGACTTTCAGATAGGGGAAATGTCAGTGAGCGTTATGATTTCAGATCCAAAGCGATTCGCCCAATGAGTCCTTGATATTTAGTCATTTTCAGCCAATTTTCTGTATTTTTGAAAATTTCACTTTTTTGTGAAAATATCCACTAAATGAGGGAATAATATGTGTGAGGGTACCCCAGGAGAGTTCCAAATGTGTGTGGGTAGAATATATATCCCACGGGGGTAAATTTGAAAAAAGTTGAAAAAAAATTTTTTTTGGACTTATTCATTTTCCCAGCGTTTATCAGACTTTCAGATAGGGCAAATGTCAGTGAGCGTTCCGATTTCAGTTCCAGAGCGATTCGCCCAATGAGTCCTTGATATTTAGTCGTTTTCAGCCAATTTTCTGGATTTTTGAAAATTTCACTTTTTTGGAAAATATCCACTAAATGAGGGAATAATATGTGTGAGGGTACCCTAGGAGAGTTCCAAATGTGTGTGGGAAGAATATATATCCCACGGGGGTAAATTTGAAAAAAGTTGAAAAAAATTTTTTTTTGGACTTAGTCATTTTCCCGGCGTTTATCAGACTTTCAGATAGGGCAAATGTCAGTGAGCATTCCGATTTCAGTTCCAGAGCGATTCACCCATTGAGTCCTTGATATTTAGTCGTTTTCAGCCAATATTCTGGATTTTTGAAAATTTCACTTTTTTGGAAAAATATCCACTAAATGAGGGAATAATATGTGTGAGGGTACCCCAGGAGAGTTCCAAATGTGTGTGGGTAGAATATATATCCCACGGGGTTAAATTTGAAAAAAGTTGAATAAAAATTTTTTTTGGACTTAGTCATTTTTCCGGCGTTTATCAGACTTTCAGATAGGAGAAATGTCAGTGAGCGTTCCAATTTCAGTTCCAGAGCTATTTGCCCAATGAGTCCTTGATATTTAGTCGTTTTCAGCCAATTTTCTGGATTTTTGAAAATTTCACTTTTTTGAAAATATCCACTAAATGAGGGAATAATATGTGTGAGGGTACCCTAGGAGAGTTCCAAAACTGTGTGGGAAGAAAATATATCCCACGGGGGTAAAAATGAAAAAAGTTTAAAAAATTTTTTTTTTGAACTTAGTCATTTTTCCGGCGTTTATCAGACTTTCAGATAGGGGAAATGTCAGTGAGCGTTCCGATTTCAGTTCCAGAGCGATTCGCCGAATGAGTCCTTGATATTTAGTAGTTTTCAGCCAATTTTCTGGATTTTTGAAAATTTCACTTTTTTGGAAAATATCCACTAAATGAGGGAATAATATGTGTGAGGGTACCCTAGGAGAGTTCCAAATGCGTGTGGGAAGAATATATATCCCACGGGGGTAAAATTGAAAAAAGTTGAAAACATTTTTTTTTTTTAACTTAGTCATTTTTCCGGCGTTTATCAGACTTTCAGATAGGGCAAATGTCAGTGAGCGTTCCAATTTCAGTTCCAGAGCGATTCACCCAATAAGTCCTTGATATTTAGTCGTTGTAACGGGTCTGGGAGGCGGAACCTCTGAGCTACTATACAAGGGGGCGGTCCTTGTAAGGGAGCGGGTGGCGACCAGGGAAGACTGGCAGGCAGTCACAGCAGGTGACCGGGACAGTCTCTGAGTGAACGGGCTGGAGGTCACGGCAAGTGACCGGGGCAGTCTCTGGATGAAAGGGCAGGAGGTCACGGCAAGTGACCGGGGCAGTCTCTGGGTAAAGGGTAGGTACGACCTGTGATGGCTGAGCCTCCAGGTAGGCTAGCAGGCAGATGGTAGATGTGTGCTCCCAGGTGAGCAAGCGAGAGTCTCTGGATAAACGGGTGGTCACAGCATGTGACGGCGGAGCCTCCAGGTAGGCCAACAGACAGGCAACAGATGAGCGCTCCCAGGTGAGCGGGCAGGAGTCTCTGGAATGGCAGGTGGTCACAGCACGTAACAGCGAAGCCTCCAGGTAGGCTAGCAGGCAGGTAGCAGATGTGCGCTCCCAGGTGAGCGGGCAAGCTGGTCCATAGACAGACTGACAGGAGTAGGAAGGCAGACCGTCGGACCTCAGGCTAGCAAGCAGGTAGGAGGAATGTCAGGCAGGAAACAGACAGCAAACTGGCAGGATTCTGGCAGGTAACTGGCAGGTAACTGGCAACGGGACCTGAGGTCTGAAGCAGAGTAGTGAACAGTGCAACAACATTGCTCGGGCACCTCCATTTTGGAGGAGGTGCCTTATATATGGTGAAGTCCTCCGGCCATTGGCCGGGGACTCCTTAGGATGGCGCGCGCGGCCCCTTTAAGAGGGAGGGAGCGCGCGCGCGCCCTAAGCACAGTGTCCGGGAAGGAGCACGCGCTGCCAGCAGAGCGGGAGGAGGACGCCGGGCTCGGAGCAGAGGGGTGAGGGGAACAGCGTCCCTGCCTAGCAGAGGGCAGGGACGCCGGCGCTACAGTACCCCCCCTTTAGGCCCCCCTTTTTTAGGTCAGAGAGAAATTAAGCTAGGATGAGAGGGGCATGGATGTTCTCCCGGGGCTCCCACGTTCTCTCTTCAGGACCAAACCCCTTCCAATCTACTAGAAAAAAGGTCTTCCCTCTTACCCTTTTGGTGGCCAGAATGTTCTCTACCTCAAATTCGTTTTCAGCGGAAACCGGAGCAGGAGGCGTACCTGTAGACTTGGAAAAAGAGTTAAGTACCACAGGTTTGAGGAGAGATGGAAGGAGTTAGGGATCCGCAAGTTGGCCGGGAGTTTCAATTTATAGGCCACCGGGTTGATCTGACTGATGACCTCCAGAGGACCGATGAACCGAGGCCCTAACTTATATGAAGGAATCTTGAGCTGGACATACTTGGACGAGAGCCAGACCTTATCCCCTGGACGGAATTGAGGAGGATCCAGACGTTTTTTGTCAGCATGTCTTTTCATACGCTCGGATGACAGAAGGAGTGCTGACCGGGTACTCTCCCATATGGAGGAAAATTTGTTAACAAGAGATTCCGCAGCCGGATTGTCCACCGAAGTGGAGACGGGAAATGGGATCCGAGGATGCTGACCGAAGACTACAAAAAACGGGGATTTGGAGGAAGATTCGCTCTCGTGATTGTTGTAAGAAAATTCGGCCCATCACAGGAGATCCATCCAGTCTGAATGGTGGGCATTAACGAAGTGCCGGAGGTAACTGGTCAGGTTCTGATTGATCCGCTCCACTTGACCATTAGACTGTGGGTGGTAAGCGGAGGAGAAGTCCAGGGTGACATCTAGCAGTTTACAAGTGGCTCTCCAGAAGCGTGAGGTGAACTGTACCCCACGATCCGACACTATGTGGAGGGGCAGTCCATGAAGACGGAAGATGTGGCGGATAAAGTCTTTAGCCAGCTTGGGTGCAGACGGGAGGCCTGGCAGGGGAACAAAATGAGCCATCTTGGAAAAGCGGTCAGCGACCACCCAAATGACCGTACAACCGGCAGAGACGGGGAGATCAGTTATAAAGTCCATTGCTATATGCTGCCAGGGGGCAGCAGGTACTGGAAGCAGAAGGAGGCGACCGGCTGGCAGATGTCTCGGAACCTTGTTGCGGGCGCAGGACACACAGGCAGAAACAAAGTCTATTACGTCCTTGTGCAGGGTAGGCCACCAGTAGTGCCGGGTAATAAGCTGAGGGTCTTTTTCTAACCGGCGTGGCCAGCTAGTTTAGACGAGTGACCCCAATGTAGGATCTTCTCCCGATCAGGTACTGATACGAACGTCTTACCGGGAGGGAGACGATTTAGACTCACCGGAGCCACCTGCATTACTCTGGCGGGATCGATGATGTGTTTCGGTTCTTCCTCGAGATCAGACACCAGAAAGGATCGGGACAAGGCGTCCGCCTTGATGTTTTTGTCAGCCGGCCGAAAATGAAGAATAAAATCAAAGCGAGCAAAAAACAAGGACCACCGAGCATGGCGCGGGTTAAGTCTCTGGGCATGCTGGAGGTAAGCCAAGTTCTTGTGGTCAGTGTAAATTATACCGGGTGAAGAGCCCCTTCGAGCAGGTAACGCCACTCCTCCAATGCCAGCTTGATGGCCAATAACTCTCGATCTCCTATGGAATAGTTGCGCTCAGAAGAGGAGAAGAGTTTGGAGAAGAAGCCACAAGTTACCATTCTCCCGGAAGATGATTTTTGGGTAAGTACCGCTCCGGCTCCAGAGGAGGAGGCGTCAACCTCCAGGAAGAACTGCTTGTTGCCATCTGGGCGATGCAGCACCGCGGTGGAAGAGAAGGCCTGTTTTAAGGAAAGAAAGGCCTCCTCTGCTTCAGGCGGCCACTCTCTGGGATTAGTGCCCTTACGGGTGAGCGCGGAAATTGGGGCAGTCTGGGAAGAGAAGTGCGGTATGAAGAGGCGGTAGTAGTTGGCGAAGCCCAGGAACCGCTGAATGGCCTTCAACCCCTCCGGTCGGGGCCATTTCTCGATGGCAGACAGTTTCTCTGGATCCATTCGTAGGCCGGTCTGAGAAATAATGTAGCCCAAAAACGGAAGCGAGGTCTGCTCAAAGAGGCACTTCTCATATTTAGCGAAGAGGTGATTCTGCCTGAGCCTGAGCAGGACCTGACGAACGTCCCTCCGGTGAGTCTGGAGATCCGGAGAGAAGACCAAGATGTCGTCCAGGTACACCACTACGCAGGAGTAGAGAAGGTCCCGGAAGATGTCATTGACCAACTCTTGAAAGACGGCAGGAGCGTTACAGAGACCAAAGGGCATTACCAGATATTCATAGTGGCCGTCCCGGGTGTTGAATGCAGTCTTCCATTCATCCCCTTGACGGATACGGACCAGGTTGTACGCCCCACGGAGGTCCAGTTTGGTGAAGATTCTAGCCCCCCTCAGACGATCAAATAATTCTGGAATGAGCGGAAGGGGGTACTTATTCTTCACCGTGATCTGGTTAAGGCCTCTATAGTCTATACAGGGACGGAGAGAGCCGTCCTTCTTTTTTACGAAAAAGAAGCCTGCTCCCGCCGGGGAGGTAGATTTCCGGATGAATCCCCTGGCCAAATTCTCCTCAATATATTCGGACATCGACCGGGTCTCAGCAGCGGACAATGGGTAAATACGCCCATGGGGAGGCGTAGTACCGGGTAACAGGTCGATAGGACAGTCGTATGGTCTATGAGGGGGTAATGTCTGTGCCTCCTTTTTATTAAAGACATCAGCAAATGACCAATAGGGAATCGGAAGTCCAGGTAGATTAGTTGGGGTAGGAGAAGGACGGGCGGGATGAACAGGAACCAAACAAGTCTTATGACAGTCCTGTCCCCAGCGAAGGACCTCTCCGGTCTGCCAGTCAAGCACGGGTGCATGTCTCTGGAGCCAAGGTAGACCTAGTAAGAGGGCGTGAGAGAGTCCAGGCAGAACATGAAAAGAGATGCTCTCAGAATGCAGCATTCCCACCTGCAGAGTTATGGATTTGGTGATGAGTTGGATGGGACGTGGTAAGAGGCCCCCATCCACAGCAGCGACAGATAAAGGTATAGCCAGAGGTTTGGTGGGAATGCGGTATTTTTCTACCAGGGCCTGTGAAATAAGATTCCCAGCCGCTCCAGAGTCAAGTTGGGCTAGTTCAAAATAACGATTCTCCCCGCAGATAATTGAGACTGACAGCAGCAGAGATGGAGAGGATTTATTCTTGTCTAGGTCGACCTCTCTGAGCGAACCTAGACACAGGCGTTTCCCGACCTCTCCGGGCAGGTACGGATCCGGTGCTCCTTACTGCCACAGTAGAAGCAGCTCCCCTCGGCACGGCGTAAGTCCTGACGGGTTTTGACCATCTTGGTCTGGTCGA
This sequence comes from Phyllobates terribilis, assembly GCF_046119375.1. NCBI lineage: Eukaryota > Metazoa > Chordata > Amphibia > Anura > Dendrobatidae > Phyllobates > Phyllobates terribilis. Next base: position 233,484,463 of record NW_027362768.1, on the reverse strand, counting down.
CCTGCATAGGATCAGGAGAGTGTACCTGGGGAGAAACGGAGGGAGTGACGGGTTTCTGAAAAGTAGGAGCTAGACGTGGAAACCTCCTCTCACGGGTGACTTCTTTGGCACGCTCCTGGAACCGTAGGTCAATCCGGGTGGCAAGAGTTATTAGGTCATCGAGAGTGGTAGGAATGTCTCGACCGGCGAGTTCATCTTTAATACGGCTGGACAGACCCTCCCAGAAGACAGATACCAGAGCGTCGTTATCCCAGGCCAGCTCCGAGGCAAGGGTACGGAAACGTATGGCATATTGGCCCACGGTGAGACTTCCCTGACAGAGGCGTAGCAGAGATGATGCGGATGAGGTCTTCCGTCCGGGTTTGTCGAAGACTTTCCGGAAAGCCATGAGAAAGGCAGGCAAGTCGGACACCAGGGGGTCTCCTCTCTCCCATAGAGGATTTAGCCAGGCCAGGGCCTCCCCGGTGAGATGGGACATGATGAAGGCAATTTTGGCCCGGTCGGAGTTAAACTGGTGGGACAGGAGTTCAAAGTGCAGGGTGCACTGATTTATAAAGCCCCGAGCCTGAGCGAAGTCGCCTCCGAAGCGAGGAGGCGCAGAAAGCCGGGGTCCGGGGTAGGATACCATAGTATTGGTGGGCAGCTGAGCTGCCGGATTGCGAGTCATGGCACTGGCGGTGGTTGCTGGTTGAGCAGTCAGAGTGTCCAGGCGAGAATTGACATTCCGCAGGTGACCCAGGATGGACTCCTGTTGGGACCTCTGACGGGACAGTTCATGACACAGGTCCGAGAGTGAGTGAGCTTGGGTTCCATGGCCCGAGCAAACTGTAATGGGTCTGGGAGGCGGAACCTCTGAGCTACTATACAAGGGGGCGGTCCTTGTAAGGGAGCGGGTGGCGACCAGGGAAGATGGGCAGGCAGTCACAGCAGGTGACCCGAACAGTCTCTGAGTGAACGGGCTGGAGGTCACGGCAAGTGACCGGGGCAGTCTCTGGATGAACGGGCAGGAGGTCACGGCAAGTGACCGGGGCAGTCTCTGGATGAACGGGCAGGAGGTCACGGCAAGTGACCGGGGCAGTCTCTGGGTAAAGGGTAGGTACGACCTGTGATGGCTGAGCCTCCAGGTAGGCTATCAGGCAGATGGTAGATGTGTGCTCCCAGGTGAGCAAGCGAGAGTCTCTGGATAAACGGGTGGTCACAGCATGTGACGGCGGAGCCTCCAGGTAGGCCAACAGACAGGCAGCAGATGAGCGCTCCCAGGTGAGCGGGCAGGAGTCTATGGAATGGCAGGTGGTCACAGCACGTGACGGTGGAGCCTCCAGGTAGGCTAGCAGGCAGGTAGCAGATGTGCGCTCCCAGGTGAGCGGGCAAGCTGGTCCATAGACAGACTGACAGGAGTAGGAAGGCAGACCGTCGGACCTCAGGCTAGCAAGCAGGTAGGAGGAATGTCAGGCAGGAAACAGACAGCAAACTGGCAGGATTCTGGCAGGTAACTGGCAGGTAACTGGCAACGGGACCTGAGGGCTGAAGCAGTGTAGTGAACAGTGCAACAACATTGCTCGGGCACCTCCATTTTGGAGGAGGTGCCTTATATATGGTGAAGTCCTCCGGCCATTGGCCCGGGACTCCTTAGGACTGCGCGCGGCCCCTTTAAGAGGGAGGGAGCGCGCGCGCGTGCGCCCTAAGCACAGTGGCCGGGAGGGAGCGCGCGCTACCAGCAGAGCGGGAGAAGGACGCCGGGCTCGGAGCAGAGGGGTGAGGGGAACAGCGTCCCTGCCTATCAGAGGGCAGGGACGCCGGTGCTACAGTCGTTTTCAGCCAATTTTCTGGATTTTTGAAAATTTCACTTTTTTGTGAAAATATCCACTAAATGAGGGAATAATATGTGTGAGAGTAGCCCAGGAGAGTTCCAAATGTGTGTGGGTAGAATATACATCCCACGGGGGTAAATTTGAAAAAAGTTGAAAAAAATTTTTTTTAGGACTTAGTCATTTTCCCGGCGTTTATCAGACTTTCAGATAGGGGAAATGTCAGTGAGCATTCCGATTTCAGTTCCAGAGCGATTCGCCCAATGAGTCCTTGATATTTAGTCGTTTTCAGCCAATTTTCTGGATTTTTGAAAATTTCACTTTTTTGGAAAATATCCACTAAATGAGGGAATAATATGTGTGAGGGTACCCTAGGAGAGTTCCAAATGTGTGTGGGAAGAATATATATCCCACGGGGGTAAAATTGAAAAAAGTTGAAAACATTTTTTTTTTTAACTTAGTCATTTTTCAGGCGTTTATCAGACTTTCAGATAGGGGAAATGTCAGTGAGCGGTATGATTTCAGTTCCAAAGCGATGCGCCCAATGAGTCCTTGATATTTAGTCGTTTTCAGCCAATTTTCTGGATTTTTGAAAATTTCACTTTTTTGTGAAAATATCCACTAAATAACGGAATAATATGTGTGAGGGTACCCCAGGAGAGTTCCAATAGTGTGTGGGTAGAATATATTTCCCACGGGGGTAAAATTGAAAAAAGTTTAAAAAAAATTTTTTTTGGACTTAGTCATTTTCCCGGCGTTTATCAGACTTTCAGATAGGGCAAATGTCAGTGAGCATTCCGATTTCAGTTCCAGAGCGATTCAACCAATGAGCCCTTGATATTTAGTCGTTTTTAGCCAATTTTCTGGATTTTTGAAAATTTCACTTTTTTGGAAAATATCCACTAAATGAGGGAATAATATGTGTGAGGGTACCCTAGGAGAGTTCCAAATGTGTGTGGGAAGAATATATATCCCACGGGGGTAAAATAGAAAAAAGTTGAACATTTTTTTTTTGAACTTAGTCATTTTTCCGGCATTTATCAGACTTTCAGATAGGGGAAATGTCAGTGAGCGTTCCAATTTCAGTTCCAGAGCGATTCACCCAATAAGTCCTTGATATTTTGTCGTTTTCAACCAACTTTCTGGATTTTTGAAAATTTCACTTTTTTGTGAAAATATCCACTAAATGAGGGAATAATATGTGTGAGGGTACCCCAGGAGAGTTCCAAATGTGTGTGGGTAGAATATATATCCCACGGGGGTAAATTTGAAAAAAGTTGAAAAAAAATTTTTTTTGGACTTAGTCATTTTCCCAGCGTTTATCAGATTTTCAGATGAGGCAAATGTCAGTGAGCATTCCGATTTCAGTTCCAGAGCGATTCACCCAATGAGTCCTTGATATTTAGTCGTTTTCAGCCAATTTTCTGGATTTTTGAAAATTTCACTTTTTTGTGAAAATATCCACTAAATGACGGAATAATATGTGTGAGGGTACCCCAGGAGAATTCCAAATGTGTGTGGGTAGAATATATATCCCACGGGGTAAATTTGAAAAAAGTTTAAAAAAATTTTTTTTGTCATTTTTCCGGTGTTTATCAGACTTTCAGATAGGGGAAATGTCAGTGAGCGTTCCGATTTCAGTTCCAGAGCGATTCGTCCAATGAGTCCTTGATATTTAGTCGTTTTAACCAATTTTCTGGATTTTTGAAAATTTCACTTTTTTGTGAAAATATCCACTAAATGAGGGAATAATATGTGTGAGGGTACCCCATGAGAGTTCCAAATGTGTGTGGGTAAAATATATATCCCACGGGGGTAAAATTTAAAAAAGTTGAAAAAAAAATTTTTTTTGGACTTAGTCATTTTTCCGGCGTTTATCAGACTTTCAGATAGGGGAAATGTCAGTGAGCTTTCCGATTTCAGTTCCAGAGCGATTCACCCAATAAGTCCTTGATATTTAGTCGTTTTCAGTCAATTTTCCGGATTTTTGAAAATTTCACTTTTTTGTGAAAATATCCACTAAATGAGGGAATAATATGTGTGAGGGTACCCCATGAGAGTTCCAAATGTGTGTGGGTAGAATATATATCCCACGGGGGTAAATTTGAAAAAAGTTAAAAAAAAATTTTTTTGTCATTTTTCCGGCGTTTATCAGACTTTCAGATAGGGGAAATGTCAGTGAGCGTTCCGATTTCAGTTCCAGAGCGATTCGCCCAATGAGTCCTTGATATTTAGTCGTTTTCAACCAATTTTCGGGATTTTTGAAAATTTCACTTTTTTGTGAAAATATCCACTAAATGAGGGAATAATATGTGTGAGGGTACCCCATGAGAGTTCCAAATGTGTGTGGGTAAAATATATATCCCACGGGGGTAAAATTTAAAAAAGTTGAAAAAAAATTTTTTTTGGACTTAGTCATTTTCCCGGCGTTTATCAGACTTTCAGATGAGGCAAATGTCAGTGAGCATTCCGATTTCAGTTCCAGAGCGGTTCACCCAATGAGTCCTTGATATTAAGTGGTTTTCAGCCAATATTCTGGATTTTTGAAAATTTCACTTTTTTGGAAAATATACACTAAATGAGGGAATAATATGTGTGAGGGTACCCTAGGAGAGTTCCAAATGTGTGTGGGAAGAATATATATCCCACGGGGGTAAAATTGAAAAAAGTTGAAAACATTTTTTTTTTTAACTTAGTCATTTTTCCGGCGTTTATCAGACTTTCAGATAGGGGAAATGTCAGTGAGCATTATGATTTCAGTTCCAAAGCGATTCGCCCAATGAGTCCTTGATATTTAGTAGTTTTCAGCCAATTTTCTGGATTTTTGAAAATTTCACTTTTTTGGAAAATATCCACTAAATGAGGGAATAATATATGTGAGGGTACCCTAGGAGAGTTCCAAATGTGTGTGGGAAGAATATATATCCCACGGGGGTAAAATTGAAAAAAGTTGAAAAAAATTTTTTTTGAACTTAGTCATTTTTCCGGCGTTTATCAGACTTTCAGATAGGGGAAATGTCAGTGAGCGTTCCAATTTCAGTTCCAGAGCGATTCACGCAATAAGTCCTTGATATTTAGTCGTTGTAACGGGTCTGGGAGGCGGAACCTCTGAGCTACTATATGAGGGGGGCGGTCCTTGTAACGGAGCGGGTGGCGACCAGGGAAGACGGGCAGGCAGTCACAGCAGGTGACCAGGACAGTCTCTGAGTGAACGGGCTGGAGGTCACGGCAAGTGACCGGGGCAGTCTCTGGATGAACGGGCAGGAGGTCACGGCAAGTGACCGGGGCAGTCTCTGGGTAAAGGGTAGGTACGACCTGTGATGGCTGAGCCTCCAGGTAGGCTATCAGGCAGATGGTAGATGTGTGCTCCCAGGTGAGCAAGCGAGAGTCTCTGGATAAACGGGTGGTCACAGCATGTGACGGCGGAGCCTCCAGGTAGGCCAACAGACAGGCAGCAGATGAGCGCTCCCAGGTGAGCGGACAGGAGTCTCTGGAATGGCAGGTGGTCACAGCACGTGACGGCGGAGCCTCCAGGTAGGCTAGAAGGCAGGTAGCAGATGTGCGCTCCCAGGTGAGCGGGCAAGCTGGTCCATAGAGAGACTGACAGGAGTATGAAGGCAGACCGTCGGACCTCAGGCTAGCAAGCAGGTAGGAGGAATGTCAGGCAGGAAACAGACAGCAAACTGGCAGGATTCTGGCAGGTAACTGGCAGGTAACTGGCAACGGGACCTGAGGGCTGAAGCAGAGTAGTGAACAGTGCAACAACATTGCTCGGGCACCTCCATTTTGGAGGAGGTGCCTTATATATGGTGAAGTCCTCCGACCATTGGCCGGGGACTCCTTAGGACGGCGCGCGGCCCCTTTAAGAGGGAGGGAGCGCGGGCGCGCGCGCGCCCTAAGCACAGTGGCCGGGAAGGAGCGCGCGCTGCCAGCAGAGCGGGAGGAGGACGCCGGGCTCGGAGCAGGGGGGTGAGGGGAACAGATTCCCTGCCTAGCAGAGGGCAGGGACGCCGGCGCTACATTCGTTTTCAGCAAATTTTCTGCATTTTTGAAAATTTCACTTTTTTGTGAAAATATCCACTAAATGAGGGAATAATATGTGTGAGGGTACCCCAGGAGAGTTCCAAATGTGTGTGGGTAGAATATATATCCCATGGGGGTAAAATTAAAAAAAGTTGAAAAACATTTTTTTTTAGACTTAGTCATTTTTCCGGTGTTTATCAGACTTTCAGATAGGGGAAATGTCAGTGAGCGTTATGATTTCAGTTCCAAAGCGATTCGCCCAATGAGTCCTTGATATTTAGTCGTTTTCAGCCAATTTTCTGGATTTTTGAAAATTTCACTTTTTTGTGAAAATATCCACTAAATGACGGAATAATATGTGTGAGGGTACCCCAGGAGAGTTCCAAATGTGTGTGGGTAGAATATATATCCCACAGGGGTAAATTTGAAAAAAGTTGAAAAAAAATTTTTTTTGGACTGTCATTTTTCCGGCGTTTATCAGACTTTCAGATAGGGGAAATGTCAGTGAGCGTTCCGATTTCAGTTCCAGAGCGATTCGCACAATGAGTCCTTGATATTTAGTCGTTTTCAGCCAATTTTCTGGATTTTTGAAAATTTCTCTTTTTTGTGAAAATATCCACTAAATGAGGGAATAATATGTGTGAGGGTACCCCAGGAGAGTTCCAAATGTGTGTGGGAAGAATATATATCCCACGGGGGTAAATTTGAAAAAAAATTTTTTTTGAACTTAGTCATTTTCCCGGCGTTTATCAGACTTTCAGATAGGGCAAATGTCAGTGAGCATTCCGATTTCAGTTCCAGAGCGATTCACCCAATGAGTCCTTGATATTTAGTCGTTTTCTGCCAATTTTCTGGATTTTTGAAAATTTCACTTTTTTGGAAAATATCCACTAAATGAGGGAATAATATGTGTGAGGGTACCCTAGGAGAGTTCCAAATGTGTGTGGGAAGAATATATATCCCACGGGGGTAAAATTGAAAAAAGTTGAAAACATTTTTTTTTTGAACTTAGTCATTTTTCCGGCGTTTATCAGACTTTCAGATAGGGGAAATGTCAGTGAGCGTTATGATTTCAGTTCCAAAGCGATTCGCCCAATGAGTCTTTGATATTTAGTCGTTTTCTGCCAATTTTCTGGATTTTTGAAAATTTCACTTTTTTGGAAAATATCCACTAAATGAGGGAATAATATGTGTGAGGGTACCCTAGGAGAGTTCCAAATGTGTGTGGGAAGAATATATATCCCACAGGGGTAAAATTGAAAAAAGTTGAAAACATTTTTTTTTTTAACTTAGTCATTTTTCCGGCGTTTATCAGACTTTCAGATAGGGGAAATGTCAGTGAGCTTTCCAGTTTCAGTTCCAGAGCGAATCGCCCAATGAGTCCTTGATATTTAGTCGTTTTCAGCCAATTTTCTGGATTTTTGAAAATTTCTCTTTTTTATGAAAATATCCACTAAATGAGGGAATAATATGTGTGAGGGTACCCCAGGAGAGTTCCAAATGTGTGTGGGTAGAATATATATCCCACGGGGGTAAATTTGAAAAAAAATTTTTTTGGACTTATTCTTTTTCCCGGCGTTTATCAGACTTTCAGATAGGGCAAATGTCAGTGAGCATTCCGATTTCAGTTCCAGAGCGTTTCCCCCAATGAGTCCTTGATATTTAGTCGTTTTCAGCCGATATTCTGGATATTTGAAAATTTCACTTTTTTGGGAAAATATCCGCTAAATGAGGGAATAATATGTGTGAGGGTACCCCAGGAGAGTTCCAAATGTGTGTGGGTAGAATATATATCCCACGGGGGTAAATTTGAAAAAAGTTGAAAAATTTTTTGGGGGGGATTTAGTCATTTTTCCGGCGTTTATCAGACTTTCAGTTGGGGGAAATGTCAGTGAGCATTCCGATTTCAGTTCCAGAGCGATTCGCCCAATGAGTCCTTGATATTTAGTCGTTTTCAGACAATTTTATGGATTTTTGAAAATTTCACTTTTTTGGAAAATATCCACTAAATGAGGGAATAATATGTGTGAGGGTACCCTAGGAGAGTTCCAAATGTGTGTTGGAAGAATATATATCCCACGGGGGTAAAATTGAAAAAAGTTTAATTTTTTTTTTTTTTTAACTTAGTCATTTTTCCGGCGTTTATCAGACTTTCAGATAGGGGAAACGTCAGTGAGCATTCCAATTTCAATTCCAGAGCGATTCACTCAATAAGTCCTTGATATTTAGTCGTTTTCAGCCAATTTTCTGGAATTTTGAAAATTTCACTTTTTTGTGAAAATATCCACTAAATGAGGGAATAATATGTGTGAGGGTACCCCAGGAGAGTTCCAAATGTGTGTGGGTAGAATATATATCCCGCGGGGGTAAAATTGAAAAAAGTTGAAAACATTTTTTTTTTGAACGTAGTCATTTTTCAGGCGTTTATCAGACTTTCAGATAGGGGAAATGTCAGTGAGCGTTATGATTTCAGTTCCAAAGTGATTTGCCCAATGAGTCCTTGATATTTAGTCGTTTTCAGCCTAATTTCTGGATTTTTGAAAATTTCACTTTTTTGGAAAATATCCACTAAATGAGGGAATAATGTGTGTGAGGGTACCCCAGGAGAGTTCCAAATGTGTGTGGGTAGAATATATATCCCACGGGGGTAAATTTGAAAAAAGTAGAAAAAATTTATTTTTTTTGGACAGTCATTTTTCCGGCGTTTATCAGACTTTCAGATAGGGGAAATGTCAGTGAGCGTTCCGATTTCAGTTCCAGAGCGATTCGCCCAATGAGTCCTTGATATTTAGTCGTTTTCAGCCAATTTTCTGGATTTTTGAAAATTTCACGTTTTTGGAAAATATCCACTAAATGAGTGAATAATATGTGTGAGGGTACCCTAGGAGAGTTCCAAATGTGTGTGGGAAGAATATATATCCCACGCGGGTAAAATTGAAAACATTTTTTTTTTAACTTAGTCATTTTTCCGACGTTTATCAGACTTTCAGATAGGGGAAATGTCAGTGAGCGTTATGATTTCAGTTCCAAAGCGATTCGCCCAATGAGTCCTTGATATTTAGTCGTTTTCAGCCAATTTTCTGGATTTTTGAAAATTTCACTTTTTTGTGAAAATATCCACTAAATGAGGGAATAATATGTGTGAGAGTACCCCAGAAGAGTTCTAAATGTGTTTGGGTAGAATATATATCCCACGGGGGTAAATTTGAAAAAAGTTTTAAAAATTTTTTTTTAGGAGTTAGTCATTTTTCCGCTGTTTATCAGACTTTCAGATAGGGGAAATGTCAGTGAGCGTTCCGATTTCAGTTCCAGAGCGATTCGCCCAATGAGTCCTTGATATTTAGTCGTTTTCAGACAATTTTCTGGATTTTTGAAAATTTCACTTTTTTGGAAAATATCCACTAAATGAGGGAATAATATGTGTGAGGGTACCCTAGGAGAGTTCCAAATGTGTGTGGGAAGAATATATATCCCACGGGGGTAAAATTGAAAAAAGTTGAAAACATTTTTTTTTTGAACTTAGTCATTTTTCCGGCGTTTATCAGACTTTCAGATAGGGGAAATGTCAGTGTGCATTATGATTTCAGTTCCAAAGCGATTCGCCCAATGAGTCCTTGATATTTAGTCATTTTCAGCCAATTTTCTGGATTTTTGAAAATTTCACTTTTTTGTGAAAATATCCACTAAATGAGGGAATAATATGCGTGAGGGTACCCCAGGAGAGTTCCAAATGTGTGTGGGTAGAATATATATCCCACGGGGGTAAATTTTAAAAAAAATTTTTTTTGGACTTAGTCATTTTTCCGGCGTTTATCAGACTTTCAGATAGGGGAAATGTCAGTGAGCGTTATGATTTCAGTTCCAAAGTGATTTGCCCAATGAGTCCTTGATATTTAGTCGTTTTCAGCCTAATTTCTGGATTTTTGAAAATTTCACTTTTTTTGTGAAAATATCCACTAAATGAGGGAATAATATGTGTGAGGGTACCCCAGGAGAGTTCCAAATGTGTGTGGGTAGAATATATATCCCACGGGGGTAAAATTTAAAAAAGTTGAAAAAAATTTTTTTTTGGACTTAGTTATTTTTCCGTTGTTTATCAGACTTTCAGATAGGGGAAATGTCAGTGAGGGTTCCGATTTCAGTTCCAGAGCGATTCGCCCAATGAGTCCTTGATATTTAGTCGTTTTCAGCCAATTTTCTGGATTTTTGAAAATTTCACTTTTTTGGAAAATATCCACTAAATGAGGGAATAATGTGTGTGAGGGTACCCCAGGAGAGTTCCAAATGTGTGTGGGTAGAATATATATCCCACAGGGGTAAATTTGAAAAAAGTAGAAAAAATTTATTTTTTTTGGACTTAGTCATTTTTCCGGCGTTTATCAGACTTTCAGATAGGGGAAATGTCAGTGAGCTTTCCGATTTCAGTTCCAGAGCGATTCACCCAATAAGTCCTTGATATTTAGTAGTTTTCAGCCAATTTTCTGGATTTTTGAAAATTTCACTTTTTTGTGAAAATATCCACTAAATGAGGGAATAATATGTGTGAGGGTACCCCAGGAGAGTTCTAAATGTGTGTGGGTAGAATATATATCCCACGGTGGTAAATTTGAAAAAAGTAGAAAAATTTTTTTTTTTTGGACTTAGTCATTTTTCCGGCGTTTATCAGACTTTCAGAGAGGGGAAATGTCAGTGAGTGTTCCGATTTCAGTTCCAGAGCGATTCGCCCAATGAGTCCTTGATATTTAGTCATTTTCAGCCAATTTTCTGGATTTTTGAAAATTTCACTTTTTTGGAAAATATTCACTAAATGAGGGAATAATATGTGTGAGGGTACCCCAGGAGAGTTCCAAATGTGTGTGGGTAGAATATATATCCCACGGGGGTAAAATTGAAAAAAGTTGAAAACATTTTTTTTTTGAACGTAGTCATTTTTCAGGCGTTTATCAGTCTTTCAGATAGGGGAAATGTCAGTGAGCGTTATGATTTCAGTTCCAAAGTGATTCGCCCAATGAGTCCTTGATATTTAGTCGTTTTCAGTCTAATTTCTGGATTTTTGAAAATTTCACTTTTTTGTGAAAATATCCACAAAATGAGGGAATAATATGTGTGAGGGAACCCCAGGAGAGTTCCAAATGTGTGTGGGTAGAATATATATCCCACGGGGGTAAAATTTAAAAAAGTTGAAAAAATTTTTTTTTTGGACTTAGTCATTTTTCCGTCGTTTATCAGACTTTCAGATAGGGGAAATGTCAGTGAGGGTTCCGATTTCAGTTCCAGAGCGATTCGCCCAATGAGTCCTTGATATTTAGTCGTTTTCAGCCAATTTTCTGGATTTTTGAAAATTTCACTTTTTTGTGAAAATATCCACTAAATGAGGGAATAATATGTGTGAGGGTACCCCAGGAGAGTTCCAAATGTGTGTGGGTAGAATATATATCCCACGGGGGTAAAATTTAAAAAAGTTGAAAAAAAATTTTTTTTGGACTTAGTTATTTTTCCGTCGTTTATCAGACTTTCAGATAGGGAAATGTCAATGAGGGTTCTGATTTCAGTTCCAGAGCGATTCACCCAATGAGTCCTTGATATTTAGTCGTTTTCAGCCAATTTTCTGGATTTTTGAAAATTTCACTTTTTTGTGAAAATATCCACTAAATGAGGGAATAATATGTGTGAGGGTACCCCAGGAGAGTTCCAAATGTGTGTGGGTAGAATATATATCCCACGGGGGTAAATTTGAAAAAAGTAGAAAAAATTTATTTTTTTTGAACTTAGTCATTTTTCCGGCGTTTATCAGACTTTCAGATAGGGGAAATGTCAGTGAGCTTTCCGATTTCAGTTCCAGAGCGATTCACCCAATAAGTCCTTGATATTTAGTAGTTTTCAGCCAATTTTCTGGATTTTTGAAAATTTCACTTTTTTGTGAAAATATCCACTAAATGAGGGAATAATATGTGTGAGGGTACCCCAGGAGAGTTCTAAATGTGTGTGGGTAGAATATATATCCCACGGTGGTAAATTTGAAAAAAGTAGAAAAATTTTTTTTTTTTGGACTTAGTCATTTTTCCGGCGTTTATCAGACTTTCAGAGAGGGGAAATGTCAGTGAGTGTTCCGATTTCAGTTCCAGAGCGATTCGCCCAATGAGTCCTTGATATTTAGTCATTTTCAGCCAATTTTCTGGATTTTTGAAAATTTCACTTTTTTGGAAAATATCCACTAAATGAGGGAATAATATGTGTGAGGGTACCCCAGGAGAGTTCCAAATGTGTGTGGGTAGAATATATATCCCACGGGGGTAAAATTAAAAAAAGTTGAAAACATTTTTTTTTTGAACGTAGTCATTTTTCAGGCGTTTATCAGACTTTCAGATAGGGGAAATGTCAGTGAGCGTTATGATTTCAGTTCCAAAGTGATTCGCCCAATGAGTCCTTGATATTTAGTCGTTTTCAGTCTAATTTCTGGATTTTTGAAAATTTCACTTTTTTGTGAAAATATCCACAAAATGAGGGAATAATATGTGTGAGGGAACCCCAGGAGAGTTCCAAATGTGTGTGGGTAGAATATATATCCCACGGGGGTAAAATTTAAAAAAGTTGAAAAAATTTTTTTTTTGGACTTAGTCATTTTTCCGTCGTTTATCAGACTTTCAGATAGGGGAAATGTCAGTGAGGGTTCCGATTTCAGTTCCAGAGCGATTCGCCCAATGAGTCCTTGATATTTAGTCGTTTTCAGCCAATTTTCTGGATTTTTGAAAATTTCACTTTTTTGTGAAAATATCCACTAAATGAGGGAATAATATGTGTGAGGGTACCCCAGGAGAGTTCCAAATGTGTGTGGGTAGAATATATATCCCACGGGGGTAAAATTTAAAAAAGTTGAAAAAAAATTTTTTTTGGACTTAGTTATTTTTCCGTCGTTTATCAGACTTTCAGATAGGGAAATGTCAATGAGGGTTCTGATTTCAGTTCCAGAGCGATTCACCCAATGAGTCCTTGATATTTAGTCGTTTTCAGCCAATTTTCTGGATTTTTGAAAATTTCACTTTTTTGTGAAAATATCCACTAAATGAGGGAATAATATGTGTGAGGGTACCCCAGGAGAGTTCCAAATGTGTGTGGGTAGAATATATATCCCACGGGGGTAAATTTGAAAAAAGTAGAAAAAATTTATTTTTTTTGGACTTAGTCATTTTTCCGGCGTTTATCAGACTTTCAGATAGGGGAAATGTCAGTGAGCTTTCCGATTTCAGTTCCAGAGCGATTCACCCAATAAGTCCTTGATATTTAGTAGTTTTCAGCCAATTTTCTGGATTTTTGAAAATTTCACTTTTTTGTGAAAATATCCACTAAATGAGGGAATAATATGTGTGAGGGTACCCCAGGAGAGTTCTAAATGTGTGTGGGTAGAATATATATCCCACGGTGGTAAATTTGAAAAAAGTAGATAAATTTTTTTTTTTTGGACTTAGTCATTTTTCCGGCGTTTATCAGACTTTCAGAGAGGGGAAATGTCAGTGAGTGTTCCGATTTCAGTTCCAGAGCGATTCGCCCAATGAGTCCTTGATATTTAGTCATTTTCAGCCAATTTTCTGGATTTTTGAAAATTTCACTTTTTTGGAAAATATCCACTAAATGAGGGAATAATATGTGTGAGGGTACCCCAGGAGAGTTCCAAATGTGTGTGGGTAGAATATATATCCCACGGGGGTAAAATTGAAAAAAGTTGAAAACATTTTTTTTTTGAACGTAGTCATTTTTCAGGCGTTTATCAGACTTTCAGATAGGGGAAATGTCAGTGAGCGTTATGATTTCAGTTCCAAAGTGATTCGCCCAATGAGTCCTTGATATTTAGTCGTTTTCAGTCTAATTTCTGGATTTTTGAAAATTTCACTTTTTTGTGAAAATATCCACAAAATGAGGGAATAATATGTGTGAGGGAACCCCAGGAGAGTTCCAAATGTGTGTGGGTAGAATATATATCCCACGGGGGTAAAATTTAAAAAAGTTGAAAAAATTTTTTTTTTGGACTTAGTCATTTTTCCGTCGTTTATCAGACTTTCAGATAGGGGAAATGTCAGTGAGGGTTCCGATTTCAGTTCCAGAGCGATTCGCCCAATGAGTCCTTGATATTTAGTCGTTTTCAGCCAATTTTCTGGATTTTTGAAAATTTCACTTTTTTGTGAAAATATCCACTAAATGAGGGAATAATATGTGTGAGGGTACCCCAGGAGAGTTCCAAATGTGTGTGGGTAGAATATATATCCCACGGGGGTAAATTTGAAAAAAGTAGAAAAAATTTATTTTTTTTGGACTTAGTCATTTTTCCGGCGTTTATCAGACTTTCAGATAGGGGAAATGTCAGTGAGCTTTCCGATTTCAGTTCCAGAGCGATTCACCCAATAAGTCCTTGATATTTAGTCGTTTTCAGCCAATTTTCTGGATTTTTGAAAATTTCACTTTTTTGTGAAAATATCCACAAAATGAGGGAATAATATGTGTGAGGGAACCCCAGGAGAGTTCCAAATGTGTGTGGGTAGAATATATATCCCACGGGGGTAAAATTTAAAAAAGTTGAAAAAATTTTTTTTTTGGACTTAGTTATTTTTCCGTCGTTTATCAGACTTTCAGATAGGGGAAATGTCAGTGAGGGTTCCGATTTCAGTTCCAGAGCGATTCGCCCAATGAGTCCTTGATATTTAGTCGTTTTCAGCCAATTTTCTGGATTTTTGAAAATTTCACTTTTTTGTGAAAATATCCACTAAATGAGGGAATAATATGTGTGAGGGTACCCCAGGAGAGTTCCAAATGTGTGTGGGTAGAATATATATCCCACGGGGGTAAATTTGAAAAAAGTAGAAAAAATTTATTTTTTTTGGACTTAGTCATTTTTCCGGCGTTTATCAGACTTTCAGATAGGGGAAATGTCAGTGAGCTTTCCGATTTCAGTTCCAGAGCGATTCACCCAATAAGTCCTTGATATTTAGTCGTTTTCAGCCAATTTTCTGGATTTTTGAAAATTTCACTTTTTTGTGAAAATATCCACTAAATGAGGGAATAATATGTGTGAGGGTACCCCAGTAGAGTTCTAAATGTGTGTGGGTAGAATATATATCCCACGGGGGTAAATTTGAAAAAAGTAGAAAAATTTATTTTTTTTTGGACTTAGTCATTTTTCCGGCGTTTATCAGACTTTCAGATAGGGGAAATGTCAGTGAGCTTTCCGATTTCAGTTCCAAAGCTATTCACCCAATAAGTCCTTGATATTTAGTCATTTTCAGCCAATTTTCTGGATTTTTGAAAATTTCACTTTTTTGTGAAAATATCCACTAAATGACGGAATAATATGTGTGAGGGTACCCCAGGAGAGTTCCAAATGTGTGTGGGTAGAATATATATCCCACGGGGATAAATTTGAAAAAAGTAGAAAAAAATTATTTTTTTTGGATTTAGTCATTTTTCCGGCGTTTATCAGACTTTCAGATAGGGGAAATGTCAGTGAGTGTTCCGATTTCAGTTCCAGAGCGATTCGCCCAATGAGTCCTTGATATTTAGTCATTTTCAGCCAATTTTCTGGATTTTTGAAAATTTCACTTTTTTGGAAAATATCCACTAAATGAGGGAATAATATGTGTGAGGGTACCCCAGGAGAGTTCCAAATGTGTGTGGGTAGAATATATATCCCACGGGGGTAAAATTGAAAAAAGTTGAAAACATTTTTTTTTTGAACGTAGTCATTTTTCAGGCGTTTATCAGACTTTCAGATAGGGGAAATGTCAGTGAGCTTTCCGATTTCAGTTCCAGAGCGATTCACCCAATAAGTCCTTGATATTTAGTCGTTTTCAGCCAATTTTCTGGATTTTTGAAAATTTCACTTTTTTGTGAAAATATCCACTAAATGAGGGAATAATATGTGTGAGGGTACCCCAGGAGAGTTCTAAATGTGTGTGGGTAGAATATATATCCCACGGGGGTAAATTTGAAAAAAGTAGAAAAATTTATTTTTTTTTGGACTTAGTCATTTTTCCGGCGTTTATCAGACTTTCAGATAGGGGAAATGTCAGTGAGCTTTCCGATTTCAGTTCCAGAGCGATTCACCCAATAAGTCCTTGATATTTAGTCGTTTTCAGCCAATTTTCTGGATTTTTGAAAATTTCACTTTTTTGTGAAAATATCCACTAAATGAGGGAATAATATGTGTGAGGGTACCCCAGGAGAGTTCTAAATGTGTGTGGGTAGAATATATATCCCACGGGGGTAAAATTGAAAAAAGTTGAAAACATTTTTTTTTTGAACGTAGTCATTTTTCAGGCGTTTATCAGACTTTCAGATAGGGGAAATGTCAGTGAGCATTATGATTTCAGTTCCAAAGTGATTCGCCCAATGAGTCCTTGATATTTAGTCGTTTTCAGTCTAATTTCTGGATTTTTGAAAATTTCACTTTTTTGTGAAAATATCCACAAAATGAGGGAATAATATGTGTGAGGGAACCCCAGGAGAGTTCCAAATGTGTGTGGGTAGAATATATATCCCACGGGGGTAAAATTTAAAAAAGTTGAAAAAATTTTTTTTTTGGACTTAGTTATTTTTCCGTCGTTTATCAGACTTTCAGATAGGGGAAATGTCAGTGAGGGTTCCGATTTCAGTTCCAGAGCGATTCGCCCAATGAGTCCTTGATATTTAGTCGTTTTCAGCCAATTTTCTGGATTTTTGAAAATTTCACTTTTTTGGAAAATATCCACTAAATGAGGGAATAATATGTGTGAGGGTACCCCAGGAGAGTTCCAAATGTGTGTGGGTAGAATATATATCCCACGGGGGTAAAATTGAAAAAAGTTGAAAACATTTTTTTTTTGAACGTAGTCATTTTTCAGGCGTTTATCAGTCTTTCAGATAGGGGAAATGTCAGTGAGCGTTATGATTTCAGTTCCAAAGTGATTCGCCCAATGAGTCCTTGATATTTAGTCGTTTTCAGTCTAATTTCTGGATTTTTGAAAATTTCACTTTTTTGTGAAAATATCCACAAAATGAGGGAATAATATGTGTGAGGGAACCCCAGGAGAGTTCCAAATGTGTGTGGGTAGAATATATATCCCACGGGGGTAAAATTTAAAAAAGTTGAAAAAATTTTTTTTTTGGACTTAGTCATTTTTCCGTCGTTTATCAGACTTTCAGATAGGGGAAATGTCAGTGAGGGTTCCGATTTCAGTTCCAGAGCGATTCGCCCAATGAGTCCTTGATATTTAGTCGTTTTCAGCCAATTTTCTGGATTTTTGAAAATTTCACTTTTTTGTGAAAATATCCACTAAATGAGGGAATAATATGTGTGAGGGTACCCCAGGAGAGTTCCAAATGTGTGTGGGTAGAATATATATCCCACGGGGGTAAAATTTAAAAAAGTTGAAAAAAAATTTTTTTTGGACTTAGTTATTTTTCCGTCGTTTATCAGACTTTCAGATAGGGAAATGTCAATGAGGGTTCTGATTTCAGTTCCAGAGCGATTCACCCAATGAGTCCTTGATATTTAGTCGTTTTCAGCCAATTTTCTGGATTTTTGAAAATTTCACTTTTTTGTGAAAATATCCACTAAATGAGGGAATAATATGTGTGAGGGTACCCCAGGAGAGTTCCAAATGTGTGTGGGTAGAATATATATCCCACGGGGGTAAATTTGAAAAAAGTAGAAAAAATTTATTTTTTTTGGACTTAGTCATTTTTCCGGCGTTTATCAGACTTTCAGATAGGGGAAATGTCAGTGAGCTTTCCGATTTCAGTTCCAGAGCGATTCACCCAATAAGTCCTTGATATTTAGTAGTTTTCAGCCAATTTTCTGGATTTTTGAAAATTTCACTTTTTTGTGAAAATATCCACTAAATGAGGGAATAATATGTGTGAGGGTACCCCAGGAGAGTTCTAAATGTGTGTGGGTAGAATATATATCCCACGGTGGTAAATTTGAAAAAAGTAGAAAAATTTTTTTTTTTTGGACTTAGTCATTTTTCCGGCGTTTATCAGACTTTCAGAGAGGGGAAATGTCAGTGAGTGTTCCGATTTCAGTTCCAGAGCGATTCGCCCAATGAGTCCTTGATATTTAGTCATTTTCAGCCAATTTTCTGGATTTTTGAAAATTTCACTTTTTTGGAAAATATCCACTAAATGAGGGAATAATATGTGTGAGGGTACCCCAGGAGAGTTCCAAATGTGTGTGGGTAGAATATATATCCCACGGGGGTAAAATTGAAAAAAGTTGAAAACATTTTTTTTTTGAACGTAGTCATTTTTCAGGCGTTTATCAGACTTTCAGATAGGGGAAATGTCAGTGAGCGTTATGATTTCAGTTCCAAAGTGATTCGCCCAATGAGTCCTTGATATTTAGTCGTTTTCAGTCTAATTTCTGGATTTTTGAAAATTTCACTTTTTTGTGAAAATATCCACAAAATGAGGGAATAATATGTGTGAGGGAACCCCAGGAGAGTTCCAAATGTGTGTGGGTAGAATATATATCCCACGGGGGTAAAATTTAAAAAAGTTGAAAAAATTTTTTTTTTGGACTTAGTCATTTTTCCGTCGTTTATCAGACTTTCAGATAGGGGAAATGTCAGTGAGGGTTCCGATTTCAGTTCCAGAGCGATTCGCCCAATGAGTCCTTGATATTTAGTCGTTTTCAGCCAATTTTCTGGATTTTTGAAAATTTCACTTTTTTGTGAAAATATCCACTAAATGAGGGAATAATATGTGTGAGGGTACCCCAGGAGAGTTCCAAATGTGTGTGGGTAGAATATATATCCCACGGGGGTAAAATTTAAAAAAGTTGAAAAAAAATTTTTTTTGGACTTAGTTATTTTTCCGTCGTTTATCAGACTTTCAGATAGGGAAATGTCAATGAGGGTTCTGATTTCAGTTCCAGAGCGATTCACCCAATGAGTCCTTGATATTTAGTCGTTTTCAGCCAATTTTCTGGATTTTTGAAAATTTCACTTTTTTGTGAAAATATCCACTAAATGAGGGAATAATATGTGTGAGGGTACCCCAGGAGAGTTCCAAATGTGTGTGGGTAGAATATATATCCCACGGGGGTAAATTTGAAAAAAGTAGAAAAAATTTATTTTTTTTGGACTTAGTCATTTTTCCGGCGTTTATCAGACTTTCAGATAGGGGAAATGTCAGTGAGCTTTCCGATTTCAGTTCCAGAGCGATTCACCCAATAAGTCCTTGATATTTAGTAGTTTTCAGCCAATTTTCTGGATTTTTGAAAATTTCACTTTTTTGTGAAAATATCCACTAAATGAGGGAATAATATGTGTGAGGGTACCCCAGGAGAGTTCTAAATGTGTGTGGGTAGAATATATATCCCACGGTGGTAAATTTGAAAAAAGTAGAAAAATTTTTTTTTTTTGGACTTAGTCATTTTTCCGGCGTTTATCAGACTTTCAGAGAGGGGAAATGTCAGTGAGTGTTCCGATTTCAGTTCCAGAGCGATTCGCCCAATGAGTCCTTGATATTTAGTCATTTTCAGCCAATTTTCTGGATTTTTGAAAATTTCACTTTTTTGGAAAATATCCACTAAATGAGGGAATAATATGTGTGAGGGTACCCCAGGAGAGTTCCAAATGTGTGTGGGTAGAATATATATCCCACGGGGGTAAAATTGAAAAAAGTTGAAAACATTTTTTTTTTGAACGTAGTCATTTTTCAGGCGTTTATCAGACTTTCAGATAGGGGAAATGTCAGTGAGCGTTATGATTTCAGTTCCAAAGTGATTCGCCCAATGAGTCCTTGATATTTAGTCGTTTTCAGTCTAATTTCTGGATTTTTGAAAATTTCACTTTTTTGTGAAAATATCCACAAAATGAGGGAATAATATGTGTGAGGGAACCCCAGGAGAGTTCCAAATGTGTGTGGGTAGAATATATATCCCACGGGGGTAAAATTTAAAAAAGTTGAAAAAATTTTTTTTTTGGACTTAGTCATTTTTCCGTCGTTTATCAGACTTTCAGATAGGGGAAATGTCAGTGAGGGTTCCGATTTCAGTTCCAGAGCGATTCGCCCAATGAGTCCTTGATATTTAGTCGTTTTCAGCCAATTTTCTGGATTTTTGAAAATTTCACTTTTTTGTGAAAATATCCACTAAATGAGGGAATAATATGTGTGAGGGTACCCCAGGAGAGTTCCAAATGTGTGTGGGTAGAATATATATCCCACGGGGGTAAAATTTAAAAAAGTTGAAAAAAAATTTTTTTTGGACTTAGTTATTTTTCCGTCGTTTATCAGACTTTCAGATAGGGAAATGTCAATGAGGGTTCTGATTTCAGTTCCAGAGCGATTCACCCAATGAGTCCTTGATATTTAGTCGTTTTCAGCCAATTTTCTGGATTTTTGAAAATTTCACTTTTTTGTGAAAATATCCACTAAATGAGGGAATAATATGTGTGAGGGTACCCCAGGAGAGTTCCAAATGTGTGTGGGTAGAATATATATCCCACGGGGGTAAATTTGAAAAAAGTAGAAAAAATTTATTTTTTTTGGACTTAGTCATTTTTCCGGCGTTTATCAGACTTTCAGATAGGGGAAATGTCAGTGAGCTTTCCGATTTCAGTTCCAGAGCGATTCACCCAATAAGTCCTTGATATTTAGTCGTTTTCAGCCAATTTTCTGGATTTTTGAAAATTTCACTTTTTTGTGAAAATATCCACTAAATGAGGGAATAATATGTGTGAGGGTACCCCAGGAGAGTTCTAAATGTGTGTGGGTAGAATATATATCCCACGGGGGTAAAATTGAAAAAAGTTGAAAACATTTTTTTTTTGAACGTAGTCATTTTTCAGGCGTTTATCAGACTTTCAGATAGGGGAAATGTCAGTGAGCATTATGATTTCAGTTCCAAAGTGATTCGCCCAATGAGTCCTTGATATTTAGTCGTTTTCAGTCTAATTTCTGGATTTTTGAAAATTTCACTTTTTTGTGAAAATATCCACAAAATGAGGGAATAATATGTGTGAGGGAACCCCAGGAGAGTTCCAAATGTGTGTGGGTAGAATATATATCCCACGGGGGTAAAATTTAAAAAAGTTGAAAAAATTTTTTTTTTGGACTTAGTTATTTTTCCGTCGTTTATCAGACTTTCAGATAGGGGAAATGTCAGTGAGGGTTCCGATTTCAGTTCCAGAGCGATTCGCCCAATGAGTCCTTGATATTTAGTCGTTTTCAGCCAATTTTCTGGATTTTTGAAAATTTCACTTTTTTGTGAAAATATCCACTAAATGAGGGAATAATATGTGTGAGGGTACCCCAGGAGAGTTCCAAATGTGTGTGGGTAGAATATATATCCCACGGGGGTAAAATTGAAAAAAGTTGAAAACATTTTTTTTTTGAGCGTAGTCATTTTTCAGGCGTTTATCAGACTTTCAGATAGGGGAAATGTCAGTGAGCATTATGATTTCAGTTCCAAAGTGATGCGCCCAATGAGTCCTTGACATTTAGTCGTTTTCAGTCTAATTTCTGGATTTTTGAAAATTTCACTCTTTTGTGAAAATATCCACTAAATGAGGGAATAATATGTGTGAGGGTACCCCAGGAGAGTTCCAAATGTGTGTGGGTAGAATATATATCCCACGGGGGTAAATTTGAAAAAAGTAGAAAAAATTTATTTTTTTTGGACTTAGTCATTTTTCCGGCGTTTATCAGACTTTCAGATAGGGGAAATGTCAGTGAGGGTTCCGATTTCAGTTCCAGAGCGATTCGCCCAATGAGTCCTTGATATTTAGTCGTTTTCAGCCAATTTTCTGGATTTTTGAAAATTTCACTTTTTTGTGAAAATATCCACTAAATGAGGGAATAATATGTGTGAGGGTACCCCAGGAGAGTTCCAAATGTGTGTGGGTAGAATATATATCCCACGGGGGTAAAATTTAAAAAAGTTGAAAAAAAATTTTTTTTGGACTTAGTTATTTTTCCGTCGTTTATCAGACTTTCAGATAGGGGAAATGTCAATGAGGGTTCTGATTTCAGTTCCAGAGCGATTCACCCAATGAGTCCTTGATATTTAGTCGTTTTCAGCCAATTTTCTGGATTTTTGAAAATTTCACTTTTTTGTGAAAATATCCACTAAATGAGGGAATAATATGTGTGAGGGTACCCCAGGAGAGTTCCAAATGTGTGTGGGTAGAATATATATCCCACGGGGGTAAATTTGAAAAAAGTAGAAAAAATTTATTTTTTTTGGACTTAGTCATTTTTCCGGCGTTTATCAGACTTTCAGATAGGGGAAATGTCAGTGAGCTTTCCGATTTCAGTTCCAGAGCGATTCACCCAATAAGTCCTTGATATTTAGTCGTTTTCAGCCAATTTTCTGGATTTTTGAAAATTTCACTTTTTTGTGAAAATATCCACTAAATGAGGGAATAATATGTGTGAGGGTACCCCAGTAGAGTTCTAAATGTGTGTGGGTAGAATATATATCCCACGGGGGTAAATTTGAAAAAAGTAGAAAAATTTATTTTTTTTTGGACTTAGTCATTTTTCCGGCGTTTATCAGACTTTCAGATAGGGGAAATGTCAGTGAGCTTTCCGATTTCAGTTCCAAAGCTATTCACCCAATAAGTCCTTGATATTTAGTCATTTTCAGCCAATTTTCTGGATTTTTGAAAATTTCACTTTTTTGTGAAAATATCCACTAAATGACGGAATAATATGTGTGAGGGTACCCCAGGAGAGTTCCAAATGTGTGTGGGTAGAATATATATCCCACGGGGATAAATTTGAAAAAAGTAGAAAAAAATTATTTTTTTTGGATTTAGTCATTTTTCCGGCGTTTATCAGACTTTCAGATAGGGGAAATGTCAGTGAGTGTTCCGATTTCAGTTCCAGAGCGATTCGCCCAATGAGTCCTTGATATTTAGTCATTTTCAGCCAATTTTCTGGATTTTTGAAAATTTCACTTTTTTGGAAAATATCCACTAAATGAGGGAATAATATGTGTGAGGGTACCCCAGGAGAGTTCCAAATGTGTGTGGGTAGAATATATATCCCACGGGGGTAAAATTGAAAAAAGTTGAAAACATTTTTTTTTTGAACGTAGTCATTTTTCAGGCGTTTATCAGACTTTCAGATAGGGGAAATGTCAGTGAGCTTTCCGATTTCAGTTCCAGAGCGATTCACCCAATAAGTCCTTGATATTTAGTCGTTTTCAGCCAATTTTCTGGATTTTTGAAAATTTCACTTTTTTGTGAAAATATCCACTAAATGAGGGAATAATATGTGTGAGGGTACCCCAGGAGAGTTCTAAATGTGTGTGGGTAGAATATATATCCCACGGGGGTAAATTTGAAAAAAGTAGAAAAATTTATTTTTTTTTGGACTTAGTCATTTTTCCGGCGTTTATCAGACTTTCAGATAGGGGAAATGTCAGTGAGCTTTCCGATTTCAGTTCCAGAGCGATTCACCCAATAAGTCCTTGATATTTAGTCGTTTTCAGCCAATTTTCTGGATTTTTGAAAATTTCACTTTTTTGTGAAAATATCCACTAAATGAGGGAATAATATGTGTGAGGGTACCCCAGGAGAGTTCTAAATGTGTGTGGGTAGAATATATATCCCACGGGGGTAAAATTGAAAAAAGTTGAAAACATTTTTTTTTTGAACGTAGTCATTTTTCAGGCGTTTATCAGACTTTCAGATAGGGGAAATGTCAGTGAGCATTATGATTTCAGTTCCAAAGTGATTCGCCCAATGAGTCCTTGATATTTAGTCGTTTTCAGTCTAATTTCTGGATTTTTGAAAATTTCACTTTTTTGTGAAAATATCCACAAAATGAGGGAATAATATGTGTGAGGGAACCCCAGGAGAGTTCCAAATGTGTGTGGGTAGAATATATATCCCACGGGGGTAAAATTTAAAAAAGTTGAAAAAATTTTTTTTTTGGACTTAGTTATTTTTCCGTCGTTTATCAGACTTTCAGATAGGGGAAATGTCAGTGAGGGTTCCGATTTCAGTTCCAGAGCGATTCGCCCAATGAGTCCTTGATATTTAGTCGTTTTCAGCCAATTTTCTGGATTTTTGAAAATTTCACTTTTTTGTGAAAATATCCACTAAATGAGGGAATAATATGTGTGAGGGTACCCCAGGAGAGTTCCAAATGTGTGTGGGTAGAATATATATCCCACGGGGGTAAAATTGAAAAAAGTTGAAAACATTTTTTTTTTGAGCGTAGTCATTTTTCAGGCGTTTATCAGACTTTCAGATAGGGGAAATGTCAGTGAGCATTATGATTTCAGTTCCAAAGTGATGCGCCCAATGAGTCCTTGACATTTAGTCGTTTTCAGTCTAATTTCTGGATTTTTGAAAATTTCACTCTTTTGTGAAAATATCCACTAAATGAGGGAATAATATGTGTGAGGGTACCCCAGGAGAGTTCCAAATGTGTGTGCGTAGAATATATATCCCACGGGGGTAAAATTTAAAAAAGTTGAAAAAAAATTTTTTTTGGACTTAGTTATTTTTCCGTCGTTTATCAGACTTTCAGATAGGGAAATGTCAATGAGGGTTCTGATTTCAGTTCCAGAGCGATTCACCCAATGAGTCCTTGATATTTAGTCGTTTTCAGCCAATTTTCTGGATTTTTGAAAATTTCACTTTTTTGTGAAAATATCCACTAAATGAGGGAATAATATGTGTGAGGGTACCCCAGGAGAGTTCCAAATGTGTGTGGGTAGAATATATATCCCACGGGGGTAAATTTGAAAAAAGTAGAAAAAATTTATTTTTTTTGGACTTAGTCATTTTTCCGGCGTTTATCAGACTTTCAGATAGGGGAAATGTCAGTGAGCTTTCCGATTTCAGTTCCAGAGCGATTCACCCAATAAGTCCTTGATATTTAGTCGTTTTCAGCCAATTTTCTGGATTTTTGAAAATTTCACTTTTTTGTGAAAATATCCACTAAATGAGGGAATAATATGTGTGAGGGTACCCCAGGAGAGTTCTAAATGTGTGTGGGTAGAATATATATCCCACGGGGGTAAAATTGAAAAAAGTTGAAAACATTTTTTTTTTGAACGTAGTCATTTTTCAGGCGTTTATCAGACTTTCAGATAGGGGAAATGTCAGTGAGCATTATGATTTCAGTTCCAAAGTGATTCGCCCAATGAGTCCTTGATATTTAGTCGTTTTCAGTCTAATTTCTGGATTTTTGAAAATTTCACTTTTTTGTGAAAATATCCACAAAATGAGGGAATAATATGTGTGAGGGAACCCCAGGAGAGTTCCAAATGTGTGTGGGTAGAATATATATCCCACGGGGGTAAAATTTAAAAAAGTTGAAAAAATTTTTTTTTTGGACTTAGTTATTTTTCCGTCGTTTATCAGACTTTCAGATAGGGGAAATGTCAGTGAGGGTTCCGATTTCAGTTCCAGAGCGATTCGCCCAATGAGTCCTTGATATTTAGTCGTTTTCAGCCAATTTTCTGGATTTTTGAAAATTTCACTCTTTTGTGAAAATATCCACTAAATGAGGGAATAATATGTGTGAGGGTACCCCAGGAGAGTTCCAAATGTGTGTGGGTAGAATATATATCCCACGGGGGTAAATTTGAAAAAAGTAGAAAAAATTTATTTTTTTTGGACTTAGTCATTTTTCCGGCGTTTATCAGACTTTCAGATAGGGGAAATGTCAGTGAGGGTTCCGATTTCAGTTCCAGAGCGATTCGCCCAATGAGTCCTTGATATTTAGTCGTTTTCAGCCAATTTTCTGGATTTTTGAAAATTTCACTTTTTTGTGAAAATATCCACTAAATGAGGGAATAATATGTGTGAGGGTACCCCAGGAGAGTTCCAAATGTGTGTGGGTAGAATATATATCCCACGGGGGTAAAATTTAAAAAAGTTGAAAAAAAATTTTTTTTGGACTTAGTTATTTTTCCGTCGTTTATCAGACTTTCAGATAGGGGAAATGTCAATGAGGGTTCTGATTTCAGTTCCAGAGCGATTCACCCAATGAGTCCTTGATATTTAGTCGTTTTCAGCCAATTTTCTGGATTTTTGAAAATTTCACTTTTTTGTGAAAATATCCACTAAATGAGGGAATAATATGTGTGAGGGTACCCCAGGAGAGTTCCAAATGTGTGTGGGTAGAATATATATCCCACGGGGGTAAATTTGAAAAAAGTAGAAAAAATTTATTTTTTTTGGACTTAGTCATTTTTCCGGCGTTTATCAGACTTTCAGATAGGGGAAATGTCAGTGAGCTTTCCGATTTCAGTTCCAGAGCGATTCACCCAATAAGTCCTTGATATTTAGTCGTTTTCAGCCAATTTTCTGGATTTTTGAAAATTTCACTTTTTTGTGAAAATATCCACTAAATGAGGGAATAATATGTGTGAGGGTACCCCAGTAGAGTTCTAAATGTGTGTGGGTAGAATATATATCCCACGGGGGTAAATTTGAAAAAAGTAGAAAAATTTATTTTTTTTTGGACTTAGTCATTTTTCCGGCGTTTATCAGACTTTCAGATAGGGGAAATGTCAGTGAGCTTTCCGATTTCAGTTCCAAAGCTATTCACCCAATAAGTCCTTGATATTTAGTCATTTTCAGCCAATTTTCTGGATTTTTGAAAATTTCACTTTTTTGTGAAAATATCCACTAAATGACGGAATAATATGTGTGAGGGTACCCCAGGAGAGTTCCAAATGTGTGTGGGTAGAATATATATCCCACGGGGATAAATTTGAAAAAAGTAGAAAAAAATTATTTTTTTTGGATTTAGTCATTTTTCCGGCGTTTATCAGACTTTCAGATAGGGGAAATGTCAGTGAGTGTTCCGATTTCAGTTCCAGAGCGATTCGCCCAATGAGTCCTTGATATTTAGTCATTTTCAGCCAATTTTCTGGATTTTTGAAAATTTCACTTTTTTGGAAAATATCCACTAAATGAGGGAATAATATGTGTGAGGGTACCCCAGGAGAGTTCCAAATGTGTGTGGGTAGAATATATATCCCACGGGGGTAAAATTGAAAAAAGTTGAAAACATTTTTTTTTTGAACGTAGTCATTTTTCAGGCGTTTATCAGACTTTCAGATAGGGGAAATGTCAGTGAGCTTTCCGATTTCAGTTCCAGAGCGATTCACCCAATAAGTCCTTGATATTTAGTCGTTTTCAGCCAATTTTCTGGATTTTTGAAAATTTCACTTTTTTGTGAAAATATCCACTAAATGAGGGAATAATATGTGTGAGGGTACACCAGGAGAGTTCTAAATGTGTGTGGGTAGAATATATATCCCACGGGGGTAAATTTGAAAAAAGTAGAAAAATTTATTTTTTTTTGGACTTAGTCATTTTTCCGGCGTTTATCAGACTTTCAGATAGGGGAAATGTCAGTGAGCTTTCCGATTTCAGTTCCAGAGCGATTCACCCAATAAGTCCTTGATATTTAGTCGTTTTCAGCCAATTTTCTGGATTTTTGAAAATTTCACTTTTTTGTGAAAATATCCACTAAATGAGGGAATAATATGTGTGAGGGTACCCCAGGAGAGTTCTAAATGTGTGTGGGTAGAATATATATCCCACGGGGGTAAAATTGAAAAAAGTTGAAAACATTTTTTTTTTGAACGTAGTCATTTTTCAGGCGTTTATCAGACTTTCAGATAGGGGAAATGTCAGTGAGCATTATGATTTCAGTTCCAAAGTGATTCGCCCAATGAGTCCTTGATATTTAGTCGTTTTCAGTCTAATTTCTGGATTTTTGAAAATTTCACTTTTTTGTGAAAATATCCACAAAATGAGGGAATAATATGTGTGAGGGAACCCCAGGAGAGTTCCAAATGTGTGTGGGTAGAATATATATCCCACGGGGGTAAAATTTAAAAAAGTTGAAAAAATTTTTTTTTTGGACTTAGTTATTTTTCCGTCGTTTATCAGACTTTCAGATAGGGGAAATGTCAGTGAGGGTTCCGATTTCAGTTCCAGAGCGATTCGCCCAATGAGTCCTTGATATTTAGTCGTTTTCAGCCAATTTTCTGGATTTTTGAAAATTTCACTTTTTTGTGAAAATATCCACTAAATGAGGGAATAATATGTGTGAGGGTACCCCAGGAGAGTTCCAAATGTGTGTGGGTAGAATATATATCCCACGGGGGTAAATTTGAAAAAAGTAGAAAAAATTTATTTTTTTTGGACTTAGTCATTTTTCCGGCGTTTATCAGACTTTCAGATAGGGGAAATGTCAGTGAGGGTTCCGATTTCAGTTCCAGAGCGATTCGCCCAATGAGTCCTTGATATTTAGTCGTTTTCAGCCAATTTTCTGGATTTTTGAAAATTTCACTTTTTTGTGAAAATATCCACTAAATGAGGGAATAATATGTGTGAGGGTACCCCAGGAGAGTTCCAAATGTGTGTGGGTAGAATATATATCCCACGGGGGTAAAATTTAAAAAAGTTGAAAAAAAATTTTTTTTGGACTTAGTTATTTTTCCGTCGTTTATCAGACTTTCAGATAGGGGAAATGTCAATGAGGGTTCTGATTTCAGTTCCAGAGCGATTCACCCAATGAGTCCTTGATATTTAGTCGTTTTCAGCCAATTTTCTGGATTTTTGAAAATTTCACTTTTTTGTGAAAATATCCACTAAATGAGGGAATAATATGTGTGAGGGTACCCCAGGAGAGTTCCAAATGTGTGTGGGTAGAATATATATCCCACGGGGGTAAATTTGAAAAAAGTAGAAAAAATTTATTTTTTTTGGACTTAGTCATTTTTCCGGCGTTTATCAGACTTTCAGATAGGGGAAATGTCAGTGAGCTTTCCGATTTCAGTTCCAGAGCGATTCACCCAATAAGTCCTTGATATTTAGTCGTTTTCAGCCAATTTTCTGGATTTTTGAAAATTTCACTTTTTTGTGAAAATATCCACTAAATGAGGGAATAATATGTGTGAGGGTACCCCAGTAGAGTTCTAAATGTGTGTGGGTAGAATATATATCCCACGGGGGTAAATTTGAAAAAAGTAGAAAAATTTATTTTTTTTTGGACTTAGTCATTTTTCCGGCGTTTATCAGACTTTCAGATAGGGGAAATGTCAGTGAGCTTTCCGATTTCAGTTCCAAAGCTATTCACCCAATAAGTCCTTGATATTTAGTCATTTTCAGCCAATTTTCTGGATTTTTGAAAATTTCACTTTTTTGTGAAAATATCCACTAAATGACGGAATAATATGTGTGAGGGTACCCCAGGAGAGTTCCAAATGTGTGTGGGTAGAATATATATCCCACGGGGATAAATTTGAAAAAAGTAGAAAAAAATTATTTTTTTTGGATTTAGTCATTTTTCCGGCGTTTATCAGACTTTCAGATAGGGGAAATGTCAGTGAGTGTTCCGATTTCAGTTCCAGAGCGATTCGCCCAATGAGTCCTTGATATTTAGTCATTTTCAGCCAATTTTCTGGATTTTTGAAAATTTCACTTTTTTGGAAAATATCCACTAAATGAGGGAATAATATGTGTGAGGGTACCCCAGGAGAGTTCCAAATGTGTGTGGGTAGAATATATATCCCACGGGGGTAAAATTGAAAAAAGTTGAAAACATTTTTTTTTTGAACGTAGTCATTTTTCAGGCGTTTATCAGACTTTCAGATAGGGGAAATGTCAGTGAGCTTTCCGATTTCAGTTCCAGAGCGATTCACCCAATAAGTCCTTGATATTTAGTCGTTTTCAGCCAATTTTCTGGATTTTTGAAAATTTCACTTTTTTGTGAAAATATCCACTAAATGAGGGAATAATATGTGTGAGGGTACCCCAGGAGAGTTCTAAATGTGTGTGGGTAGAATATATATCCCACGGGGGTAAATTTGAAAAAAGTAGAAAAATTTATTTTTTTTTGGACTTAGTCATTTTTCCGGCGTTTATCAGACTTTCAGATAGGGGAAATGTCAGTGAGCTTTCCGATTTCAGTTCCAGAGCGATTCACCCAATAAGTCCTTGATATTTAGTCGTTTTCAGCCAATTTTCTGGATTTTTGAAAATTTCACTTTTTTGTGAAAATATCCACTAAATGAGGGAATAATATGTGTGAGGGTACCCCAGGAGAGTTCTAAATGTGTGTGGGTAGAATATATATCCCACGGGGGTAAAATTGAAAAAAGTTGAAAACATTTTTTTTTTGAACGTAGTCATTTTTCAGGCGTTTATCAGACTTTCAGATAGGGGAAATGTCAGTGAGCATTATGATTTCAGTTCCAAAGTGATTCGCCCAATGAGTCCTTGATATTTAGTCGTTTTCAGTCTAATTTCTGGATTTTTGAAAATTTCACTTTTTTGTGAAAATATCCACAAAATGAGGGAATAATATGTGTGAGGGAACCCCAGGAGAGTTCCAAATGTGTGTGGGTAGAATATATATCCCACGGGGGTAAAATTTAAAAAAGTTGAAAAAATTTTTTTTTTGGACTTAGTTATTTTTCCGTCGTTTATCAGACTTTCAGATAGGGGTAATGTCAGTGAGGGTTCCGATTTCAGTTCCAGAGCGATTCGCCCAATGAGTCCTTGATATTTAGTCGTTTTCAGCCAATTTTCTGGATTTTTGAAAATTTCACTTTTTTGTGAAAATATCCACTAAATGAGGGAATAATATGTGTGAGGGTACCCCAGGAGAGTTCCAAATGTGTGTGGGTAGAATATATATCCCACGGGGGTAAAATTGAAAAAAGTTGAAAACATTTTTTTTTTGAGCGTAGTCATTTTTCAGGCGTTTATCAGACTTTCAGATAGGGGAAATGTCAGTGAGCGTTATGATTTCAGTTCCAAAGTGATGCGCCCAATGAGTCCTTGACATTTAGTCGTTTTCAGTCTAATTTCTGGATTTTTGAAAATTTCACTCTTTTGTGAAAATATCCACTAAATGAGGGAATAATATGTGTGAGGGTACCCCAGGAGAGTTCCAAATGTGTGTGGGTAGAATATATATCCCACGGGGGTAAATTTGAAAAAAGTAGAAAAAATTTATTTTTTTTGGACTTAGTCATTTTTCCGGCGTTTATCAGACTTTCAGATAGGGGAAATGTCAGTGAGGGTTCCGATTTCAGTTCCAGAGCGATTCGCCCAATGAGTCCTTGATATTTAGTCGTTTTCAGCCAATTTTCTGGATTTTTGAAAATTTCACTTTTTTGTGAAAATATCCACTAAATGAGGGAATAATATGTGTGAGGGTACCCCAGGAGAGTTCCAAATGTGTGTGGGTAGAATATATATCCCACGGGGGTAAAATTTAAAAAAGTTGAAAAAAAATTTTTTTTGGACTTAGTTATTTTTCCGTCGTTTATCAGACTTTCAGATAGGGAAATGTCAATGAGGGTTCTGATTTCAGTTCCAGAGCGATTCACCCAATGAGTCCTTGATATTTAGTCGTTTTCAGCCAATTTTCTGGATTTTTGAAAATTTCACTTTTTTGTGAAAATATCCACTAAATGAGGGAATAATATGTGTGAGGGTACCCCAGGAGAGTTCCAAATGTGTGTGGGTAGAATATATATCCCACGGGGGTAAATTTGAAAAAAGTAGAAAAAATTTATTTTTTTTGGACTTAGTCATTTTTCCGGCGTTTATCAGACTTTCAGATAGGGGAAATGTCAGTGAGCTTTCCGATTTCAGTTCCAGAGCGATTCACCCAATAAGTCCTTGATATTTAGTCGTTTTCAGCCAATTTTCTGGATTTTTGAAAATTTCACTTTTTTGTGAAAATATCCACTAAATGAGGGAATAATATGTGTGAGGGTACCCCAGGAGAGTTCTAAATGTGTGTGGGTAGAATGTATATCCCACGGGGGTAAATTTGAAAAAAGTAGAAAAATTTATTTTTTTTTGGACTTAGTCATTTTTCCGTCGTTTATCAGACTTTCAGATAGGGGAAATGTCAGTGAGCTTTCCGATTTCAGTTCCAAAGCTATTCACCCAATAAGTCCTTGATAGTTAGTCATTTTCAGCCAATTTTCTGGATTTTTGAAAATTTCACTTTTTTGTGAAAATATCCACTAAATGACGGAATAATATGTGTGAGGGTACCCCAGGAGAGTTCCAAATGTGTGTGGGTAGAATATATATCCCACGGGGATAAATTTGAAAAAAGTAGAAAAAAATTATTTTTTTTGGATTTAGTCATTTTTCCGGCGTTTATCAGACTTTCAGATAGGGGAAATGTCAGTGAGTGTTCCGATTTCAGTTCCAGAGCGATTCGCCCAATGAGTCCTTGATATTTAGTCATTTTCAGCCAATTTTCTGGATTTTTGAAAATTTCACTTTTTTGGAAAATATCCACTAAATGAGGGAATAATATGTGTGAGGGTACCCCAGGAGAGTTCCAAATGTGTGTGGGTAGAATATATATCCCACGGGGGTAAAATTGAAAAAAGTTGAAAACATTTTTTTTTTGAACGTAGTCATTTTTCAGGCGTTTATCAGACTTTCAGATAGGGGAAATGTCAGTGAGCATTATGATTTCAGTTCCAAAGTGATTCGCCCAATGAGTCCTTGATATTTAGTCGTTTTCAGTCTAATTTCTGGATTTTTGAAAATTTCACTTTTTTGTGAAAATATCCACAAAATGAGGGAATAATATGTGTGAGGGAACCCCAGGAGAGTTCCAAATGTGTGTGGGTAGAATATATATCCCACGGGGGTAAAATTTAAAAAAGTTGAAAAAATTTTTTTTTTGGACTTAGTTATTTTTCCGTCGTTTATCAGACTTTCAGATAGGGGAAATGTCAGTGAGGGTTCCGATTTCAGTTCCAGAGCGATTCGCCCAATGAGTCCTTGATATTTAGTCGTTTTCAGCCAATTTTCTGGATTTTTGAAAATTTCACTTTTTTGTGAAAATATCCACTAAATGAGGGAATAATATGTGTGAGGGTACCCCAGGAGAGTTCCAAATGTGTGTGGGTAGAATATATATCCCACGGGGGTAAAATTGAAAAAAGTTGAAAACATTTTTTTTTTGAGCGTAGTCATTTTTCAGGCGTTTATCAGACTTTCAGATAGGGGAAATGTCAGTGAGCGTTATGATTTCAGTTCCAAAGTGATGCGCCCAATGAGTCCTTGACATTTAGTCGTTTTCAGTCTAATTTCTGGATTTTTGAAAATTTCACTCTTTTGTGAAAATATCCACTAAATGAGGGAATAATATGTGTGAGGGTACCCCAGGAGAGTTCCAAATGTGTGTGGGTAGAATATATATCCCACGGGGATAAATTTGAAAAAAGTAGAAAAAAATTATTTTTTTTGGATTTAGTCATTTTTCCGGCGTTTATCAGACTTTCAGATAGGGGAAATGTCAGTGAGTGTTCCGATTTCAGTTCCAGAGCGATTCACCCAATAAGTCCTTGATATTTAGTAGTTTTCAGCCAATTTTCTGGATTTTTGAAAATTTCACTTTTTTGTGAAAATATCCACTAAATGAGGGAATAATATGTGTGAGGGTACCCCAGGAGAGTTCTAAATGTGTGTGGGTAGAATATATATCCCACGGTGGTAAATTTGAAAAAAGTAGAAACATTTTTTTTTTTTTGGACTGTCATTTTTCCGGCGTTTATCAGACTTTCAGAGAGGGGAAATGTCAGTGAGTGTTCCGATTTCAGTTCCAGAGCGATTCGCCCAATGAGTCCTTGATATTTAGTCATTTTCAGCCAATTTTCTGGATTTTTGAAAATTTCACTTTTTTGGAAAATATCCACTAAATGAGGGAATAATATGTGTGAGGGTACCCCAGGAGAGTTCCAAATGTGTGTGGGTAGAATATATATCCCACGGGGTAAAATTGAAAAAAGTTGAAAACATTTTTTTTTTGAACGTAGTCATTTTTCAGGCGTTTATCAGACTTTCAGATAGGGGAAATGTCAGTGAGCGTTATGATTTCAGTTCCAAAGTGATTCGCCCAATGAGTCCTTGATATTTAGTCGTTTTCAGTCTAATTTCTGGATTTTTGAAAATTTCACTTTTTTGTGAAAATATCCACAAAATGAGGGAATAATATGTGTGAGGGAACCCCAGGAGAGTTCCAAATGTGTGTGGGTAGAATATATATCCCACGGGGGTAAAATTTAAAAAAGTTGAAAAAATTTTTTTTTTGGACTTAGTCATTTTTCCGTCGTTTATCTGACTTTCAGATAGGGGAAATGTCAGTGAGGGTTCCGATTTCAGTTCCAGAGCGATTCGCCCAATGAGTCCTTGATATTTAGTCGTTTTCAGCCAATTTTCTGGATTTTTGAAAATTTCACTTTTTTGTGAAAATATCCACTAAATGAGGGAATAATATGTGTGAGGGTACCCCAGGAGAGTTCCAAATGTGTGTGGGTAGAATATATATCCCACGGGGGTAAAATTTAAAAAAGTTGAAAAAAAATTTTTTTTGGACTTAGTTATTTTTCCGTCGTTTATCAGACTTTCAGATAGGGGAAATGTCAATGAGGGTTCTGATTTCAGTTCCAGAGCGATTCACCCAATGAGTCCTTGATATTTAGTCGTTTTCAGCCAATTTTCTGGATTTTTGAAAATTTCACTTTTTTGTGAAAATATCCACTAAATGAGGGAATAATATGTGTGAGGGTACCCCAGGAGAGTTCCAAATGTGTGTGGGTAGAATATATATCCCACGGGGGTAAATTTGAAAAAAGTAGAAAAAATTTATTTTTTTTGGACTTAGTCATTTTTCCGGCGTTTATCAGACTTTCAGATAGGGGAAATGTCAGTGAGCTTTCCGATTTCAGTTCCAGAGCGATTCACCCAATAAGTCCTTGATATTTAGTCGTTTTCAGCCAATTTTCTGGATTTTTGAAAATTTCACTTTTTTGTGAAAATATCCACTAAATGAGGGAATAATATGTGTGAGGGTACCCCAGTAGAGTTCTAAATGTGTGTGGGTAGAATATATATCCCACGGGGGTAAATTTGAAAAAAGTAGAAAAATTTATTTTTTTTTGGACTTAGTCATTTTTCCGGCGTTTATCAGACTTTCAGATAGGGGAAATGTCAGTGAGCTTTCCGATTTCAGTTCCAAAGCTATTCACCCAATAAGTCCTTGATATTTAGTCATTTTCAGCCAATTTTCTGGATTTTTGAAAATTTCACTTTTTTGTGAAAATATCCACTAAATGACGGAATAATATGTGTGAGGGTACCCCAGGAGAGTTCCAAATGTGTGTGGGTAGAATATATATCCCACGGGGATAAATTTGAAAAAAGTAGAAAAAAATTATTTTTTTTGGATTTAGTCATTTTTCCGGCGTTTATCAGACTTTCAGATAGGGGAAATGTCAGTGAGTGTTCCGATTTCAGTTCCAGAGCGATTCGCCCAATGAGTCCTTGATATTTAGTCATTTTCAGCCAATTTTCTGGATTTTTGAAAATTTCACTTTTTTGGAAAATATCCACTAAATGAGGGAATAATATGTGTGAGGGTACCCCAGGAGAGTTCCAAATGTGTGTGGGTAGAATATATATCCCACGGGGGTAAAATTGAAAAAAGTTGAAAACATTTTTTTTTTGAACGTAGTCATTTTTCAGGCGTTTATCAGACTTTCAGATAGGGGAAATGTCAGTGAGCGTTATGATTTCAGTTCCAAAGTGATTCGCCCAATGAGTCCTTGATATTTAGTCGTTTTCAGTCTAATTTCTGGATTTTTGAAAATTTCACTTTTTTGTGAAAATATCCACAAAATGAGGGAATAATATGTGTGAGGGAACCCCAGGAGAGTTCCAAATGTGTGTGGGTAGAATATATATCCCACGGGGGTAAAATTTAAAAAAGTTGAAAAAATTTTTTTTTTGGACTTAGTCATTTTTCCGTCGTTTATCAGACTTTCAGATAGGGGAAATGTCAGTGAGGGTTCCGATTTCAGTTCCAGAGCGATTCGCCCAATGAGTCCTTGATATTTAGTCGTTTTCAGCCAATTTTCTGGATTTTTGAAAATTTCACTTTTTTGTGAAAATATCCACTAAATGAGGGAATAATATGTGTGAGGGTACCCCAGGAGAGTTCCAAATGTGTGTGGGTAGAATATATATCCCACGGGGGTAAAATTTAAAAAAGTTGAAAAAAAATTTTTTTTGGACTTAGTTATTTTTCCGTCGTTTATCAGACTTTCAGATAGGGAAATGTCAATGAGGGTTCTGATTTCAGTTCCAGAGCGATTCACCCAATGAGTCCTTGATATTTAGTCGTTTTCAGCCAATTTTCTGGATTTTTGAAAATTTCACTTTTTTGTGAAAATATCCACTAAATGAGGGAATAATATGTGTGAGGGTACCCCAGGAGAGTTCCAAATGTGTGTGGGTAGAATATATATCCCACGGGGGTAAATTTGAAAAAAGTAGAAAAAATTTATTTTTTTTGGACTTAGTCATTTTTCCGGCGTTTATCAGACTTTCAGATAGGGGAAATGTCAGTGAGCTTTCCGATTTCAGTTCCAGAGCGATTCACCCAATAAGTCCTTGATATTTAGTCGTTTTCAGCCAATTTTCTGGATTTTTGAAAATTTCACTTTTTTGTGAAAATATCCACTAAATGAGGGAATAATATGTGTGAGGGTACCCCAGGAGAGTTCTAAATGTGTGTGGGTAGAATGTATATCCCACGGGGGTAAATTTGAAAAAAGTAGAAAAATTTATTTTTTTTTGGACTTAGTCATTTTTCCGTCGTTTATCAGACTTTCAGATAGGGGAAATGTCAGTGAGCTTTCCGATTTCAGTTCCAAAGCTATTCACCCAATAAGTCCTTGATAGTTAGTCATTTTCAGCCAATTTTCTGGATTTTTGAAAATTTCACTTTTTTGTGAAAATATCCACTAAATGACGGAATAATATGTGTGAGGGTACCCCAGGAGAGTTCCAAATGTGTGTGGGTAGAATATATATCCCACGGGGATAAATTTGAAAAAAGTAGAAAAAAATTATTTTTTTTGGATTTAGTCATTTTTCCGGCGTTTATCAGACTTTCAGATAGGGGAAATGTCAGTGAGTGTTCCGATTTCAGTTCCAGAGCGATTCGCCCAATGAGTCCTTGATATTTAGTCATTTTCAGCCAATTTTCTGGATTTTTGAAAATTTCACTTTTTTGGAAAATATCCACTAAATGAGGGAATAATATGTGTGAGGGTACCCCAGGAGAGTTCCAAATGTGTGTGGGTAGAATATATATCCCACGGGGGTAAAATTGAAAAAAGTTGAAAACATTTTTTTTTTGAACGTAGTCATTTTTCAGGCGTTTATCAGACTTTCAGATAGGGGAAATGTCAGTGAGCATTATGATTTCAGTTCCAAAGTGATTCGCCCAATGAGTCCTTGATATTTAGTCGTTTTCAGTCTAATTTCTGGATTTTTGAAAATTTCACTTTTTTGTGAAAATATCCACAAAATGAGGGAATAATATGTGTGAGGGAACCCCAGGAGAGTTCCAAATGTGTGTGGGTAGAATATATATCCCACGGGGGTAAAATTTAAAAAAGTTGAAAAAATTTTTTTTTTGGACTTAGTTATTTTTCCGTCGTTTATCAGACTTTCAGATAGGGGAAATGTCAGTGAGGGTTCCGATTTCAGTTCCAGAGCGATTCGCCCAATGAGTCCTTGATATTTAGTCGTTTTCAGCCAATTTTCTGGATTTTTGAAAATTTCACTTTTTTGTGAAAATATCCACTAAATGAGGGAATAATATGTGTGAGGGTACCCCAGGAGAGTTCCAAATGTGTGTGGGTAGAATATATATCCCACGGGGGTAAAATTGAAAAAAGTTGAAAACATTTTTTTTTTGAGCGTAGTCATTTTTCAGGCGTTTATCAGACTTTCAGATAGGGGAAATGTCAGTGAGCGTTATGATTTCAGTTCCAAAGTGATGCGCCCAATGAGTCCTTGACATTTAGTCGTTTTCAGTCTAATTTCTGGATTTTTGAAAATTTCACTCTTTTGTGAAAATATCCACTAAATGAGGGAATAATATGTGTGAGGGTACCCCAGGAGAGTTCCAAATGTGTGTGGGTAGAATATATATCCCACGGGGGTAAATTTGAAAAAAGTAGAAAAAATTTATTTTTTTTGGACTTAGTCATTTTTCCGGCGTTTATCAGACTTTCAGATAGGGGAAATGTCAGTGAGGGTTCCGATTTCAGTTCCAGAGCGATTCGCCCAATGAGTCCTTGATATTTAGTCGTTTTCAGCCAATTTTCTGGATTTTTGAAAATTTCACTTTTTTGTGAAAATATCCACTAAATGAGGGAATAATATGTGTGAGGGTACCCCAGGAGAGTTCCAAATGTGTGTGGGTAGAATATATATCCCACGGGGGTAAAATTTAAAAAAGTTGAAAAAAAATTTTTTTTGGACTTAGTTATTTTTCCGTCGTTTATCAGACTTTCAGATAGGGGAAATGTCAATGAGGGTTCTGATTTCAGTTCCAGAGCGATTCACCCAATGAGTCCTTGATATTTAGTCGTTTTCAGCCAATTTTCTGGATTTTTGAAAATTTCACTTTTTTGTGAAAATATCCACTAAATGAGGGAATAATATGTGTGAGGGTACCCCAGGAGAGTTCCAAATGTGTGTGGGTAGAATATATATCCCACGGGGGTAAATTTGAAAAAAGTAGAAAAAATTTATTTTTTTTGGACTTAGTCATTTTTCCGGCGTTTATCAGACTTTCAGATAGGGGAAATGTCAGTGAGCTTTCCGATTTCAGTTCCAGAGCGATTCACCCAATAAGTCCTTGATATTTAGTCGTTTTCAGCCAATTTTCTGGATTTTTGAAAATTTCACTTTTTTGTGAAAATATCCACTAAATGAGGGAATAATATGTGTGAGGGTACCCCAGTAGAGTTCTAAATGTGTGTGGGTAGAATATATATCCCACGGGGGTAAATTTGAAAAAAGTAGAAAAATTTATTTTTTTTTGGACTTAGTCATTTTTCCGGCGTTTATCAGACTTTCAGATAGGGGAAATGTCAGTGAGCTTTCCGATTTCAGTTCCAAAGCTATTCACCCAATAAGTCCTTGATATTTAGTCATTTTCAGCCAATTTTCTGGATTTTTGAAAATTTCACTTTTTTGTGAAAATATCCACTAAATGACGGAATAATATGTGTGAGGGTACCCCAGGAGAGTTCCAAATGTGTGTGGGTAGAATATATATCCCACGGGGATAAATTTGAAAAAAGTAGAAAAAAATTATTTTTTTTGGATTTAGTCATTTTTCCGGCGTTTATCAGACTTTCAGATAGGGGAAATGTCAGTGAGTGTTCCGATTTCAGTTCCAGAGCGATTCACCCAATAAGTCCTTGATATTTAGTAGTTTTCAGCCAATTTTCTGGATTTTTGAAAATTTCACTTTTTTGTGAAAATATCCACTAAATGAGGGAATAATATGTGTGAGGGTACCCCAGGAGAGTTCTAAATGTGTGTGGGTAGAATATATATCCCACGGTGGTAAATTTGAAAAAAGTAGAAAAATTTTTTTTTTTTTGGACTGTCATTTTTCCGGCGTTTATCAGACTTTCAGAGAGGGGAAATGTCAGTGAGTGTTCCGATTTCAGTTCCAGAGCGATTCGCCCAATGAGTCCTTGATATTTAGTCATTTTCAGCCAATTTTCTGGATTTTTGAAAATTTCACTTTTTTGGAAAATATCCACTAAATGAGGGAATAATATGTGTGAGGGTACCCCAGGAGAGTTCCAAATGTGTGTGGGTAGAATATATATCCCACGGGGGTAAAATTGAAAAAAGTTGAAAACATTTTTTTTTTGAACGTAGTCATTTTTCAGGCGTTTATCAGACTTTCAGATAGGGGAAATGTCAGTGAGCGTTATGATTTCAGTTCCAAAGTGATTCGCCCAATGAGTCCTTGATATTTAGTCGTTTTCAGTCTAATTTCTGGATTTTTGAAAATTTCACTTTTTTGTGAAAATATCCACAAAATGAGGGAATAATATGTGTGAGGGAACCCCAGGAGAGTTCCAAATGTGTGTGGGTAGAATATATATCCCACGGGGGTAAAATTTAAAAAAGTTGAAAAAATTTTTTTTTTGGACTTAGTCATTTTTCCGTCGTTTATCAGACTTTCAGATAGGGGAAATGTCAGTGAGGGTTC
Source organism: Phyllobates terribilis (assembly GCF_046119375.1). Lineage (NCBI taxonomy): Eukaryota > Metazoa > Chordata > Amphibia > Anura > Dendrobatidae > Phyllobates > Phyllobates terribilis. The sequence continues at coordinate 233,444,543 of NW_027362768.1, read as the reverse complement.
CGATTTCAGTTCCAGAGCGATTCGCCCAATGAGTCCTTGATATTTAGTCGTTTTCAGCCAATTTTCTGGATTTTTGAAAATTTCACTTTTTTGTGAAAATATCCACTAAATGAGGGAATAATATGTGTGAGGGTACCCCAGGAGAGTTCCAAATGTGTGTGGGTAGAATATATATCCCACGGGGGTAAAATTTAAAAAAGTTGAAAAAAAATTTTTTTTGGACTTAGTTATTTTTCCGTCGTTTATCAGACTTTCAGATAGGGGAAATGTCAATGAGGGTTCTGATTTCAGTTCCAGAGCGATTCACCCAATGAGTCCTTGATATTTAGTCGTTTTCAGCCAATTTTCTGGATTTTTGAAAATTTCACTTTTTTGTGAAAATATCCACTAAATGAGGGAATAATATGTGTGAGGGTACCCCAGGAGAGTTCCAAATGTGTGTGGGTAGAATATATATCCCACGGGGGTAAATTTGAAAAAAGTAGAAAAAATTTATTTTTTTTGGACTTAGTCATTTTTCCGGCGTTTATCAGACTTTCAGATAGGGGAAATGTCAGTGAGCTTTCCGATTTCAGTTCCAGAGCGATTCACCCAATAAGTCCTTGATATTTAGTCGTTTTCAGCCAATTTTCTGGATTTTTGAAAATTTCACTTTTTTGTGAAAATATCCACTAAATGAGGGAATAATATGTGTGAGGGTACCCCAGGAGAGTTCTAAATGTGTGTGGGTAGAATATATATCCCACGGGGGTAAATTTGAAAAAAGTAGAAAAATTTATTTTTTTTTGGACTTAGTCATTTTTCCGGCGTTTATCAGACTTTCAGATAGGGGAAATGTCAGTGAGCTTTCCGATTTCAGTTCCAAAGCTATTCACCCAATAAGTCCTTGATATTTAGTCATTTTCAGCCAATTTTCTGGATTTTTGAAAATTTCACTTTTTTGTGAAAATATCCACTAAATGACGGAATAATATGTGTGAGGGTACCCCAGGAGAGTTCCAAATGTGTGTGGGTAGAATATATATCCCACGGGGATAAATTTGAAAAAAGTAGAAAAAAATTATTTTTTTTGGATTTAGTCATTTTTCCGGCGTTTATCAGACTTTCAGATAGGGGAAATGTCAGTGAGTGTTCCGATTTCAGTTCCAGAGCGATTCGCCCAATGAGTCCTTGATATTTAGTCATTTTCAGCCAATTTTCTGGATTTTTGAAAATTTCACTTTTTTGGAAAATATCCACTAAATGAGGGAATAATATGTGTGAGGGTACCCCAGGAGAGTTCCAAATGTGTGTGGGTAGAATATATATCCCACGGGGGTAAAATTGAAAAAAGTTGAAAAAAAAATTTTTTTAGACTTAGTCATTTTTCCGGCGTTTATCAGACTTTCAGATAGGGGAAATGTCAGTGAGGGTTCCGATTTCAGTTCCAGAGCGATTCGCCCAATGAGTCCTTGATATTTAGTCGTTTTCAGCCAATTTTCTGGATTTTTGAAAATTTCACTTTTTTGTGAAAATATCCACTAAATGAGGGAATAATATGTGTGAGGGTACCCCAGGAGAGTTCCAAATGTGTGTGGGTAGAATATATATCCCACGGGGGTAAATTTGAAAAAAGTAGAAAAAAAATTTTTTTTTTGGACTTAGTCATTTTTCCGGCGTTTATCAGACTTTCAGATAGGGGAAATGTCATCGAGCTTTCCGATTTCAGTTCCAGAGCGATTCACCCAATAAGTCCTTGATATTTAGTCGTTTTCAGCCAATTTTCTGGATTTTTGAAAATTTCACTTTTTTGTGAAAATATCCACTAAATGAGGGAATAATATGTGTGAGGGTACCCCAGGAGAGTTCCAAATGTGTGTGCGAAGAATATATATCCCACGTGGGTAAAATTGAAAAAAGTTGAAAAAATTTTTTTTTTGAACTTAGTCATTTTTCTGGCGTTTATCAGACTTTCAGATTGGGGAAATGTCAGTGAGCTTTCGGATTTCAGTTCCAGAGCGATTCGCCCAATGAGTCCTTGATATTTAGTCGTTTTCAGCCAATTTTCTGGATTTTTGAAAATTTCACTTTTTTGGAAAGATATCCACTAAATGAGGGAATAATATGTGTGAGGGTACCCCAGGAGAGTTCCAAATGTGTGTGGGTAGAATATATATATGCCGCGGGGGTAAATTTGAAAAAAGTTGAAAAAAATTTTTTTTTGGACTTAGTTATTTTTCCGGCGTCTATCAGACTTTCAGATAGGGGAAATGTCAGTGAGCGTTCCGATTTCAGTTCCAGAGCGATTCGCCCAATGAGTCCTTGATATTTAGTCGTTTTCAGCCAATTTTCTGGATTTTTGAAAATTTCACTTTTTAGGAAAATATCCACTAAATGAGGGAATAATATGTGTGAGGGTACCCCAGGAGAGTTCCAAATGTGTGTGGGTAGAATATATATCCCGCGGGGGTAAAATTGAAAAAAGTTGAAAACATTTTTTTTTTGAACGTAGTCATTTTTCAGGCGTTTATCAGACTTTCAGATAGGGGAAATGTCAGTGAGCGTTATGATTTCAGTTCCAAAGTGATTCGCCCAATGAGTCCATGATATTTAGTCGTTTTCAGCCTAATTTCTGGATTTTTGAAAATTTCACTTTTTCTTGAAAATATCCACAAAATGAGGGAATAATATGTGTGAGGGAACCCCAGGAGAGTTCCAAATGTGTGTGGGTAGAATATATATCCCACGGGGGTAAAATTTAAAAAAGTTGAAAAAATTTTTTTTTTGGACTTAGTTATTTTTCCGTCGTTTATCAGACTTTCAGATAGGGGAAATGTCAGTGAGGGTTCCGATTTCAGTTCCAGAGCGATTCGCCCAATGAGTCCTTGATATTTAGTCGTTTTCAGCCAATTTTCTGGATTTTTGAAAATTTCACTTTTTTGGGAAAATATCCACTAAATGAGGGAATAATATGTGTGAGGGTACCCCAGGAGAGTTCCAAATGTGTGTGGGTAGAATATATATATGCCGCGGGGGTAAATTTGAAAAAAGTTGAAAAAATTTTTTTTTTTGACTTAGTCATTTTTCCGGCGTCTATCAGACTTTCAGATAGGGGAAATGTCAGTGAGTGTTCCGATTTCAGTTCCAGAGCGATTCGCCCAATGAGTCCTTGATAGTTAGTCATTTTCAGCCAATTTTCTGGATTTTTGAAAATTTCACTTTTTTGGAAAATATCCACTAAATGAGGGAATAATATGTGTGAGGGTACCCCAGGAGAGTTCCAAATGTGTGTGGGTAGAATATATATCCCACGGGGGTAAAATTGAAAAAAGTTGAAAACATTTTTTTTTTTGAACGTAGTCATTTTTCAGGCGTTTATCAGACTTTCAGATAGGGGAAATGTCAGTGAGCGTTATGATTTCAGTTCCAAAGTGATTCGCCCAATGAGTCCTTGATATTTAGTCGTTTTCAGTCTAATTTCTGGATTTTTGAAAATTTCACTTTTTTGTGAAAATATCCACAAAATGAGGGAATAATATGTGTGAGGGAACCCCAGGAGAGTTCCAAATGTGTGTGGGTAGAATATATATCCCACGGGGGTAAAATTTAAAAAAGTTGAAAAATTTTTTTTTTTGGACTCAGTTATTTTTCCGTCGTTTATCAGACTTTCAGATAGGGGAAATGTCAGTGAGGGTTCCGATTTCAGTTCCAGAGCGATTCGCCCAATGAGTCCTTGATATTTAGTCGTTTTCAGCCAATTTTCTGGATTTTTGAAAATTTCACTTTTTTGTGAAAATATCCACTAAATGAGGGAATAATATGTGTGAGGGTACCCCAGGAGAGTTCCAAATGTGTGTGGGTAGAATATATATCCCACGGGGGTAAATTTGAAAAAAGTAGAAAAAATTTTTTTTTTTTGGACTTAGTCATTTTTCCGGCGTTTATCAGACTTTCAGATAGGGGAAATGTCAGTGAGCTTTCCGATTTCAGTTCCAGAGTGATTCACCCAATAAGTCCTTGATATTTAGTCATTTTCAGCTAATTTTCTGGATTTTTGAAAATTTCACTTTTTTGTGAAAATATCCACTAAATGAGGGAATAATATGTGTGAGGGTACCCCAGGAGAGTTCCAAATGTGTGTGGGTAGAATATATATCCCACGGGGGTAAAATTGAAAAAAGTTGAAAACATTTTTTTTTTGAACGTAGTCATTTTTCAGGCGTTTATCAGACTTTCAGATAGGGGAAATGTCAGTGAGCGTTATGATTTCAGTTCCAAAGTGATTCGCCCAATGAGTCCTTGATATTTAGTCGTTTTCAGCCAATTTTCTGGATTTTTGAAAATTTCACTTTTTTGTGAAAATATCCACTAAATGAGAGAATAATATGTGTGAGGGTACCCCAGGAGAGTTCCAAATGTGTGTGGGTAGAATATATATCCCACAGGTAAAATTGAAAAAAGTTGAAAAAAAAATTTTTTTAGACTTAGTCATTTTTCCGGCGTTTATCAGACTTTCAGATAGGGGAAATGTCAGTGAGGGTTCCGATTTCAGTTCCAGAGTGATTCGCCCAATGAGTCCTTGATATTTAGTCGTTTTCAGCCAATTTTCTGGATTTTTGAAAATTTCACTTTTTTGTGAAAATATCCACTAAATGAGGGAATAATATGTGTGAGGGTACCCCAGGAGAGTTCCAAATGAGTGTGGGTAGAATATATATCCCACGGGGGTAAATTTGAAAAAAGTAGAAAAAATTTTTTTTTTTTTTGGACTTAGTCATTTTTCCGGCGTTTATCAGACTTTCAGATAGGGGAAATGTCAGTGAGCTTTCCGATTTCAGTTCCAGAGCGATTCACCCAATAAGTCCTTGATATTTAGTCATTTTCAGCCAATTTTCTGGATTTTTGAAAATTTCACTTTTTTGTGAAAATATCCACTAAATGAGGGAATAATATGTGTGAGGGTACCCCAGGAGAGTTCCAAATGTGTGTGGGTAGAATATATATCCCACGGGGGTAAAATTGAAAAAAGTTGAAAACATTTTTTTTTTGAACGTAGTCATTTTTCAGGCGTTTATCAGACTTTCAGATAGGGGAAATGTCAGTGAGCGTTATGATTTCAGTTCCAAAGTGATTCGCCCAATGAGTCCTTGATATTTAGTCGTTTTCAGCCAATTTTCTGGATTTTTGAAAATTTCACTTTTTTGTGAAAATATCCACTAAATGAGAGAATAATATGTGTGAGGGTACCCCAGGAGAGTTCCAAATGTGTGTGGGTAGAATATATATCCCACGGGGGTAAAATTGAAAAAAGTTGAAAAAAAATTTTTTTTAGACTTAGTCATTTTTCCGGCGTTTATCAGACTTTCAGATAGGGGAAATGTCAGTGAGGGTTCCGATTTCAGTTCCAGAGTGATTCGCCCAATGAGTCCTTGATATTTAGTCTTTTTCAGCCAATTTTCTGGATTTTTGAAAATTTCACTTTTTTGTGAAAATATCCACTAAATGAGGGAATAATATCTGTGAGGGTACCCCAGGAGAGTTCCAAATGTGTGTGGGTAGAATATATATCCCACGGGGGTAAAATTGAAAAAAGTTTAAAAAAAATTTTTTTTGGACTGTCATTTTTCCGGCGTTTATCAGACTTTCAGATAGGGGAAATGTCAGTGAGCATTCCGATTTCAGTTCCAGAGCGATTCGCCCAATGAGTCCTTGATATTTAGTCGTTTTCAGCCAATTTTCTGAATTTTTGAAAATTTCACGTTTTTGGAAAATATCCACTAAATGAGGGAATAATATGTGTGAGGGTACCCTAGGAGAGTTCCAAATGTGTGTTGGAAGAATATATATCCCACGGGGGTAAAATTGAAAACATTTTTTTTTTAAGTTAGTCATTTTTCCAGCATTTATCAGACTTTCAGATAGGTGAAATGTCAGTGAGCGTTCCAATTTCAGTTCCAGAGCCATTCACCCAATAAGTCCTTGATATTTAGTCGTTTTCAGCCAATTTTCTGGATTTTTGAAAATTTCACTTTTTTTTAAAATATCCACTAAATGAGGGAATAATATGTGTGAGGGTACACCAGGAGAGTTCCAAATGTTCGTGGGTAGAATATATATCCCACGGGGGTAAAATGTTAAAAAGTTGAAAAAAATTTTTTTTGCACTGTTATTTTTCCGTCGTTTATCAGACTTTCAGATAGGGGAAATGTCAGTGAGCATTCCGATTTCAGTTTCAGAGCGATTCACCCAATGAGTCCTTGATATTTAGTCGTTTTCAGCCAATTTTCTGGATTTTTGAAAATTTCACTTTTTTGTGAAAATATCCACTAAATGACGGAATAATATGTGTGAGGGTACCCCAGGAGAGTTCCAAATGTGTGTGGGTAGAATATATATCCCACGGGGGTAAATTTGAAAAAAGTTGAAAAAAAAGTTTTTTTGGACTTAGTCATTTTCCCAGCGTTTATCAGACTTTCAGATAGGGCAAATGTCAGTGAGCATTCCGATTTCAGTTCCAGAGCGATTCACCCAATGAGTCCTTGATATTTAGTTGTTTTCAGCCAATTTTCTGGATTTTTGAAAATTTCACTTTTTTGTGAAAATATCCACTAAATGAGGGAATAATATGTGTGAGGGTACACCAGGAGAGTTCCAAATGTGCGTGGGTAGAATATATATCCCACGGGGGTAAAATGTAAAAAAGTTGAAAAAAAATTTTTTTGCACTGTTATTTTTCCGTCGTTTATCAGACTTTCAGATAGGGGAAATGTCAGTGAGCGTTCCGATTTCAGTTTCAGAGCGATTCACACAATGAGTCCTTGATATTTAGTCGTTTTCAGCCAATTTTCTGGATTTTTGAAAATTTCACTTTTTTGTGAAAATATCCACTAAATGACGGAATAATATGTGTGAGGGTACCCCAGGAGAGTTCCAAATGTGTGTGGGTAGAATATATATCCCACGGGGGTAAATTTGAAAAAAGTTGAATAAAATTTTTTTTTGGACTTAGTCATTTTTCCAGCGTTTAACAGACTTTGAGATAGGGGAAATGTCAGTGAGCGTTCCGATTTCAGTTCCAGAGTGATTCGACCAATGAGTCCTTGATATTTAGTCGTTTTCAGCCAATTTTCTGGATTTTTGAAAATTTCACTTTTTTGTGAAAATATCCACTAAATGAGGGAATAATATGTGTGAGGGTACCCCAGGAGAGTTCCAAATGTGTGTGGGTAGAATATATATCCCACGGGGGTAAATTTGAAAAAAGTTGAAAACATTTTTTTTTTTAACTTAGTCATTTTTCCGGCGTTTATCAGACTTTCAGATAGGGAAAATGTCAGTGAGCGTTATGATTTCAGTTCCAAAGCCATTCACCCAATGAGTCCTTGATATTTAGTCGTTTTCAGCCAATTTTCTGGATTTTTGAAAACTTCACTTTTTTGTGAAAATATCCACTAAATGAGGGAATAATATGTGTGAGGGTACCCCAGGAGAGTTCCAAATGTGTGTGGGTAGAATATATATCCCATGGAGTTAAATTTGAAAAAAGTTTAAAAAATTTTTTTTTTTGGACTTAGTTATTTTTCCGTCGTTTATCAGACTTTCAGATAGGGGAAATGTCAGTGAGGGTTCCGATTTCAGTTCCAGAGCGATTCGCCCAATGAGTCCTTGATATTTAGTCGTTTTCAGCCAATTTTCTGGATTTTTGAAAATTTCAGTTTTTTGTGAAAATATCCACTAAATGAGGGAATAATATGTGTGAGGGTACCCCAGGAGAGTTCCAAATGTGTGTAGGTAGAAGATATATCCCACGGGGGTAAAATTGAAAAAAGTTGAAAACATTTTTTTTTTTGAACGTAGTCATTTTTCAGGCGTTTATCAGACTTTCAGATAGGGGAAATGTCAGTGAGCGTTATGATTTCAGTTCCAAAGTGATTCGCCCAATGAGTCCTTGATATTTAGTCGTTTTCATCCAATTTTCTGGATTTTTGAAAATTTCACTTTTTTGTGAAAATATCCACTAAATGAGAGAATAATATGTGTGAGGGTACCCCAGGAGAGTTCCAAATGTGTGTGGGTAGAATATATATCCCACGGGGGTAAAATTGAAAAAAGTTGAAAAAAAATTTTTTTTAGACTTAGTCATTTTTCCGGCGTTTATCAGACTTTCAGATAGGGGAAATGTCAGTGAGGGTTCCGATTTCAGTTCCAGAGTGATTCGCCCAATGAGTCCTTGATATTTAGTCTTTTTCAGCCAATTTTCTGGATTTTTGAAAATTTCACTTTTTTGTGAAAATATCCACTAAATGAGGGAATAATATCTGTGAGGGTACCCCAGGAGAGTTCCAAATGTGTGTGGGTAGAATATATATCCCACGGGGGTAAAATTGAAAAAAGTTGAAAACATTTTTTTTTTGAACTTAGTCATTTTCAGGCGTTTATCTGACTTTCAGACAGGGGAAATGTCAGTGAGTGTTGATTTCAGTTCCAAAGTGATTCGCCCAATGAGTCCTTGATATTTAGTCGTTTTCAGCCAATTTTCTGGATTTTTGAAAATTTCACTTTTTTGTGAAAATATCCACTAAATGAGGGAATAATATGTGTGAGGGTACCCCAGGAGAGTTCCAAATGTGTGTTGGTAGAATATATATCCCACCGGGGTAAAATTTAAAAAAGTTGAAAAAAAAATTTTTTTGGACTTAGTAATTTTTCCGGCGTTTATCAGACTTTCAGATAGGGGAAATGTCAGTGAGCGTTCCAATTTCAGTTCCAGAGCGATTCACTCAATAAGTCCTTGATATTTAGTCATTTTCAGCCAATTTTCTGGATTTTTGAAAATTTCACTTTTTTGTGAAAATATCCACTAAATGAGGGAATAATATGTGTGAGGGTACCCTAGGAGAGTTCCAAATGTGTGTGGGAAGAATATATATCCCACGGGGGTAAAATTGAAAACATTTTTTTTTTTTAATTTAGTCATTTTTCCGGCATTTATCAGACTTTCAGATAGGTGAAATGTCAGTGAGCGTTCCAATTTCAGTTCCAGAGCGATTCACCCAATAAGTCCTTGATATTTAGTCCTTTTCAGCCAATTTTCTGGATTTTTGAAAATTTCACTTTTTTTTAAAAATATCCACTAAATGAGGGAATAATATGTGTGAGGGTACCACAGGAGAATTCCAAATGTGTGTGGGTAGAATATCTATCCCACGGGGGTAAATTTGAAAAAAGTTTAAAAAAATTTTTTTTTGGACTGTCATTTTTCCGGCGTTTATCAGACTTTCAGATAGGGGAAATGTCAGTGAGCATTCCGATTTCAGTTCCAGAGCGATTCGCCCAATGAGTCCTTGATATTTAGTCGTTTTCAGCCAATTTTCTGGATTTTTGAAAATTTCACGTTTTTGGAAAATATCCACTAAATGAGGGAATAATATGTGTGAGGGTACCCTAGGAGAGTTCCAAATGTGTGTTGGAAGAATATATATCCCACGGGGGTAAAATTGAAAACATTTTTTTTTTAAGTTAGTCATTTTTCCAGCATTTATCAGACTTTCAGATAGGTGAAATGTCAGTGAGCGTTCCAATTTCAGTTCCAGAGCGATTCACCCAATAAGTCCTTGATATTTAGTCGTTTTCAGCCAATTTTCTGGATTTTTGAAAATTTCACTTTTTTTTTAAAATATCCACTAAATGAGGGAATAATATGTGTGAGGGTACACCAGGAGAGTTCCAAATGTTCGTGGGTAGAATATATATCCCACGGGGGTAAAATGTTAAAAAGTTGAAAAAAATTTTTTTTGCACTGTTATTTTTCCGTCGTTTATCAGACTTTCAGATAGGGGAAATGTCAGTGAGCATTCCGATTTCAGTTTCAGAGCGATTCACCCAATGAGTCCTTGATATTTAGTCGTTTTCAGCCAATTTTCTGGATTTTTGAAAATTTCACTTTTTTGTGAAAATATCCACTAAATGACGGAATAATATGTGTGAGGGTACCCCAGGAGAGTTCCAAATGTGTGTGGGTAGAATATATATCCCACGGGGGTAAATTTGAAAAAAGTTGAAAAAAAAGTTTTTTTGGACTTAGTCATTTTCCCAGCGTTTATCAGACTTTCAGATAGGGCAAATGTCAGTGAGCATTCCGATTTCAGTTCCAGAGCGATTCACCCAATGAGTCCTTGATATTTAGTTGTTTTCAGCCAATTTTCTGGATTTTTGAAAATTTCACTTTTTTGTGAAAATATCCACTAAATGAGGGAATAATATGTGTGAGGGTACACCAGGAGAGTTCCAAATGTGCGTGGGTAGAATATATATCCCACGGGGGTAAAATGTAAAAAAGTTGAAAAAAAATTTTTTTGCACTGTTATTTTTCCGTCGTTTATCAGACTTTCAGATAGGGGAAATGTCAGTGAGCGTTCCGATTTCAGTTTCAGAGCGATTCACACAATGAGTCCTTGATATTTAGTCGTTTTCAGCCAATTTTCTGGATTTTTGAAAATTTCACTTTTTTGTGAAAATATCCACTAAATGAGGGAATAATATGTGTGAGGGTACCCCAGGAGAGTTCCAAATGTGTGTGGGTAGAATGTATATCCCACAGGGGTAAATTTGAAAAAAGTTGAAAAAAATTTTTTTTTGGACTTAGTCATTTTTCCGGCGTTTATCAGACTTTCAGATAGGGGAAATGTCAGTGAGCGTTCCAATTTCAGTTCCAGAGCGATTCACTCAATAAGTCCTTGATATTTAGTCATTTTCAGCCAATTTTCTGGATTTTTGAAAATTTCACTTTTTTGTGAAAATATCCACTAAATGAGGGAATAATATGTGTGAGGGTACCCTAGGAGAGTTCCAAATGTGTGTGGGAAGAATATATATCCCACGGGGGTAAAATTGAAAACATTTTTTTTTTTTAATTTAGTCATTTTTCCGGCATTTATCAGACTTTCAGATAGGTGAAATGTCAGTGAGCGTTCCAATTTCAGTTCCAGAGTGATTCACCCAATAAGTCCTTGATATTTAGTCCTTTTCAGCCAATTTTCTGGATTTTTGAAAATTTCACTTTTTTTTAAAAATATCCACTAAATGAGGGAATAATATGTGTGAGGGTACCACAGGAGAATTCCAAATGTGTGTGGGTAGAATATCTATCCCACGGGGGTAAATTTGAAAAAAGTTTAAAAAAATTTTTTTTTGGACTGTCATTTTTCCGGCGTTTATCAGACTTTCAGATAGGGGAAATGTCAGTGAGCATTCCGATTTCAGTTCCAGAGCGATTCGCCCAATGAGTCCTTGATATTTAGTCGTTTTCAGCCAATTTTCTGGATTTTTGAAAATTTCACGTTTTTGGAAAATATCCACTAAATGAGGGAATAATATGTGTGAGGGTACCCTAGGAGAGTTCCAAATGTGTGTTGGAAGAATATATATCCCACGGGGGTAAAATTGAAAACATTTTTTTTTTAAGTTAGTCATTTTTCCAGCATTTATCAGACTTTCAGATAGGTGAAATGTCAGTGAGCGTTCCAATTTCAGTTCCAGAGCGATTCACCCAATAAGTCCTTGATATTTAGTCGTTTTCAGCCAATTTTCTGGATTTTTGAAAATTTCACTTTTTTTTTAAAATATCCACTAAATGAGGGAATAATATGTGTGAGGGTACACCAGGAGAGTTCCAAATGTTCGTGGGTAGAATATATATCCCACGGGGGTAAAATGTTAAAAAGTTGAAAAAAATTTTTTTTGCACTGTTATTTTTCCGTCGTTTATCAGACTTTCAGATAGGGGAAATGTCAGTGAGCATTCCGATTTCAGTTTCAGAGCGATTCACCCAATGAGTCCTTGATATTTAGTCGTTTTCAGCCAATTTTCTGGATTTTTGAAAATTTCACTTTTTTGTGAAAATATCCACTAAATGACGGAATAATATGTGTGAGGGTACCCCAGGAGAGTTCCAAATGTGTGTGGGTAGAATATATATCCCACGGGGGTAAATTTGAAAAAAGTTGAAAAAAAAGTTTTTTTGGACTTAGTCATTTTCCCAGCGTTTATCAGACTTTCAGATAGGGCAAATGTCAGTGAGCATTCCGATTTCAGTTCCAGAGCGATTCACCCAATGAGTCCTTGATATTTAGTTGTTTTCAGCCAATTTTCTGGATTTTTGAAAATTTCACTTTTTTGTGAAAATATCCACTAAATGAGGGAATAATATGTGTGAGGGTACACCAGGAGAGTTCCAAATGTGCGTGGGTAGAATATATATCCCACGGGGGTAAAATGTAAAAAAGTTGAAAAAAAATTTTTTTGCACTGTTATTTTTCCGTCGTTTATCAGACTTTCAGATAGGGGAAATGTCAGTGAGCGTTCCGATTTCAGTTTCAGAGCGATTCACACAATGAGTCCTTGATATTTAGTCGTTTTCAGCCAATTTTCTGGATTTTTGAAAATTTCACTTTTTTGTGAAAATATCCACTAAATGAGGGAATAATATGTGTGAGGGTACCCCAGGAGAGTTCCAAATGTGTGTGGGTAGAATGTATATCCCACAGGGGTAAATTTGAAAAAAGTTGAAAAAAATTTTTTTTTGGACTTAGTCATTTTTCCGGCGTTTATCAGACTTTCAGATAGGGGAAATGTCAGTGAGCGTTCTGATTTCAGTTCAAGAGCGATTCGCCCAATGAGTCCTTAATATTTATTCGTTTTCAGCCAATTTTCTGGATTTTTGAAAATTTCACTTTTTTGTGAAAATATCCACTAAATGAGGGAATAATATGTGTGAGGGTACCCCAGGAGAGTTCCAAATGTGTGTAGGTAGAATATATATCCCACGGGGGTAAATTTGATAAAAGTTGAAAAAAATTTTTTTTTGGACTTTGTCATTTTTCCGCCGATTATCAGACTTTCAGATAGGGAAAATGTCAGTGAGCGTTCCAATTTCAGTTCCAGAGCGATTCGCCCAATGAGTCCTTGATATTTAGTCGTTTTCAGCCAATTTTCTGGATTTTTGAAAATTTCACTTTTTTGGAAAATATCCACTAAATGAGGGAATAATATGTGTGAGGGTACCCCAGGAGAGTTCCAAATGTGTGTGGGTAGAATATATATCACACGGGGGTAAAATTTAAAAAAATTGAAAACATTTTTTTTGGACTGTTATTTTTCCATCGTTTATCAGACTTTCAGATAGGGGAAATGTCAGTGAGCGTTCCGATTTCAGTTTCAGAGCGATTCGCCCAATGAGTCCTTGATATTTAGTCGTTTTCAGCCTAATTTCTGGATTTTTGAAAATTTCACTTTTTTGTGAAAATATTCACTAAATGAGGGTATAATATGTGTGAGGGTACCCCAGGAGAGTTCCAAATGTGTGTGGGTAGAATATATATCCCACGGGGGTAAAATTTAAAAAAGTTGAAAAAAATTTTTTTTTTCTACTTAGTTATATTTCCGTCGTTTATCAAACTTTCAGATAGGGGAAATGTCAGTGAGCGTTCTGATTTCAGTTCAAGAGCGATTCGCCCAATGAGTCCTTAATATTTAGTCGTTTTCAGCCAATTTTCTGGATTTTTGAAAATTTCACTTTTTTGTGAAAATATCCACTAAATGAGGGAATAATATGTGTGAGGGTACCCCAGGAGAGTTCCAAATGTGTGTGGGTACAATATATATCCCATGGAGTTAAATTTGAAAAAAGTTTAAAAAATTTTTTTTTTTGGACTTAGTTATTTTTCCGTCGTTTATCAGACTTTCAGATAGGGGAAATGTCAGTGAGGGTTCCGATTTCAGTTCCAGAGCGATTCGCCCAATGAGTCCTTGATATTTAGTCGTTTTCAGCCAATTTTCTGGATTTTTGAAAATTTCAGTTTTTTGTGAAAATATCCACTAAATGAGGGAATAATATGTATGAGGGTACCCCAGGAGAGTTCCAAATGTGTGTAGGTAGAATATATATTCCACGGGGGTAAATTTGAAAAAAGTTGAAAAAAATTTTTTTTTGGACTTTGTCATTTTTCCGCCGATTATCAGACTTTCAGATAGGGAAAATGTCAGTGAGCGTTCCAATTTCAGTTCCAGAGCGATTCGCCCAATGAGTCCTTGATATTTAGTCGTTTTCAGCCAATTTTCTGGATTTTTGAAAATTTCACTTTTTTGGAAAATATCCACTAAATGAGGGAATAATATGTGTGAGGGTACCCTAGGAGAGTTTCAAATGTGTGTGCGAAGAATATATATCCCACGGGGGTAAAACTGAAAAAAGTTTAAAAAATTTTTTTTTTGGACTTAGTCATTTTTCCGGCATTTATCAGACTTTCAGATAGGGGAAATGTCAGTGAGCATTATGATTTCAGTTCCAAAGCCATTCACCCAATGAGTCCTTGATATTTAGTCGTTTTCAGCCAATTTTCTGGATTTTTGAAAATTTCACTTTTTTGTGAAAATATCCACTAAATGAGGGAATAATATGTGTGAGGGTACACCAGGAGAGTTCCAAATGTGTGTGGGTAGAATATATTTCCAACAGGGGCAAAATTTAAAAAAATTGAAAACATTTTTTTTGGACTGTTATTTTTCCATCGTTTATCAGACTTTCAGATAGGGGAAATGTCAGTGAGCGTTCTGATTTCAGTTTCAGAGCGATTCGCCCAATGAGTCCTTGATATTTAGTCGTTTTCAGCCTAATTTCTGGATTTTTGAAAATTTCACTTTTTTGTGAAAATATTCACTAAATGAGGGTATAATATGTGTGAGGGTACCCCAGGAGAGTTCCAAATGTGTGTGGGTAGAATATATATCCCACGGGGGTAAAATTTAAAAAAGTTGAAAAAAAAATTTTTTTTCTACTTAGTTATATTTCCGTCGTTTATCAAACTTTCAGATAGGGGAAATGTCAGTGAGCGTTCCAATTTCAGTTTCAGAGCGATTCGCCCAATGAGTTCTTGATATTTAGTCGTTTTCAGCCAATTTTCTGGATTTTTGAAAATTTTACTTTTTTGTGAAAATATCCACTAAATGACGGAATAATATGTTTGAGGGTACCCCAGGAGAGTTCCAAATGTGTGTGGGTAGAATATATATCCCACGGGGGTAAATTTGAAAAAAGTTTAAAAAAATTTTTTTTTGGACTTAGTTATTTTTCCGTCATTTATCAGACTTTCAGATAGGGGAAATGTCAGTGAGGGTTCCGATTTCAGTTCCAGAGCGATTCGCCCAATGAGTCCTTGATATTTAGTCGTTTTCAGCCAATTTTCTGGATTTTTGAAAATTTCAGTTTTTTGTGAAAATATCCACTAAATGAGGGAATAATATGTGTGAGGGTACCCCAGGAGAGTTCCAAATGTGTGTAGGTAGAATATATATCCCACGGGGGTAAATTTGAAAAAAGTTGAAAAAAATTTTTTTTTGGACTTTGTCATTTTTCCGCCGATTATCAGACTTTCAGATAGGGAAAATGTCAGTGAACGTTCCAATTTCAGTTCCAGAGCGATTCGCCCAATGAGTCCTTGATATTTAGTTGTTTTCAGCCAATTTTCTGGATTTTTGAAAATTTCACTTTTTTGGAAAATATCCACTAAATGAGGGAATAATATGTGTGAGGGTACCCCAGGAGAGTTCCAAATGTGTGTGGGTAGAATATATATCACACGGGGGTAAAATTGAAAAAAGTTGAAAACATTTTTTTTTTGAACTTAGTCATTTTTCCGGCGTTTATCAGACTTTCAGATAGGGGAAATGTCAGTGAGCGTTATGATTTCAGTTCCAAAGCGATTCGCCCAATGAGTCCTTGATATTTAGTCGTTTTCAGCCTAATTTCTGGATTTTTGAAAATTTCACTTTTTTGTGAAAATATCCACTAAATGAGGGTATAATATGTGTGAGGGTACCCCAGGAGAGTTCCAAATGTGTGTGGGTAGAATATATATCCCACGGGGGTAAAATTTAAAAAAGTTGAAAAAATTTTTTTTATGGACTTAGTTATTTTTCCGTCGTTTATCAAACTTTCAGATAGGGGAAATGTCAGTGAGCGTTCCGATTTCAGTTTCAGAGCGATTCGCCCAATGAGTCCTTGATATTTAGTCGTTTTCAGCCAATTTTCTGGATTTTTGAAAATTTCACTTTTTTGTGAAAATATCCACTAAATGAGGGAATAATATGTGTGAGGGTACCCCAGGAGAGTTCCAAATGTGTGTGGGTAGAATATATATACCACGGGGGTAAATTTGAAAAAAGTAGAAAAAATTTTTTTTTTTGGACTTAGTCATTTTTCCGGCGTTTATCAGACTTTCAGATAGGGGAATGTCAGTGAGCGTTCCGATTTCAGTTCCAGAACGATTCGCCCAATGAGTCCTTGATATTTAGTCGTTTTCAGCCAATTTTCTGGATTTTTGAAAATTTCACTTTTTTGGAAAATATCCACCAAATGAGGGAATAATATGTGTGAGGGTACCCCAGGAGAGTTCCAAATGTGTGTGGGTAGAATATATATCCCACGGGGGTAAAATTGAAAAAAGTTGAAAACATTTTTTTTTTTAACTTAGTCATTTTTCAGGCGTTTATCAGACTTTCAGATAGGGGAAATGTCAGTGAGCGTTCCAATTTCAGTTCCAGAGCGATTCGCCCAATGAGTCCTTGATATTTAGTCGTTTTCAGCCAATTTTCTGGATTTTTGAAAATTTCACTTTTTTGTGAAAATATTCACTAAATGAGGGTATAATATGTGTGAGGGTACCCCAGGAGAGTTCCAAATGTGTGTGGGTAGAATATATATCCCACGGGGGTAAAATTTAAAAAAGTTGAAAAAAAAATTTTTTTTCTACTTAGTTATATTTCCGTCGTTTATCAAACTTTCAGATAGGGGAAATGTCAGTGAGCGTTCCAATTTCAGTTTCAGAGCGATTCGCCCAATGAGTTCTTGATATTTAGTCGTTTTCAGCCAATTTTCTGGATTTTTGAAAATTTTACTTTTTTGTGAAAATATCCACTAAATGATGGAATAATATGTTTGAGGGTACCCCAGGAGAGTTCCAAATGTGTGTGGGTAGAATATATATCCCACGGGGGTAAATTTGAAAAAAGTTTAAAAAAATTTTTTTTTGGACTTAGTTATTTTTCCGTCATTTATCAGACTTTCAGATAGGGGAAATGTCAGTGAGGGTTCCGATTTCAGTTCCAGAGCGATTCGCCCAATGAGTCCTTGATATTTAGTCGTTTTCAGCCAATTTTCTGGATTTTTGAAAATTTCAGTTTTTTGTGAAAATATCCACTAAATGAGGGAATAATATGTGTGAGGGTACCCCAGGAGAGTTCCAAATGTGTGTAGGTAGAATATATATCCCACGGGGGTAAATTTGAAAAAAGTTGAAAAAAATTTTTTTTTGGACTTTGTCATTTTTCCGCCGATTATCAGACTTTCAGATAGGGAAAATGTCAGTGAACGTTCCAATTTCAGTTCCAGAGCGATTCGCCCAATGAGTCCTTGATATTTAGTTGTTTTCAGCCAATTTTCTGGATTTTTGAAAATTTCACTTTTTTGGAAAATATCCACTAAATGAGGGAATAATATGTGTGAGGGTACCCCAGGAGAGTTACAAATGTGTGTGGGTAGAATATATATCACACGGGGGTAAAATTGAAAAACGTTGAAAACATTTTTTTTTTTGAACTTAGTCATTTTTCCGGCGTTTATCAGACTTTCAGATAGGGGAAATGTCAGTGAGCGTTATGATTTCAGTTCCAAAGCGATTCGCCCAATGAGTCCTTGATATTTAGTCGTTTTCAGCCTAATTTCTGGATTTTTGAAAATTTCACTTTTTTGTGAAAATATCCACTAAATGAGGGTATAATATGTGTGAGGGTACCCCAGGAGAGTTCCAAATGTGTGTGGGTAGAATATATATCCCACGGGGGTAAAATTTAAAAAAGTTGAAAAAATTTTTTTTATGGACTTAGTTATTTTTCCGTCGTTTATCAAACTTTCAGATAGGGGAAATGTCAGTGAGCATTCCGATTTCAGTTTCAGAGCGATTCGCCCAATGAGTCCTTGATATTTAGTCGTTTTCAGCCAATTTTCTGGATTTTTGAAAATTTCACTTTTTTGTGAAAATATCCACTAAATGAGGGAATAATATGTGTGAGGGTACCCCAGGAGAGTTCCAAATGTGTGTGGGTAGAATATATATCCCACGGGGGTAAAATTGAAAAAAGTTGAAAACATTTTTTTTTTTAACTTAGTCATTTTTCAGGCGTTTATCAGACTTTCAGATAGGGGAAATGTCAGTGAGCGTTCCAATTTCAGTTCCAGAGCGATTCGCCCAATGAGTCCTTGATATTTAGTCGTTTTCAGCCAATTTTCTGGATTTTTGAAAATTTCACTTTTTTGGAAAATATCCACTAAATGAGGGAATAATATGTGTGAGGGTACCCCAGGAGAGTTCCAAATGTGTGTGCGTAGAATATATATCCCACGGGGGTAAAATTGAAAAAAGTTGAAAAAAATTTTTTTTTTAACTTAGTCATTTTTCCGGCATTTATCAGACTTTCAGATAGGGGAAATGTCAGTGAGCGTTATGATTTCAGTTCCAAAGCGATTCGCCCAATGAGTCCTTGATATTTAGTCGTTTTCAGCCTAATTTCTGGATTTTTGAAAATTTCACTTTTTTGTGAAAATATTCACTAAATGAGGGTATAATATGTGTGAGGGTACCCCAGGAGAGTTCCAAATGTGTGTGGGTAGAATATATATACCACGGGGGTAAATTTGAAAAAAGTAGAAAAAAATTTTTTTTTTGGACTTAGTCATTTTTCCGGCGTTTATCAGACTTTCAGATAGAGGAAATGTCAGTGATCGTTCCGATTTCAGTTCCAGAACGATTCGCCCAATGAGTCCTTGATATTTAGTCGTATTCAGCCAATTTTCTGGATTTTTGAAAATTTCACTTTTTTGGAAAATATCCACTAAATGAGGGAATAATATGTGTGAGGGTACCCCAGGAGAGTTCCAAATGTGTGTGGGTAGAATATATATCCCACGGGGGTAAAATTGAAAAAAGTTGAAAACATTTTTTTTTTGAACTTAGTCATTTTTCAGGCGTTTATCAGACTTTCAGATAGGGGAAATGTCAGTGAGCGTTCCAATTTCAGTTCCAGAGCGATTCGCCCAATGAGTCCTTGATATTTAGTCGTTTTCAGCCAATTTTCTGGATTTTTGAAAATTTCACTTTTTTGGAAAATATCCACTAAATGAGGGAATAATATGTGTGAGGGTACCCCAGGAGAGTTCCAAATGTGTGTGGGTAGAATATTTATCCCACGGGGGTAAAATTGAAAAAAGTTGAAAACATTTTTTTTTTTAACTTAGTCATTTTTCCGGCATTTATCAGACTTTCAGATAGGGGAAATGTCAGTGAGCGTTATGATTTCAGTTCCAAAGCGATTCGCCCAATGAGTCCTTGATATTTAGTCGTTTTCAGCCTAATTTCTGGATTTTTGAAAATTTCACTTTTTTGTGAAAATATCCACTAAATGAGGGTATAATATGTGTGAGGGTACCCCAGGAGAGTTCCAAATGTGTGTGGGTAGAATATATATCCCACGGGGGTAAAATTTAAAAAAGTTGAAAAAAAAATTTTTTTTTCTACTTAGTCATTTTTCCGGCATTTATCAGACTTTCAGATAGGGGAAATGTCAGTGAGCGTTATGATTTCAGTTCCAAAGCGATTCGCCCAATGAGTCCTTGATATTTAGTCGTTTTCAGCCTAATTTCTGGATTTTTGAAAATTTCACTTTTTTGTGAAAATATTCACTAAATGAGGGTATAATATGTGTGAGGGTACCCCAGGAGAGTTCCAAATGTGTGTGGGTAGAATATATATACCACGGGGGTAAATTTGAAAAAAGTAGAAAAAAATTTTTTTTTTGGACTTAGTCATTTTTCCGGCGTTTATCAGACTTTCAGATAGAGGAAATGTCAGTGAGCGTTCCGATTTCAGTTCCAGAACGATTCGCCAATGAGTCCTTGATATTTAGTCGTTTTCAGCCAATTTTCTGGATTTTTGAAAATTTCACTTTTTTGGAAAATATCCACTAAATGAGGGAATAATATGTGTGAGGGTACCCCAGGAGAGTTCCAAATGTG
Organism: Phyllobates terribilis; assembly: GCF_046119375.1. Classification (NCBI taxonomy): domain Eukaryota; kingdom Metazoa; phylum Chordata; class Amphibia; order Anura; family Dendrobatidae; genus Phyllobates; species Phyllobates terribilis. The sequence continues at coordinate 233,424,439 of NW_027362768.1, read as the reverse complement.
TGAGGGTAGAATATATATCCCACGGGGGTAAAATTGAAAAAAGTTGAAAACATTTTTTTTTTTAACTTAGTCATTTTTCAGGCGTTTATCGGACTTTCAGATAGGGGAAATGTCAGTGAGCGTTCCAATTTCAGTTCCAGAGCGATTCGCCCAATGAGTCCATGATATTTAGTCGTTTTCAGACAATTTTCTGGATTTTTGAAAATTTCACTTTTTTGGAAAATATCCACTAAATGAGGGAATAATATGTGTGAGGGTACCCCAGGAGAGTTCCAAATGTGTGTGGGTAGAATATATATCCCACGGGGGTAAAATTGAAAAAAGTTGAAAACATTTTTTTTTTGAACTTAGTCATTTTTCAGGCGTTTATCAGACTTTCAGATAGGGGAAATGTCAGTGAGCGTTCCAATTTCAGTTCCAGAGCGATTCGCCCAATGAGTCCTTGATATTTAGTCGTTTTCAGCCAATTTTCTGGATTTTTGAAAATTTCACTTTTTTGGAAAATATCCACTAAATGAGGGAATAATATGTGTGAGGGTACCCCAGGAGAGTTCCAAATGTGTGTGGGTAGAATATTTATCCCACGGGGGTAAAATTGAAAAAAGTTGAAAACATTTTTTTTTTTAACTTAGTCATTTTTCCGGCATTTATCAGACTTTCAGATAGGGGAAATGTCAGTGAGCGTTATGATTTCAGTTCCAAAGCGATTCGCCCAATGAGTCCTTGATATTTAGTCGTTTTCAGCCTAATTTCTGGATTTTTGAAAATTTCACTTTTTTGTGAAAATATCCACTAAATGAGGGTATAATATGTGTGAGGGTACCCCAGGAGAGTTCCAAATGTGTGTGGGTAGAATATATATCCCACGGGGGTAAAATTTAAAAAAGTTGAAAAAAAAATTTTTTTTTCTACTTAGTTATATTTCCGTCGTTTATCAAACTTTCAGATAGGTGAAATGTCAGTGAGCGTTCCGATTTCAGTTTCAGAGCGATTCGCCCAATGAGTTCTTGATATTTAGTCGTTTTCAGCCAATTTTCTGGATTTTTGAAAATTTCACTTTTTTGGAAAATATCCACTAAATGAGGGAATAATATGTTTGAGGGTACCCCAGGAGAGTTCCAAATGTGTGTGGGTAGAATATATATCCCACGGGGGTAAAATTGAAAAAAGTTGAAAACAATTTTTTTTTTAACTTAGTCATTTTTCCGGCATTTATCAGACTTTCAGAGAGGGGAAATGTCAGTGAGCGTTATGATTTCAGTTCCAAAGCGATTCGCCCAATGAGTCCTTGATATTTAGTCGTTTTCAGCCTAATTTCTGGATTTTTGAAAATTTCACTTTTTTGTGAAAATATCCACTAAATGAGGGTATAATATGTGTGAGGGTACCCCAGGAGAGTTCCAAATGTGTGTGGGTAGAATATATATCCCACGGGGGTAAAATTTAAAAAAGTTTAAAAAAAATTTTTTTTGGACTTAGTTATTTTTCCGTCGTTTATCAAACTTTCAGATAGGGGAAATGTCAGTGAGCGTTCCGATTTCAGTTTCAGAGCGATTCGCCCAATGAGTCCTTGATATTTAGTCATTTTCAGCCAATTTTCTGGATTTTTGAAAATTTCACTTTTTTGTGAAAATATCCACTAAATGAGGGAATAATATGTGTGAGGGTACCCCAGGAGAGTTCCAAATGTGTGTGGGTAGAATATATATCCCACGGGGGTAAAATTGAAAAAAGTTGAAAACATTTTTTTTTTTAACTTAGTCATTTTTCAGGCGTTTATCAGACTTTCAGATAGGGGAAATGTCAGTGAGCGTTCCAATTTCAGTTCCAGAGCGATTCGCCCAATGAGTCCTTGATATTTAGTCGTTTTCTGCCAATTTTCTGGATATTTGAAAATTTCACTTTTTTGGAAAATATCCACTAAATGAGGGAATAATATGTGTGAGGGTACCCCAGGAGAGTTCCAAATGTGTGTGGGTAGAATATATATCCCACGGGGGTAAAATTGAAAAAAGTTGAAAATATTTATTTTTTTAACTTAGTCATTTTTCCGGCATTTATCAGACTTTCAGATAGGGGAAATGTCAGTGAGCGTTATGATTTCAGTTCCAAAGCGATTCGCCCAATGAGTCCTTGATATTTAGTCGTTTTCAGCCTAATTTCTGGATTTTTGAAAATTTCACTTTTTTTGTGAAAATATCCACTAAATGAGGGTATAATATGTGTGAGGGTACCCCAGGAGAGTTCCAAATGTGTGTGGGTAGAATATATATCCCACGGGGGTAAAATTTAAAAAAGTTGAAAAAAAAATTTTTTTTTCTTCTTAGTTATATTTCCGTCGTTTATCAAACTTTCAGATAGGGGAAATGTCAGTGAGCGTTCCGATTTCAGTTTCAGAGCGATTCGCCCAATGAGTTCTTGATATTTAGTCGTTTTCAGCCAATTTTCTGGATTTTTGAAAATTTTACTTTTTTGTGAAAATATCCACTAAATGACGGAATAATATGTTTGAGGGTACCCCAGGAGAGTTCCAAATGTGTGTGGGTAGAATATATATCCCACGGGGGTAAATTTGAAAAAAGTTTAAAAAAATTTTTTTTTGGACTTAGTTATTTTTCCGTCATTTATCAGACTTTCAGATAGGGGAAATGTCAGTGAGCGTTCCGATTTCAGTTCCACAACGATTCGCCCAATGAGTCCTTGATATTTAGTCGTTTTCAGCCAATTTTCTGGATTTTTTAAAATTTCACTTTTTTGGAAAATATCCACTAAATGAGGGAATAATATGTGTGAGGGTACCCCAGGAGAGTTCCAAATGTGTGTGGGTAGAATATATATCCCACGGGGGTAAAATTGAAAAAAGTTGAAAACATTTTTTTTTTGAACTTAGTCATTTTTCAGGCATTTATCAGACTTTCAGATAGCGGAAATGTCAGTGAGCGTTCCAATTTCAGTTCCAGGGCGATTCACCCAATGAGTCCTTGATATTTAGTCGTTTTCAGCCAATTTTCTGGATTTTTGAAAATTTCACTTTTTTGGAAAATATCCACTAAATGAGGGAATAATATGTGTGAGGGTACCCCAGGAGAGTTCCAAATGTGTGTGGGTAGAATATATATCCCACGGGGGTAAAATTGAAAAAAGTTGAAAACATTTTTTTTTTTAACTTAGTCATTTTTCCGGCATTTATCAGACTTTCAGATAGGGGAAATGTGAGTGAGCGTTATGATTTCAGTTCCAAAGCGATTCGCCCAATGAGTCCTTGATATTTAGTCGTTTTCAGCCTAATTTCTGGATTTTTGAAAATTTCACTTTTTTGTGAAAATATCCACTAAATGAGGGTATAATATGTGTGAGGGTACCCCAGGAGAGTTCCAAATGTGTGTGGGTAGAATATATATCCCACGGGGGTAAATTTGAAAAAAGTTGAAAAAAATTTTTTTTTGGACTTAGTTATTTTTCCGTCATTTATCAGACTTTCAGATAGGGGAAATGTCAGTGAGGGTTCCGATTTCAGTTCCAGAGCGATTCGCCCAATGAGTCCTTGATATTTAGTCGTTTTCAGCCAATTTTCTGGATTTCTGAAAATTTCACTTTTTTGTGAAAATATCCACTAAATGAGGGAATAATATGTGTGAGGGTACCCCAGGAGAGTTCCAAATGTGTGTGGGTAGAATATTTATACCACGGGGGTAAATTTGAAAAAAGTAGAAAAAAATTTTTTTTTTTGGACTTAGTCATTTTTCCGGCGTTTATCAGACTTTCAGATAGGGGAAATGTCAGTGAGCGTTCCGATTTCAGTTCCAGAGCGATTCGCCCAATGAGTCCTTGATATTTAGTCGTTTTCAGCCAATTTTCTGGATTTTTGAAAATTTCACTTTTTTGTGAAAATATCCACTAAATGAGGGTATAATATGTGTGAGGGTACCCCAGGAGAGTTCCAAATGTGTGTGGGTAGAATATATATCCCACGGGGGTAAAATTTAAAAAAGTTAAAAAAAAAATTTTTTTGGACTTAGTTATTTTTCCGTCATTTATCAGACTTTCAGATAGGGGAAATGTCAGTGAGGGTTCCGATTTCAGTTCCAGAGCGATTCGCCCAATGAGTCCTTGATATTTAGTCGTTTTCAGCCTATTTTCTGGATTTTTGAAAATTTCACTTTTTTGTGAAAATATCCACTAAATGAGGGAATAATATGTGTGAGGGTACCCCAGGAGAGTTCCAAATGTGTGTGGGTAGAATATATATCCCACGGGGGTAAAATTGAAAAAAGTTGAAAACAATTTTTTTTTGAACGTAGTCATTTTTCAGGCGTTTATCAGACTTTCAGATAGGGGAAATGTCAGTGAGCGTTATGATTTCAGTTCCAAAGTGATTCGCCCAATGAGTCCTTGATATTTAGTCATTTTCAGCCTAATTTCTGGATTTTTGAAAATTTCACTTTTTTGTGAAAATATCCACTAAATGAGGGAATAATATGTGTGAGGGTACCCCAGGAGAGTTCCAAATGTGTGTGGGTAGAATATATATCCCACGGGGGTAAAATTGAAAAAAGTTGAAAACATTTTTTTTTTGAACTTAGTAATTTTTCAGGCGTTTATCAGACTTTCAGATAGGGGAAATGTCAGTGAGCTTTCCAATTTCAGTTCCAAAGCGATTCGCCCAATGAGTCCTTGATATTTAGTCGTTTTCAGCCAATTTTCTGGATTTTTGAAAATTTCACTTTTTTGGGAAAATATCCACTAAATGAGGGAATAATATGTGTGAGGGTACCCTAGGAGAGTTCCAAATGTGTGTGCGAAGAATATATATCCCACGGGGGTAAAATTGAAAAAAGTTGAAAAAAATTTTTTTTTTTGAGCTTAGTCATTTTTCCGGCGTTTATCAGACTTTCAGATAGGGGAAATGTCAGTGAGCTTTCCGATTTCAGTTCCAGAGCGATTCACCCAATCAGTCCTTGATATTTAGTCGTTTTCAGCCAATTTTCTGGATTTTTGAAAATTTCACTTTTTTGGAAAATATCCACTAAATGAGGGAATAATATGTTTGAGGGTACCCCAGGAGAGTTCCAAATGTGTGTGGGTAGAATATATATCCCACGGGGGTAAAATTTAAAAAAGTTGAAAACAATTTTTTTTTGAACGTAGTCATTTTTCTGGCGTTTATCAGACTTTCAGATAGGGGAAATGTCAGTGAGCGTTATGATTTCAGTTCCAAAGTGATTCGCCCAATGAGTCCTTGATATTTAGTCGTTTTCAGCCTAATTTCTGGATTTTTGAAAATTTCACTTTTTTGTGAAAATATCCACTAAATGAGGGAATAATATGTGTGAGGGTACCCCAGGAGAGTTCCAAATGTGTGTGGGTAGAATATATATCCCACGGGGGTAAATTTGAAAAAAGTAGAAAATTTTTTTTTTTTTTGGACTTAGTCATTTTTCCGGCGTTTATCAGACTTTCAGATAGGGGAAATGTCAGTGAGCGTTCCGATTTCAGTTCAAGAGCGATTAGCCCAATGAGTCCTTGATATTTAGTCGTTTTCAGCCAATTTCTGGATTTGTGAAAATTTCACTTTTTTGTGAAAATATCCACTAAATGACGGAATAATATGTGTGAGGGTACCCCAGGAGAGTTCCAAATGTGTGTGGGTAGAATATATATCCCACGGGGGTAAAATTGAAAAAAGTTGAAAACATTTTTTTTTTGAACTTAGTCATTTTTCAGGCGTTTATCAGACTTTCAGATAGGGGAAATGTCAGTGAGCGTTCCAATTTCAGTTCCAGAGCGATTCGCCCAATGAGTCCTTGATATTTAGTCGTTTTCAGCCAATTTTCTGGATTTTTGAAAATTTCACTTTTTTGGAAAATATCCACTAAATGAGGGAATAATATGTGTAAGGGTACCCCAGGAGAGTTCCAAATGTGTGTGGGTAGAATATATATCCCACGGGGGTAAAATTGAAAAAAGTTGAAAACATTTTCTTTTTTAACTTAGTCATTTTTCCGGCATTTATCAGACTTTCAGATAGGGGAAATGTCAGTGAGCGTTATGATTTCAATTCCAAAGCGATTCGCCCAATGAGTCCATGATATTTAGTCGTTTTCAGCCTAATTTCTGGATTTTTGAAAATTTCACTTTTTTGTGAAAATATCCACTAAATGAGGGTATAATATGTGTGAGGGTACCCCAGGAGAGTTCCAAATGTGTGTGGGTAGAATATATATCCCACGGGGGTAAATTTGAAAAAAGTTTAAAAAAATGTTTTTTTGGACTTAGTTATTTTTCCGGCATTTATCAGACTTTCAGATAGGGGAAATGTCAGTGAGGTTTCCGATTTCAGTTTCAGAGCGATTCGCCCAATGAGTCCTTGATATTTAGTCGTTTTCAGCCAATTTTCTGGATTTTTGAAAATTTCACTTTTTTTGTGAAAATATCCACTAAATGAGGGAATAATATGTGTGAGGGTACCCCAGGAGAGTTCCAAATGTGTGTGGGTAGAATATATATCCCACGGGGGTAAATTTGAAAAAAGTAGAAAATTTTTATTTTTTTTGGACTTAGTCATTTTTCCGGCGTTTATCAGACTTTCAGATAGGGGAAATGTCAGTGAGCTTTCCGATTTCAGTTCAAGAGCGATTAGCCCAATGAGTCCTTGATATTTAGTCGTTTTCAGCCAATTTCTGGATTTTTGAAAATTTCACTTTTTTGTGAAAATATCCACTAAATGACGGAATAATATGTGTGAGGGTACCCCAGGAGAGTTCCAAATGTGTGTGGGTAGAATATATATCCCACGGGGGTAAAATTGAAAAAAGTTGAAAACATTTTTTTTTTGAACTTAGTCATTTTTCAGGCGTTTATCAGACTTTCAGATAGGGGAAATGTCAGTGAGCGTTCCAATTTCAGTTCCAGAGCGATTCGCCCAATGAGTCCTTGATATTTAGTCGTTTTCAGCCAATTTTCTGGATTTTTGAAAATTTCACTTTTTTGGAAAATATCCACTAAATGAGGGAATAATATGTGTAAGGGTACCCCAGGAGAGTTCCAAATGTGTGTGGGTAGAATATATATCACACGGGGGTAAAATTGAAAAAAGTTGAAAACATTTTCTTTTTTAACTTAGTCATTTTTCCGGCATTTATCAGACTTTCAGATAGGGGAAATGTCAGTGAGCGTTATGATTTCAATTCCAAAGCGATTCGCCCAATGAGTCCATGATATTTAGTCGTTTTCAGCCTAATTTCTGGATTTTTGAAAATTTCACTTTTTTGTGAAAATATCCACTAAATGAGGGTATAATATGTGTGAGGGTACCCCAGGAGAGTTCCAAATGTGTGTGGGTAGAATATATATCCCACGGGGGTAAATTTGAAAAAAGTTTAAAAAAATGTTTTTTTGGACTTAGTTATTTTTCCGGCATTTATCAGACTTTCAGATAGGGGAAATGTCAGTGAGGTTTCCGATTTCAGTTTCAGAGCGATTCGCCCAATGAGTCCTTGATATTTAGTCGTTTTCAGCCAATTTTCTGGATTTTTGAAAATTTCACTTTTTTGTGAAAATATCCACTAAATGAGGGAATAATATGTGTGAGGGTACCCCAGGAGAGTTCCAAATGTGTGTGGGTAGAATATATATCCCACGGGGGTAAATTTGAAAAAAGTAGAAAATTTTTTTTTTTTTTGGACTTAGTCATTTTTCCGGCGTTTATCAGACTTTCAGATAGGGGAAATGTCAGTGAGCGTTCCGATTTCAGTTCAAGAGCGATTAGCCCAATGAGTCCTTGATATTTAGTCGTTTTCAGCCAATTTCTGGATTTTTGAAAATTTCACTTTTTTGTGAAAATATCCACTAAATGACGGAATAATATGTGTGAGGGTACCCCAGGAGAGTTCCAAATGTGTGTGGGTAGAATATATATCCCACGGGGGTAAAATTGAAAAAAGTTGAAAACATTTTTTTTTTGAACTTAGTCATTTTTCAGGCGTTTATCAGACTTTCAGATAGGGGAAATGTCAGTGAGCGTTCCGATTTCAGTTCAAGAGCGATTAGCCCAATGAGTCCTTGATATTTAGTCGTTTTCAGCCAATTTCTGGATTTTTGAAAATTTCACTTTTTTGTGAAAATATCCACTAAATGACGGAATAATATGTGTGAGGGTACCCCAGGAGAGTTCCAAATGTGTGTGGGTAGAATATATATCCCACGGGGGTAAAATTGAAAAAAGTTGAAAACATTTTCTTTTTTAACTTAGTCATTTTTCCGGCATTTATCAGACTTTCAGATAGGGGAAATGTCAGTGAGCGTTATGATTTCAATTCCAAAGCGATTCGCCCAATGAGTCCATGATATTTAGTCGTTTTCAGCCTAATTTCTGGATTTTTGAAAATTTCACTTTTTTGTGAAAATATCCACTAAATGAGGGTATAATATGTGTGAGGGTACCCCAGGAGAGTTCCAAATGTGTGTGGGTAGAATATATATCCCACGGGGGTAAATTTGAAAAAAGTTTAAAAAAATGTTTTTTTGGACTTAGTTATTTTTCCGGCATTTATCAGACTTTCAGATAGGGGAAATGTCAGTGAGGTTTCCGATTTCAGTTTCAGAGCGATTCGCCCAATGAGTCCTTGATATTTAGTCGTTTTCAGCCAATTTTCTGGATTTTTGAAAATTTCACTTTTTTTGTGAAAATATCCACTAAATGAGGGAATAATATGTGTGAGGGTACCCCAGGAGAGTTCCAAATGTGTGTGGGTAGAATATATATCCCACGGGGGTAAATTTGAAAAAAGTAGAAAATTTTTATTTTTTTTGGACTTAGTCATTTTTCCGGCGTTTATCAGACTTTCAGATAGGGGAAATGTCAGTGAGCTTTCCGATTTCAGTTCAAGAGCGATTAGCCCAATGAGTCCTTGATATTTAGTCGTTTTCAGCCAATTTCTGGATTTTTGAAAATTTCACTTTTTTGTGAAAATATCCACTAAATGACGGAATAATATGTGTGAGGGTACCCCAGGAGAGTTCCAAATGTGTGTGGGTAGAATATATATCCCACGGGGGTAAAATTGAAAAAAGTTGAAAACATTTTTTTTTTGAACTTAGTCATTTTTCAGGCGTTTATCAGACTTTCAGATAGGGGAAATGTCAGTGAGCGTTCCAATTTCAGTTCCAGAGCGATTCGCCCAATGAGTCCTTGATATTTAGTCGTTTTCAGCCAATTTTCTGGATTTTTGAAAATTTCACTTTTTTGGAAAATATCCACTAAATGAGGGAATAATATGTGTAAGGGTACCCCAGGAGAGTTCCAAATGTGTGTGGGTAGAATATATATCCCACGGGGGTAAAATTGAAAAAAGTTGAAAACATTTTCATTTTTAACTTAGTCATTTTTCCGGCATTTATCAGACTTTCAGATAGGGGAAATGTCAGTGAGCGTTATGATTTCAATTCCAAAGCGATTCGCCCAATGAGTCCATGATATTTAGTCGTTTTCAGCCTAATTTCTGGATTTTTGAAAATTTCACTTTTTTGTGAAAATATCCACTAAATGAGGGTATAATATGTGTGAGGGTACCCCAGGAGAGTTCCAAATGTGTGTGGGTAGAATATATATCCCACGGGGGTAAATTTGAAAAAAGTTTAAAAAAATGTTTTTTTGGACTTAGTTATTTTTCCGGCATTTATCAGACTTTCAGATAGGGGAAATGTCAGTGAGGTTTCCGATTTCAGTTTCAGAGCGATTCGCCCAATGAGTCCTTGATATTTAGTCGTTTTCAGCCAATTTTCTGGATTTTTGAAAATTTCACTTTTTTTGTGAAAATATCCACTAAATGAGGGAATAATATGTGTGAGGGTACCCCAGGAGAGTTCCAAATGTGTGTGGGTAGAATATATATCCCACGGGGGTAAATTTGAAAAAAGTAGAAAATTTTTATTTTTTTTGGACTTAGTCATTTTTCCGGCGTTTATCAGACTTTCAGATAGGGGAAATGTCAGTGAGCTTTCTGATTTCAGTTCCAGAGCGATTCACCCAATAAATCCTTGATATTTAGTCGTTTTCAGCCAATTTTCTGGATTTTTGAAAATTTCACTTTTTTGTGAAAATATCCACTAAATGAGGGAATAATATGTGTGAGGGTACCCCAAGAGAGTTCCAAATGTGTGTGGATAGAATATATATCCCACGGGGGTAAATTTGAAAAAAGTTGAAAAAAAATTTTTTTGGGACTTAGTTATTTTTCCGTCATTTATCAGACTTTCAGATAGGGGAAATGTCAGTGAGGGTTCCGATTTCAGTTCCAGAGCGATTCGCCCAATGAGTCCTAGATATTTAGTCGTTTTCAGCCAATTTTCTGGATTTTTGAAAATTTCACTTTTTTGTGAAAATATCCACTAAATGAGGGAATAATATGTGTGAGGGTACCCCAGGAGAGTTCCAAATGTGTGTGGGTAGAATATTTATACCACGGGGGTAAATTTGAAAAAAGTTGAAAACATTTTTTTTTTTAACTTAGTCATTTTTCCGGCATTTATCAGACTTTCAGATAGGGGAAATGTCAGTGAGCGTTATGATTTCAATTCCAAAGCGATTTGCCCAATGAGTCCTTGATATTTAGTAGTTTTCAGCCTAATTTCTGGATTTTTGAAAGTTTCACTTTTTTGTGAAAATATCCACTAAATGAGAGTATAATATGTGTGAGGGTACCCCAGGAGAGTTCCAAATGTGTGTGGGTAGAATATATATCCCACGGGGGTAAAATTTAAAAAAGTTGAAAAAAAATTTTTTTTGGACTTAGTTATTTTTCTGTCGTTTATCAAACTTTCAGATAGGGGAAATGTCAGTGAGCGTTCCGATTTCAGTTTCAGAGCGATTCGCCTAATGAGTCCTTGATATTTAGTCGTTTTCAGCCAATTTTCTGGATTTTTGAAAATTTTACTTTTTTGTGAAAATATCCACTAAATGACAGAATAATATGTTTGAGGGTACCCCAGGAGAGTTCCAAATGTGTGTGGGTAGAATATATATCCCACGGGGGTAAATTTGAAAAAAGTTGAAAAAAATTTTTTTTTGGACTTAGTTATTTTTCTGTCATTTATCAGACTTTCAGATAGGGGAAATGTCAGTGAGGGTTCCGATTTCAGTTCCAGAGTGATTCGCCCAATGAGTCCTTGATATTTAGTCGTTTTCAGCCAATTTTCTGGATTTTTGAAAATTTCACTTTTTTGTGAAAATATCCACTAAATGAGGGAATAATATGTGTGAGGGTACCCCAGGAGAGTTCCAAATGTGTGTGGGTAGAATATTTATACCACGGGGGTAAATTTGAAAAAAGTAGGAAAAATTTTTTTTTTTGGACTTAGTCATTTTTCCGGCGTTTATCAGACTTTCAGATAGGGGAAATGTCAGTGAGCGTTCCGATTTCAGTTCCAGAGCGATTCGCCCAATGAGTCCTTGATATTTAGTCGTTTTCAGCCAATTTTCTGGATGTTTGAAAATTTCACTTTTTTGTGAAAATATCCACTAAATGAGGGAATAATATGTGTGAGGGTACCCCAGGAGAGTTCCAAATGTGTGTGGGTAGAATATTTATACCACGGGGGTAAATTTGAAAAAAGTAGAAAAAATTTTTTTTTTTTGGACTTAGTCATTTTTCCGGCGTTTATCAGACTTTCAGATAGGGGAAATGTCAGTGAGCGTTCCGATTTCAGTTCCAGAGCGATTCGCCCAATGAGTCCTAGATATTTAGTCGTTTTCAGCCAATTTTCTGGATTTTTGAAAATTTCACTTTTTTGTGAAAATATCCACTAAATGAGGGAATAATATGTGTGAGGGTACCCCAGGAGAGTTCCAAATGTGTGTGGGTAGAATATTTATACCACGGGGGTAAATTTGAAAAAAGTTGAAAACATTTTTTTTTTTAACTTAGTCATTTTTCCGGCATTTATCAGACTTTCAGATAGGGGAAATGTCAGTGAGCGTTATGATTTCAATTCCAAAGCGATTTGCCCAATGAGTCCTTGATATTTAGTAGTTTTCAGCCTAATTTCTGGATTTTTGAAAGTTTCACTTTTTTGTGAAAATATCCACTAAATGAGAGTATAATATGTGTGAGGGTACCCCAGGAGAGTTCCAAATGTGTGTGGGTAGAATATATATCCCACGGGGGTAAAATTTAAAAAAGTTGAAAAAAAATTTTTTTTGGACTTAGTTATTTTTCTGTCGTTTATCAAACTTTCAGATAGGGGAAATGTCAGTGAGCGTTCCGATTTCAGTTTCAGAGCGATTCGCCTAATGAGTCCTTGATATTTAGTCGTTTTCAGCCAATTTTCTGGATTTTTGAAAATTTTACTTTTTTGTGAAAATATCCACTAAATGACAGAATAATATGTTTGAGGGTACCCCAGGAGAGTTCCAAATGTGTGTGGGTAGAATATATATCCCACGGGGGTAAATTTGAAAAAAGTTGAAAAAAATTTTTTTTTGGACTTAGTTATTTTTCTGTCATTTATCAGACTTTCAGATAGGGGAAATGTCAGTGAGGGTTCCGATTTCAGTTCCAGAGTGATTCGCCCAATGAGTCCTTGATATTTAGTCGTTTTCAGCCAATTTTCTGGATTTTTGAAAATTTCACTTTTTTGTGAAAATATCCACTAAATGAGGGAATAATATGTGTGAGGGTACCCCAGGAGAGTTCCAAATGTGTGTGGGTAGAATATTTATACCACGGGGGTAAATTTGAAAAAAGTAGGAAAAATTTTTTTTTTTGGACTTAGTCATTTTTCCGGCGTTTATCAGACTTTCAGATAGGGGAAATGTCAGTGAGCGTTCCGATTTCAGTTCCAGAGCGATTCGCCCAATGAGTCCTTGATATTTAGTCGTTTTCAGCCAATTTTCTGGATGTTTGAAAATTTCACTTTTTTGTGAAAATATCCACTAAATGAGGGAATAATATGTGTGAGGGTACCCCAGGAGAGTTCCAAATGTGTGTGGGTAGAATATTTATACCACGGGGGTAAATTTGAAAAAAGTAGAAAAAATTTTTTTTTTTTGGACTTAGTCATTTTTCCGGCGTTTATCAGACTTTCAGATAGGGGAAATGTCAGTGAGCGTTCCGATTTCAGTTCCAGAGCGATTCGCCCAATGAGTCCTTGATATTTAGTCGTTTTCAGCCAATTTTCTGGATTTTTGAAAATTTCACTTTTTTGTGAAAATATCCACTAAATGAGGGAATAATATGTGTGAGGGTACCGCAGGAGAGTTCCAAATGTGTGTGGGTAGAATATATATCCCATGGGGGTAAAATTGAAAAAAGTTGAAAACAATTTTTTTTTGAACGTAGTCATTTTTCAGGCGTTTATCAGACTTTCAGATAGGGGAAATGTCAGTGAGCGTTATGATTTCAGTTCCAAAGTGATTCGCCCAATGAGTCCTTGATATTTAGTCGTTTTCAGCCTAATTTCTGGATTTTTGAAAATTTCACTTTTTTGTGAAAATATCCACTAAATGAGGGAATAATATGTGTGAGGGAACCCCAGGAGAGTTCCAAATGTGTGTGGGTAGAATATATATCCCACGGGGGTAAAATTTAAAAAAGTTGAAAAAAATTTTTTTTTGGACTTAGTTATTTTTCCGTCGTTTATCAGACTTTCAGATAGGGGAAATGTCAGTGAGGGTTCCGATTTCAGTTCCAGAGTGATTCGCCCAATGAGTCCTTGATATTTAGTCGTTTTCAGCCAATTTTCTGGATTTTTGAAAATTTCACTTTTTTGTGAAAATATCCACTAAATGAGGGTATAATATGTGTGAGGGTACCCCAGGAGAGTTCCAAATGTGTGTGGGTAGAATATATATCCCACGGGGGTAAAATTTAAAAAAGTAAAAAAAAAAATTTTTTTGGACTTAGTTATTTTTCCGTCATTTATCAGACTTTCAGATAGGGGAAATGTCAGTGAGGGTTCCGATTTCAGTTCCAGAGCGATTCGCCCAATGAGTCCTTGATATTTAGTCGTTTTCAGCCTATTTTCTGGATTTTTGAAAATTTCACTTTTTTGTGAAAATATCCACTAAATGAGGGAATAATATGTGTGAGGGTACCCCAGGAGAGTTCCAAATGTGTGTGGGTAGAATATATATCCCACGGGGGTAAAATTGAAAAAAGTTGAAAACAATTTTTTTTTGAACGTAGTCATTTTTCAGGCGTTTATCAGACTTTCAGATAGGGGAAATGTCAGTGAGCGTTATGATTTCAGTTCCAAAGTGATTCGCCCAATGAGTCCTTGATATTTAGTCATTTTCAGCCTAATTTCTGGATTTTTGAAAATTTCACTTTTTTGTGAAAATATCCACTAAATGAGGGAATAATATGTGTGAGGGTACCCCAGGAGAGTTCCAAATGTGTGTGGGTAGAATATATATCCCACGGGGGTAAAATTGAAAAAAGTTGAAAACATTTTTTTTTTGAACTTAGTAATTTTTCAGGCGTTTATCAGACTTTCAGATAGGGGAAATGTCAGTGAGCTTTCTAATTTCAGTTCCAGAGCGATTCGCCCAATGAGTCCTTGATATTTAGTCGTTTTCAGCCAATTTTCTGGATTTTTGAAAATTTCACTTTTTTGGAAAATATCCACTAAATGAGGGAATAATATGTGTGAGGGTACCCCAGGAGAGTTCCAAATGTGTGTGGGTAGAATATATATCCCACGGGGGTAAAATTGAAAAAAGTTGAAAACATTTTTTTTTTTAACTTAGTCATTTTTCCGGCATTTATCAGACTTTCAGATAGGGGAAATGTCAGTGAGCGTTATGATTTCAATTCCAAAGCGATTCGCCCTATGAGTCCTTGATATTTAGTCGTTTTCAGCCTAATTTCTGGATTTTTGAAAATTTCACTTTTTTGTGAAAATATCCACTAAATGAGGGTATAATATGTGTGAGGGTACCCCAGGAGAGTTCCAAATGTGTGTGGGTAGAATATATATCCCACGGGGGTAAATGTGAAAAAAGTTTAAAAAAATTTTTTTTTGGACTTAGTTATTTTTCCGTCATTTATCAGACTTTCAGATAGGGGAAATGTCAGTGAGGGTTCCGATTTCAGTTCCAGAGCGATTTGCCCAATGAGTCCTTGATATTTAGTCGTTTTCAGCCAATTTTCTGGATTTTTGAAAATTTCACTTTTTTGGGAAAATATCCACTAAATGAGGGAATAATATGTGTGAGGGTACCCTAGGAGAGTTCCAAATGTGTGTGCGAAGAATATATATCCCACGGGGGTAAAATTGAAAAAAGTTGAAAAAAATTTTTTTTTTTGAGCTTAGTCATTTTTCCGGCGTTTATCAGACTTTCAGATAGGGGAAATGTCAGTGAGCTTTCCGATTTCAGTTCCAGAGCGATTCACCCAATCAGTCCTTGATATTTAGTCGTTTTCAGCCAATTTTCTGGATTTTTGAAAATTTCACTTTTTTGGAAAATATCCACTAAATGAGGGAATAATATGTTTGAGGGTACCCCAGGAGAGTTCCAAATGTGTGTGGGTAGAATATATATCCCACGGGGGTAAAATTGAAAAAAGTTGAAAACAATTTTTTTTTGAACGTAGTCATTTTTCTGGCGTTTATCAGACTTTCAGATAGGGGAAATGTCAGTGAGCGTTATGATTTCAGTTCCAAAGTGATTCGCCCAATGAGTCCTTGATATTTAGTCGTTTTCAGCCTAATTTCTGGATTTTTGAAAATTTCACTTTTTTGTGAAAATATCCACTAAATGAGGGAATAATATGTGTGAGGGTACCCCAGGAGAGTTCCAAATGTGTGTGGGTAGAATATATATCCCACGGGGGTAAAATTTAAAAAAAATTTTTTTTTGGACTTAGTTATTTTTCCGTCGTTTATCAGACTTTCAGATAGGGGAAATGTCAGTGAGGGTTCCGATTTCAGTTCCAGAGCGATTCGCCCAATGAGTCCTTGATATTTAGTCGTTTTCAGCCAATTTTCTGGATTTTTGAAAATTTCACTTTTTTGTGAAAATATCCACTAAATGAGGGAATAATATGTGTGAGGGTACCCCAGGAGAGTTCCAAATGTGTGTGGGTAGAATATATATCCCACGGGGGTAAATTTGAAAAAAGTAGAAAATTTTTTTTTTTTTTGGACTTAGTCATTTTTCCGGCGTTTATCAGACTTTCAGATAGGGGAAATGTCAGTGAGCGTTCCGATTTCAGTTCAAGAGCGATTAGCCCAATGAGTCCTTGATATTTAGTCGTTTTCAGCCAATTTCTGGATTTTTGAAAATTTCACTTTTTTGTGAAAATATCCACTAAATGACGGAATAATATGTGTGAGGGTACCCCAGGAGAGTTCCAAATGTGTGTGGGTAGAATATATATCCCACGGGGGTAAAATTGAAAAAAGTTGAAAACATTTTTTTTTTGAACTTAGTCATTTTTCAGGCGTTTATCAGACTTTCAGATAGGGGAAATGTCAGTGAGCGTTCCAATTTCAGTTCCAGAGCGATTCGCCCAATGAGTCCTTGATATTTAGTCGTTTTCAGCCAATTTTCTGGATTTTTGAAAATTTCACTTTTTTGGAAAATATCCACTAAATGAGGGAATAATATGTGTGAGGGTACCCCAGGAGAGTTCCAAATGTGTGTGGGTAGAATATATATCCCACGGGGGTAAAATTGAAAAAAGTTGAAAACAATTTTTTTTTGAACGTAGTCATTTTTCTGGCGTTTATCAGACTTTCAGATAGGGGAAATGTCAGTGAGCGTTATGATTTCAGTTCCAAAGTGATTCGCCCAATGAGTCCTTGATATTTAGTCGTTTTCAGCCTAATTTCTGGATTTTTGAAAATTTCACTTTTTTGTGAAAATATCCACTAAATGAGGGAATAATATGTGTGAGGGTACCCCAGGAGAGTTCCAAATGTGTGTGGGTAGAATATATATCCCACGGGGGTAAATTTGAAAAAAGTTTAAAAAAATGTTTTTTTGGACTTAGTTATTTTTCCGGCATTTATCAGACTTTCAGATAGGGGAAATGTCAGTGAGGTTTCCGATTTCAGTTTCAGAGCGATTCGCCCAATGAGTCCTTGATATTTAGTCGTTTTCAGCCAATTTTCTGGATTTTTGAAAATTTCACTTTTTTTGTGAAAATATCCACTAAATGAGGGAATAATATGTGTGAGGGTACCCCAGGAGAGTTCCAAATGTGTGTGGGTAGAATATATATCCCACGGGGGTAAATTTGAAAAAAGTAGAAAATTTTTATTTTTTTTGGACTTAGTCATTTTTCCGGCGTTTATCAGACTTTCAGATAGGGGAAATGTCAGTGAGCTTTCCGATTTCAGTTCAAGAGCGATTAGCCCAATGAGTCCTTGATATTTAGTCGTTTTCAGCCAATTTCTGGATTTTTGAAAATTTCACTTTTTTGTGAAAATATCCACTAAATGACGGAATAATATGTGTGAGGGTACCCCAGGAGAGTTCCAAATGTGTGTGGGTAGAATATATATCCCACGGGGGTAAAATTGAAAAAAGTTGAAAACATTTTTTTTTTGAACTTAGTCATTTTTCAGGCGTTTATCAGACTTTCAGATAGGGGAAATGTCAGTGAGCGTTCCAATTTCAGTTCCAGAGCGATTCGCCCAATGAGTCCTTGATATTTAGTCGTTTTCAGCCAATTTTCTGGATTTTTGAAAATTTCACTTTTTTGGAAAATATCCACTAAATGAGGGAATAATATGTGTAAGGGTACCCCAGGAGAGTTCCAAATGTGTGTGGGTAGAATATATATCCCACGGGGGTAAAATTGAAAAAAGTTGAAAACATTTTCTTTTTTAACTTGGTCATTTTTCCGGCATTTATCAGACTTTCAGATAGGGGAAATGTCAGTGAGCGTTATGATTTCAATTCCAAAGCGATTCGCCCAATGAGTCCATGATATTTAGTCGTTTTCAGCCTAATTTCTGGATTTTTGAAAATTTCACTTTTTTGTGAAAATATCCACTAAATGAGGGTATAATATGTGTGAGGGTACCCCAGGAGAGTTCCAAATGTGTGTGGGTAGAATATATATCCCACGGGGGTAAATTTGAAAAAAGTTTAAAAAAATGTTTTTTTGGACTTAGTTATTTTTCCGGCATTTATCAGACTTTCAGATAGGGGAAATGTCAGTGAGGTTTCCGATTTCAGTTTCAGAGCGATTCGCCCAATGAGTCCTTGATATTTAGTCGTTTTCAGCCAATTTTCTGGATTTTTGAAAATTTCACTTTTTTTGTGAAAATATCCACTAAATGAGGGAATAATATGTGTGAGGGTACCCCAGGAGAGTTCCAAATGTGTGTGGGTAGAATATATATCCCACGGGGGTAAATTTGAAAAAAGTAGAAAATTTTTATTTTTTTTGGACTTAGTCATTTTTCCGGCGTTTATCAGACTTTCAGATAGGGGAAATGTCAGTGAGCTTTCCGATTTCAGTTCCAGAGCGATTCACCCAATAAATCCTTGATATTTAGTCGTTTTCAGCCAATTTTCTGGATTTTTGAAAATTTCACTTTTTTGTGAAAATATCCACTAAATGAGGGAATAATATGTGTGAGGGTACCCCAAGAGAGTTCCAAATGTGTGTGGATAGAATATATATCCCACGGGGGTAAATTTGAAAAAAGTTGAAAAAAAATTTTTTTGGGACTTAGTTATTTTTCCGTCATTTATCAGACTTTCAGATAGGGGAAATGTCAGTGAGGGTTCCGATTTCAGTTCCAGAGCGATTCGCCCAATGAGTCCTTGATATTTAGTCGTTTTCAGCCAATTTTCTGGATTTTTGAAAATTTCACTTTTTTGTGAAAATATCCACTAAATGAGGGAATAATATGTGTGAGGGTACCCCAGGAGAGTTCCAAATGTGTGTGGGTAGAATATTTATACCACGGGGGTAAATTTGAAAAAAGTAGGAAAAATTTTTTTTTTTGGACTTAGTCATTTTTCCGGCGTTTATCAGACTTTCAGATAGGGGAAATGTCAGTGAGCGTTCCGATTTCAGTTCCAGAGCGATTCGCCCAATGAGTCCTTGATATTTAGTCGTTTTCAGCCAATTTTCTGGATGTTTGAAAATTTCACTTTTTTGTGAAAATATCCACTAAATGAGGGAATAATATGTGTGAGGGTACCCCAGGAGAGTTCCAAATGTGTGTGGGTAGAATATTTATACCACGGGGGTAAATTTGAAAAAAGTAGAAAAAATTTTTTTTTTTTGGACTTAGTCATTTTTCCGGCGTTTATCAGACTTTCAGATAGGGGAAATGTCAGTGAGCGTTCCGATTTCAGTTCCAGAGCGATTCGCCCAATGAGTCCTTGATATTTAGTCGTTTTCAGCCAATTTTCTGGATTTTTGAAAATTTCACTTTTTTGTGAAAATATCCACTAAATGAGGGAATAATATGTGTGAGGGTACCGCAGGAGAGTTCCAAATGTGTGTGGGTAGAATATATGTCCCATGGGGGTAAAATTGAAAAAAGTTGAAAACAATTTTTTTTTGAACGTAGTCATTTTTCAGGCGTTTATCAGACTTTCAGATAGGGGAAATGTCAGTGAGCGTTATGATTTCAGTTCCAAAGTGATTCGCCCAATGAGTCCTTGATATTTAGTCGTTTTCAGCCTAATTTCTGGATTTTTGAAAATTTCACTTTTTTGTGAAAATATCCACTAAATGAGGGAATAATATGTGTGAGGGAACCCCAGGAGAGTTCCAAATGTGTGTGGGTAGAATATATATCCCACGGGGGTAAAATTTAAAAAAGTTGAAAAAAATTTTTTTTTGGACTTAGTTATTTTTCCGTCGTTTATCAGACTTTCAGATAGGGGAAATGTCAGTGAGGGTTCCGATTTCAGTTCCAGAGTGATTCGCCCAATGAGTCCTTGATATTTAGTCGTTTTCAGCCAATTTTCTGGATTTTTGAAAATTTCACTTTTTTGTGAAAATATCCACTAAATGAGGGAATAATATGTGTGAGGGAACCCCAGGAGAGTTCCAAATGTGTGTGGGTAGAATATATATCCCACGGGGTAAAATTGAAAAAAGTTGAAAACATTTTTTTTTTTAACTTAGTCATTTTTCAGGCGTTTATCAGACTTTCAGATAGGGGAAATGTCAGTGAGCGTTCCGATTTCAGTTTCAGAGCGATTCGCCCAATGAGTCCTTGATATTTAGTCGTTTTCAGCCAATTTTCTGGATTTTTGAAAATTTTACTTTTTTGGAAAATATCCACTAAATGAGGGAATAATATGTGTGAGGGTACCCCAGGAGAGTTCCAAATGTGTGTGGGTAGAATATATATCCCACGGGGGTAAAATTGAAAAAAGTTGAAAACATTTTTTTTTTTAACTTAGTCATTTTTCCGGCACTTATCAGACTTTCAGATAGGGGAAATGTCAGTGAGCGTTCCGATTTCAGTTTCAGAGCGATTCGCCCAATGAGTCCTTGATATTTAGTCGTTTTCAGCCAATTTTCTGGATTTTTGAAAATTTTACTTTTTTGTGAAAATATCCACTAAATGACAGAATAATATGTTTGAGGGTACCCCAGGAGAGTTCCAAATGTGTGTGGGTAGAATATATATCCCACGGGGGTAAATTTGAAAAAAGTTGAAAAAAATTTTTTTTTGGACTTAGTTATTTTTCCGTCATTTATCAGACTTTCAGATAGGGGAAATGTCAGTGAGGGTTCCGATTTCAGTTCCAGAGCGATTCGCCCAATGAGTCCTTGATATTTAGTCGTTTTCAGCCAATTTTCTGGATTTTTGAAAATTTCACTTTTTTGTGAAAATATCCACTAAATGAGGGAATAATATGTGTGAGGGTACCCCAGGAGAGTTCCAAATGTGTGTGGGTAGAATATTTATGCCACGGGGGTAAATTTGAAAAAAGTAGAAAAAATTTTTTTTTTTTGGACTTAGTCATTTTTCCGGCGTTTATCAGACTTTCAGATAGGGGAAATGTCAGTGAGCGTTCCGATTTCAGTTCCAGAACGATTCGCCCAATGAGTCCTTGATATTTAGTCGTTTTCAGCCAATTTTCTGGATTTTTGAAAATTTCACTTTTTTGGGAAAATATCCACTAAATGAGGGAATAATATGTGTGAGGGTACCCCAGGAGAGTTCCAAATGTGTGTGGGTAGAATATTTATACCACGGGGGTAAATTTGAAAAAAGTAGAAACATTTTTTTTTTTTTGGACTTAGTCAATTTTCCGGCGTTTATCAGACTTTCAGATAGGGGAAATGTCAGTGAGCATTCCGATTTCAGTTCCAGAGCGATTCGCCCAATGAGTCCTTGATATTTAGTCGTTTTCAGCCAATTTTCTGGATTTTTGAAAATTTCACTTTTTTGTGAAAATATCCACTAAATGAGGGAATAATATGTGTGAGGGTACCCCAGGAGAGTTCCAAATGTGTGTGGGTAGAATATTTATACCACGGGGGTAAATTTGAAAAAAGTAGAAAATTTTTTTTTTTTTTGGACTTAGTCATTTTTCCGGCGTTTATCAGACTATTAGATAGGGGAAATGTCAGTGAGCGTTCCGATTTCAGTTCCAGAGCGATTCACCCAATGAGTCCTTGATATTTAGTCGTTTTCAGCCAATTTTCTGGATTTTTGAAAATTTCACTTTTTTGGAAAATATCCACTAAATGAGGGAATAATATGTGTGAGGGTACCCCAGGAGAGTTCCAAATGTGTGTGGGTAGAATATATATCCCACGGGGGTAAAATTTAAAAAAAATTTTTTTTTGGACTTAGTTATTTTTCCGTTGTTTATCAGACTTTCAGATAGGGGAAATGTCAGTGAGGGTTCCGATTTCAGTTCCAGAGCGATTCGCCCAATGAGTCCTTGATATTTAGTCGTTTTCAGCCAATTTTATGGATTTTTGAAAATTTCACTTTTTTGTGAAAATATCCACTAAATGAGGGAATAATATGTGTGAGGGTACCCCAGGAGAGTTCCAAATGTGTGTGGGTAGAATATATATCCCACGGGGGTAAAATTGAAAAAAGTTGAAGACATTTTTTTTTTGAACTTAGTCATTTTTCAGGCGTTTATCAGACTTTCAGATAGGGGAAATGTCAGTGAGCGTTCCAATTTCAGTTCCAGAGCGATTCGCCCAATGAGTCCTTGATATTTAGTCGTTTTCAGCCAATTTTCTGGATTTTTGAAAATTTCACTTTTTTGGAAAATATCCACTAAATGAGGGTATAATATGTGTGAGGGTACCCCAGGAGAGTTCCAAATGTGTGTGGGTAGAATATATATCCCACGGGGGTAAATTTGAAAAAAGTAGAAAATTTTTTTTTTTTTTGGACTTAGTTATTTTCCCGGCGTCCATCAGACTTTCAGATAGGGGAAATGTCAGTGAGCGTTCCGATTTCAGTTCCAGAGCGATTCACCCAATAAGTCCTTGATATTTAGTCGTTTTCAGCCAATTTCTGGATTTTTGAAAATTTCACTTTTTTGTGAAAATATCCACTAAATGAGGGAATAATATGTGTGAGGGTACCCCAGGAGAGTTCCAAATGTGTGTGGGTAGAATATATATCCCACGGGGGTAAAATTGAAAAAAGTTGAAAACATTTTTTTTTTTAACTTAGTCATTTTTCCGGCATTTATCAGACTTTCAGATAGGGGAAATGTCAGTGAGCGTTCCGATTTCAGTTTCAGAGCGATTCGCCCAATGAGTCCTTGATATTTAGTCGTTTTCAGCCAATTTTCTGGATTTTTGAAAATTTTACTTTTTTGGAAAATATCCACTAAATGAGGGAATAATATGTGTGAGGGTACCCCAGGAGAGTTCCAAATGTGTGTGGGTAGAATATATATCCCACGGGGGTAAAATTGAAAAAAGTTGAAAACATTTTTTTTTTTAACTTAGTCATTTTTCCGGCATTTATCAGACTTTCAGATAGGGGAAATGTCAGTGAGCGTTCCGATTTCAGTTTCAGAGCGATTCGCCCAATGAGTCCTTGATATTTAGTCGTTTTCAGCCAATTTTCTGGATTTTTGAAAATTTTACTTTTTTGTGAAAATATCCACTAAATGACAGAATAATATGTTTGAGGGTACCCCAGGAGAGTTCCAAATGTGTGTGGGTAGAATATATATCCCACGGGGGTAAATTTGAAAAAAGTTGAAAAAAATTTTTTTTTGGACTTAGTTATTTTTCCGTCATTTATCAGACTTTCAGATTGGGGAAATGTCAGTGAGGGTTCCGATTTCAGTTCCAGAGCGATTCGCCCAATGAGTCCTTGATATTTAGTCGTTTTCAGCCAATTTTCTGGATTTTTGAAAATTTCACTTTTTTGTGAAAATATCCACTAAATGAGGGAATAATATGTGTGAGGGTACCCCAGGAAAGTTCCAAATGTGTGTGGGTAGAATATTTATGCCACGGGGGTAAATTTGAAAAAAGTAGAAAAAATTTTTTTTTTTTGGACTTAGTCATTTTTCCGGCGTTTATCAGACTTTCAGATAGGGGAAATGTCAGTGAGCGTTCCGATTTCAGTTCCAGAACGATTCGCCCAATGAGTCCTTGATATTTAGTCGTTTTCAGCCAATTTTCTGGATTTTTGAAAATTTCACTTTTTTGGGAAAATATCCACTAAATGAGGGAATAATATGTGTGAGGGTACCCCAGGAGAGTTCCAAATGTGTGTGGGTAGAATATTTATACCACGGGGGTAAATTTGAAAAAAGTAGAAACATTTTTTTTTTTTTGGACTTAGTCAATTTTCCGGCGTTTATCAGACTTTCAGATAGGGGAAATGTCAGTGAGCATTCCGATTTCAGTTCCAGAGCGATTCGCCCAATGAGTCCTTGATATTTAGTCGTTTTCAGCCAATTTTCTGGATTTTTGAAAATTTCACTTTTTTGTGAAAATATCCACTAAATGAGGGAATAATATGTGTGAGGGTACCCCAGGAGAGTTCCAAATGTGTGTGGGTAGAATATTTATACCACGGGGGTAAATTTGAAAAAAGTAGAAAATTTTTTTTTTTTTTGGACTTAGTCATTTTTCCGGCGTTTATCAGACTTTCAGATAGGGGAAATGTCAGTGAGCGTTCCGATTTCAGTTCCAGAGCGATTCACCCAATGAGTCCTTGATATTTAGTCGTTTTCAGCCAATTTTCTGGATTTTTGAAAATTTCACTTTTTTGGGAAAATATCCACTAAATGAGGGAATAATATGTGTGAGGGTACCCCAGGAGAGTTCCAAATGTGTGTGGGTAGAATATATATCCCATGGGGGTAAAATTGAAAAAAGTTGAAAACAATTTTTTTTTGAACGTAGTCATTTTTCAGGCGTTTATCAGACTTTCAGATAGGGGAAATGTCAGTGAGCGTTATGATTTCAGTTCCAAAGTGATTCGCCCAATGAGTCCTTGATATTTAGTCGTTTTCAGCCTAATTTCTGGATTTTTGAAAATTTCACTTTTTTGTGAAAATATCTACTAAATGAGGGAATAATATGTGTGAGGGAACCCCAGCAGAGTTCCAAATGTGTGTGGGTAGAATATATATCCCACGGGGGTAAAATTTAAAAAAGTTGAAAAAAATTTTTTTTTGGACTTAGTTATTTTTCCGGCGTTTATCAGACTTTCAGATAGGGGAAATGTCAGTGATCTTTCCGATTTCAGTTCCAGAGCCATTCGCCCAATGAGTCCTTGATATTTAGTCGTTTTCAGCCAATTTTCTGGATTTTTGAAAATTTCACTTTTTTGTGAAAATATCCACTAAATGAGGGAATAATATGTGTGAGGGTACCCCAGGAGAGTTCCAAATGTGTGTGGGTAGAATATTTATGCCACGGGGGTAAATTTGAAAAAAGTAGAAAAAATTTTTTTTTTTTGGACTTAGTCATTTTTCCGGCGTTTATCAGACTTTCAGATAGGGGAAATGTCAGTGAGCGTTCCGATTTCAGTTCCAGAACGATTCGCCCAATGAGTCCTTGATATTTAGTCGTTTTCAGCCAATTTTCTGGATTTTTGAAAATTTCACTTTTTTGGGAAAATATCCACTAAATGAGGGAATAATATGTGTGAGGGTACCCCAGGAGAGTTCCAAATGTGTGTGGGTAGAATATTTATACCACGGGGGTAAATTTGAAAAAAGTAGAAACATTTTTTTTTTTTTGGACTTAGTCAATTTTCCGGCGTTTATCAGACTTTCAGATAGGGGAAATGTCAGTGAGCATTCCGATTTCAGTTCCAGAGCGATTCGCCCAATGAGTCCTTGATATTTAGTCGTTTTCAGCCAATTTTCTGGATTTTTGAAAATTTCACTTTTTTGTGAAAATATCCACTAAATGAGGGAATAATATGTGTGAGGGTACCCCAGGAGAGTTCCAAATGTGTGTGGGTAGAATATTTATACCACGGGGGTAAATTTGAAAAAAGTAGAAAATTTTTTTTTTTTTTGGACTTAGTCATTTTTCCGGCGTTTATCAGACTATTAGATAGGGGAAATGTCAGTGAGCGTTCCGATTTCAGTTCCAGAGCGATTCACCCAATGAGTCCTTGATATTTAGTCGTTTTCAGCCAATTTTCTGGATTTTTGAAAATTTCACTTTTTTGGAAAATATCCACTAAATGAGGGAATAATATGTGTGAGGGTACCCCAGGAGAGTTCCAAATGTGTGTGGGTAGAATATATATCCCACGGGGGTAAAATTTAAAAAAAATTTTTTTTTGGACTTAGTTATTTTTCCGTTGTTTATCAGACTTTCAGATAGGGGAAATGTCAGTGAGGGTTCCGATTTCAGTTCCAGAGCGATTCGCCCAATGAGTCCTTGATATTTAGTCGTTTTCAGCCAATTTTATGGATTTTTGAAAATTTCA
This sequence comes from Phyllobates terribilis, assembly GCF_046119375.1. Taxonomy (NCBI): domain Eukaryota; kingdom Metazoa; phylum Chordata; class Amphibia; order Anura; family Dendrobatidae; genus Phyllobates; species Phyllobates terribilis. The sequence goes on along the minus strand of NW_027362768.1, from coordinate 233,398,561 downwards.
CTTTTTTGTGAAAATATCCACTAAATGAGGGAATAATATGTGTGAGGGTACCCCAGGAGAGTTCCAAATGTGTGTGGGTAGAATATATATCCCACGGGGGTAAAATTGAAAAAAGTTGAAGACATTTTTTTTTTGAACTTAGTCATTTTTCAGGCGTTTATCAGACTTTCAGATAGGGGAAATGTCAGTGAGCGTTCCAATTTCAGTTCCAGAGCGATTCGCCCAATGAGTCCTTGATATTTAGTCGTTTTCAGCCAATTTTCTGGATTTTTGAAAATTTCACTTTTTTGGAAAATATCCACTAAATGAGGGTATAATATGTGTGAGGGTACCCCAGGAGAGTTCCAAATGTGTGTGGGTAGAATATATATCCCACGGGGGTAAATTTGAAAAAAGTAGAAAATTTTTTTTTTTTTTGGACTTAGTTATTTTCCCGGCGTCCATCAGACTTTCAGATAGGGGAAATGTCAGTGAGCGTTCCGATTTCAGTTCCAGAGCGATTCACCCAATAAGTCCTTGATATTTAGTCGTTTTCAGCCAATTTCTGGATTTTTGAAAATTTCACTTTTTTGTGAAAATATCCACTAAATGAGGGAATAATATGTGTGAGGGTACCCCAGGAGAGTTCCAAATGTGTGTGGGTAGAATATATATCCCACGGGGGAAAAATTGAAAAAAGTTGAAAACATTTTTTTTTTTAACTTAGTCATTTTTCCGGCATTTATCAGACTTTCAGATAGGGGAAATGTCAGTGAGCGTTCCGATTTCAGTTTCAGAGCGATTCGCCCAATGAGTCCTTGATATTTAGTCGTTTTCAGCCAATTTTCTGGATTTTTGAAAATTTTACTTTTTTGGAAAATATCCACTAAATGAGGGAATAATATGTGTGAGGGTACCCCAGGAGAGTTCCAAATGTGTGTGGGTAGAATATATATCCCACGGGGGTAAAATTGAAAAAAGTTGAAAACATTTTTTTTTTTAACTTAGTCATTTTTCCGGCATTTATCAGACTTTCAGATAGGGGAAATGTCAGTGAGCGTTCCGATTTCAGTTTCAGAGCGATTCGCCCAATGAGTCCTTGATATTTAGTCGTTTTCAGCCAATTTTCTGGATTTTTGAAAATTTTACTTTTTTGTGAAAATATCCACTAAATGACAGAATAATATGGTTGAGGGTACCCCAGGAGAGTTCCAAATGTGTGTGGGTAGAATATATATCCCACGGGGGTAAATTTGAAAAAAGTTGAAAAAAATTTTTTTTTGGACTTAGTTATTTTTCCGTCATTTATCAGACTTTCAGATAGGGGAAATGTCAGTGAGGGTTCCGATTTCAGTTCCAGAGCGATTCGCCCAATGAGTCCTTGATATTTAGTCGTTTTCAGCCAATTTTCTGGATTTTTGAAAATTTCACTTTTTTGTGAAAATATCCACTAAATGAGGGAATAATATGTGTGAGGGTACCCCAGGAAAGTTCCAAATGTGTGTGGGTAGAATATTTATGCCACGGGGGTAAATTTGAAAAAAGTAGAAAAAATTTTTTTTTTTTGGACTTAGTCATTTTTCCGGCGTTTATCAGACTTTCAGATAGGGGAAATGTCAGTGAGCGTTCCGATTTCAGTTCCAGAACGATTCGCCCAATGAGTCCTTGATATTTAGTCGTTTTCAGCCAATTTTCTGGATTTTTGAAAATTTCACTTTTTTGGGAAAATATCCACTAAATGAGGGAATAATATGTGTGAGGGTACCCCAGGAGAGTTCCAAATGTGTGTGGGTAGAATATTTATACCACGGGGGTAAATTTGAAAAAAGTAGAAACATTTTTTTTTTTTTGGACTTAGTCAATTTTCCGGCGTTTATCAGACTTTCAGATAGGGGAAATGTCAGTGAGCATTCCGATTTCAGTTCCAGAGCGATTCGCCCAATGAGTCCTTGATATTTAGTCGTTTTCAGCCAATTTTCTGGATTTTTGAAAATTTCACTTTTTTGTGAAAATATCCACTAAATGAGGGAATAATATGTGTGAGGGTACCCCAGGAGAGTTCCAAATGTGTGTGGGTAGAATATTTATACCACGGGGGTAAATTTGAAAAAAGTAGAAAATTTTTTTTTTTTTGGACTTAGTCATTTTTCCGGCGTTTATCAGACTTTCAGATAGGGGAAATGTCAGTGAGCGTTCCGATTTCAGTTCCAGAGCGATTCACCCAATGAGTCCTTGATATTTAGTCGTTTTCAGCCAATTTTCTGGATTTTTGAAAATTTCACTTTTTTGGGAAAATATCCACTAAATGAGGGAATAATATGTGTGAGGGTACCCCAGGAGAGTTCCAAATGTGTGTGGGTAGAATATATATCCCATGGGGGTAAAATTGAAAAAAGTTGAAAACAATTTTTTTTTGAACGTAGTCATTTTTCAGGCGTTTATCAGACTTTCAGATAGGGGAAATGTCAGTGAGCGTTATGATTTCAGTTCCAAAGTGATTCGCCCAATGAGTCCTTGATATTTAGTCGTTTTCAGCGTAATTTCTGGATTTTTGAAAATTTCACTTTTTTGTGAAAATATCTACTAAATGAGGGAATAATATGTGTGAGGGAACCCCAGCAGAGTTCCAAATGTGTGTGGGTAGAATATATATCCCACGGGGGTAAAATTTAAAAAAGTTGAAAAAAATTTTTTTTTGGACTTAGTTATTTTTCCGGCGTTTATCAGACTTTCAGATAGGGGAAATGTCAGTGATCTTTCCGATTTCAGTTCCAGAGCCATTCACCCAATAAGTCCTTGATATTTAGTCGTTTTCAGCCAATTTTTTGGATTTTTGAAAATTTCACTTTTTGGTGAAAATATCCACTAAATGAGGGAATAATATGTGTGAGGGTACCCCAGGAGAGTTCCAAATGTGTGTGGGTAGAATATATATCCCACGGGGGTAAAATTTAAAAAAAATTTTTTTTTGGACTTAGTTATTTTTCCGGCGTTTATCAGACTTTCAGATAGGGGAAATGTCAGTGAGCGTTCCGATTTAAGTTCCAGAGCGATTCGCACAATGAGTCCTTGATATTTAGTCGTTTTCAGCCAATTTTCTGGATTTTTGAAAATTTCACTTTTTTGGGAAAATATCCACTAAATGAGGGAATAATATGTGTGAGGGTACCCTAGTAGAGTTCCAAATGTGTGTGCGAAGAATATATATCCCACGGGGGTAAAATTGAAAAAAGTTAAAAAAAAAATTTTTTTTGGAACTTAGTCATTTTTCCGGCGTTTATCAGACTTTCAGATAGGGGAAATGTCAGTGAGCTTTCCGATTTCAGTTCCAGAGCGATTCACCCAATCAGTCCTTGATATTTAGTCATTTTCAGCCAATTTTCTGGATTTTTAAAAATTTCACTTTTTTGGAAAATATCCACTAAATGAGGGAATAATATGTGTGAGGGTACCCCAGGAGAGTTCCAAATGTGTGTGGGTAGAATATATATCCCACGGGGGTAAAATTGAAAAAAGTTGAAAACAATTTTTTTTTGAACGTAGTCATTTTTCAGGCGTTTATCAGACTTTCAGATAGGGGAAATGTCAGTGAGCGTTATGATTTCAGTTCCAAAGTGATTCGCCCAATGAGTCCTTGATATTTAGTCGTTTTCAGCCTAATTTCTGGATTTTTGAAAATTTCACTTTTTTGTGAAAATATCCACTAAATGAGGGAGTAATATGTGTGAGGGTACCCCAGGAGAGTTCCAAATGTGTGTGGGTAGAATATATATCCCACGGGGGTAAAATTTAAAAAAAATTTTTTTTTGGACTTAGTTATTTTTCCGTTGTTTATCAGACTTTCAGATAGGGGAAATGTCAGTGAGGGTTCCGATTTCAGTTCCAGAGCGATTCGCCCAATGAGTCCTTGATATTTAGTCGTTTTCAGCCAATTTTATGGATTTTTGAAAATTTCACTTTTTTGTGAAAATATCCACTAAATGAGGGAATAATATGTGTGAGGGTACCCCAGGAGAGTTCCAAATGTGTGTGGGTAGAATATATATCCCACGGGGGTAAAATTGAAAAAAGTTGAAGACATTTTTTTTTTGAACTTAGTCATTTTTCAGGCGTTTATCAGACTTTCAGATAGGGGAAATGTCAGTGAGCGTTCCAATTTCAGTTCCAGAGTGATTCGCCCAATGAGTCCTTGATATTTAGTCGTTTTCAGCCAATTTTCTGGATTTTTGAAAATTTCACTTTTTTGGAAAATATCCACTAAATGAGGGTATAATATGTGTGAGGGTACCCCAGGAGAGTTCCAAATGTGTGTGGGTAGAATATATATCCCACGGGGGTAAATTTGAAAAAAGTTAAAAAAAATTTTTTTTTGGACTTAGTTATTTTTCCGTCGTTTATCAGACTTTCAGATAGGGGAAATGTCAGTGAGGGTTCCGATTTCAGTTCCAGAGCGATTCGCCCAATGAGTCCTTGATATTTAGTCGTTTTCAGCCAATTTTCTGGATTTTTGAAAATTTCACTTTTTTGGAAAATATCCACTAAATGAGGGAATAATATGTGTGAGGGTACCCCAGGAGAGTTCCAAATGTGTGTGGGTAGAATATATATCCCACGGGGGTAAAATTTAAAAAAAATTTTTTTTTGGACTTAGTTATTTTTCCGTTGTTTATCAGACTTTCAGATAGGGGAAATGTCAGTGAGGGTTCCGATTTCAGTTCCAGAGCGATTCGCCCAATGAGTCCTTGATATTTAGTCGTTTTCAGCCAATTTTATGGATTTTTGAAAATTTCACTTTTTTGTGAAAATATCCACTAAATGAGGGAATAATATGTGTGAGGGTACCCCAGGAGAGTTCCAAATGTGTGTGGGTAGAATATATATCCCACGGGGGTAAAATTGAAAAAAGTTGAAGACATTTTTTTTTTGAACTTAGTCATTTTTCAGGCGTTTATCAGACTTTCAGATAGGGGAAATGTCAGTGAGCTTTCCGATTTCAGTTCCAGAGCGATTCACCCAATCAGTCCTTGATATTTAGTCATTTTCAGCCAATTTTCTGGATTTTTAAAAATTTCACTTTTTTGGAAAATATCCACTAAATGAGGGAATAATATGTGTGAGGGTACCCCAGGAGAGTTCCAAATGTGTGTGGGTAGAATATATATCCCACGGGGGTAAAATTGAAAAAAGTTGAAAACAATTTTTTTTTGAACGTAGTCATTTTTCAGGCGTTTATCAGACTTTCAGATAGGGGAAATGTCAGTGAGCGTTATGATTTCAGTTCCAAAGTGATTCGCCCAATGAGTCCTTGATATTTAGTCGTTTTCAGCCTAATTTCTGGATTTTTGAAAATTTCACTTTTTTGTGAAAATATCCACTAAATGAGGGAGTAATATGTGTGAGGGTACCCCAGGAGAGTTCCAAATGTGTGTGGGTAGAATATATATCCCACGGGGGTAAATTTGAAAAAAGTTTAAAAAAATTTTTTTTGGACTTAGTTATTTTTCCGTCATTTATCAGACTTTCAGATAGGGGAAATGTCAGTGAGGGTTCCGATTTCAGTTCCAGAGCGATTCGCCCAATGAGTCCTTGATATTTAGTCGTTTTCAGCCAATTTTCTGGATTTTTGAAAATTTCACTTTTTTGTGAAAATATCCACTAAATGAGGGAATAATATGTGTGAGGGTACCCCAGGAGAGTTCCAAATGTGTGTGGGTAGAATATATATACCACGGGGGTAAATTTGAAAAAAGTAGAAAAAATTATTTTTTTTTGGACTTAGTCATTTTTCCGGCGTTTATCAGACTTTCAGATAGGGGAAATGTCAGTGAGCGTTCCGATTTCAGTTCCAGAGCGATTCGCACAATGAGTCCTTGATATTTAGTCGTTTTCAGCCAATTTTCTGGATTTTTGAAAATTTCACTTTTTTGGGAAAATATCCACTAAATGAGGGAATAATATGTGTGAGGGTACCCTAGTAGAGTTCCAAATGTGTGTGGGTAGAATATATATCCCACGGGGGTAAAATTGAAAAAAGTTAAAAAAAAAAATTTTTTTTGAACTTAGTCATTTTTCCGGCGTTTATCAGACTTTCAGATAGGGGAAATGTCAGTGAGCTTTCCGATTTCAGTTCCAGAGCGATTCACCCAATCAGTCCTTGATATTTAGTCATTTTCAGCCAATTTTCTGGATTTTTAAAAATTTCACTTTTTTGGAAAATATCCACTAAATGAGGGAATAATATGTGTGAGGGTACCCCAGGAGAGTTCCAAATGTGTGTGGGTAGAATATATATCCCACGGGGGTAAAATTGAAAAAAGTTGAAAACAATTTTTTTTTGAACGTAGTCATTTTTCCGTCGTTTATCAGACTTTCAGATAGGGGAAATGTCAGTGAGCGTTATGATTTCAGTTCCAAAGTGATTCGCCCAATGAGTCCTTGATATTTAGTCGTTTTCAGCCTAATTTCTGGATTTTTGAAAATTTCACTTTTTTGTGAAAATATCCACTAAATGAGGGAGTAATATGTGTGAGGGTACCCCAGGAGAGTTCCAAATGTGTGTGGGTAGAATATCCCACGGGGGTAAAATTTAAAAAAAATTTTTTTTTGGACTTAGTTATTTTTCCGTCATTTATCAGACTTTCAGATAGGGGAAATGTCAGTGAGGGTTCCGATTTCAGTTCCAGAGCGATTCACCCAATGAGTCCTTGATATTTAGTCGTTTTCAGCCAATTTTCTGGATTTTGAAAATTTCACTTTTTTGTGAAAATATCCACTAAATGAGGGAATAATATGTGTGAGGGTACCCCAGGAGAGTTCCAAATGTGTGTGGGTAGAATATATATACCACGGGGGTAAATTTGAAAAAAGTAGAAAAAATTATTTTTTTTTGGACTTAGTCATTTTTCCGGCGTTTATCAGACTTTCAGATAGGGGAAATGTCAGTGAGCATTCCGATTTCAGTTCCAGAGCGATTCGCACAATGAGTCCTTGATATTTAGTCGTTTTCAGCCAATTTTCTGGATTTTTGAAAATTTCACTTTTTTGGGAAAATATCCACTAAATGAGGGAATAATATGTGTGAGGGTACCCTAGTAGAGTTCCAAATGTGTGTGCGAAGAATATATATCCCACGGGGGTAAAATTGAAAAAAGTTAAAAAAAAAATTTTTTTTTGAACTTAGTCATTTTTCCGGCGTTTATCAGACTTTCAGATAGGGGAAATGTCAGTGAGCTTTCCGATTTCAGTTCCAGAGCGATACACCCAATCAGTCCTTGATATTTAGTCATTTTCAGCCAATTTTCTGGATTTTTAAAAATTTCACTTTTTTGGAAAATATCCACTAAATGAGGGAATAATATGTGTGAGGGTACCCCAGGAGAGTTCCAAATGTGTGTGGGTAGAATATATATCCCACGGGGGTAAAATTGAAAAAAGTTGAAAACAATTTTTTTTTGAACGTAGTCATTTTTCAGGCGTTTATCAGACTTTCAGATAGGGGAAATGTCAGTGAGCATTATGATTTCAGTTCCAAAGTGATTCGCCCAATGAGTCCTTGATATTTAGTCGTTTTCAGCCTAATTTCTGGATTTTTGAAAATTTCACTTTTTTGTGAAAATATCCACTAAATGAGGGAGTAATATGTGTGAGGGTACCCCAGGAGAGTTCCAAATGTGTGTGGGTAGAATATATATCCCACGGGGGTAAAATTTTAAAAAAAATTTTTTTTGGACTTAGTTATTTTTCCGTTGTTTATCAGACTTTCAGATAGGGGAAATGTCAGTGAGGGTTCCGATTTCAGTTCCAGAGCGATTCGCCCAATGAGTCCTTGATATTTAGTCGTTTTCAGCCAATTTTCTGGATTTTTGAAAATTTCACTTTTTTGTGAAAATATCCACTAAATGAGGGAATAATATGTGTGAGGGTACCCCAGGAGAGTTCCAAATGTGTGTGGGTAGAATATATATCCCACGGGGGTAAAATTGAAAAAAGTTGAAGACATTTTTTTTTTGAACTTAGTCATTTTTCAGGCGTTTATCAGACTTTCAGATAGGGGAAATGTCAGTGAGCGTTCCGATTTCAGTTCCAGAGCGATTCGCCCAATGAGTCCTTGATATTTAGTCGTTTTCAGCCAATTTTCTGGATTTTTGAAAATTTCACTTTTTTGTGAAAATATCCACTAAATGAGGGAATAATATGTGTGAGGGTACCCCAGGAGAGTTCCAAATGTGTGTGGGTAGAATATATATATCACGGGGGTAAATTTGAAAAAAGTAGAAAAAATTATTTTTTTTTGGACTTAGTCATTTTTCCGGCGTTTATCAGACTTTCAGATAGGGGAAATGTCAGTGAGGGTTCCGATTTCAGTTCCAGAGCGATTCGCCCAATGAGTCCTTGATATTTAGTCGTTTTCAGCCAATTTTCTGGATTTTTGAAAATTTCACTTTTTTGGAAAATATCTACTAAATGAGGGAATAATATGTGTGAGGGTACCCCAGGAGAGTTCCAAATGTGTGTGGGTAGAATATATATCCCACGGGGGTAAAATTGAAAAAAGTTGAAAACATTTTTTTTTTTTAACTTAGTCATTTTTCCGGCATTTATCAGACTTTCAGATAGGGGAAATGTCAGTGAGCGTTATGATTTCAATTCCAAAGCGATTCGCCCAATGAGTCCTTGATATTTAGTCGTTTTCAGCCTAATTTCTGGATTTTTGAGAATTTCACTTTTTTGGAAAATATCTACTAAATGAGGGAATAATATGTGTGAGGGTACCCCAGGAGAGTTCCAAATGTGTGTGGATAGAATATATATCCCACGGGGGTAAAATTGAAAAAAGTTGAAAACATTTTTTTTTTTAACTTAGTCATTTTTCCGGCATTTATCAGACTTTCAGATAGGGGAAATGTCAGTGAGCGTTATGATTTCAATTCCAAAGCGATTCGCCCAATGAGTCCTTGATATTTAGTCGTTTTCAGCCTAATTTCTGGATTTTTGAAAATTTCACTTTTTTGTGAAAATATCCACTAAATGAGGGTATAATATGTGTGAGGGTACCCCAGGAGAGTTCCAAATGTGTGTGGGTAGAATATATCCCACGGGGGTAAATTTGAAAAAAGTAGAAAAAATTATTTTTTTTTGGACTGTCATTTTTCCGGCGTTTATCAGACTTTCAGATAGGGGAAATGTCAGTGAGCGTTCCGATTTCAGTTCCAGAGCGATTCGCGCAATGAGTCCTTGATATTTAGTCGTTTTCAGCCAATTTTCTGGATTTTTGAAAATTTCACTTTTTTGTGAAAATATCCACTAAATGAGGGAATAATATGTGTGAGGGTACCCCAGGAGAGTTCCAAATGTGTGTGGGTAGAATATATATCCCACGGGGGTAAATTTGAAAAAAGTAGAAAATTTTTTTTTTTTTTGGACTTAGTCATTTTTCCGGCGTTTATCAGAGTTTCAGATAGGGGAAATGTCAGTGAGCTTTCCGATTTCAGTTCCAGAGCGATTCACCCAATAAATCCTTGATATTTATTCGTTTTCAGCCAATTTTCTGGATTTTTGAAAATTTCACTTTTTTGGAAAATATCCACTAAATGAGGGAATAATATGTGTGAGGGTACCCCAGGAGAGTTCCAAATGTGTGTGGGTAGAATATATATCCCACGGGGGTAAAATTGAAAAAAGTTGAAAACATTTTTTTTTTTAACTTAGTCATTTTTCCGGCATTTATCAGACTTTCAGATAGGGGAAATGTCAGTGAGCTTTCCGATTTCAGTTCCAGAGCGATTCGCCCAATGAGTCCTTGATATTTAGTCGTTTTCAGCCAATTTTCTGGATTTTTGAAAATTTCACTTTTTTGGAAAATATCCACTAAATGAGGGAATAATATGTGTGAGGGTACCCCAGGAGAGTTCCAAATGTGTGTGGGTAGAATATATATCCCACGGGGGTAAATTTGAAAAAAGTTAAAAAAAATTTTTTTTTGGACTTAGTTATTTTTCCGTCATTTATCAGACTTTCAGATAGGGGAAATGTCAGTGAGGGTTCCGATTTCAGTTCCAGAGCGATTCGCCCAATGAGTCCTTGATATTTAGTCGTTTTCAGCCAATTTTCTGGATTTTTGAAAATTTCACTTTTTTGGAAAATATCCACTAAATGAGGGAATAATATGTGTGAGGGTACCCCAGGAGAGTTCCAAATGTGTGTGGGTAGAATATATATCCCACGGGGGTAAAATTGAAAAAAGTTGAAAACATTTTTTTTTTTAACTTAGTCATTTTTCCGGCATTTATCAGACTTTCAGATAGGGGAAATGTCAGTGAGCTTTCCGATTTCAGTTCCAGAGCGATTCGCCCAATGAGACCTTGATATTTAGTCGTTTTCAGCCAATTTTCTGGATTTTTGAAAATTTCACTTTTTTGTGAAAATATCCACTGAATGAGGGAATAATATGTGTGAGGGTACCCCAGGAGAGTTCCAAATGTGTGTGGGTAGAATATATATACCACGGGGGTAAATTTGAAAAAGTAGAAAAAATTATTTTTTTTTGGACTTAGTCATTTTTCCGGCGTTTATCAGACTTTCAGATAGGGGAAATGTCAGTGAGCGTTCCGATTTCAGTTCCAGAGCGATTCGCCCAATGAGTCCTTGATATTTAGTCGTTTTCAGCCAATTTTCTGGATTTTTGAAAATTTCACTTTTTTGGGAAAATATCCACTAAATGAGGGAATAATATGTGTGAGGGTACCCCAGGAGAGTTCCAAATGTGTGTGGGTAGAATATATATCCCACGGGGTAAAATTGAAAAAAGTTGAAAAAAAATTTTTTTTTTGAACTTTGTCATTTTTCCGGCGTTTATCAGACTTTCAGATAGGGGAAATGTCAGTGAGCTTTCCGATTTCAGTTCCAGAGCGATTCACCCAATCAGTCCTTGATATTTAGTCGTTTTCAGCCAATTTTCTGGATTTTTGAAAATTTCACTTTTTTGGAAAATATCCACTAAATGAGGGAATAATATGTGTGAGGGTACTCCAGGAGAGTTCCAAATGTGTGTGGGTAGAATATATATCCCACGGGGGTAAAATTGAAAAAAGTTGAAAACAATTTTTTTTTGAACGTAGTCATTTTTCAGGCGTTTATCAGACTTTCAGATAGGGGAAATGTCAGTGAGCATTATGATTTCAGTTCCAAAGTGATTCGCCCAATGAGTCCTTGATATTTAGTCGTTTTCAGCCTAATTTCTGGATTTTTGAAAATTTCACTTTTTTGTGAAAATATCCACTAAATGAGGGAATAATGTGTGTGAGGGTACCCCAGGAGAGTTCCAAATGTGTGTGGGTAGAATATATATCCCACGGGGGTAAAATTTAAAAAAGTTGAAAAAAATTTTTTTTTGGACTTAGTTATTTTTCCGTCGTTTATCAGACTTTCAGATAGGGGAAATGTCAGTGAGCTTTCCGATTTCAGTTCCAGAGCGATTCACCCAATAAGTCCTTGATATTTAGTCGTTTTCAGCCAATTTCTGGATTTTTGAAAATTTCATTTTTTTGGGAAAATATCCACTAAATGAGGGAATAATATGTGTGAGGGTACCCTAGGAGAGTTCCAAATGTGTGTGCGAAGAATATATATCCCACGGGGGTAAAATTGAAAAAAGTTGAAAAAAAATTTTTTTTTTGAACTTAGTCATTTTTCCGGCGTTTATCAGACTTTCAGATAGGGGAAATGTCATTGAGCTTTCCGATTTCAGTTTCAGAGCGATTCACCCAATCAGTCCTTGATATTTAGTCGTTTTCAGCCAATTTTCTGGATTTTTGAAAATTTCACTTTTTTGAAAAATATCCACTAAATGAGGGAATAATATGTGTGAGGGTACCCCAGGAGAGTTCCAAATGTGTGTGGGTAGAATATATATCCCACGGGGGTAAAATTGAAAAAAGTTGAAAACAATTTTTTTTTGAACGTAGTCATTTTTCAGGCGTTTATCAGACTTTCAGATAGGGGAAATGTCAGTGAGCGTTATGATTTCAGTTCCAAAGTAATTCGCCCAATGAGTCCTTGATATTTAGTCGTTTTCAGCCTAATTTCTGGATTTTTGAAAATTTCACTTTTTTGTGAAAATATCCACTAAATGAGGGAATAATATGTGTGAGGGTACCCCAGGAGAGTTCCAAATGTGTGTGGGTAGAATATATATCCCACGGGGGTAAAATTTAAAAAAGTTGAAAAAAATTTTTTTTTGGACTTAGTTATTTTTCCGTCGTTTATCAGACTTTCAGATAGGGGAAATGTCAGTGAGGGTTCCGATTTCAGTTCCAGAGCGATTCGCCCAATGAGTCCTTGATATTTAGTCGTTTTCAGCCAATTTTCTGGATTTTTGAAAATTTCACTTATTTGTGAAAATATCCACTAAATGAGGGAATAATATGTGTGAGGGTACCCCAGGAGAGTTCTAAATGTGTGTGGGTAGAATATATATCCCACGGGGGTAAATTTGAAAAAAGTTGAAAAAAATTTTTTTTTGGACTTAGTCATTTTTCCGGCGTCTATCAGACTTTCAGATAGGGGAAATGTCAGTGAGCGTTCCAATTTCAGTTCAAGATCGATTCGCCCAATGAGTCCTTGATATTTAGTCGTTTTCAGCCAATTTTCTGGATTTTTGAAAATTTCACTTTTTTGTGAAAATATCCACTAAATGACGGAATAATATGTGTGAGGGTACCCCAGGAGATTTCCAAATGTGTGTGGGTAGAATGTATATCCCACGGGGATAAATTTGAAAAAAGTAGAAAAATTTTTTTTTTTTTGGACTTAGTCATTTTTCCGGCGTCTATCAGACTTTCAGATAGGGGAAATGTCAGTGAGCGTTCCAATTTCAGTTCAAGAGCGATTCGCCCAATGAGTCCTTGATATTTAGTCGTTTTCAGCCAATATTCTGGATTTTTGAAAATTTCACATTTTTGGGAAAATATCCACTAAATGAGGGAATAATATGTGTGAGGGTACCCCAGGAGAGTTCCAAATGTGTGTGGGTAGAATATATATCCCACAGGGGTAAATTTGAAAAAAGTTGAAAAAAAATTTTTTTTGGACTTAGTCATTTTCCCAGCGTTTATCAGACTTTCAGATAGGGCAAATGTCAGTGAGCATTCCGATTTTAGTTCCAGAACGATTCACCAAATGAGTTCTTGATATTTAGTCGTTTTCAGCCAATATTCTGGATTTTTGAAAATTTCACATTTTTGGGAAAATATCCACTAAATGAGGGAATAATATGTGTGAGGGTACCCCAGGAGAGTTCCAAATGTGTGTGGGTAGAATATATATCCCACGGGGGTAAATTTGAAAAAAGTTGAAAAATTTTTTTGGGGGAATTTAGTCATTTTCCCGGCGTTTATCAGACTTTCAGATAAGGGAAATGTCAGTGAGCGTTCCGATTTCAGTTCCAGAGCGATTCGCCCAATGAGTCCTTGATATTTAGTCGTTTTCAGCCAATTTTCTGGATTTTTGAAAATTTCACTTTTTTGGAAAATATCCACTAAATGAGGGAATAATATGTGTGAGGGTACCCTAGGAGAGTTCCAAATGTGTGTGGGAAGAACATATATCCCACGGGGGTAAAATTGAAAAAAGTTGAAAACATTTTTTTTTTGAACTTAGTCATTTTTCCGGCGTTTATCAGACTTTCAGATAGGGCAAATGTCAGTGAGCATTCCGATTTCAGTTCCAGAGCGATTCACCCAATGAGTCCTTGATATTTAGTCGTTTTCAGCCAATTTTCTGGATTTTTGAAAATTTCACTTTTTTGGAAAATATCCACTAAATGAGGGAATAATATGTGTGAGGGTACCCTAGGAGAGTTCCAAATGTGTGGGAAGAATATATATCCCACGGGGGTAAAATTGAAAAAAGTTGAAAACATTTTTTTTTGAACTTAGTCATTTTTCCGGCGTTTATCAGACTTTCAGATAGGGGAAATGTCAGTGAGCGTTATGACTTCAGTTCCAAAGCGATTCGCCCAATGAATCCTTGATATTTAGTCGTTTTCAGCCAATTTTCTGGATTTTTGAAAATTTCACTTTTTTGTGAAAATATCCACTAAATGACGGAATAATATGTGTGAGGGTACCCCAGGAGAGTTCCAAATGTGTGTGGGTAGAATATATATCCCACGGGGATAAATTTGAAAAAAGTAGAAAAAAATATATTTTTTTGGACTTAGTCATTTTTCCGGCGTTTATCAGACTTTCAGATAGGGGAAATGTCAGTGAGGGTTCCGATTTCAGTTCCAGAGCGATTCGCCCAATGAGTCCTTGATATTTAGTCGTTTTCAGCCAATTTTCTGGATTTTTGAAAATTTCACTTTTTTGGGAAAATATCCACTAAATGAGGGAATAATATGTGTGAGGGTACCCTAGGAGAGTTCCAAATGTGTGTGCGAAGAATATATATCCCACGGGGGTAAAATTGAAAAAAGTTGAAAAAAAATTTTTTTTTTGAACTTAGTCATTTTTCCGGCGTTTATCAGACTTTCAGATAGGGGAAATGTCATTGAGCTTTCCGATTTCAGTTTCAGAGCGATTCACCCAATCAGTCCTTGATATTTAGTCGTTTTCAGCCAATTTTCTGGATTTTTGAAAATTTCACTTTTTTGAAAAATATCCACTAAATGAGGGAATAATATGTGTGAGGGTACCCCAGGAGAGTTCCAAATGTGTGTGGGTAGAATATATATCCCACGGGGGTAAAATTGAAAAAAGTTGAAAAGAATTTTTTTTTTAACGTAGTCATTTTTCAGGCGTTTATCAGACTTTCAGATAGGGGAAATGTCAGTGAGCGTTATGATTTCAGTTCCAAAGTAATTCGCCCAATGAGTCCTTGATATTTAGTCGTTTTCAGCCTAATTTCTGGATTTTTGAAAATTTCACTTATTTGTGAAAATATCCACTAAATGAGGGAATAATATGTGTGAGGGTACCCCAGGAGAGTTCTAAATGTGTGTGGGTAGAATATATATCCCACGGGGGTAAATTTGAAAAAAGTTGAAAAAAATTTTTTTTTGGACTTAGTCATTTTTCCGGCGTCTATCAGACTTTCAGATAGGGGAAATGTCAGTGAGCGTTCCAATTTCAGTTCAAGATCGATTCGCCCAATGAGTCCTTGATATTTAGTCGTTTTCAGCCAATTTTCTGGATTTTTGAAAATTTCACTTTTTTGTGAAAATATCCACTAAATGACGTAATAATATGTGTGAGGGTACCCCAGGAGATTTCCAAATGTGTGTGGGTAGAATGTATATCCCACGGGGATAAATTTGAAAAAAGTAGAAAAATTTTTTTTTTTTTGGACTTAGTCATTTTTCCGGCGTCTATCAGACTTTCAGATAGGGGAAATGTCAGTGAGCGTTCCAATTTCAGTTCAAGAGCGATTCGCCCAATGAGTCCTTGATATTTAGTCGTTTTCAGCCAATATTCTGGATTTTTGAAAATTTCACATTTTTGGGAAAATATCCACTAAATGAGGGAATAATATGTGTGAGGGTACCCCAGGAGAGTTCCAAATGTGTGTGGGTAGAATATATATCCCACAGGGGTAAATTTGAAAAAAGTTGAAAAAAAATTTTTTTTGGACTTAGTCATTTTCCCAGCGTTTATCAGACTTTCAGATAGGGCAAATGTCAGTGAGCATTCCGATTTTAGTTCCAGAACGATTCACCAAATGAGTTCTTGATATTTAGTCGTTTTCAGCCAATATTCTGGATTTTTGAAAATTTCACATTTTTGGGAAAATATCCACTAAATGAGGGAATAATATGTGTGAGGGTACCCCAGGAGAGTTCCAAATGTGTGTGGGTAGAATATATATCCCACGGGGGTAAATTTGAAAAAAGTTGAAAAATTTTTTTGGGGGAATTTAGTCATTTTCCCGGCGTTTATCAGACTTTCAGATAAGGGAAATGTCAGTGAGCGTTCCGATTTCAGTTCCAGAGCGATTCGCCCAATGAGTCCTTGATATTTAGTCGTTTTCAGCCAATTTTCTGGATTTTTGAAAATTTCACTTTTTTGGAAAATATCCACTAAATGAGGGAATAATATGTGTGAGGGTACCCTAGGAGAGTTCCAAATGTGTGTGGGAAGAACATATATCCCACGGGGGTAAAATTGAAAAAAGTTGAAAACATTTTTTTTTTGAACTTAGTCATTTTTCCGGCGTTTATCAGACTTTCAGATAGGGCAAATGTCAGTGAGCATTCCGATTTCAGTTCCAGAGCGATTCACCCAATGAGTCCTTGATATTTAGTCGTTTTCAGCCAATTTTCTGGATTTTTGA
This sequence comes from Phyllobates terribilis, assembly GCF_046119375.1. Lineage (NCBI taxonomy): Eukaryota > Metazoa > Chordata > Amphibia > Anura > Dendrobatidae > Phyllobates > Phyllobates terribilis. The sequence continues at coordinate 233,382,256 of NW_027362768.1, read as the reverse complement.
AAATTTCACTTTTTTGGAAAATATCCACTAAATGAGGGAATAATATGTGTGAGGGTACCCTAGGAGAGTTCCAAATGTGTGGGAAGAATATATATCCCACGGGGGTAAAATTGAAAAAAGTTGAAAACATTTTTTTTTGAACTTAGTCATTTTTCCGGCGTTTATCAGACTTTCAGATAGGGGAAATGTCAGTGAGCGTTATGACTTCAGTTCCAAAGCGATTCGCCCAATGAATCCTTGATATTTAGTCGTTTTCAGCCAATTTTCTGGATTTTTGAAAATTTCACTTTTTTGTGAAAATATCCACTAAATGACGGAATAATATGTGTGAGGGTACCCCAGGAGAGTTCCAAATGTGTGTGGGTAGAATATATATCCCACGGGGATAAATTTGAAAAAAGTAGAAAAAAATATATTTTTTTGGACTTAGTCATTTTTCCGGCGTTTATCAGACTTTCAGATAGGGGAAATGTCAGTGAGGGTTCCGATTTCAGTTCCAGAGCGATTCGCCCAATGAGTCCTTGATATTTAGTCGTTTTCAGCCAATTTTCTGGATTTTTGAAAATTTCACTTTTTTGGGAAAATATCCACTAAATGAGGGAATAATATGTGTGAGGGTACCCTAGGAGAGTTCCAAATGTGTGTGCGAAGAATATATATCCCACGGGGGTAAAATTGAAAAAAGTTGAAAAAAAATTTTTTTTTTGAACTTAGTCATTTTTCCGGCGTTTATCAGACTTTCAGATAGGGGAAATGTCATTGAGCTTTCCGATTTCAGTTTCAGAGCGATTCACCCAATCAGTCCTTGATATTTAGTCGTTTTCAGCCAATTTTCTGGATTTTTGAAAATTTCACTTTTTTGAAAAATATCCACTAAATGAGGGAATAATATGTGTGAGGGTACCCCAGGAGAGTTCCAAATGTGTGTGGGTAGAATATATATCCCACGGGGGTAAAATTGAAAAAAGTTGAAAACAATTTTTTTTTTAACGTAGTCATTTTTCAGGCGTTTATCAGACTTTCAGATAGGGGAAATGTCAGTGAGCGTTATGATTTCAGTTCCAAAGTAATTCGCCCAATGAGTCCTTGATATTTAGTCGTTTTCAGCCTAATTTCTGGATTTTTGAAAATTTCACTTATTTGTGAAAATATCCACTAAATGAGGGAATAATATGTGTGAGGGTACCCCAGGAGAGTTCTAAATGTGTGTGGGTAGAATATATATCCCACGGGGGTAAATTTGAAAAAAGTTGAAAAAAATTTTTTTTTGGACTTAGTCATTTTTCCGGCGTCTATCAGACTTTCAGATAGGGGAAATGTCAGTGAGCGTTCCAATTTCAGTTCAAGATCGATTCGCCCAATGAGTCCTTGATATTTAGTCGTTTTCAGCCAATTTTCTGGATTTTTGAAAATTTCACTTTTTTGTGAAAATATCCACTAAATGACGGAATAATATGTGTGAGGGTACCCCAGGAGATTTCCAAATGTGTGTGGGTAGAATGTATATCCCACGGGGATAAATTTGAAAAAAGTAGAAAAATTTTTTTTTTTTTGGACTTAGTCATTTTTCCGGCGTCTATCAGACTTTCAGATAGGGGAAATGTCAGTGAGCGTTCCAATTTCAGTTCAAGAGCGATTCGCCCAATGAGTCCTTGATATTTAGTCGTTTTCAGCCAATATTCTGGATTTTTGAAAATTTCACATTTTTGGGAAAATATCCACTAAATGAGGGAATAATATGTGTGAGGGTACCCCAGGAGAGTTCCAAATGTGTGTGGGTAGAATATATATCCCACAGGGGTAAATTTGAAAAAAGTTGAAAAAAAATTTTTTTTGGACTTAGTCATTTTCCCAGCGTTTATCAGACTTTCAGATAGGGCAAATGTCAGTGAGCATTCCGATTTTAGTTCCAGAACGATTCACCAAATGAGTTCTTGATATTTAGTCGTTTTCAGCCAATATTCTGGATTTTTGAAAATTTCACATTTTTGGGAAAATATCCACTAAATGAGGGAATAATATGTGTGAGGGTACCCCAGGAGAGTTCCAAATGTGTGTGGGTAGAATATATATCCCACGGGGGTAAATTTGAAAAAAGTTGAAAAATTTTTTTGGGGGAATTTAGTCATTTTCCCGGCGTTTATCAGACTTTCAGATAAGGGAAATGTCAGTGAGCGTTCCGATTTCAGTTCCAGAGCGATTCGCCCAATGAGTCCTTGATATTTAGTCGTTTTCAGCCAATTTTCTGGATTTTTGAAAATTTCACTTTTTTGGAAAATATCCACTAAATGAGGGAATAATATGTGTGAGGGTACCCTAGGAGAGTTCCAAATGTGTGTGGGAAGAACATATATCCCACGGGGGTAAAATTGAAAAAAGTTGAAAACATTTTTTTTTTGAACTTAGTCATTTTTCCGGCGTTTATCAGACTTTCAGATAGGGCAAATGTCAGTGAGCATTCCGATTTCAGTTCCAGAGCGATTCACCCATTGAGTCCTTGATATTTAGTCGTTTTCAGCCAATTTTCTGGATTTTTGAAAATTTCACTTTTTTGGAAAATATCCACTAAATGAGGGAATAATATGTGTGAGGGTACCCTAGGAGAGTTCCAAATGTGTGGGAAGAATATATATCCCACGGGGGTAAAATTGAAAAAAGTTGAAAACATTTTTTTTTGAACTTAGTCATTTTTCCGGCGTTTATCAGACTTTCAGATAGGGGAAATGTCAGTGAGCGTTATGACTTCAGTTCCAAAGCGATTCGCCCAATGAATCCTTGATATTTAGTCGTTTTCAGCCAATTTTCTGGATTTTTGAAAATTTCACTTTTTTGTGAAAATATCCACTAAATGACGGAATAATATGTGTGAGGGTACCCCAGGAGAGTTCCAAATGTGTGTGGGTAGAATATATATCCCACGGGGATAAATTTGAAAAAAGTAGAAAAAAATATATTTTTTTGGACTTAGTCATTTTTCCGGCGTTTATCAGACTTTCAGATAGGGGAAATGTCAGTGAGGGTTCCGATTTCAGTTCCAGAGCGATTCGCCCAATGAGTCCTTGATATTTAGTCGTTTTCAGCCAATTTTCTGGATTTTTGAAAATTTCACTTTTTTGGGAAAATATCCACTAAATGAGGGAATAATATGTGTGAGGGTACCCTAGGAGAGTTCCAAATGTGTGTGCGAAGAATATATATCCCACGGGGGTAAAATTGAAAAAAGTTGAAAAAAAATTTTTTTTTTGAACTTAGTCATTTTTCCGGCGTTTATCAGACTTTCAGATAGGGGAAATGTCATTGAGCTTTCCGATTTCAGTTTCAGAGCGATTCACCCAATCAGTCCTTGATATTTAGTCGTTTTCAGCCAATTTTCTGGATTTTTGAAAATTTCACTTTTTTGAAAAATATCCACTAAATGAGGGAATAATATGTGTGAGGGTACCCCAGGAGAGTTCCAAATGTGTGTGGGTAGAATATATATCCCACGGGGGTAAAATTGAAAAAAGTTGAAAACAATTTTTTTTTGAACGTAGTCATTTTTCAGGCGTTTATCAGACTTTCAGATAGGGGAAATGTCAGTGAGCGTTATGATTTCAGTTCCAAAGTAATTCGCCCAATGAGTCCTTGATATTTAGTCGTTTTCAGCCTAATTTCTGGATTTTTGAAAATTTCACTTTTTTGTGAAAATATCCACTAAATGAGGGAATAATATGTGTGAGGGTACCCTAGGAGAGTTCCAAATGTGTGTGCGAAGAATATATATCCCACGGGGGTAAAATTGAAAAAAGTTGAAAAAAAATTTTTTTTTTGAACTTAGTCATTTTTCCGGCGTTTATCAGACTTTCAGATAGGGGAAATGTCATTGAGCTTTCCGATTTCAGTTTCAGAGCGATTCACCCAATCAGTCCTTGATATTTAGTCGTTTTCAGCCAATTTTCTGGATTTTTGAAAATTTCACTTTTTTGAAAAATATCCACTAAATGAGGGAATAATATGTGTGAGGGTACCCCAGGAGAGTTCCAAATGTGTGTGGGTAGAATATATATCCCACGGGGGTAAAATTGAAAAAAGTTGAAAACAATTTTTTTTTTAACGTAGTCATTTTTCAGGCGTTTATCAGACTTTCAGATAGGGGAAATGTCAGTGAGCGTTATGATTTCAGTTCCAAAGTAATTCGCCCAATGAGTCCTTGATATTTAGTCGTTTTCAGCCTAATTTCTGGATTTTTGAAAATTTCACTTATTTGTGAAAATATCCACTAAATGAGGGAATAATATGTGTGAGGGTACCCCAGGAGAGTTCTAAATGTGTGTGGGTAGAATATATATCCCACGGGGGTAAATTTGAAAAAAGTTGAAAAAAATTTTTTTTTGGACTTAGTCATTTTTCCGGCGTCTATCAGACTTTCAGATAGGGGAAATGTCAGTGAGCGTTCCAATTTCAGTTCAAGATCGATTCGCCCAATGAGTCCTTGATATTTAGTCGTTTTCAGCCAATTTTCTGGATTTTTGAAAATTTCACTTTTTTGTGAAAATATCCACTAAATGACGGAATAATATGTGTGAGGGTACCCCAGGAGATTTCCAAATGTGTGTGGGTAGAATGTATATCCCACGGGGATAAATTTGAAAAAAGTAGAAAAATTTTTTTTTTTTTGGACTTAGTCATTTTTCCGGCGTCTATCAGACTTTCAGATAGGGGAAATGTCAGTGAGCGTTCCAATTTCAGTTCAAGAGCGATTCGCCCAATGAGTCCTTGATATTTAGTCGTTTTCAGCCAATATTCTGGATTTTTGAAAATTTCACATTTTTGGGAAAATATCCACTAAATGAGGGAATAATATGTGTGAGGGTACCCCAGGAGAGTTCCAAATGTGTGTGGGTAGAATATATATCCCACAGGGGTAAATTTGAAAAAAGTTGAAAAAAAATTTTTTTTGGACTTAGTCATTTTCCCAGCGTTTATCAGACTTTCAGATAGGGCAAATGTCAGTGAGCATTCCGATTTTAGTTCCAGAACGATTCACCAAATGAGTTCTTGATATTTAGTCGTTTTCAGCCAATATTCTGGATTTTTGAAAATTTCACATTTTTGGGAAAATATCCACTAAATGAGGGAATAATATGTGTGAGGGTACCCCAGGAGAGTTCCAAATGTGTGTGGGTAGAATATATATCCCACGGGGGTAAATTTGAAAAAAGTTGAAAAATTTTTTTGGGGGAATTTAGTCATTTTCCCGGCGTTTATCAGACTTTCAGATAAGGGAAATGTCAGTGAGCGTTCCGATTTCAGTTCCAGAGCGATTCGCCCAATGAGTCCTTGATATTTAGTCGTTTTCAGCCAATTTTCTGGATTTTTGAAAATTTCACTTTTTTGGAAAATATCCACTAAATGAGGGAATAATATGTGTGAGGGTACCCTAGGAGAGTTCCAAATGTGTGTGGGAAGAACATATATCCCACGGGGGTAAAATTGAAAAAAGTTGAAAACATTTTTTTTTTGAACTTAGTCATTTTTCCGGCGTTTATCAGACTTTCAGATAGGGCAAATGTCAGTGAGCATTCCGATTTCAGTTCCAGAGCGATTCACCCAATGAGTCCTTGATATTTAGTCGTTTTCAGCCAATTTTCTGGATTTTTGAAAATTTCACTTTTTTGGAAAATATCCACTAAATGAGGGAATAATATGTGTGAGGGTACCCTAGGAGAGTTCCAAATGTGTGGGAAGAATATATATCCCACGGGGGTAAAATTGAAAAAAGTTGAAAACATTTTTTTTTGAACTTAGTCATTTTTCCGGCGTTTATCAGACTTTCAGATAGGGGAAATGTCAGTGAGCGTTATGACTTCAGTTCCAAAGCGATTCGCCCAATGAATCCTTGATATTTAGTCGTTTTCAGCCAATTTTCTGGATTTTTGAAAATTTCACTTTTTTGTGAAAATATCCACTAAATGACGGAATAATATGTGTGAGGGTACCCCAGGAGAGTTCCAAATGTGTGTGGGTAGAATATATATCCCACGGGGATAAATTTGAAAAAAGTAGAAAAAAATATATTTTTTTGGACTTAGTCATTTTTCCGGCGTTTATCAGACTTTCAGATAGGGGAAATGTCAGTGAGGGTTCCGATTTCAGTTCCAGAGCGATTCGCCCAATGAGTCCTTGATATTTAGTCGTTTTCAGCCAATTTTCTGGATTTTTGAAAATTTCACTTTTTTGGGAAAATATCCACTAAATGAGGGAATAATATGTGTGAGGGTACCCTAGGAGAGTTCCAAATGTGTGTGCGAAGAATATATATCCCACGGGGGTAAAATTGAAAAAAGTTGAAAAAAAATTTTTTTTTTGAACTTAGTCATTTTTCCGGCGTTTATCAGACTTTCAGATAGGGGAAATGTCATTGAGCTTTCCGATTTCAGTTTCAGAGCGATTCACCCAATCAGTCCTTGATATTTAGTCGTTTTCAGCCAATTTTCTGGATTTTTGAAAATTTCACTTTTTTGAAAAATATCCACTAAATGAGGGAATAATATGTGTGAGGGTACCCCAGGAGAGTTCCAAATGTGTGTGGGTAGAATATATATCCCACGGGGGTAAAATTGAAAAAAGTTGAAAACAATTTTTTTTTGAACGTAGTCATTTTTCAGGCGTTTATCAGACTTTCAGATAGGGGAAATGTCAGTGAGCGTTATGATTTCAGTTCCAAAGTAATTCGCCCAATGAGTCCTTGATATTTAGTCGTTTTCAGCCTAATTTCTGGATTTTTGAAAATTTCACTTTTTTGTGAAAATATCCACTAAATGAGGGAATAATATGTGTGAGGGTACCCTAGGAGAGTTCCAAATGTGTGTGCGAAGAATATATATCCCACGGGGGTAAAATTGAAAAAAGTTGAAAAAAAATTTTTTTTTTGAACTTAGTCATTTTTCCGGCGTTTATCAGACTTTCAGATAGGGGAAATGTCATTGAGCTTTCCGATTTCAGTTTCAGAGCGATTCACCCAATCAGTCCTTGATATTTAGTCGTTTTCAGCCAATTTTCTGGATTTTTGAAAATTTCACTTTTTTGAAAAATATCCACTAAATGAGGGAATAATATGTGTGAGGGTACCCCAGGAGAGTTCCAAATGTGTGTGGGTAGAATATATATCCCACGGGGGTAAAATTGAAAAAAGTTGAAAACAATTTTTTTTTTAACGTAGTCATTTTTCAGGCGTTTATCAGACTTTCAGATAGGGGAAATGTCAGTGAGCGTTATGATTTCAGTTCCAAAGTAATTCGCCCAATGAGTCCTTGATATTTAGTCGTTTTCAGCCTAATTTCTGGATTTTTGAAAATTTCACTTTTTTGTGAAAATATCCACTAAATGAGGGAATAATATGTGTGAGGGTACCCCAGGAGAGTTCCAAATGTGTGTTGGTAGAATATATATCCCACGGGGGTAAAATTTAAAAAAGTTGAAAAAAATTTTTTTTTGGACTTAGTTATTTTTCCGTCGTTTATCAGACTTTCAGATAGGGGAAATGTCAGTGAGGGTTCCGATTTCAGTTCCAGAGCGATTCGCCCAATGAGTCCTTGATATTTAGTCGTTTTCAGCCAATTTTCTGGATTTTTGAAAATTTCACTTTTTTGTGAAAATATCCACTAAATGAGGGAATAATATGTGTGAGGGTACCCCAGGAGAGTTCTAAATGTGTGTGGGTAGAATATATATCCCACGGGGGTAAATTTGAAAAAAGTAGAAAAAAATTTTTTTTTTTGGACTTAGTCATTTTTCCGGCGTTTATCAGACTTTCAGATAGGGGAAATGTCAGTGAGCTTTCCGATTTCAGTTCCAGAGCGATTCACCCAATAAGTCCTTGATATTTAGTCGTTTTCAGCCAATTTTCTGGATTTTTGAAAATTTCACTTTTTTGTGAAAATATCAACTAAATGAGGGAATAATATGTGTGAGGGTACCCCAGGAGAGTTCCAAATGTGTGTGGGTATAATATATATCCCACGGGGGTAAATTTGAAAAAAGTTGAAAAAAATTTTTTTTTGGACTTAGTCATTTTTCCGGCGTCTATCAGACTTTCAGATAGGGGAAATGTCAGTGAGCGTTCCAATTTCAGTTCAAGATCGATTCGCCCAATGAGTCCTTGATATTTAGTCGTTTTCAGCCAATTTTCTGGATTTTTGAAAATTTCACTTTTTTGTGAAAATATCCACTAAATGACGGAATAATATGTGTGAGGGTACCCCAGGAGAGTTCCAAATGTGTGTGGGTAGAATATATATCCCACGGGGATAAATTTGAAAAAAGTAGAAAAATTTTTTTTTTTTTGGACTTAGTCATTTTTCCGGCGTCTATCAGACTTTCAGATAGGGGAAATGTCAGTGAGCGTTCCAATTTCAGTTCAAGAGCGATTCGCCCAATGAGTCCTTGATATTTAGTCGTTTTCAGCCAATATTCTGGATTTTTGAAAATTTCACATTTTTGGGAAAATATCCACTAAATGAGGGAATAATATGTGTGAGGGTACCCCAGGAGAGTTCCAAATGTGTGTGGGTAGAATATATATCCCACAGGGGTAAATTTGAAAAAAGTTGAAAAAAAATTTTTTTTGGACTTAGTCATTTTCCCAGCGTTTATCAGACTTTCAGATAGGGCAAATGTCAGTGAGCATTCCGATTTTAGTTCCAGAACGATTCACCAAATGAGTTCTTGATATTTAGTCGTTTTCAGCCAATATTCTGGATTTTTGAAAATTTCACATTTTTGGGAAAATATCCACTAAATGAGGGAATAATAAGTGTGAGGGTACCCCAGGAGAGTTCCAAATGTGTGTGGGTAGAATATATATCCCACGGGGGTAAATTTGAAAAAAGTTGAAAAATTTTTTGGGGGGAATTTAGTCATTTTCCCGGCGTTTATCAGACTTTCAGATAAGGGAAATGTCAGTGAGCGTTCCGATTTCAGTTCCAGAGCGATTCGCCCAATGAGTCCTTGATATTTAGTCGTTTTCAGCCAATTTTCTGGATTTTTGAAAATTTCACTTTTTTGGAAAATATCCACTAAATGAGGGAATAATATGTGTGAGGGTACCCTAGGAGAGTTCCAAATGTGTGGGAAGAATATATATCCCACGGGGGTAAAATTGAAAAAAGTTGAAAACATTTTTTTTTGAACTTAGTCATTTTTCCGGCGTTTATCAGACTTTCAGATAGGGCAAATGTCAGTGAGCATTCCGATTTCAGTTCCAGAGCGATTCACCCAATGAGTCCTTGATATTTAGTCGTTTTCAGCCAATTTTCTGGATTTTTGAAAATTTCACTTTTTTGGAAAATATCCACTAAATGAGGGAATAATATGTGTGAGGGTACCCTAGGAGAGTTCCAAATGTGTGGGAAGAATATATATCCCACGGGGGTAAAATTGAAAAAAGTTGAAAACATTTTTTTTTTAACTTAGTCATTTTTCCGGCGTTTATCAGACTTTCAGATAGGGAAAATGTCAGTGAGCGTTATGACTTCAGTTCCAAAGCGATTCGCCCAATGAATCCTTGATATTTAGTCGTTTTCAGCCAATTTTCTGGATTTTTGAAAATTTCACTTTTTTGTGAAAATATCCACTAAATGACGGAATAATATGTGTGAGGGTACCCCAGGAGAGTTCCAAATGTGTGTGGGTAGAATATATATCCCACGGGGATAAATTTGAAAAAAGTAGAAAAAAATATATTTTTTTGGACTTAGTCATTTTTCCGGCGTTTATCAGACTTTCAGATAGGGGAAATGTCAGTGAGGGTTCCGATTTCAGTTCCAGAGCGATTCGCCCAATGAGTCCTTGATATTTAGTCGTTTTCAGCCAATTTTCTGGATTTTTGAAAATTTCACTTTTTTGGGAAAATATCCACTAAATGAGGGAATAATATGTGTGAGGGTACCCTAGGAGAGTTCCAAATGTGTGTGCGAAGAATATATATCCCACGGGGGTAAAATTGAAAAAAGTTGAAAAAAATTTTTTTTTTTGAACTTAGTCATTTTTCCGGCGTTTATCAGACTTTCAGATAGGGGAAATGTCATTGAGCTTTCCGATTTCAGTTTCAGAGCGATTCACCCAATCAGTCCTTGATATTTAGTCGTTTTCAGCCAATTTTCTGGATTTTTGAAAATTTCACTTTTTTGAAAAATATCCACTAAATGAGGGAATAATATGTGTGAGGGTACCCCAGGAGAGTTCCAAATGTGTGTGGGTAGAATATATATCCCACGGGGGTAAAATTGAAAAAAGTTGAAAACAATTTTTTTTTGAACGTAGTCATTTTTCAGGCGTTTATCAGACTTTCAGATAGGGGAAATGTCAGTGAGCGTTATGATTTCAGTTCCAAAGTAATTCGCCCAATGAGTCCTTGATATTTAGTCGTTTTCAGCCTAATTTCTGGATTTTTGAAAATTTCACTTTTTTGTGAAAATATCCACTAAATGAGGGAATAATATGTGTGAGGGTACCCTAGGAGAGTTCCAAATGTGTGTGCGAAGAATATATATCCCACGGGGGTAAAATTGAAAAAAGTTGAAAAAAAATTTTTTTTTTGAACTTAGTCATTTTTCCGGCGTTTATCAGACTTTCAGATAGGGGAAATGTCATTGAGCTTTCCGATTTCAGTTTCAGAGCGATTCACCCAATCAGTCCTTGATATTTAGTCGTTTTCAGCCAATTTTCTGGATTTTTGAAAATTTCACTTTTTTGAAAAATATCCACTAAATGAGGGAATAATATGTGTGAGGCTACCCCAGGAGAGTTCCAAATGTGTGTGGGTAGAATATATATCCCACGGGGGTAAAATTGAAAAAAGTTGAAAACAATTTTTTTTTGAACGTAGTCATTTTTCAGGCGTTTATCAGACTTTCAGATAGGGGAAATGTCAGTGAGCGTTATGATTTCAGTTCCAAAGTAATTCGCCCAATGAGTCCTTGATATTTAGTCGTTTTCAGCCTAATTTCTGGATTTTTGAAAATTTCACTTTTTTGTGAAAATATCCACTAAATGAGGGAATAATATGTGTGAGGGTACCCCAGGAGAGTTCCAAATGTGTGTTGGTAGAATATATATCCCACGGGGGTAAAATTTAAAAAAGTTGAAAAAAATTTTTTTTTGGACTTAGTTATTTTTCCGTCGTTTATCAGACTTTCAGATAGGGGAAATGTCAGTGAGGGTTCCGATTTCAGTTCCAGAGCGATTCGCCCAATGAGTCCTTGATATTTAGTCGTTTTCAGCCAATTTTCTGGATTTTTGAAAATTTCACTTTTTTGTGAAAATATCCACTAAATGAGGGAATAATATGTGTGAGGGTACCCCAGGAGAGTTCTAAATGTGTGTGGGTAGAATATATATCCCACGGGGGTAAATTTGAAAAAAGTAGAAAAAATTTTTTTTTTTTGGACTTAGTCATTTTTCCGGAGTTTATCAGACTTTCAGATAGGGGAAATGTCAGTGAGCGTTCCGATTTCAGTTCCAGAGCGATTCACCCAATAAGTCCTTGATATTTAGTCGTTTTCAGCCAATTTTCTGGATTTTTGAAAATTTCACTTTTTTGTGAAAATATCAACTAAATGAGGGAATAATATGTGTGAGGGTACCCCAGGAGAGTTCCAAATGTGTGTGGGTAGAATATATATCCCACGGGGATAAATTTGAAAAAAGTAGAAACATTTTTTTTTTTTTTGGACTTAGTCATTTTTCCGGCGTCTATCAGACTTTCAGATAGGGGAAATGTCAGTGAGCGTTCCAATTTCAGTTCAAGATCGATTCGCCCAATGAGTCCTTGATATTTAGTCGTTTTCAGCCAATTTTCTGGATTTTTGAAAATTTCACTTTTTTGTGAAAATATCCACTAAATGACGGAATAATATGTGTGAGGGTACCCCAGGAGAGTTCCAAATGTGTGTGGGTAGAATATATATCCCACGGGGATAAATTTGAAAAAAGTAGAAAAATTTTTTTTTTTTTGGACTTAGTCATTTTTCCGGCGTCTATCAGACTTTCAGATAGGGGAAATGTCAGTGAGCGTTCCAATTTCAGTTCAAGAGCGATTCGCCCAATGAGTCCTTGATATTTAGTCGTTTTCAGCCAATATTCTGGATTTTTGAAAATTTCACATTTTTGGGAAAATATCCACTAAATGAGGGAATAATATGTGTGAGGGTACCCCAGGAGAGTTCCAAATGTGTGTGGGTAGAATATATATCCCACAGGGGTAAATTTGAAAAAAGTTGAAAAAAAATTTTTTTTGGACTTAGTCATTTTCCCAGCGTTTATCAGACTTTCAGATAGGGCAAATGTCAGTGAGCATTCCGATTTTAGTTCCAGAACGATTCACCAAATGAGTTCTTGATATTTAGTCGTTTTCAGCCAATATTCTGGATTTTTGAAAATTTCACATTTTTGGGAAAATATCCACTAAATGAGGGAATAATAAGTGTGAGGGTACCCCAGGAGAGTTCCAAATGTGTGTGGGTAGAATATATATCCCACGGGGGTAAATTTGAAAAAAGTTGAAAAATTTTTTGGGGGGAATTTAGTCATTTTCCCGGCGTTTATCAGACTTTCAGATAAGGGAAATGTCAGTGAGCGTTCCGATTTCAGTTCCAGAGCGATTCGCCCAATGAGTCCTTGATATTTAGTCGTTTTCAGCCAATTTTCTGGATTTTTGAAAATTTCACTTTTTTGGAAAATATCCACTAAATGAGGGAATAATATGTGTGAGGGTACCCTAGGAGAGTTCCAAATGTGTGGGAAGAATATATATCCCACGGGGGTAAAATTGAAAAAAGTTGAAAACATTTTTTTTTGAACTTAGTCATTTTTCCGGCGTTTATCAGACTTTCAGATAGGGCAAATGTCAGTGAGCATTCCGATTTCAGTTCCAGAGCGATTCACCCAATGAGTCCTTGATATTTAGTCGTTTTCAGCCAATTTTCTGGATTTTTGAAAATTTCACTTTTTTGGAAAATATCCACTAAATGAGGGAATAATATGTGTGAGGGTACCCTAGGAGAGTTCCAAATGTGTGGGAAGAATATATATCCCACGGGGGTAAAATTGAAAAAAGTTGAAAACATTTTTTTTTTAACTTAGTCATTTTTCCGGCGTTTATCAGACTTTCAGATAGGGAAAATGTCAGTGAGCGTTATGACTTCAGTTCCAAAGCGATTCGCCCAATGAATCCTTGATATTTAGTCGTTTTCAGCCAATTTTCTGGATTTTTGAAAATTTCACTTTTTTGTGAAAATATCCACTAAATGACGGAATAATATGTGTGAGGGTACCCCAGGAGAGTTCCAAATGTGTGTGGGTAGAATATATATCCCACGGGGATAAATTTGAAAAAAGTAGAAAAAAATATATTTTTTTGGACTTAGTCATTTTTCCGGCGTTTATCAGACTTTCAGATAGGGGAAATGTCAGTGAGGGTTCCGATTTCAGTTCCAGAGCGATTCGCCCAATGAGTCCTTGATATTTAGTCGTTTTCAGCCAATTTTCTGGATTTTTGAAAATTTCACTTTTTTGGGAAAATATCCACTAAATGAGGGAATAATATGTGTGAGGGTACCCTAGGAGAGTTCCAAATGTGTGTGCGAAGAATATATATCCCACGGGGGTAAAATTGAAAAAAGTTGAAAAAAATTTTTTTTTTTGAACTTAGTCATTTTTCCGGCGTTTATCAGACTTTCAGATAGGGGAAATGTCATTGAGCTTTCCGATTTCAGTTTCAGAGCGATTCACCCAATCAGTCCTTGATATTTAGTCGTTTTCAGCCAATTTTCTGGATTTTTGAAAATTTCACTTTTTTGAAAAATATCCACTAAATGAGGGAATAATATGTGTGAGGGTACCCCAGGAGAGTTCCAAATGTGTGTGGGTAGAATATATATCCCACGGGGGTAAAATTGAAAAAAGTTGAAAACAATTTTTTTTTGAACGTAGTCATTTTTCAGGCGTTTATCAGACTTTCAGATAGGGGAAATGTCAGTGAGCGTTATGATTTCAGTTCCAAAGTAATTCGCCCAATGAGTCCTTGATATTTAGTCGTTTTCAGCCTAATTTCTGGATTTTTGAAAATTTCACTTTTTTGTGAAAATATCCACTAAATGAGGGAATAATATGTGTGAGGGTACCCTAGGAGAGTTCCAAATGTGTGTGCGAAGAATATATATCCCACGGGGGTAAAATTGAAAAAAGTTGAAAAAAAATTTTTTTTTTGAACTTAGTCATTTTTCCGGCGTTTATCAGACTTTCAGATAGGGGAAATGTCATTGAGCTTTCCGATTTCAGTTTCAGAGCGATTCACCCAATCAGTCCTTGATATTTAGTCGTTTTCAGCCAATTTTCTGGATTTTTGAAAATTTCACTTTTTTGAAAAATATCCACTAAATGAGGGAATAATATGTGTGAGGCTACCCCAGGAGAGTTCCAAATGTGTGTGGGTAGAATATATATCCCACGGGGGTAAAATTGAAAAAAGTTGAAAACAATTTTTTTTTGAACGTAGTCATTTTTCAGGCGTTTATCAGACTTTCAGATAGGGGAAATGTCAGTGAGCGTTATGATTTCAGTTCCAAAGTAATTCGCCCAATGAGTCCTTGATATTTAGTCGTTTTCAGCCTAATTTCTGGATTTTTGAAAATTTCACTTTTTTGTGAAAATATCCACTAAATGAGGGAATAATATGTGTGAGGGTACCCCAGGAGAGTTCCAAATGTGTGTTGGTAGAATATATATCCCACGGGGGTAAAATTTAAAAAAGTTGAAAAAAATTTTTTTTTGGACTTAGTTATTTTTCCGTCGTTTATCAGACTTTCAGATAGGGGAAATGTCAGTGAGGGTTCCGATTTCAGTTCCAGAGCGATTCGCCCAATGAGTCCTTGATATTTAGTCGTTTTCAGCCAATTTTCTGGATTTTTGAAAATTTCACTTTTTTGTGAAAATATCCACTAAATGAGGGAATAATATGTGTGAGGGTACCCCAGGAGAGTTCTAAATGTGTGTGGGTAGAATATATATCCCACGGGGGTAAATTTGAAAAAAGTAGAAAAAATTTTTTTTTTTTGGACTTAGTCATTTTTCCGGAGTTTATCAGACTTTCAGATAGGGGAAATGTCAGTGAGCGTTCCGATTTCAGTTCCAGAGCGATTCACCCAATAAGTCCTTGATATTTAGTCGTTTTCAGCCAATTTTCTGGATTTTTGAAAATTTCACTTTTTTGTGAAAATATCAACTAAATGAGGGAATAATATGTGTGAGGGTACCCCAGGAGAGTTCCAAATGTGTGTGGGTAGAATATATATCCCACGGGGATAAATTTGAAAAAAGTAGAAAAATTTTTTTTTTTTTTGGACTTAGTCATTTTTCCGGCGTCTATCAGACTTTCAGATAGGGGAAATGTCAGTGAGCGTTCCAATTTCAGTTCAAGAGCGATTCGCCCAATGAGTCCTTGATATTTAGTCGTTTTCAGCCAATTTTCTGGATTTTTGAAAATTTCACTTTTTTGAAAAATATCCACTAAATGAGGGAATAATATGTGTGAGGGTACCCCAGGAGAGTTCCAAATGTGTGTGGGTAGAATATATATCCCACGGGGGTAAAATTGAAAAAAGTTGAAAACAATTTTTTTTTGAACGTAGTCATTTTTCAGGCGTTTATCAGACTTTCAGATAGGGGAAATGTCAGTGAGCGTTATGATTTCAGTTCCAAAGTAATTCGCCCAATGAGTCCTTGATATTTAGTCGTTTTCAGCCTAATTTCTGGATTTTTGAAAATTTCACTTTTTTGTGAAAATATCCACTAAATGAGGGAATAATATGTGTGAGGGAACCCCAGGAGAGTTCCAAATGTGTGTGGGTAGAATATATATCCCACAGTGGTAAATTTGAAAAAAGTTGAAAAAAATTTTTTTTTGGACTTAGTCATTTTCCCAGCGTTTATCAGACTTTCAGATAGGGCAAATGTCAGTGAGCATTCCGATTTTAGTTCCAGAACGATTCACCAAATGAGTTCTTGATATTTAGTCATTTTCAGCCAATATTCTGGATTTTTGAAAATTTCACATTTTTGGGAAAATATCCACTAAATGAGGGAATAATATGTGTGAGGGTACCCCAGGAGAGTTCCAAATGTGTGTGGGTAGAATTTATATCCCACGGGGGTAAATTTGAAAAAAGTTGAAAATTTTTTTGGGGGGAATTTAGTCATTTTCCCGGCGTTTATCAGACTTTCAGATAAGGGAAATGTCAGTGAGCGTTCCGATTTCAGTTCCAGAGCGATTCGCCCAATGAGTCCTTGATATTTAGTCGTTTTCAGCCAATTTTCTGGATTTTTGAAAATTTCACTTTTTTGGAAAATATCCACTAAATGAGGGAATAATATGTGTGAGGGTACCCTAGGAGAGTTCCAAATGTGTGTGGGAAGAACATATATCCCACGGGGGTAAAATTGAAAAAAGTTGAAAACATTTTTTTTTTTAACTTAGTCATTTTTCCGGCGTTTATCAGACTTTCAGATAGGGCAAATGTCAGTGAGCATTCCGATTTCAGTTCCAGAGCGATTCACCCAATGAGTCCTTGATATTTAGTCGTTTTCAGCCAATTTTCTGGATTTTTGAAAATTTCACTTTTTTGGAAAATATCCACTAAATGAGGGAATAATATGTGTGAGGGTACCCTAGGAGACTTCCAAATGTGTGGGAAGAATATATATCCCACGGGGGTAAAATTGAAAAAAGTTGAAAACATTTTTTTTTTGAACTTAGTCATTTTTCCGGCGTTTATCAGACTTTCAGATAGGGGAAATGTCAGTGAGCGTTTCGATTTCAGTTCCAGAGCGATTCGCCCAATGAGTCCTTGATATTTAGTCGTTTTCAGCCAATTTTCTGGATTTTTGAAAATTTCACTTTTTTGGAAAACATCCACTAAATGAGGGAATAATATGTGTGAGGGTACCCCAGGAGAGTTCCAAATGTGTGTGGGTAGAATATATATCCCACGGGGGTAAATTTGAAAAAAGTTGAAAAAAAATTTTTTTTGGACTTAGTCATTTTCCCAGCGTTTATCAGACTTTCAGATAGGGCAAATGTCAGTGAGCATTCCGATTTCAGTTCCAGAGCGATTCGCCCAATGAGTCCTTGATATTTAGTCGTTTTCAGCCAATTTTCTGGATTTTTGAAAATTTCACTTTTTTGCGAAAATATCCACTAAATGAGGGAATAATATGTGTGAGGGTACACCAGGAGAGTTCCAAATGTGTGTGGGTAGAATATATATCCCACGGGGGTAAAATTTAAAAAAGTTGAAAAAAATTTTTTTTGCACTGTTATTTTTCCTGCGTTTATCAGACTTTCAGATAGGGGAAATGTCAGTGAGCGTTCCGATTTCAGTTTCAGAGCGATTCGCCCATTGAGTCCTTGATATTAAGTTGTTTTCAGCCAATTTTCTGGATTTTTGAAAATGTCACTTTTTTGGAAAATATCCACTAAATGAGGGAATAATATGTGTGAGGGTACCCCAGGAGAGTTCCAAATGTGTGTGGGTAGAATATATATCCCACGGGGGTAAAATTGAAAAAAGTTGAAAACATTTTTTTTTTGATCTTAGTCATTTTTCCGGCATTTATCAGACTTTCAGATAGGGGAAATGTCAGGGAGGGTTCCGATTTCAGTTCCAGAGCGATTCGCCCAATGAGTCCTTGATAATTAGTCGTTTTCAGCCAATTTTCTGGATTTTTGAAAATTTCACTTTTTTGTGAAAATATCCACTAAATGAGGGAATAATATGTGTGAGGGTACCCCAGGAGAGTTCCAAATGTGTGTGGGTAGAATATATATCCCACGGGGGTAAAATTGAAAAAAAATTTTTTTTAGACTTAGTCATTTTTCCTCCGATGTTCAGACTTTCAGATAGGGGAAATGTCAGTGAGGGTTCCGATTTCAGTTCCAGAGTGATTCGCCCAATGAGTCCTTGATATTTAGTCGTTTTCAGCCAATTTTCTGGATTTTTGAAAATTTCACTTTTTTGTGAAAATATCCACTAAATGAGGGAATAATATGTGTGAGGGTACCCTAGGAGAGTTTCAAATGTGTGTGGGTAGAATATATATCCCACGCGGTTAAATTTGAAAAAAGTAGAATAAAATTTTTTTTTTTTGGACTTAGTCATTTTTCCGGCGTTTATCAGACTTTCAGATAGGGCAAATGTCAGTGAGCATTCCGATTTCAGTTCCAGAGCGATTCGCACAATGAGTCCTTGATATTTAGTCGTTTTCAGCCAATTTTCTGGATTTTTGAAAATTTCACTTTTTTGCGAAAATATCCACTAAATGAGGGAATAATATGTGTGAGGGTACACCAGGAGAGATCCAAATGTGTGTGGGTAGAATATATATCCCACGGGGGTAAAATTTAAAAAAGTTGAAAAAAATTTTTTTTGCACTGTTATTTTTCCTGCGTTTATCAGACTTTCAGATAGGGGAAATGTCAGTGAGCGTTCCGATTTCAGTTTCAGAGCGATTCGCCCATTGAGTCCTTGATATTAAGTCGTTTTCAGCCAATTTTCTGGATTTTTTAAAATGTCACTTTTTTGGAAAATATCCACTAAATGAGGGAATAATATGTGTGAGGGTACCCCAGGAGAGTTCCAAATGTGTGTGGGTAGAATATATATCCCACGGGGGTAAAATTGAAAAAAGTTGAAAACATTTTTTTTTTGAACTTAGTCATTTTTCAGGCGTTTATCAGACTTTTAGATAGGGGAAATGTCAGTGAGCGTTCCAATTTCAGTTCCAGAGCGATTCGCCCAATGAGTCCTTGATATTTAGTCGTTTTCAGCCAATTTTCTGGATTTTTGAAAATTTCACTTTTTTGGAAAATATCCACTAAATGAGGGAATAATATGTGTGAGGGTACCCCAGGAGAGTTCCAAATGTGTGTGGGTAGAATATATATCCCACGGGGGTAAAATTGAAAAAAGTTGAAAACATTTTTTTTTTTAACTTAGTCATTTTTCCGTCGTTTATCAGACTTTCAGATAGGGGAAATGTCAGTGAGCTTTCCGATTTCAGTTCCAGGGCGATTCACCCAATAAGTCCTTGATATTTAGTCGTTTTCAGCCAATTTTCTGGATTTTTGAAAATTTCACTTTTTTGTGAAAATATCCACTAAATGAGGGAATAATATGTGTGAGGGTACCCCAGTAGAGTTCCAAATGTGTGTGGGTAGAATATATATCCCACGAGGGTAAATTTGAAAAAAGTTGAAAAAATTTTTTTTTTGGACTTAGTCATTTTTCCGCCGTCTATCAGATTTTCAGATAGGGGAAATGTCAGTGAGTGTTCCGATTTCAGTTCCAGAGCGATACGCCCAATGAGTCCTTGATATTTAGTCGTTTTCAGCTAATTGTCTGGATTTTTGAAAATTTCACTTTTTTGGAAAATATCCACTAAATGAGGGCATAATATGTGTGAGGGTACCCCAGGAGAGTTCCAAATGTGTGTGGGTAAAATATATATCCCACGGGGGTAAAATTGAAAAAAAATTTTTTTTAGACTTAGTCATTTTTCCTCCGATTTTCAGACTTTCAGATAGGGGAAATGTCAGTGAGGGTTCCGATTTCAGTTCCAGAGTGATTCGCCCAATGAGTCCTTGATATTTAGTCGTTTTCAGCCAATTTTCTGGATTTTTGAAAATTTCACTTTTTTGTGAAAATATCCACTAAATGAGGGAATAATATGTGTGAGGGTACCCTAGGAGAGTTTCAAATGTGTGTGGGTAGAATATATATCCCACGCGGTTAAATTTGAAAAAAGTAAAATAAAATTTTTTTTTTTTGGACTTAGTCATTTTTCCGGCGTTTATCAGACTTTCAGATAGGGCAAATGTCAGTGAGCATTCCGATTTCAGTTCCAGAGCGATTCGCACAATGAGTCCTTGATATTTAGTCGTTTTCAGCCAATTTTCTGGATTTTTGAAAATTTCACTTTTTTGCGAAAATATCCACTAAATGAGGGAATAATATGTGTGAGGGTACACCAGGAGAGTTCCAAATGTGTGTGGGTAGAATATATATCCCACGGGGGTAAAATTTAAAAAAGTTGAAAAAAATTTTTTTTGCACTGTTATTTTTCCTGCGTTTATCAGACTTTCAGATAGGGGAAATGTCAGTGAGCGTTCCGATTTCAGTTTCAGAGCGATTCGCCCATTGAGTCCTTGATATTAAGTCGTTTTCAGCCAATTTTCTGGATTTTTTAAAATGTCACTTTTTTGGAAAATATCCACTAAATGAGGGAATAATATGTGTGAGGGTACCCCAGGAGAGTTCCAAATGTGTGTGGGTAGAATATATATCCCACGGGGGTAAAATTGAAAAAAGTTGAAAACATTTTTTTTTTGATCTTAGTCATTTTTCCGGCATTTATCAGACTTTCAGATAGGGGAAATGTCAGTGAGCATTACGATTTCAGTTTCAGAGCGATTCGCGCAATGAGTCCTTGATATTTAGTCGTTTTCAGCCTAATTTCTGGATTTTTGAAAATTTCACTTTTTTGTGAAAATATCCACTAAATGAGGGTATAATATGTTTGAGGGTACTCCAGGAGAGTTCCAAATGTGTTTGGGTAGAATATATATCCCACGGGGTAAATTTGAAAAAAGTTTAAAAAAATTTTTTTTTGGACTTAGTTATTTTTCCGTCGTTTATCAGACTTTCAGATAGGGGAAATGTCAGGGAGGGTTCCGATTTCAGTTCCAGAGCGATTCGCCCAATGAGTCCTTGATATTTAGTCGTTTTCAGCCAATTTTCTGGATTTTTGAAAATTTCACTTTTTTGTGAAAATATCCACTAAATGAGGGAATAATATGTGTGAGGGTACCCCAGGAGAGTTCCAAATGTGTGTGGGTAGAATATATATCCCACGGGGGTAAAATTGAAAAAAGTTGAAAACATTTTTTTTTTTAACTTAGTCATTTTTCAGGCGTTTATCAGACTTTCAGATAGGGGAAATGTCAGTGAGCTTTCCGATTTCAGTTCCAGAGCGATTCACCCAATAAGTCCTTGATATTTAGTCGTTTTCAGCCAATTTTCTGGATTTTTGAAAATTTCACTTTTTTGTGAAAATATCCACTAAATGAGGGAATAATATGTGTGAGGGTACCCCAGGAGAGTTCCAAATGTGTGTGGGTAGAATATATATCCCACGAGGGTAAATTTGAAAAAAGTTGAAAAAAATTTTTTTTTGGACTTAGTCATTTTTCCGCCGTCTATCAGATTTTCAGATAGGGGAAATGTCAGTGAGTGTTCCGATTTCAGTTCCAGAGCGATTCGCCCAATGAGTCCTTGATATTTAGTCGTTTTCAGCTAATTGTCTGGATTTTTGAAAATTTCACTTTTTTGGAAAATATCCACTAAATGAGGGCATAATATGTGTGAGGGTACCCCAGGAGAGTTCCAAATGTGTGTGGGTAAAATATATATCAAACGGGGGTAAAATTGAAAAAAAATTTTTTTTAGACTTAGTCATTTTTCCTCCGATTTTCAGACTTTCAGATAGGGGAAATGTCAGTGAGGGTTCCGATTTCAGTACCAGAGTGATTCGCCCAATGAGTCCTTGATATTTAGTCGTTTTCAGCCAATTTTCTGGATTTTTGAAAATTTCACTTTTTTGGGAAAATATCCACTGAATGAGGGAATAATATGTGTGAGGGTACCCCAGGAGAGTTCCAAATGTGTGTGGTTAGAATATATATACCACGGGGGTAAATTTGAAAAAAGTAGAAAAAAAAATTTTTTTTGGACTTAGTCATTTTTCCGGCGTTTATCAGACTTTCAGATAGGGGAAATGTCAGTGAGCTTTCCGATTTCAGTTCCAGAGCGATTCACCCAATAAGTCCTTGATATTTAGTCGTTTTCAGCCAATTTTCTGGATTTTTGAAAATTTCACTTTTTTGTGAAAATATCAACTAAATGAGGGAATAATATGTGTGAGGGTACGCCAGGAGAGTTCCAAATGTGTGTGGGTAGAATATATATCCCACAGGGGTAAATTTGAAAAAAGTTGAAAAAAAATTTTTTTTGGACTTAGTCATTTTCCCAGCGTTTATCAGACTTTCAGATAGGGCAAATGTCAGTGAGCATTCCGATTTTAGTTCCAGAACGATTCACCAAATGAGTCCTTGATATTTAGTCGTTTTCAGCCAATATTCTGGATTTTTGAAAATTTCACATTTTTGGGAAAATATCCACTAAATGAGGGAATAATATGTGTGAGGGTACCCCAGGAGAGTTCCAAATGTGTGTGGGTAGAATATATATCCCACGGGGGTAAATTTGAAAACAATTTTTTTTTGGACTTAGTCATTTTTCCTGCGTTTATCAGACTTTCAGATAGGGGAAATATCAGTGAGCGTTCCGATTTCAGTTTCAGAGCGATTCGCCCAATGAGTCCTTGATATTTAGTCGTTTTCAGCCAATTTTCTGGATTTTTGAAAATTTCACTTTTTTGTGAAAATATCCACTAAATGAGGGAATAATATGTGTGAGGGTACCCCAGGAGAGTTCTAAATGTGTGTGGGTAGAATATATATCCCACGGGGGTAAATTTGAAAAAAGTAGAAAAAATTTTTTTTTTTTGGACTTAGTCATTTTTCCGGCGTTTATCAGACTTTCAGATAGGGGAAATGTCAGTGAGCTTTCCGATTTCAGTTCCAGAGCGATTCACCCAATAAGTCCTTGATATTTAGTCGTTTTCAGCCAATTTTCTGGATTTTTGAAAATTTCACTTTTTTGTGAAAATATCAACTAAATGAGGGAATAATATGTGTGAGGGTACCCCAGGAGAGTTCCAAATGTGTGTGGGTATAATATATATCCCACGGGGGTAAATTTGAAAAAAGTTGAAAAAAATTTTTTTTTGGACTTAGTCATTTTTCCGGCGTCTATCAGACTTTCAGATAGGGGAAATGTCAGTGAGCGTTCCAATTTCAGTTCAAGATCGATTCGCCCAATGAGTCCTTGATATTTAGTCGTTTTCAGCCAATTTTCTGGATTTTTGAAAATTTCACTTTTTTGTGAAAATATCCACTAAATGACGGAATAATATGTGTGAGGGTACCCCAGGAGAGTTCCAAATGTGTGTGGGTAGAATATATATCCCACAGGGGTAAATTTGAAAAAAGTTGAAAAAAAATTTTTTTTGGACTTAGTCATTTTCCCAGCGTTTATCAGACTTTCAGATAGGGCAAATGTCAGTGAGCATTCCGATTTTAGTTCCAGAACGATTCACCAAATGAGTTCTTGATATTTAGTCGTTTTCAGCCAATATTCTGGATTTTTGAAAATTTCACATTTTTGGGAAAATATCCACTAAATGAGGGAATAATATGTGTGAGGGTACCCCAGGAGAGTTCCAAATGTGTGTGGGTAGAATATATATCCCACGGGGGTAAATTTGAAAAAAGTTGAAAAATTTTTTGGGGGTAATTTAGTCATTTTCCCGGCGTTTATCAGACTTTCAGATAAGGGAAATGTCAGTGAGCGTTCCAATTTCAGTTCCAGAGCGATTCGCCCAATGAGTCCTTGATATTTAGTCGTTTTCAGCCAATTTTCTGGATTTTTGAAAATTTCACTTTTTTGGAAAATATCCACTAAATGAGGGAATAATATGTGTGAGGGTACCCTAGGAGAGTTCCAAATGTGTGGGAAGAATATATATCCCACGGGGGTAAAATTGAAAAAAGTTGAAAACATTTTTTTTTGAACTTAGTCATTTTTCCGGCGTTTATCAGACTTTCAGATAGGGCAAATGTCAGTGAGCATTCCGATTTCAGTTCCAGAGCGATTCACCCAATGAGTCCTTGATATTTAGTCGTTTTCAGCCAATTTTCTGGATTTTTGAAAATTTCACTTTTCTGGAAAATATCCACTAAATGAGGGAATAATATGTGTGAGGGTACCCTAGGAGAGTTCCAAATGTGTGGGAAGAATATATATCCCACGGGGGTAAAATTGAAAAAAGTTGAAAACATTTTTTTTTGAACTTAGTCATTTTTCCGGCGTTTATCAGACTTTCAGATAGGGAAAATGTCAGTGAGCGTTATGACTTCAGTTCCAAAGCGATTCGCCCAATGAATCCTTGATATTTAGTCGTTTTCAGCCAATTTTCTGGATTTTTGAAAATTTCACTTTTTTGTGAAAATATCCACTAAATGACGGAATAATATGTGTGAGGGTACCCCAGGAGAGTTCCAAATGTGTGTGGGTAGAATATATATCCCACGGGGATAAATTTGAAAAAAGTAGAAAAAAATATATTTTTTTGGACTTAGTCATTTTTCCGGCGTTTATCAGACTTTCAGATAGGGGAAATGTCAGTGAGGGTTCCGATTTCAGTTCCAGAGCGATTCGCCCAATGAGTCCTTGATATTTAGTCGTTTTCAGCCAATTTTCTGGATTTTTGAAAATTTCACTTTTTTGGGAAAATATCCACTAAATGAGGGAATAATATGTGTGAGGGTACCCTAGGAGAGTTCCAAATGTGTGTGCGAAGAATATATATCCCACGGGGGTAAAATTGAAAAAAGTTGAAAAAAATTTTTTTTTTTGAACTTAGTCATTTTTCCGGCGTTTATCAGACTTTCAGATAGGGGAAATGTCATTGAGCTTTCCGATTTCAGTTTCAGAGCGATTCACCCAATCAGTCCTTGATATTTAGTCGTTTTCAGCCAATTTTCTGGATTTTTGAAAATTTCACTTTTTTGAAAAATATCCACTAAATGAGGGAATAATATGTGTGAGGGTACCCCAGGAGAGTTCCAAATGTGTGTGGGTAGAATATATATCCCACGGGGGTAAAATTGAAAAAAGTTGAAAACAATTTTTTTTTGAACGTAGTCATTTTTCAGGCGTTTATCAGACTTTCAGATAGGGGAAATGTCAGTGAGCGTTATGATTTCAGTTCCAAAGTAATTCGCCCAATGAGTCCTTGATATTTAGTCGTTTTCAGCCTAATTTCTGGATTTTTGAAAATTTCACTTTTTTGTGAAAATATCCACTAAATGAGGGAATAATATGTGTGAGGGTACCCTAGGAGAGTTCCAAATGTGTGTGCGAAGAATATATATCCCACGGGGGTAAAATTGAAAAAAGTTGAAAAAAAATTTTTTTTTTGAACTTAGTCATTTTTCCGGCGTTTATCAGACTTTCAGATAGGGGAAATGTCATTGAGCTTTCCGATTTCAGTTTCAGAGCGATTCACCCAATCAGTCCTTGATATTTAGTCGTTTTCAGCCAATTTTCTGGATTTTTGAAAATTTCACTTTTTTGAAAAATATCCACTAAATGAGGGAATAATATGTGTGAGGCTACCCCAGGAGAGTTCCAAATGTGTGTGGGTAGAATATATATCCCACGGGGGTAAAATTGAAAAAAGTTGAAAACAATTTTTTTTTGAACGTAGTCATTTTTCAGGCGTTTATCAGACTTTCAGATAGGGGAAATGTCAGTGAGCGTTATGATTTCAGTTCCAAAGTAATTCGCCCAATGAGTCCTTGATATTTAGTCGTTTTCAGCCTAATTTCTGGATTTTTGAAAATTTCACTTTTTTGTGAAAATATCCACTAAATGAGGGAATAATATGTGTGAGGGTACCCCAGGAGAGTTCCAAATGTGTGTTGGTAGAATATATATCCCACGGGGGTAAAATTTAAAAAAGTTGAAAAAAATTTTTTTTTGGACTTAGTTATTTTTCCGTCGTTTATCAGACTTTCAGATAGGGGAAATGTCAGTGAGGGTTCCGATTTCAGTTCCAGAGCGATTCGCCCAATGAGTCCTTGATATTTAGTCGTTTTCAGCCAATTTTCTGGATTTTTGAAAATTTCACTTTTTTGTGAAAATATCCACTAAATGAGGGAATAATATGTGTGAGGGTACCCCAGGAGAGTTCTAAATGTGTGTGGGTAGAATATATATCCCACGGGGGTAAATTTGAAAAAAGTAGAAAAAATTTTTTTTTTTTGGACTTAGTCATTTTTCCGGCGTTTATCAGACTTTCAGATAGGGAAAATGTCAGTGAGCGTTATGACTTCAGTTCCAAAGCGATTCGCCCAATGAATCCTTGATATTTAGTCGTTTTCAGCCAATTTTCTGGATTTTTGAAAATTTCACTTTTTTGTGAAAATATCCACTAAATGAGGGAATAATATGTGTGAGGGTACCCCAGGAGAGTTCTAAATGTGTGTGGGTAGAATATATATCCCACGGGGGTAAATTTGAAAAAAGTAGAAAAAATTTTTTTTTTTTGGACTTAGTCATTTTTCCGGCGTTTATCAGACTTTCAGATAGGGAAAATGTCAGTGAGCGTTATGACTTCAGTTCCAAAGCGATTCGCCCAATGAATCCTTGATATTTAGTCGTTTTCAGCCAATTTTCTGGATTTTTGAAAATTTCACTTTTTTGTGAAAATATCCACTAAATGACGGAATAATATGTGTGAGGGTACCCCAGGAGAGTTCCAAATGTGTGTGGGTAGAATATATATCCCACGGGGATAAATTTGAAAAAAGTAGAAAAAAATATATTTTTTTGGACTTAGTCATTTTTCCGGCGTTTATCAGACTTTCAGATAGGGGAAATGTCAGTGAGGGTTCCGATTTCAGTTCCAGAGCGATTCGCCCAATGAGTCCTTGATATTTAGTCGTTTTCAGCCAATTTTCTGGATTTTTGAAAATTTCACTTTTTTGGGAAAATATCCACTAAATGAGGGAATAATATGTGTGAGGGTACCCTAGGAGAGTTCCAAATGTGTGTGCGAAGAATATATATCCCACGGGGGTAAAATTGAAAAAAGTTGAAAAAAATTTTTTTTTTTGAACTTAGTCATTTTTCCGGCGTTTATCAGACTTTCAGATAGGGGAAATGTCATTGAGCTTTCCGATTTCAGTTTCAGAGCGATTCACCCAATCAGTCCTTGATATTTAGTCGTTTTCAGCCAATTTTCTGGATTTTTGAAAATTTCACTTTTTTGAAAAATATCCACTAAATGAGGGAATAATATGTGTGAGGGTACCCCAGGAGAGTTCCAAATGTGTGTGGGTAGAATATATATCCCACGGGGGTAAAATTGAAAAAAGTTGAAAACAATTTTTTTTTGAACGTAGTCATTTTTCAGGCGTTTATCAGACTTTCAGATAGGGGAAATGTCAGTGAGCGTTATGATTTCAGTTCCAAAGTAATTCGCCCAATGAGTCCTTGATATTTAGTCGTTTTCAGCCTAATTTCTGGATTTTTGAAAATTTCACTTTTTTGTGAAAATATCCACTAAATGAGGGAATAATATGTGTGAGGGTACCCTAGGAGAGTTCCAAATGTGTGTGCGAAGAATATATATCCCACGGGGGTAAAATTGAAAAAAGTTGAAAAAAAATTTTTTTTTTGAACTTAGTCATTTTTCCGGCGTTTATCAGACTTTCAGATAGGGGAAATGTCATTGAGCTTTCCGATTTCAGTTTCAGAGCGATTCACCCAATCAGTCCTTGATATTTAGTCGTTTTCAGCCAATTTTCTGGATTTTTGAAAATTTCACTTTTTTGAAAAATATCCACTAAATGAGGGAATAATATGTGTGAGGGTACCCCAGGAGAGTTCCAAATGTGTGTGGGTAGAATATATATCCCACGGGGGTAAAATTGAAAAAAGTTGAAAACAATTTTTTTTTGAACGTAGTCATTTTTCAGGCGTTTATCAGACTTTCAGATAGGGGAAATGTCAGTGAGCGTTATGATTTCAGTTCCAAAGTAATTCGCCCAATGAGTCCTTGATATTTAGTCGTTTTCAGCCTAATTTCTGGATTTTTGAAAATTTCACTTTTTTGTGAAAATATCCACTAAATGAGGGAATAATATGTGTGAGGGTACCCTAGGAGAGTTCCAAATGTGTGTGCGAAGAATATATATCCCACGGGGGTAAAATTGAAAAAAGTTGAAAAAAAATTTTTTTTTGAACTTAGTCATTTTTCCGGCGTTTATCAGACTTTCAGATAGGGGAAATGTCATTGAGCTTTCCGATTTCAGTTTCAGAGCGATTCACCCAATCAGTCCTTGATATTTAGTCGTTTTCAGCCAATTTTCTGGATTTTTGAAAATTTCACTTTTTTGAAAAATATCCACTAAATGAGGGAATAATATGTGTGAGGCTACCCCAGGAGAGTTCCAAATGTGTGTGGGTAGAATATATATCCCACGGGGGTAAAATTGAAAAAAGTTGAAAACAATTTTTTTTTGAACGTAGTCATTTTTCAGGCGTTTATCAGACTTTCAGATAGGGGAAATGTCAGTGAGCGTTATGATTTCAGTTCCAAAGTAATTCGCCCAATGAGTCCTTGATATTTAGTCGTTTTCAGCCTAATTTCTGGATTTTTGAAAATTTCACTTTTTTGTGAAAATATCCACTAAATGAGGGAATAATATGTGTGAGGGTACCCCAGGAGAGTTCCAAATGTGTGTTGGTAGAATATATATCCCACGGGGGTAAAATTTAAAAAAGTTGAAAAAAATTTTTTTTTGGACTTAGTTATTTTTCCGTCGTTTATCAGACTTTCAGATAGGGGAAATGTCAGTGAGGGTTCCGATTTCAGTTCCAGAGCGATTCGCCCAATGAGTCCTTGATATTTAGTCGTTTTCAGCCAATTTTCTGGATTTTTGAAAATTTCACTTTTTTGTGAAAATATCCACTAAATGAGGGAATAATATGTGTGAGGGTACCCCAGGAGAGTTCTAAATGTGTGTGGGTAGAATATATATCCCACGGGGGTAAATTTGAAAAAAGTAGAAAAAATTTTTTTTTTTTGGACTTAGTCATTTTTCCGGCGTTTATCAGACTTTCAGATAGGGAAAATGTCAGTGAGCGTTATGACTTCAGTTCCAAAGCGATTCGCCCAATGAATCCTTGATATTTAGTCGTTTTCAGCCAATTTTCTGGATTTTTGAAAATTTCACTTTTTTGTGAAAATATCCACTAAATGAGGGAATAATATGTGTGAGGGTACCCCAGGAGAGTTCTAAATGTGTGTGGGTAGAATATATATCCCACGGGGGTAAATTTGAAAAAAGTAGAAAAAATTTTTTTTTTTTGGACTTAGTCATTTTTCCGGCGTTTATCAGACTTTCAGATAGGGAAAATGTCAGTGAGCGTTATGACTTCAGTTCCAAAGCGATTCGCCCAATGAATCCTTGATATTTAGTCGTTTTCAGCCAATTTTCTGGATTTTTGAAAATTTCACTTTTTTGTGAAAATATCCACTAAATGACGGAATAATATGTGTGAGGGTACCCCAGGAGAGTTCCAAATGTGTGTGGGTAGAATATATATCCCACGGGGATAAATTTGAAAAAAGTAGAAAAAAATATATTTTTTTGGACTTAGTCATTTTTCCGGCGTTTATCAGACTTTCAGATAGGGGAAATGTCAGTGAGGGTTCCGATTTCAGTTCCAGAGCGATTCGCCCAATGAGTCCTTGATATTTAGTCGTTTTCAGCCAATTTTCTGGATTTTTGAAAATTTCACTTTTTTGGGAAAATATCCACTAAATGAGGGAATAATATGTGTGAGGGTACCCTAGGAGAGTTCCAAATGTGTGTGCGAAGAATATATATCCCACGGGGGTAAAATTGAAAAAAGTTGAAAAAAATTTTTTTTTTTGAACTTAGTCATTTTTCCGGCGTTTATCAGACTTTCAGATAGGGGAAATGTCATTGAGCTTTCCGATTTCAGTTTCAGAGCGATTCACCCAATCAGTCCTTGATATTTAGTCGTTTTCAGCCAATTTTCTGGATTTTTGAAAATTTCACTTTTTTGAAAAATATCCACTAAATGAGGGAATAATATGTGTGAGGGTACCCCAGGAGAGTTCCAAATGTGTGTGGGTAGAATATATATCCCACGGGGGTAAAATTGAAAAAAGTTGAAAACAATTTTTTTTTGAACGTAGTCATTTTTCAGGCGTTTATCAGACTTTCAGATAGGGGAAATGTCAGTGAGCGTTATGATTTCAGTTCCAAAGTAATTCGCCCAATGAGTCCTTGATATTTAGTCGTTTTCAGCCTAATTTCTGGATTTTTGAAAATTTCACTTTTTTGTGAAAATATCCACTAAATGAGGGAATAATATGTGTGAGGGTACCCTAGGAGAGTTCCAAATGTGTGTGCGAAGAATATATATCCCACGGGGGTAAAATTGAAAAAAGTTGAAAAAAAATTTTTTTTTTGAACTTAGTCATTTTTCCGGCGTTTATCAGACTTTCAGATAGGGGAAATGTCATTGAGCTTTCCGATTTCAGTTTCAGAGCGATTCACCCAATCAGTCCTTGATATTTAGTCGTTTTCAGCCAATTTTCTGGATTTTTGAAAATTTCACTTTTTTGAAAAATATCCACTAAATGAGGGAATAATATGTGTGAGGCTACCCCAGGAGAGTTCCAAATGTGTGTGGGTAGAATATATATCCCACGGGGGTAAAATTGAAAAAAGTTGAAAACAATTTTTTTTTGAACGTAGTCATTTTTCAGGCGTTTATCAGACTTTCAGATAGGGGAAATGTCAGTGAGCGTTATGATTTCAGTTCCAAAGTAATTCGCCCAATGAGTCCTTGATATTTAGTCGTTTTCAGCCTAATTTCTGGATTTTTGAAAATTTCACTTTTTTGTGAAAATATCCACTAAATGAGGGAATAATATGTGTGAGGGTACCCCAGGAGAGTTCCAAATGTGTGTTGGTAGAATATATATCCCACGGGGGTAAAATTTAAAAAAGTTGAAAAAAATTTTTTTTTGGACTTAGTTATTTTTCCGTCGTTTATCAGACTTTCAGATAGGGGAAATGTCAGTGAGGGTTCCGATTTCAGTTCCAGAGCGATTCGCCCAATGAGTCCTTGATATTTAGTCGTTTTCAGCCAATTTTCTGGATTTTTGAAAATTTCACTTTTTTGTGAAAATATCCACTAAATGAGGGAATAATATGTGTGAGGGTACCCCAGGAGAGTTCTAAATGTGTGTGGGTAGAATATATATCCCACGGGGGTAAATTTGAAAAAAGTAGAAAAAATTTTTTTTTTTTGGACTTAGTCATTTTTCCGGCGTTTATCAGACTTTCAGATAGGGAAAATGTCAGTGAGCGTTATGACTTCAGTTCCAAAGCGATTCGCCCAATGAATCCTTGATATTTAGTCGTTTTCAGCCAATTTTCTGGATTTTTGAAAATTTCACTTTTTTGTGAAAATATCCACTAAATGAGGGAATAATATGTGTGAGGGTACCCCAGGAGAGTTCTAAATGTGTGTGGGTAGAATATATATCCCACGGGGGTAAATTTGAAAAAAGTAGAAAAAATTTTTTTTTTTTGGACTTAGTCATTTTTCCGGCGTTTATCAGACTTTCAGATAGGGAAAATGTCAGTGAGCGTTATGACTTCAGTTCCAAAGCGATTCGCCCAATGAATCCTTGATATTTAGTCGTTTTCAGCCAATTTTCTGGATTTTTGAAAATTTCACTTTTTTGTGAAAATATCCACTAAATGACGGAATAATATGTGTGAGGGTACCCCAGGAGAGTTCCAAATGTGTGTGGGTAGAATATATATCCCACGGGGATAAATTTGAAAAAAGTAGAAAAAAATATATTTTTTTGGACTTAGTCATTTTTCCGGCGTTTATCAGACTTTCAGATAGGGGAAATGTCAGTGAGGGTTCCGATTTCAGTTCCAGAGCGATTCGCCCAATGAGTCCTTGATATTTAGTCGTTTTCAGCCAATTTTCTGGATTTTTGAAAATTTCACTTTTTTGGGAAAATATCCACTAAATGAGGGAATAATATGTGTGAGGGTACCCTAGGAGAGTTCCAAATGTGTGTGCGAAGAATATATATCCCACGGGGGTAAAATTGAAAAAAGTTGAAAAAAATTTTTTTTTTTGAACTTAGTCATTTTTCCGGCGTTTATCAGACTTTCAGATAGGGGAAATGTCATTGAGCTTTCCGATTTCAGTTTCAGAGCGATTCACCCAATCAGTCCTTGATATTTAGTCGTTTTCAGCCAATTTTCTGGATTTTTGAAAATTTCACTTTTTTGAAAAATATCCACTAAATGAGGGAATAATATGTGTGAGGGTACCCCAGGAGAGTTCCAAATGTGTGTGGGTAGAATATATATCCCACGGGGGTAAAATTGAAAAAAGTTGAAAACAATTTTTTTTTGAACGTAGTCATTTTTCAGGCGTTTATCAGACTTTCAGATAGGGGAAATGTCAGTGAGCGTTATGATTTCAGTTCCAAAGTAATTCGCCCAATGAGTCCTTGATATTTAGTCGTTTTCAGCCTAATTTCTGGATTTTTGAAAATTTCACTTTTTTGTGAAAATATCCACTAAATGAGGGAATAATATGTGTGAGGGTACCCTAGGAGAGTTCCAAATGTGTGTGCGAAGAATATATATCCCACGGGGGTAAAATTGAAAAAAGTTGAAAAAAAATTTTTTTTTTGAACTTAGTCATTTTTCCGGCGTTTATCAGACTTTCAGATAGGGGAAATGTCATTGAGCTTTCCGATTTCAGTTTCAGAGCGATTCACCCAATCAGTCCTTGATATTTAGTCGTTTTCAGCCAATTTTCTGGATTTTTGAAAATTTCACTTTTTTGAAAAATATCCACTAAATGAGGGAATAATATGTGTGAGGCTACCCCAGGAGAGTTCCAAATGTGTGTGGGTAGAATATATATCCCACGGGGGTAAAATTGAAAAAAGTTGAAAACAATTTTTTTTTGAACGTAGTCATTTTTCAGGCGTTTATCAGACTTTCAGATAGGGGAAATGTCAGTGAGCGTTATGATTTCAGTTCCAAAGTAATTCGCCCAATGAGTCCTTGATATTTAGTCGTTTTCAGCCTAATTTCTGGATTTTTGAAAATTTCACTTTTTTGTGAAAATATCCACTAAATGAGGGAATAATATGTGTGAGGGTACCCCAGGAGAGTTCCAAATGTGTGTTGGTAGAATATATATCCCACGGGGGTAAAATTTAAAAAAGTTGAAAAAAATTTTTTTTTGGACTTAGTTATTTTTCCGTCGTTTATCAGACTTTCAGATAGGGGAAATGTCAGTGAGGGTTCCGATTTCAGTTCCAGAGCGATTCGCCCAATGAGTCCTTGATATTTAGTCGTTTTCAGCCAATTTTCTGGATTTTTGAAAATTTCACTTTTTTGTGAAAATATCCACTAAATGAGGGAATAATATGTGTGAGGGTACCCCAGGAGAGTTCTAAATGTGTGTGGGTAGAATATATATCCCACGGGGGTAAATTTGAAAAAAGTAGAAAAAATTTTTTTTTTTTGGACTTAGTCATTTTTCCGGCGTTTATCAGACTTTCAGATAGGGAAAATGTCAGTGAGCGTTATGACTTCAGTTCCAAAGCGATTCGCCCAATGAATCCTTGATATTTAGTCGTTTTCAGCCAATTTTCTGGATTTTTGAAAATTTCACTTTTTTGTGAAAATATCCACTAAATGACGGAATAATATGTGTGAGGGTACCCCAGGAGAGTTCCAAATGTGTGTGGGTAGAATATATATCCCACGGGGATAAATTTGAAAAAAGTAGAAAAAAATATATTTTTTTGGACTTAGTCATTTTTCCGGCGTTTATCAGACTTTCAGATAGGGGAAATGTCAGTGAGGGTTCCGATTTCAGTTCCAGAGCGATTCGCCCAATGAGTCCTTGATATTTAGTCGTTTTCAGCCAATTTTCTGGATTTTTGAAAATTTCACTTTTTTGGGAAAATATCCACTAAATGAGGGAATAATATGTGTGAGGGTACCCTAGGAGAGTTCCAAATGTGTGTGCGAAGAATATATATCCCACGGGGGTAAAATTGAAAAAAGTTGAAAAAAATTTTTTTTTTTGAACTTAGTCATTTTTCCGGCGTTTATCAGACTTTCAGATAGGGGAAATGTCATTGAGCTTTCCGATTTCAGTTTCAGAGCGATTCACCCAATCAGTCCTTGATATTTAGTCGTTTTCAGCCAATTTTCTGGATTTTTGAAAATTTCACTTTTTTGAAAAATATCCACTAAATGAGGGAATAATATGTGTGAGGGTACCCCAGGAGAGTTCCAAATGTGTGTGGGTAGAATATATATCCCACGGGGGTAAAATTGAAAAAAGTTGAAAAC
Source organism: Phyllobates terribilis (assembly GCF_046119375.1). Taxonomy (NCBI): domain Eukaryota; kingdom Metazoa; phylum Chordata; class Amphibia; order Anura; family Dendrobatidae; genus Phyllobates; species Phyllobates terribilis. The sequence goes on along the minus strand of NW_027362768.1, from coordinate 233,348,022 downwards.
AATTTTTTTTTGAACGTAGTCATTTTTCAGGCGTTTATCAGACTTTCAGATAGGGGAAATGTCAGTGAGCGTTATGATTTCAGTTCCAAAGTAATTCGCCCAATGAGTCCTTGATATTTAGTCGTTTTCAGCCTAATTTCTGGATTTTTGAAAATTTCACTTTTTTGTGAAAATATCCACTAAATGAGGGAATAATATGTGTGAGGGTACCCTAGGAGAGTTCCAAATGTGTGTGCGAAGAATATATATCCCACGGGGGTAAAATTGAAAAAAGTTGAAAAAAAATTTTTTTTTTGAACTTAGTCATTTTTCCGGCGTTTATCAGACTTTCAGATAGGGGAAATGTCATTGAGCTTTCCGATTTCAGTTTCAGAGCGATTCACCCAATCAGTCCTTGATATTTAGTCGTTTTCAGCCAATTTTCTGGATTTTTGAAAATTTCACTTTTTTGAAAAATATCCACTAAATGAGGGAATAATATGTGTGAGGCTACCCCAGGAGAGTTCCAAATGTGTGTGGGTAGAATATATATCCCACGGGGGTAAAATTGAAAAAAGTTGAAAACAATTTTTTTTTGAACGTAGTCATTTTTCAGGCGTTTATCAGACTTTCAGATAGGGGAAATGTCAGTGAGCGTTATGATTTCAGTTCCAAAGTAATTCGCCCAATGAGTCCTTGATATTTAGTCGTTTTCAGCCTAATTTCTGGATTTTTGAAAATTTCACTTTTTTGTGAAAATATCCACTAAATGAGGGAATAATATGTGTGAGGGTACCCCAGGAGAGTTCCAAATGTGTGTTGGTAGAATATATATCCCACGGGGGTAAAATTTAAAAAAGTTGAAAAAAATTTTTTTTTGGACTTAGTTATTTTTCCGTCGTTTATCAGACTTTCAGATAGGGGAAATGTCAGTGAGGGTTCCGATTTCATTTCCAGAGCGATTCGCCCAATGAGTCCTTGATATTTAGTCGTTTTCAGCCAATTTTCTGGATTTTTGAAAATTTCACTTTTTTGTGAAAATATCCACTAAATGAGGGAATAATATGTGTGAGGGTACCCCAGGAGAGTTCTAAATGTGTGTGGGTAGAATATATATCCCACGGGGGTAAATTTGAAAAAAGTAGAAAAAATTTTTTTTTTTTGGACTTAGTCATTTTTCCGGCGTTTATCAGACTTTCAGATAGGGAAAATGTCAGTGAGCGTTATGACTTCAGTTCCAAAGCGATTCGCCCAATGAATCCTTGATATTTAGTCGTTTTCAGCCAATTTTCTGGATTTTTGAAAATTTCACTTTTTTGTGAAAATATCCACTAAATGACGGAATAATATGTGTGAGGGTACCCCAGGAGAGTTCCAAATGTGTGTGGGTAGAATATATATCCCACGGGGATAAATTTGAAAAAAGTAGAAAAAAATATATTTTTTTGGACTTAGTCATTTTTCCGGCGTTTATCAGACTTTCAGATAGGGGAAATGTCAGTGAGGGTTCCGATTTCAGTTCCAGAGCGATTCGCCCAATGAGTCCTTGATATTTAGTCGTTTTCAGCCAATTTTCTGGATTTTTGAAAATTTCACTTTTTTGGGAAAATATCCACTAAATGAGGGAATAATATGTGTGAGGGTACCCTAGGAGAGTTCCAAATGTGTGTGCGAAGAATATATATCCCACGGGGGTAAAATTGAAAAAAGTTGAAAAAAATTTTTTTTTTTGAACTTAGTCATTTTTCCGGCGTTTATCAGACTTTCAGATAGGGGAAATGTCATTGAGCTTTCCGATTTCAGTTTCAGAGCGATTCACCCAATCAGTCCTTGATATTTAGTCGTTTTCAGCCAATTTTCTGGATTTTTGAAAATTTCACTTTTTTGAAAAATATCCACTAAATGAGGGAATAATATGTGTGAGGGTACCCCAGGAGAGTTCCAAATGTGTGTGGGTAGAATATATATCCCACGGGGGTAAAATTGAAAAAAGTTGAAAACAATTTTTTTTTGAACGTAGTCATTTTTCAGGCGTTTATCAGACTTTCAGATAGGGGAAATGTCAGTGAGCGTTATGATTTCAGTTCCAAAGTAATTCGCCCAATGAGTCCTTGATATTTAGTCGTTTTCAGCCTAATTTCTGGATTTTTGAAAATTTCACTTTTTTGTGAAAATATCCACTAAATGAGGGAATAATATGTGTGAGGGTACCCTAGGAGAGTTCCAAATGTGTGTGCGAAGAATATATATCCCACGGGGGTAAAATTGAAAAAAGTTGAAAAAAAATTTTTTTTTTGAACTTAGTCATTTTTCCGGCGTTTATCAGACTTTCAGATAGGGGAAATGTCATTGAGCTTTCCGATTTCAGTTTCAGAGCGATTCACCCAATCAGTCCTTGATATTTAGTCGTTTTCAGCCAATTTTCTGGATTTTTGAAAATTTCACTTTTTTGAAAAATATCCACTAAATGAGGGAATAATATGTGTGAGGCTACCCCAGGAGAGTTCCAAATGTGTGTGGGTAGAATATATATCCCACGGGGGTAAAATTGAAAAAAGTTGAAAACAATTTTTTTTTGAACGTAGTCATTTTTCAGGCGTTTATCAGACTTTCAGATAGGGGAAATGTCAGTGAGCGTTATGATTTCAGTTCCAAAGTAATTCGCCCAATGAGTCCTTGATATTTAGTCGTTTTCAGCCTAATTTCTGGATTTTTGAAAATTTCACTTTTTTGTGAAAATATCCACTAAATGAGGGAATAATATGTGTGAGGGTACCCCAGGAGAGTTCCAAATGTGTGTTGGTAGAATATATATCCCACGGGGGTAAAATTTAAAAAAGTTGAAAAAAATTTTTTTTTGGACTTAGTTATTTTTCCGTCGTTTATCAGACTTTCAGATAGGGGAAATGTCAGTGAGGGTTCCGATTTCAGTTCCAGAGCGATTCGCCCAATGAGTCCTTGATATTTAGTCGTTTTCAGCCAATTTTCTGTATTTTTGAAAATTTCACTTTTTTGTGAAAATATCCACTAAATGAGGGAATAATATGTGTGAGGGTACCCCAGGAGAGTTCTAAATGTGTGTGGGTAGAATATATATCCCACGGGGGTAAATTTGAAAAAAGTAGAAAAAATTTTTTTTTTTTGGACTTAGTCATTTTTCCGGAGTTTATCAGACTTTCAGATAGGGGAAATGTCAGTGAGCGTTCCGATTTCAGTTCCAGAGCGATTCACCCAATAAGTCCTTGATATTTAGTCGTTTTCAGCCAATTTTCTGGATTTTTGAAAATTTCACTTTTTTGTGAAAATATCAACTAAATGAGGGAATAATATGTGTGAGGGTACCCCAGGAGAGTTCCAAATGTGTGTGGGTAGAATATATATCCCACGGGGATAAATTTGAAAAAAGTAGAAAAATTTTTTTTTTTTTTGGACTTAGTCATTTTTCCGGCGTCTATCAGACTTTCAGATAGGGGAAATGTCAGTGAGCGTTCCAATTTCAGTTCAAGAGCGATTCGCCCAATGAGTCCTTGATATTTAGTCGTTTTCAGCCAATTTTCTGGATTTTTGAAAATTTCACTTTTTTGAAAAATATCCACTAAATGAGGGAATAATATGTGTGAGGGTACCCCAGGAGAGTTCCAAATGTGTGTGGGTAGAATATATATCCCACGGGGGTAAAATTGAAAAAAGTTGAAAACAATTTTTTTTTGAACGTAGTCATTTTTCAGGCGTTTATCAGACTTTCAGATAGGGGAAATGTCAGTGAGCGTTATGATTTCAGTTCCAAAGTAATTCGCCCAATGAGTCCTTGATATTTAGTCGTTTTCAGCCTAATTTCTGGATTTTTGAAAATTTCACTTTTTTGTGAAAATATCCACTAAATGAGGGAATAATATGTGTGAGGGAACCCCAGGAGAGTTTCAAATGTGTGTGGGTAGAATATATATCCCACAGTGGTAAATTTGAAAAAAGTTGAAAAAAATTTTTTTTTGGACTTAGTCATTTTCCCAGCGTTTATCAGACTTTCAGATAGGGCAAATGTCAGTGAGCATTCCGATTTTAGTTCCAGAACGATTCACCAAATGAGTTCTTGATATTTAGTCATTTTCAGCCAATATTCTGGATTTTTGAAAATTTCACATTTTTGGGAAAATATCCACTAAATGAGGGAATAATATGTGTGAGGGTACCCCAGGAGAGTTCCAAATGTGTGTGGGTAGAATTTATATCCCACGGGGGTAAATTTGAAAAAAGTTGAAAATTTTTTTGGGGGGAATTTAGTCATTTTCCCGGCGTTTATCAGACTTTCAGATAAGGGAAATGTCAGTGAGCGTTCCGATTTCAGTTCCAGAGCGATTCGCCCAATGAGTCCTTGATATTTAGTCGTTTTCAGCCAATTTTCTGGATTTTTGAAAATTTCACTTTTTTGGAAAATATCCACTAAATGAGGGAATAATATGTGTGAGGGTACCCTAGGAGAGTTCCAAATGTGTGTGGGAAGAACATATATCCCACGGGGGTAAAATTGAAAAAAGTTGAAAACATTTTTTTTTTTAACTTAGTCATTTTTCCGGCGTTTATCAGACTTTCAGATAGGGCAAATGTCAGTGAGCATTCCGATTTCAGTTCCAGAGCGATTCACCCAATGAGTCCTTGATATTTAGTCGTTTTCAGCCAATTTTCTGGATTTTTGAAAATTTCACTTTTTTGGAAAATATCCACTAAATGAGGGAATAATATGTGTGAGGGTACCCTAGGAGAGTTCCAAATGTGTGGGAAGAATATATATCCCACGGGGGTAAAATTGAAAAAAGTTGAAAACATTTTTTTTTTGAACTTAGTCATTTTTCCGGCGTTTATCAGACTTTCAGATAGGGGAAATGTCAGTGAGCGTTTCGATTTCAGTTCCAGAGCGATTCGCCCAATGAGTCCTTGATATTTAGTCGTTTTCAGCCAATTTTCTGGATTTTTGAAAATTTCACTTTTTTGGAAAACATCCACTAAATGAGGGAATAATATGTGTGAGGGTACCCCAGGAGAGTTCCAAATGTGTGTGGGTAGAATATATATCCCACGGGGGTAAATTTGAAAAAAGTTGAAAAAAAATTTTTTTTGGACTTAGTCATTTTCCCAGCGTTTATCAGACTTTCAGATAGGGCAAATGTCAGTGAGCATTCCGATTTCAGTTCCAGAGCGATTCGCCCAATGAGTCCTTGATATTTAGTCGTTTTCAGCCAATTTTCTGGATTTTTGAAAATTTCACTTTTTTGCGAAAATATCCACTAAATGAGGGAATAATATGTGTGAGGGTACACCAGGAGAGTTCCAAATGTGTGTGGGTAGAATATATATCCCACGGGGGTAAAATTTAAAAAAGTTGAAAAAAATTTTTTTTGCACTGTTATTTTTCCTGCGTTTATCAGACTTTCAGATAGGGGAAATGTCAGTGAGCGTTCCGATTTCAGTTTCAGAGCGATTCGCCCATTGAGTCCTTGATATTAAGTTGTTTTCAGCCAATTTTCTGGATTTTTGAAAATGTCACTTTTTTGGAAAATATCCACTAAATGAGGGAATAATATGTGTGAGGGTACCCCAGGAGAGTTCCAAATGTGTGTGGGTAGAATATATATCCCACGGGGGTAAAATTGAAAAAAGTTGAAAACATTTTTTTTTTGATCTTAGTCATTTTTCCGGCATTTATCAGACTTTCAGATAGGGGAAATGTCAGGGAGGGTTCCGATTTCAGTTCCAGAGCGATTCGCCCAATGAGTCCTTGATAATTAGTCGTTTTCAGCCAATTTTCTGGATTTTTGAAAATTTCACTTTTTTGTGAAAATATCCACTAAATGAGGGAATAATATGTGTGAGGGTACCCCAGGAGAGTTCCAAATGTGTGTGGGTAGAATATATATCCCACGGGGGTAAAATTGAAAAAAAATTTTTTTTAGACTTAGTCATTTTTCCTCCGATTTTCAGACTTTCAGATAGGGGAAATGTCAGTGAGGGTTCCGATTTCAGTTCCAGAGTGATTCGCCCAATGAGTCCTTGATATTTAGTCGTTTTCAGCCAATTTTCTGGATTTTTGAAAATTTCACTTTTTTGTGAAAATATCCACTAAATGAGGGAATAATATGTGTGAGGGTACCCTAGGAGAGTTTCAAATGTGTGTGGGTAGAATATATATCCCACGCGGTTAAATTTGAAAAAAGTAGAATAAAATTTTTTTTTTTTGGACTTAGTCATTTTTCCGGCGTTTATCAGACTTTCAGATAGGGCAAATGTCAGTGAGCATTCCGATTTCAGTTCCAGAGCGATTCGCACAATGAGTCCTTGATATTTAGTCGTTTTCAGCCAATTTTCTGGATTTTTGAAAATTTCACTTTTTTGCGAAAATATCCACTAAATGAGGGAATAATATGTGTGAGGGTACACCAGGAGAGTTCCAAATGTGTGTGGGTAGAATATATATCCCACGGGGGTAAAATTTAAAAAAGTTGAAAAAAATTTTTTTTGCACTGTTATTTTTCCTGCGTTTATCAGACTTTCAGATAGGGGAAATGTCAGTGAGCGTTCCGATTTCAGTTTCAGAGCGATTCGCCCATTGAGTCCTTGATATTAAGTCGTTTTCAGCCAATTTTCTGGATTTTTTAAAATGTCACTTTTTTGGAAAATATCCACTAAATGAGGGAATAATATGTGTGAGGGTACCCCAGGAGAGTTCCAAATGTGTGTGGGTAGAATATATATCCCACGGGGGTAAAATTGAAAAAAGTTGAAAACATTTTTTTTTTGAACTTAGTCATTTTTCAGGCGTTTATCAGACTTTTAGATAGGGGAAATGTCAGTGAGCGTTCCAATTTCAGTTCCAGAGCGATTCGCCCAATGAGTCCTTGATATTTAGTCGTTTTCAGCCAATTTTCTGGATTTTTGAAAATTTCACTTTTTTGGAAAATATCCACTAAATGAGGGAATAATATGTGTGAGGGTACCCCAGGAGAGTTCCAAATGTGTGTGGGTAGAATATATATCCCACGGGGGTAAAATTGAAAAAAGTTGAAAACATTTTTTTTTTTAACTTAGTCATTTTTCCGTCGTTTATCAGACTTTCAGATAGGGGAAATGTCAGTGAGCTTTCCGATTTCAGTTCCAGAGCGATTCACCCAATAAGTCCTTGATATTTAGTCGTTTTCAGCCAATTTTCTGGATTTTTGAAAATTTCACTTTTTTGTGAAAATATCCACTAAATGAGGGAATAATATGTGTGAGGGTACCCCAGTAGAGTTCCAAATGTGTGTGGGTAGAATATATATCCCACGAGGTTAAATTTGAAAAAAGTTGAAAAAATTTTTTTTTTGGACTTAGTCATTTTTCCGCCGTCTATCAGATTTTCAGATAGGGGAAATGTCAGTGAGTGTTCCGATTTCAGTTCCAGAGCGATACGCCCAATGAGTCCTTGATATTTAGTCGTTTTCAGCTAATTGTCTGGATTTTTGAAAATTTCACTTTTTTGGAAAATATCCACTAAATGAGGGCATAATATGTGTGAGGGTACCCCAGGAGAGTTCCAAATGTGTGTGGGTAAAATATATATCCCACGGGGGTAAAATTGAAAAAAAATTTTTTTTAGACTTAGTCATTTTTCCTCCGATTTTCAGACTTTCAGATAGGGGAAATGTCAGTGAGGGTTCCGATTTCAGTTCCAGAGTGATTCGCCCAATGAGTCCTTGATATTTAGTCGTTTTCAGCCAATTTTCTGGATTTTTGAAAATTTCACTTTTTTGTGAAAATATCCACTAAATGAGGGAATAATATGTGTGAGGGTACCCTAGGAGAGTTTCAAATGTGTGTGGGTAGAATATATATCCCACGCGGTTAAATTTGAAAAAAGTAGAATAAAATTTTTTTTTTTTGGACTTAGTCATTTTTCCGGCGTTTATCAGACTTTCAGATAGGGCAAATGTCAGTGAGCATTCCGATTTCAGTTCCAGAGCGATTCGCACAATGAGTCCTTGATATTTAGTCGTTTTCAGCCAATTTTCTGGATTTTTGAAAATTTCACTTTTTTGCGAAAATATCCACTAAATGAGGGAATAATATGTGTGAGGGTACACCAGGAGAGTTCCAAATGTGTGTGGGTAGAATATATATCCCACGGGGGTAAAATTTAAAAAAGTTGAAAAAAATTTTTTTTGCACTGTTATTTTTCCTGCGTTTATCAGACTTTCAGATAGGGGAAATGTCAGTGAGCGTTCCGATTTCAGTTTCAGAGCGATTCGCCCATTGAGTCCTTGATATTAAGTCGTTTTCAGCCAATTTTCTGGATTTTTTAAAATGTCACTTTTTTGGAAAATATCCACTAAATGAGGGAATAATATGTGTGAGGGTACCCCAGGAGAGTTCCAAATGTGTGTGGGTAGAATATATATCCCACGGGGGTAAAATTGAAAAAAGTTGAAAACATTTTTTTTTTGATCTTAGTCATTTTTCCGGCATTTATCAGACTTTCAGATAGGGGAAATGTCAGTGAGCATTACGATTTCAGTTTCAGAGCGATTCGCGCAATGAGTCCTTGATATTTAGTCGTTTTCAGCCTAATTTCTGGATTTTTGAAAATTTCACTTTTTTGTGAAAATATCCACTAAATGAGGGTATAATATGTTTGAGGGTACTCCAGGAGAGTTCCAAATGTGTTTGGGTAGAATATATATCCCACGGGGTAAATTTGAAAAAAGTTTAAAAAAATTTTTTTTTGGACTTAGTTATTTTTCCGTCGTTTATCAGACTTTCAGATAGGGGAAATGTCAGGGAGGGTTCCGATTTCAGTTCCATAGCGATTCGCCCAATGAGTCCTTGATATTTAGTCGTTTTCAGCCAATTTTCTGGATTTTTGAAAATTTCACTTTTTTGTGAAAATATCCACTAAATGAGGGAATAATATGTGTGAGGGTACCCCAGGAGAGTTCCAAATGTGTGTGGGTAGAATATATATCCCACGGGGGTAAAATTGAAAAAAGTTGAAAACATTTTTTTTTTTAACTTAGTCATTTTTCAGGCGTTTATCAGACTTTCAGATAGGGGAAATGTCAGTGAGCTTTCCGATTTCAGTTCCAGAGCGATTCACCCAATAAGTCCTTGATATTTAGTCGTTTTCAGCCAATTTTCTGGATTTTTGAAAATTTCACTTTTTTGTGAAAATATCCACTAAATGAGGGAATAATATGTGTGAGAGTACCCCAGGAGAGTTCCAAATGTGTGTGGTTAGAATATATATACCACGGGGGTAAATTTGAATAAAAGTAGAAAAAAAAATTTTTTTTGGACTTAGTCATTTTTCCGGCGTTTATCAGACTTTCAGATAGGGGAAATGTCAGTGAGCTTTCCGATTTCAGTTCCAGAGCGATTCACCCAATAAGTCCTTGATATTTAGTCGTTTTCAGCCAATTTTCTGGATTTTTGAAAATTTCACTTTTTTGTGAAAATATCAACTAAATGAGGGAATAATATGTGTGAGGGTACTCCAGGAGAGTTCCAAATGTGTGTGGGTAGAATATATATCCCACAGGGGTAAATTTGAAAAAAGTTGAAAAAAAATTTTTTTTGGACTTAGTCATTTTCCCAGCGTTTATCAGACTTTCAGATAGGGCAAATGTCAGTGAGCATTCCGATTTCAGTTCCAGAACGATTCACCAAATGAGTCCTTGATATTTAGTCGTTTTCAGCCAATATTCTGGATTTTTGAAAATTTCACATTTTTGGGAAAATATCCACTAAATGAGGGAATAATATGTGTGAGGGTACCCCAGGAGAGTTCCAAATGTGTGTGGGTAGAATATATATCCCACGGGGGTAAATTTGAAAAAAGTTGAAAACATTTTTTTGGGGAATTTAGTCATTTTCCCGGCGTTTATCAGACTTTCAGATAGGGGAAATGTCAGTGAGCGTTCCGATTTCAGTTCCAGAGTGATTCGCCCAATGAGTCCTTGATATTTAGTCGTTTTCAGCCAATTTTCTGGATTTTTGAAAATTTCACTTTTTTGGAAAATATCCACTAAATGAGGGAATAATATGTGTGAGGGTACCCTAGGAGAGTTCCAAATGTGTGTGGGAAGAATATATATCCCACGGTGGTAAAATTGAAAAAAGTTGAAAACATTTTTTTTTTGAACTTAGTCATTTTTTCGGCGTTTATCAGACTTTCAGATAGGTCAAATGTCAGTGAGCATTCCGATTTCAGTTCCAGAGCGATTCACCCAATGAGTCCTTGATATTTAGTCGTTTTCAGCCAATTTTCTGGATTTTTGAAAATTTCACTTTTTTGGAAAATATCCACTAAATGAGGGAATAATATGTGTGAGGGTACCCCAGGAGAGTTCCAAATGTGTGTGGGTAGAATATATATCCCACGGGGGTAAATTTGAAAACAATTTTTTTTTGGACTTAGTCATTTTTCCTGCGTTTATCAGACTTTCAGATAGGGGAAATATCAGTGAGCGTTCCGATTTCAGTTTCAGAGCGATTCGCCCAATGAGTCCTTGATATTTAGTCGTTTTCAGCCAATTTTCTGGATTTTTGAAAATTTCACTTTTTTGGAAAATATCCACTAAATGAGGGAATAATATGTGTGAGGGTACCCCAGGAGAGTTCCAAATGTGTGTGGGTAGAATATATATCCCACGGGGGTAAAATTGAAAAAAGTTGAAACATTTTTTTTTTGAACTTAGTCATTTTTCCGGCATTTATCAGACTTTCAGATAGGGGAAATGTCAGTGAGCGTTATGATTTCAGTTCCAAAGCGATTCGCCCAATGAGTCCTTGATATTTAGTCGTTTTCAGCCTAATTTCTGGATTTTTGAAAATTTCACTTTTTTGTGAAAATATCCACTAAATGAGGGTATAATATGTGTGAGGGTACCCCAGGAGAGTTCCAAATGTGTGTGCGTAGAATATATATCCCACGGGGGTAAAATTTAAAAAAGTTGAAAAAAAATTTTTTTTGGACTTAGTTATTTTTCCGTCGTTTATCAAACTTTCAGATAGGGGAAATGTCAGTGAGCGTTCCGATTTCAGTTTCAGAGCGATTCGCCCAATGAGTCCTTGATATTTAGTCGTTTTCAGCCAATTTTCTGGATTTTTGAAAATTTAACTTTTTTGTGAAAATATCCACTAAATGACGGAATAATATGTTTGAGGGTACCCCAGGAGAGTTCCAAATGTGTTTGGGTAGAATATATATCCCACGGGGGTAAATTTGAAAAAAGTTTAAAAAAATTTTTTTTTGGACTTAGTTATTTTTCCGTCGTTTATCAGACTTTCAGATAGGGGAAATGTCAGGGAGGGTTCCGATTTCAGTTCCAGAGCGATTCGCCCAATAAGTCCTTGATATTTAGTCGTTTTCAGCCAATTTTCTGGATTTTTGAAAATTTCACTTTTTTGGAAAATATCCACTAAATGAGGGAATAATATGTGTGAGGGTACCCCAGGAGAGTTCCAAATGTGTGTGGGTAGAATATATATCCCACGGGGGTAAAATTGAAAAAAGTTGAAAACATTTTTTTTTTTAACTTAGTCATTTTTCCGGCATTTATCAGACTTTCAGATAGGGGAAATGTCAGTGAGCTTTCCGATTTCAGTTCCAGAGCGATTCACCCAATAAGTCCTTGATATTTAGTCGTTTTCAGCCAATTTTCTGGATTTTTGAAAATTTCACTTTTTTGTGAAAATATCAACTAAATGAGGGAATAATATGTGTGAGGGTACCCCAGGAGAGTTCCAAATGTGTGTGGGTAGAATATATTTCCCACGGGGGTAAATTTGAAAAAAGTTGAAAAAATTTTTTTTTTTTGGACTTAGTCATTTTTCCGGCGTCTATCAGACTTTCAGATAGGGGAAATGTCAGTGAGCGTTCCAATTTCAGTTCAAGATCGATTCGCCCAATGAGTCCTTGATATTTAGTCGTTTTCAGCCAATTTTCTGGATTTTTGAAAATTTCACTTTTTTGTGAAAATATCCACTAAATGACGGAATAATATGTGTGAGGGTACCCCAGGAGAGTTCCAAATGTGTGTGGGTAGAATATATATCCTACGGGGATAAATTTGAAAAAAGTAGAAAAAATTTTTTTTTTTTGGACTTAGTCATTTTTCCGGCGTCTATCAGACTTTCAGATAGGGTAAATGTCAGTGAGCGTTCCAATTTCAGTTCAAGAGCAATTCGCCCAATGAGTCCTTGATATTTAGTCGTTTTCAGCCAATTTTCTGGATTTTTGAAAATTTCACTTTTTTGTGAAAATATCCACTAAATGACGGAATAATATGTGTGAGGGTACCGCAGGAGAGTTCCAAATGTGTGTGGGTAGAATATATATCCCACAGGGGTAAATTTGAAAAAAGTTTAAAAAAAATTTTTTTTGGACTTAGTCATTTTCCCAGCGTTTATCAGACTTTCAGATAGGGGAAATGTCAGTGAGCGTTCCAATTTCAGTTCCAGAGCGATTCGCCCAATGAGTCCTTTATATTTCGTCATTTTCAGCCAATTTTCTGGATTTTTGAAAATTTCACTTTTTTGTGAAAATATCCACTAAATGAGGGAATAATATGTGTGAGGGTACCCCAGGAGAGTTCCAAATGTGTGTGGGTAGAATATACATCCCACGGGGATAAAATTGAAAAAAGTTGAAAAAAATTTTTTTTGGACTTAGTCATTTTTCCGGCGTTTATCAGACTTTCAGATAGGGGAAATGTCAGTGAGCATTCCGATTTCAGTTCCAGAGCGATTCGCCCAATGAGTCCTTGATATTTTGTCGTTTTCAGCCAATTTTCTGGATTTTTGAAAATTTTACTTTTTTGTGAAAATATCCACTAAATGAGGGAATAATATATGTGAGGGCACCCCAGGAGAGTTCCAAATGTGTGTGGGTAGAATATATATCCCACAGGGGTAAAATTGAACAAAGTTGAAATTTTTTTTTTTTCGGACTTAGTCATTTTTCCGGCGTTTATCAGACTTTCAGATAGGGGAAATGTCAGTGAGCATTCCGATTTCAGTTCCAGAGCGATTCGCCCAATGAGTCCTTGATATTTTGTCGTTTTCAGCCAATTTTCTGGATTTTTGAAAATTTCACTTTTTTGTGAAAATATCCACTAAATGAAGGAATAATAGGTGTGAGGGTACCCCAAGAGAGTTCCAAATGTGTGTGCGTAGAATATATATATCCCACTGGGGTAAAATTGAAAAAAGTTTAAAAAAAAAAATTTTTGGACTTAGTCTTTTTTCCGGCGTTTATCAGACTTTCAGAGAGGGGAAATGTCAGTGAACATTCCGATTTCAGTTCCAGAGCGATTCGCCCAATGAGTCCTTGATATTTAGTCGTTTTCAGCCAATTTTCTGGATTTTTGAAAATGTCACTTTTTTGTGAAAATATCCACTAAATGAGGGAATAATATGTGTGAGGGTACCCCAAGAGAGTTCCAAATGTGTGTGGGCAGAATATATTTATCCCACGGGGGTAAAATTGAAAAAAGTTGAAAAAAAATTTTTTTTTGGACTTAGTCATTTTTCCAGCGTTTATCAGACTTTCAGATAGGGGAAATGTCAGTGAGCATTCCGAATTCAGTTCCAGAGCGATTCGCCCAATGATTCCTTGATATTTAGTCGTTTTTATCCAATTTTCTGGATTTTTGAAAATTTCACTTTTTTGCGAAAATATTCACTAAATGAGGGAATAATATGTGTGAGGGTACCCCAGGAGAGTTCCAAATGTGTGTGTGTAGAATATATATCCCACGGGGGTAAAATTGAAAAAAGTTGAAATTTTTTTTTTTTCGGACTTAGTAATTTTTCCGGCATTTATCAGACTTTCAGATAGGAGAAATGTCAGTGAGCATTCTGATTTCAGTTCCAGAGCGATTCGCCCAATGAGTCCTTGATATTTCATCGTTTTCAGCCAATTTTCTGGATTTTTGAAAATTTCACTTTTTTGTGAAAATATCCACTAAATGAGGGAATAATATGTGTGAGGGTACCCCAGGAGAGTTCCAAATGTGTGTGGGTAGAATATATATCCCACAGGGGTAAAATTGAACAAAGTTGAAAACATTTTTTTTTTGGACTTAGTCATTTTTCCAGCGTTTATCAGACTTTCAGATAGGGCAAATGTCAGTGAACATTCCGATTTCAGTTCCAGAGCGATTCGCCCAATCAGTCCATGATATTTAGTCGTTTTCCGCCAATTTTCTGGATTTTTGAAAATTTCACTTTTTTGTGAAAATATCCACTAAATGAGGGAATAATATGTGTGAGGGTACCCCAGGAGAGTTCCAAATGTGTGTGGGTAGAATATATATCCCACGGGGGTAAAATTGGAAATAGTTTAAAAAAATAAATTTTTTGGACTTAGTCTTTTTTCCGGCGTTTATCAGACTTTCAGATAGGGGAAATGTCAGTGAACATTCCGATTTCAGTTCCAGAGCGATTCGCCCAATGAGTCCTTGATATTTAGTCGTTTTCAGCCAATTTTCTGGATTTTTGAAAATGTCACTTTTTTTGTGAAAATATCCACTAAATGAGGGAATAATATGTGTGAGGGTACCCCAGGAGAGTTCCAAATGTGTGTGGGTAGAATATATATCCCATAGGGTTAAAATTGAAAAAAGTTTAAAAAAAATTTTTTTTTATACTTATTTATTTTTCCGGCGTTTATCAGACTTTCAGATAGGGGAAATGTCAGTGAGCATTCTGATTTCAGTTCCAGAAAGATTCGCCCAATGAGTCCTTGATATTTAGTCGTTTTCAGCCAATTTTCTGGATTTTTGAAAATGTCACTTTTTTGTGAAAATATCCACTAAATGAGGGAATAATATGTGTGAGGGTACCCCAGGAGAGTTCCAAATGTGTGTGGGTAGAATATATATCCCACAGGGCTAAAATTGAAAAAAGTTGAAACATTTTTTTTTTGGACTTAGTCATTTTTCCGGCGTTTATCAGACTTTCAGATAGGGGAAATGTCAGTGAACATTCCGATTTCAGTTCCAGAGCGATTCGCCCAATGAGTCCTTGATATTTAGTCGTTTTCAGTCAATTTTCTGGAATTTTGAAAATTTCACTTTTTTGTGAAAATATCCACTAAATGAGGGAATAATATGTGTGAGGGTACCCCAGGAGAGTTCCAAATGTGTGTGGGTAGAATATATATCCCAAGGGGGTAAAATTTAAAAAAAATTTTTTTTGGACTTAGTCATTTTTCCGGCGTTTATCAGACTTTCAGATAGGGCAAATGTCAGTGAACATTCCGATTTCAGTTCCAGAGCGATTCGCTCAATGAGTCCTTGATATTTAGTCGTTTTCAGCCAATTTTCTAGATTTTTGAAAATTTCACTTTTTTGTGAAAATATCCACTAAATGAGGGAATAATATGTGTGAGGGTACCCCAGGAGAGTTCCAAATGTGTGTGGGTAGAATATATATCCCACGGGGGTAAAATTGAAAAAAGTTGAAAATTTTTTTTTTTCGGACTTAGTAATTTTTCTGGCGTTTATCAGACTTTCAGATAGGGGAAATGTCAGTGAGCATTCTGATTTCAGTTCCAGAGCGATTCACCCAATGAGTCCTTGATATTTAGTTGTTTTTAGCCAATTTTCTGTATTTTTGAAAATTTCACTTTTTTGTGAAAATATCCACTAAATGAGGGAATAATATGTGTGAGGGTACCCCAGGAGAGTTCCAAATGTGTGTGGGTAGAATATATCACCCACGGGGATAAAATTGAAAAAAGTTGAAAAAAAATTTTTTTGGACTTAGTCATTTTTCCGGCGTTTATCAGACTTTCAGATAGGGGAAATGTCAGTGAGCATTCCGATTTCAGTTCCAGAGCGATTCGCCCAATGAGTCCTTGATATTTTGACGTTTTCAGCCAATTTTCTGGATTTTTGAAAATTTCACTTTTTTGTGAAAATATCCACTAAATGAGGGAATAATATGTGTGAGTGCACCCCAGGATAGTTCCAAATGTGTGTGGGTAGAATATATATCCCACAAGGGTAAAATTGAACAAAGTTGAAATTTTTTTTTTTCGGACTTAGTCGTTTTTCCGGCGTTTATCATACTTTCAGATAGGGTAAATGTCAGTGAGCGTTCCGATTTCAGTTCCAGAGCGATTCGCCCAATGAGTCCTTGATATTTCGTCGTTTTCAGCCAATTTTCTGGATTTTTGAAAATTTCACTTTTTTGTGAAAATATCCACTAAATGAGGGAATAATATGTGTGAGGGTACCCCAGGAGAGTTCCAAATGTGTGTGGGTAGAATATATATCCCACAGGGGAAAAAATGGAAAAAAGTTGAAAAAAATTTTTTTTTTGGACTTAGTCATTTTTCCGGCGTTTATCAGACTTTCAGATAGGGGAAATGTCAGTGAACATTCCGATTTCAGTTCCAGAGCGATTCGCAAAATGAGTCCTTGATATTTAGTCGTTTTTAGCCAATTTTCTGGATTTTTGAAAATTTCACTTTTTTGTGAAAATATCCACTAAATGAGGGAATAATATGTGTGAGGGTACCCCAGGAGAGTTCCAAATGTGTGTGGGTAGAATATATATCCCACAGGGCTAAAATTGAAAAAAGTTGAAACATTTTTTTTTTGGACTTAGTCATTTTTCCGGCGTTTATCAGACTTTCAGATAGGGGAAATGTCAGTGAACATTCCGATTTCAGTTCCAGAGCGATTCGCCCAATGAGTCCTTGATATTTAGTCGTTTTCAGTCAATTTTCTGGATTTTTGAAAATGTCACTTTTTTGTGAAAATATCCACTAAATGAGGGAATAATATGTGTGAGGGTACCCCAGGAGAGTTCCAAATGTGTGTGGGTAGAATATATATCCCACGGGGGTAAAATTGAAAAAAGTTGAAAAAAAATTTTTTTTGGACTTAGTCATTTTTCCGGCGTTTATCAGACTTTCAGATAGGGGAAATGTCAGTGAACATTCCGATTTCAGTTCCAGAGCGATTCGCCCAATTTGTCCGTGATATTTAGTCGTTTTCAGTAAATTTTCTGGATTTTTGAAAATGTCACTTTTTTGTGAAAATATCCACTAAATGAGGGAATAATATGTGTGAGGGTACCCCAGGAGAGTTCCAAATGTGTGTGGGTAGAATATATATCCCTCAGGGCTAAAATTGAAAAAAGTTGAAACATTTTTTTTTTGGACTTAGTCATTTTTCCGGCGTTTATCAGACTTTCAGATAGGGCAAATGTCAATGAACATTCCGATTTCAGTTCCAGAGCGATTCGCTCAATGAGTCCTTGATATTTAGTCGTTTTCAGCCAATTTTCTGGATTTTTGAAAATTTCACTTTTTTGTGAAAATATCCACTAAATGAGGGAATAATATGTGTGAGGGTACCCCAGGAGAGTTCCAAATGTGTGTGGGTAGAATATATATCCCACGGGGGTAAAATTGAAAAAAGTTGAAAATTTTTTTTTTTCGGACTTAGTAATTTTTCTGGCGTTTATCAGACTTTCAGATAGGGGAAATGTCAGTGAGCATTCTGATTTCAGTTCCAGAGCGATTCACCCAATGAGTCCTTGATATTTAGTTGTTTTCAGCCAATTTTCTGGATTTTTGAAAATTTCACTTTTTTGTGAAAATATCCACTAAATGAGGGAATAATATGTGTGAGGGTACCCCAGGAGAGTTCCAAATGTGTGTGGGTAGAATATATATCCCACGGGGATAAAATTGAAAAAAGTTGAAAAAAAATTTTTTTGGACTTAGTCATTTTTCCGGCGTTTATCAGACTTTCAGATAGGGGAAATGTCAGTGAGCATTCCGATTTCAGTTCCAGAGCAATTCGCCCAATGTGTCCTTGATATTTTGACGTTTTCAGCCAATTTTCTGGATTTTTGAAAATTTCACTTTTTTGTGAAAATATCCACTAAATGAGGGAATAATATGTGTGAGTGCACCCCAGGATAGTTCCAAATGTGTGTGGGTAGAATATATATCCCACAAGGGTAAAATTGAACAAAGTTGAAATTTTTTTTTTTCGGACTTAGTCGTTTTTCCGGCGTTTATCATACTTTCAGATAGGGTAAATGTCAGTGAGCGTTCCGATTTCAGTTCCAGAGCGATTCGCCCAATGAGTCCTTGATATTTCGTCGTTTTCAGCCAATTTTCTGGATTTTTGAAAATTTCACTTTTTTGTGAAAATATCCACTAAATGAGGGAATAATATGTGTGAGGGTACCCCAGGAGAGTTCCAAATGTGTGTGGGTAGAATATATATCCCACAGGGGAAAAAATGGAAAAAAGTTGCAAAAAATTTTTTTTTTGGACTTAGTCATTTTTCCGGCGTTTATCAGACTTTCAGATAGGGGAAATGTCAGTGAACATTCCGATTTCAGTTCCAGAGCGATTCGCAAAATGAGTCCTTGATATTTAGTCGTTTTCAGCCAATTTTCTGGATTTTTGAAAATTTCACTTTTTTGTGAAAATATCCACTAAATGAGGGAATAATATGTGTGAGGGTACCCCAGGAGAGTTCCAAATGTGTGTGGGTAGAATATATATCCCACAGGGCTAAAATTGAAAAAAGTTGAAACATTTTTTTTTTGGACTTAGTCATTTTTCCGGCGTTTATCAGACTTTCAGATAGGGGAAATGTCAGTGAACATTCCGATTTCAGTTCCAGAGCGATTCGCCCAATGAGTCCTTGATATTTAGTCGTTTTCAGTCAATTTTCTGGATTTTTGAAAATGTCACTTTTTTGTGAAAATATCCACTAAATGAGGGAATAATATGTGTGAGGGTACCCCAGGAGAGTTCCAAATGTGTGTGGGTAGAATATATATCCCACGGGGGTAAAATTGAAAAAAGTTGAAAAAAAATTTTTTTTGGACTTAGTCATTTTTCCGGCGTTTATCAGACTTTCAGATAGGGGAAATGTCAGTGAACATTCCGATTTCAGTTCCAGAGCGATTCGCCCAATTTGTCCGTGATATTTAGTCGTTTTCAGTCAATTTTCTGGATTTTTGAAAATGTCACTTTTTTGTGAAAATATCCACTAAATGAGGGAATAATATGTGTGAGGGTACCCCAGGAGAGTTCCAAATGTGTGTGGGTAGAATATATATCCCTCAGGGCTAAAATTGAAAAAAGTTGAAACATTTTTTTTTTGGACTTAGTCATTTTTCCGGCGTTTATCAGACTTTCAGATAGGGGAAATGTCAGTGAACATTCCGATTTCAGTTCCAGAGCGATTCGCCCAATGAGTCCTTGATATTTAGTCGTTTTCAGTCAATTTTCTGGATTTTTTAAAATTTCACTTTTTTGTGAAAATATCCACTAAATGAGGGAATAATATGTGTGAGGGTACCCCAGGAGAGTTCCAAATGTGTGTGGGTAGAATATATATCCCAAGGGGGTAAAATTGAAAAAAAATTTTTTTTGGACTTAGTCATTTTTCCGGCGTTTATCAGACTTTCAGATAGGGCAAATGTCAGTGAACATTCCGATTTCAGTTCCAGAGCGATTCGCTCAATGAGTCCTTGATATTTAGTCGTTTTCAGCCAATTTTCTGGATTTTTGAAAATTTCACTTTTTTGTGAAAATATCCACTAAATGAGGGAATAATATGTGTGAGGGTACCCCAGGAGAGTTCCAAATGTGTGTGGGTAGAATATATATCCCACGGGGGTAAAATTGAAAAAAGTTGAAAATTTTTTTTTTCGGACTTAGTAATTTTTCTGGCGTTTATCAGACTTTCAGATAGGGGAAATGTCAGTGAGCATTCTGATTTCAGTTCCAGAGCGATTCACCCAATGAGTCCTTGATATTTAGTTGTTTTCAGCCAATTTTCTGGATTTTTGAAAATTTCACTTTTTTGTGAAAATATCCACTAAATGAGGGAATAATATGTGTGAGGGTACCCCAGGAGAGTTCCAAATGTGTGTGGGTAGAATATATATCCCACGGGGATAAAATTGAAAAAAGTTGAAAAAAAATTTTTTTGGACTTAGTCATTTTTCCGGCGTTTATCAGACTTTCAGATAGGGGAAATGTCAGTGAGCATTCCGATTTCAGTTCCAGAGCAATTCGCCCAATGAGTCCTTGATATTTTGACGTTTTCAGCCAATTTTCTGGATTTTTGAAAATTTCACTTTTTTGTGAAAATATCCACTAAATGAGGGAATAATATGTGTGAGTGCACCCCAGGATAGTTCCAAATGTGTGTGGGTAGAATATATATCCCACAAGGGTAAAATTGAACAAAGTTGAAATTTTTTTTTTTCGGACTTAGTCGTTTTTCCGGCGTTTATCATACTTTCAGATAGGGTAAATGTCAGTGAGCGTTCCGATTTCAGTTCCAGAGCGATTCGCCCAATGAGTCCTTGATATTTCGTCGTTTTCAGCCAATTTTCTGGATTTTTGAAAATTTCACTTTTTTGTGAAAATATCCACTAAATGAGGGAATAATATGTGTGAGGGTACCCCAGGAGAGTTCCAAATGTGTGTGGGTAGAATATATATCCCACAGGGGAAAAAATGGAAAAAAGTTGCAAAAAATTTTTTTTTTGGACTTAGTCATTTTTCCGGCGTTTATCAGACTTTCAGATAGGGGAAATGTCAGTGAACATTCCGATTTCAGTTCCAGAGCGATTCGCAAAATGAGTCCTTGATATTTAGTCGTTTTCAGCCAATTTTCTGGATTTTTGAAAATTTCACTTTTTTGTGAAAATATCCACTAAATGAGGGAATAATATGTGTGAGGGTACCCCAGGAGAGTTCCAAATGTGTGTGGGTAGAATATATATCCCACAGGGCTAAAATTGAAAAAAGTTGAAACATTTTTTTTTTGGACTTAGTCATTTTTCCGGCGTTTATCATACTTTCAGATAGGGGAAATGTCAGTGAACATTCCGATTTCAGTTCCAGAGCGATTCGCCCAATGAGTCCTTGATATTTACTCGTTTTCAGTCAATTTTCTGGATTTTTGAAAATTTCACTTTTTTGTGAAAATATCCACTAAATGAGGGAATAATATGTGTGAGGGTACCCCAGGAGAGTTCCAAATGTGTGTGGGTAGAATATATATCCCACGGGGGTAAAATTGAAAAAAGTTGAAAAAAAATTTTTTTTGGACTTAGTCATTTTTCCGGCGTTTATCAGACTTTCAGATAGGGGAAATGTCAGTGAACATTCCGATTTCAGTTCAAGAGCGATTCGCCCAATTTGTCCTTGATATTTAGTCGTTTTCAGTCAATTTTCTGGATTTTTGAAAATGTCACTTTTTTGTGAAAATATCCACTAAATGAGGGAATAATATGTGTGAGGGTACCCCAGGAGAGTTCCAAATGTGTGTGGGTAGAATATCTATCCCTCAGGGCTAAAATTGAAAAAAGTTGAAACATTTTTTTTTTGGACTTAGTCATTTTTCCGGCGTTTATCAGACTTTCAGATAGGGGAAATGTCAGTGAACATTCCGATTTCAGTTCCAGAGCGATTCGCCCAATGAGTCCTTGATATTTAGTCGTTTTCAGTCAATTTTCTGGATTTTTTAAAATTTCACTTTTTTGTGAAAATATCCACTAAATGAGGGAATAATATGTGTGAGGGTACCCCAGGAGAGTTCCAAATGTGTGTGGGTAGAATATATATCCCACGGGGATAAAATTGAAAAAAGTTGAAAAAAAATTTTTTTGGACTTAGTCATTTTTCCGGCGTTTATCAGACTTTCAGATAGGGGAAATGTCAGTGAGCATTCCGATTTCAGTTCCAGAGCAATTCGCCCAATGAGTCCTTGATATTTTGACGTTTTCAGCCAATTTTCTGGATTTTTGAAAATTTCACTTTTTTGTGAAAATATCCACTAAATGAGGGAATAATATGTGTGAGTGCACCCCAGGATAGTTCCAAATGTGTGTGGGTAGAATATATATCCCACAAGGGTAAAATTGAACAAAGTTGAAATTTTTTTTTTTCGGACTTAGTCGTTTTTCCGGCGTTTATCATACTTTCAGATAGGGTAAATGTCAGTGAGCGTTCCGATTTCAGTTCCAGAGCGATTCGCCCAATGAGTCCTTGATATTTCGTCGTTTTCAGCCAATTTTCTGGATTTTTGAAAATTTCACTTTTTTGTGAAAATATCCACTAAATGAGGGAATAATATGTGTGAGGGTACCCCAGGAGAGTTCCAAATGTGTGTGGGTAGAATATATATCCCACAGGGGAAAAAATGGAAAAAAGTTGCAAAAAATTTTTTTTTTGGACTTAGTCATTTTTCCGGCGTTTATCAGACTTTCAGATAGGGGAAATGTCAGTGAACATTCCGATTTCAGTTCCAGAGCGATTCGCAAAATGAGTCCTTGATATTTAGTCGTTTTCAGCCAATTTTCTGGATTTTTGAAAATTTCACTTTTTTGTGAAAATATCCACTAAATGAGGGAATAATATGTGTGAGGGTACCCCAGGAGAGTTCCAAATGTGTGTGGGTAGAATATATATCCCACAGGGCTAAAATTGAAAAAAGTTGAAACATTTTTTTTTTGGACTTAGTCATTTTTCCGGCGTTTATCATACTTTCAGATAGGGGAAATGTCAGTGAACATTCCGATTTCAGTTCCAGAGCGATTCGCCCAATGAGTCCTTGATATTTACTCGTTTTCAGTCAATTTTCTGGATTTTTGAAAATTTCACTTTTTTGTGAAAATATCCACTAAATGAGGGAATAATATGTGTGAGGGTACCCCAGGAGAGTTCCAAATGTGTGTGGGTAGAATATATATCCCACGGGGGTAAAATTGAAAAAAGTTGAAAAAAAATTTTTTTTGGACTTAGTCATTTTTCCGGCGTTTATCAGACTTTCAGATAGGGGAAATGTCAGTGAACATTCCGATTTCAGTTCAAGAGCGATTCGCCCAATTTGTCCTTGATATTTAGTCGTTTTCAGTCAATTTTCTGGATTTTTGAAAATGTCACTTTTTTGTGAAAATATCCACTAAATGAGGGAATAATATGTGTGAGGGTACCCCAGGAGAGTTCCAAATGTGTGTGGGTAGAATATCTATCCCTCAGGGCTAAAATTGAAAAAAGTTGAAACATTTTTTTTTTGGACTTAGTCATTTTTCCGGCGTTTATCAGACTTTCAGATAGGGGAAATGTCAGTGAACATTCCGATTTCAGTTCCAGAGCGATTCGCCCAATGAGTCCTTGATATTTAGTCGTTTTCAGTCAATTTTCTGGATTTTTTAAAATTTCACTTTTTTGTGAAAATATCCACTAAATGAGGGAATAATATGTGTGAGGGTACCCCAGGAGAGTTCCAAATGTGTGTGGGTAGAATATATATCCCACGGGGATAAAATTGAAAAAAGTTGAAAAAAAATTTTTTTGGACTTAGTCATTTTTCCGGCGTTTATCAGACTTTCAGATAGGGGAAATGTCAGTGAGCATTCCGATTTCAGTTCCAGAGCAATTCGCCCAATGAGTCCTTGATATTTTGACGTTTTCAGCCAATTTTCTGGATTTTTGAAAATTTCACTTTTTTGTGAAAATATCCACTAAATGAGGGAATAATATGTGTGAGTGCACCCCAGGATAGTTCCAAATGTGTGTGGGTAGAATATATATCCCACAAGGGTAAAATTGAACAAAGTTGAAATTTTTTTTTTTCGGACTTAGTCGTTTTTCCGGCGTTTATCATACTTTCAGATAGGGTAAATGTCAGTGAGCGTTCCGATTTCAGTTCCAGAGCGATTCGCCCAATGAGTCCTTGATATTTCGTCGTTTTCAGCCAATTTTCTGGATTTTTGAAAATTTCACTTTTTTGTGAAAATATCCACTAAATGAGGGAATAATATGTGTGAGGGTACCCCAGGAGAGTTCCAAATGTGTGTGGGTAGAATATATATCCCACAGGGGAAAAAATGGAAAAAAGTTGCAAAAAATTTTTTTTTTGGACTTAGTCATTTTTCCGGCGTTTATCAGACTTTCAGATAGGGGAAATGTCAGTGAACATTCCGATTTCAGTTCCAGAGCGATTCGCAAAATGAGTCCTTGATATTTAGTCGTTTTCAGCCAATTTTCTGGATTTTTGAAAATTTCACTTTTTTGTGAAAATATCCACTAAATGAGGGAATAATATGTGTGAGGGTACCCCAGGAGAGTTCCAAATGTGTGTGGGTAGAATATATATCCCACAGGGCTAAAATTGAAAAAAGTTGAAACATTTTTTTTTTGGACTTAGTCATTTTTCCGGCGTTTATCATACTTTCAGATAGGGGAAATGTCAGTGAACATTCCGATTTCAGTTCCAGAGCGATTCGCCCAATGAGTCCTTGATATTTACTCGTTTTCAGTCAATTTTCTGGATTTTTGAAAATTTCACTTTTTTGTGAAAATATCCACTAAATGAGGGAATAATATGTGTGAGGGTACCCCAGGAGAGTTCCAAATGTGTGTGGGTAGAATATATATCCCACGGGGGTAAAATTGAAAAAAGTTGAAAAAAAATTTTTTTTGGACTTAGTCATTTTTCCGGCGTTTATCAGACTTTCAGATTGGGGAAATGTCAGTGAACATTCCGATTTCAGTTCCAGAGCGATTCGCCCAATTTGTCCGTGATATTTAGTCGTTTTCAGTCAATTTTCTGGATTTTTGAAAATTTCACATTTTTGTGAAAATATCCACTAAATGAGGGAATAATATGTGTGAGGGTACCCCAGGAGAGTTCCAAATGTGTGTGGGTAGAATATATATCCCACGGGGGTAAAATTGAAAAAAGTTGAAAAAAAAATTTTTTTGGACTTAGTCATTTTTCCGGCGTTTATCAGACTTTCAGATAGGGGAAATGTCAGTGAACATTCCGATTTCAGTTCCAGAGCGATTCGCCCAATTTGTCCTTGATATTTAGTCGTTTTCAGTCAATTTTCTGGATTTTTGAAAATGTCACTTTTTTGTGAAAATATCCACTAAATGAGGGAATAATATGTGTGAGGGTACCCCAGGAGAGTTCCAAATGTGTGTGGGTAGAATATCTATCCCTCAGGGCTAAAATTGAAAAAAGTTGAAACATTTTTTTTTTGGACTTAGTCATTTTTCCGGCGTTTATCAGACTTTCAGATAGGGCAAATGTCAGTGAACATTCCGATTTCAGTTCCAGAGCGATTCGCTCAATGAGTCCTTGATATTTAGTCGTTTTCAGCCAATTTTCTGGATTTTTGAAAATTTCACTTTTTTGTGAAAATATCCACTAAATGAGGGAATAATATGTGTGAGGGTACCCCAGGAGAGTTCAAAATGTGTGTGGGTAGAATATATATCCCAAGGGGGTAAAATTGAAAAAAAATTTTTTTTGGACTTAGTCATTTTTCCGGCGTTTATCAGACTTTCAGATAGGGCAAATGTCAGTGAACATTCCGATTTCAGTTCCAGAGCGATTCGCTCAATGAGTCCTTGATATTTAGTCGTTTTCAGCCAATTTTCTGGATTTTTGAAAATTTCACTTTTTTGTGAAAATATCCACTAAATGAGGGAATAATATGTGTGAGGGTACCCCAGGAGAGTTCCAAATGTGTGTGGGTAGAATATATATCCCACGGGGGTAAAATTGAAAAAAGTTGAAAAATTTTTTTTTTCGGACTTAGTAATTTTTCTGGCGTTTATCAGACTTTCAGATAGGGGAAATGTCAGTGAGCATTCTGATTTCAGTTCCAGAGCGATTCACCCAATGAGTCCTTGATATTTAGTTGTTTTCAGCCAATTTTCTGGATTTTTGAAAATTTCACTTTTTTGTGAAAATATCCACTAAATGAGGGAATAATATGTGTGAGGGTACCCCAGGAGAGTTCCAAATGTGTGTGGGTAGAATATATATCCCACGGGGATAAAATTGAAAAAAGTTGAAAAAAATTTTTTTTGGACTTAGTCATTTTTCCGGCGTTTATCAGACTTTCAGATAGGGGAAATGTCAGTGAGCATTCCGATTTCAGTTCCAGAGCAATTCGCCCAATGAGTCCTTGATATTTTGACGTTTTCAGCCAATTTTCTGGATTTTTGAAAATTTCACTTTTTTGTGAAAATATCCACTAAATGAGGGAATAATATGTGTGAGTGCACCCCAGGATAGTTCCAAATGTGTGTGGGTAGAATATATATCCCACAAGGGTAAAATTGAACAAAGTTGAAATTTTTTTTTTTCGGACTTAGTCGTTTTTCCGGCGTTTATCATACTTTCAGATAGGGTAAATGTCAGTGAGCGTTCCGATTTCAGTTCCAGAGCGATTCGCCCAATGAGTTCTTGATATTTCGTCGTTTTCAGCCAATTTTCTGGATTTTTGAAAATTTCACTTTTTTGTGAAAATATCCACTAAATGAGGGAATAATATGTGTGAGGGTACCCCAGGAGAGTTCCAAATGTGTGTGGGTAGAATATATATCCCACAGGGGAAAAAATGGAAAAAAGTTGCAAAAAATTTTTTTTTTGGACTTAGTCATTTTTCCGGCGTTTATCAGACTTTCAGATAGGGGAAATGTCAGTGAACATTCCGATTTCAGTTCCAGAGCGATTCGCAAAATGAGTCCTTGATATTTAGTCGTTTTCAGCCAATTTTCTGGATTTTTGAAAATTTCACTTTTTTGTGAAAATATCCACTAAATGAGGGAATAATATGTGTGAGGGTACCCCAGGAGAGTTCCAAATGTGTGTGGGTAGAATATATATCCCAAGGGGGTAAAATTGAAAAAAAATTTTTTTTGGACTTAGTCATTTTTCCGGCGTTTATCAGACTTTCAGATGAGGCAAATGTCAGTGAACATTTCGATTTCAGTTCCAGAGCGATTCGCTCAATGAGTCCTTGATATTTAGTCATTTTCAGCCAATTTTCTGGATTTTTGAAAATTTCACTTTTTTGTGAAAATATCCACTAAATGAGGGAATAATATGTGTGAGGGTACCCCAGGAGAGTTCCAAATGTGTGTGGGTAGAACATATATCCCACGGGGGTAAAATTGAAAAAAGTTTTAAAAAAATTTTTTTTGGACTTAGTCTTTTTTCCGGCGTTTATCAGACTTTCAGATAGGGGAAATGTCAGTGAACATTCCGATTTCAGTTCCAGAGCGATTCGCCCAATTTGTCCGTGATATTTAGTCGTTTTCAGTCAATTTTCTGGATTTTTGAAAATGTCACTTTTTTGTGAAAATATCCACTAAATGAGGGAATAATATGTGTGAGGGTACCCCAGGAGAGTTCCAAATGTGTGTGGGTAGAATATATATCCCACAGGGCTAAAATTGAAAAAAGTTGAAACATTTTTTTTTTGGACTTAGTCATTTTTCCGGCGTTTATCAGACTTTCAGATAGGGGAAATGTCAGTGAACATTCCGATTTCAGTTCCAGAGCGATTCGCCCAATGAGTCCTTGATATTTAGTCGTTTTCAGCCAATTTTCTGGATTTTTGAAAATTTCACTTTTTTGTGAAAATATCCACTAAATGAGGGAATAATATGTGTGAGGGTACCCCAGGAGAGTTCCAAATGTGTGTGGGTAGAATATATATCCCAAGGGGGTAAAATTGAAAAAAAATTTTTTTTGGACTTAGTCATTTTTCCGGCGTTTATCAGAATTTCAGATAGGGCAAATGTCAGTGAACATTCCGATTTCAGTTCCAGAGCGATTCGCTCAATGAGTCCTTGATATTTAGTCGTTTTCAGCCAATTTTCTGGATTTTTGAAAATGTCACTTTTTTGTGAAAATATCCACTAAATGAGGGAATAATATGTGTGAGGGTACCCCAAGAGAGTTCCAAATGTGTGTGGGCAGAATATATATATCCCACGGGGGTAAAATTGAAAAAAGTTGAAAAAAATTTTTTTTTTGGACTTAGTCATTTTTCCAGCGTTTATCAGACTTTCAGATAGGAGAAATGTCAGTGAGCATTCCGAATTCAGTTCCAGAGCGATTCGCCCAATGAGTCCTTGATATTTAGTCGTTTTCAGCCAATTTTCTGGATTTTTGAAAATTTCACTTTTTTGTGAAATTATCCACTAAATGAGGGAATAATATGTGTGAGGGTACCCCAGGAGAGTTCCAAATGTGTGTGGGTAGAATATATATCCCAAGGGGGTAAAATTGAAAAAAAATTTTTTTGGACTTAGTCATTTTTCCGGCGTTTATCAGACTTTCAGATAGGGCAAATGTCAGTGAACATTCCGATTTCAGTTCCAGAGCGATTCGCTCAATGAGTCCTTGATATTTAGTCGTTTTCAGCCAATTTTCTGGATTTTTGAAAATGTCACTTTTTTGTGAAAATATCCACTAAATGAGGGAATAATATGTGTGAGGGTACCCCAAGAGAGTTCCAAATGTGTGTGGGCAGAATATATATATCCCACGGGGGTAAAATTGAAAAAAGTTGAAAAAATTTTTTTTTTTGGACTTAGTCATTTTTCCAGCGTTTATCAGACTTTCAGATAGGAGAAATGTCAGTGAGCATTCCGAATTCAGTTCCAGAGCGATTCGCCCAATGAGTCCTTGATATTTAGTCGTTTTTAGCCAATTTTCTGGATTTTTGAAAATTTCACTTTTTTGTGAAAATATCCACTAAATGAGGGAATAATATGTGTGAGGGTACCCCAGGAGAGTTCCAAATGTGTGTGGGTAGAATATATATCCCACAGGGCTAAAATTGAAAAAAGTTGAAACATTTTTTTTTTGGACTTAGTCATTTTTCCGGCGTTTATCAGACTTTCAGATAGGGGAAATGTCAGTGAACATTCCGATTTCAGTTCCAGAGCGATTCGCCCAATGAGTCCTTGATATTTAGTCGTTTTCAGTCAATTTTCTGGATTTTTGAAAATTTCACTTTTTTGTGAAAATATCCACTAAATGAGGGAATAATATGTGTGAGGGTACCCCAGGAGAGTTACAAATGTGTGTGGGTAGAATATATATCCCAAGGGGGTAAAATTGAAAAAAAAATTTTTTTGGACTTAGTCATTTTTCCGGCGTTTATCAGACTTTCAGATAGGGCAAATGTCAGTGAACATTCCGATTTCAGTTCCAGAGCGATTCGCTCAATGAGTCCTTGATATTTAGTCGTTTTCAGCCAATTTTCTGGATTTTTGAAAATTTCACTTTTTTGTGAAAATATCCACTAAATGAGGGAATAATATGTGTGAGGGTACCCCAGGAGAGTTCCAAATGTGTGTGGGTAGAATATATATCCCAAGGGGGTAAAATTGAAAAAAAATTTTTTTTGGACTTAGTCATTTTTCCGGCGTTTATCAGACTTTCAGATAGGGCAAATGTCAGTGAACATTCCGATTTCAGTTCCAGAGCGATTCGCTCAATGAGTCCTTGATATTTAGTCGTTTTCAGCCAATTTTCTGGATTTTTGAAAATTTCACTTTTTTGTGAAAATATCCACTAAATGAGGGAATAATATGTGTGAGGGTACCCCAGGAGAGTTCCAAATGTGTGTGGGTAGAATATATATCCCACGGGGATAAAATTGAAAAAAGTTGAAAAAAAATTTTTTTGGACTTAGTCATTTTTCCAGCGTTTATCAGACTTTCAGATAGGAGAAATGTCAGTGAGCATTCCGAATTCAGTTCCAGAGCGATTCGCCCAATGAGTCCTTGATATTTAGTCGTTTTCAGCCAATTTTCTGGATTTTTGAAAATTTCACTTTTTTGTGAAAATATCCACTAAATGAGGGAATAATATGTGTGAGGGTACCCCAGGAGAGTTCCAAATGTGTGTGGGTAGAATATATATCCCAAGGGGGTAAAATTGAAAAAAAATTTTTTTTGGACTTAGTCATTTTTCCGGCGTTTATCAGACTTTCAGATAGGGCAAATGTCAGTGAACATTCCGATTTCAGTTCCAGAGCGATTCGCTCAATGAGTCCTTGATATTTAGTCGTTTTCAGCCAATTTTCTGGATTTTTGAAAATGTCACTTTTTTGTGAAAATATCCACTAAATGAGGGAATAATATGTGTGAGGGTACCCCAAGAGAGTTCCAAATGTGTGTGGGCAGAATATATATATCCCACGGGGGTAAAATTGAAAAAAGTTGAAAAAAATTTTTTTTTTGGACTTAGTCATTTTTCCAGCGTTTATCAGACTTTCAGATAGGAGAAATGTCAGTGAGCATTCCGAATTCAGTTCCAGAGCGATTCGCCCAATGAGTCCTTGATATTTAGTCGTTTTTAGCCAATTTTCTGGATTTTTGAAAATTTCACTTTTTTGTGAAAATATCCACTAAATGAGGGAATAATATGTGTGAGGGTACCCCAGGAGAGTTCCAAATGTGTGTGGGTAGAATATATATCCCACAGGGCTAAAATTGAAAAAAGTTGAAACATTTTTTTTTTGGACTTAGTCATTTTTCCGGCGTTTATCAGACTTTCAGATAGGGGAAATGTCAGTGAACATTCCGATTTCAGTTCCAGAGCGATTCGCCCAATGAGTCCTTGATATTTAGTCGTTTTCAGTCAATTTTCTGGATTTTTGAAAATTTCACTTTTTTGTGAAAATATCCACTAAATGAGGGAATAATATGTGTGAGGGTACCCCAGGAGAGTTACAAATGTGTATGGGTAGAATATATATCCCAAGGGGGTAAAATTGAAAAAAAAATTTTTTTGGACTTAGTCATTTTTCCGGCGTTTATCAGACTTTCAGATAGGGCAAATGTCAGTGAACATTCCGATTTCAGTTCCAGAGCGATTCGCTCAATGAGTCCTTGATATTTAGTCGTTTTCAGCCAATTTTCTGGATTTTTGAAAATTTCACTTTTTTGTGAAAATATCCACTAAATGAGGGAATAATATGTGTGAGGGTACCCCAGGAGAGTTCCAAATGTGTGTGGGTAGAATATATATCCCAAGGGGGTAAAATTGAAAAAAAATTTTTTTTGGACTTAGTCATTTTTCCGGCGTTTATCAGACTTTCAGATAGGGCAAATGTCAGTGAACATTCCGATTTCAGTTCCAGAGCGATTCGCTCAATGAGTCCTTGATATTTAGTCGTTTTCAGCCAATTTTCTGGATTTTTGAAAATTTCACTTTTTTGTGAAAATATCCACTAAATGAGGGAATAATATGTGTGAGGGTACCCCAGGAGAGTTCCAAATGTGTGTGGGTAGAATATATATCCCACGGGGATAAAATTGAAAAAAGTTGAAAAAAAATTTTTTTGGACTTAGTCATTTTTCCGGCGTTTATCAGACTTTCAGATAGGGGAAATGTCAGTGAGCATTCCGATTTCAGTTCCAGAGCGATTCGCCCAATGAGTCCTTGATATTTTGACGTTTTCAGCCAATATTCTGGATTATTGAAAATTTCACTTTTTTGTGAAAATATCCACTAAATGAGGGAATAATATGTGTGAGTGCACCCCAGGATAGTTCCAAATGTGTGTGGGTAGAATATATATCCCACAAGGGTAAAATTGAACAAAGTTGAAATTTTTTTTTTTCGGACTTAGTCGTTTTTCCGGCGTTTATCATACTTTCAGATAGGGTAAATGTCAGTGAGCGTTCCGATTTCAGTTCCAGAGCGATTCGCCCAATGAGTCCTTGATATTTCGTCGTTTTCAGCCAATTTTCTGGATTTTTGAAAATTTCACTTTTTTGTGAAAATATCCACTAAATGAGGGAATAATATGTGTGAGGGTACCCCAGGAGAGTTCCAAATGTGTGTGGGTAGAATATATATCCCACAGGGGAAAAAATGGAAAAAAGTTGAAAAAAATTTTTTTTTTGGACTTAGTCATTTTTCCGGCGTTTATCAGACTTTCAGATAGGGGAAATGTCAGTGAACATTCCGATTTCAGTTCCAGAGCGATTCGCAAAATGAGTCCTTGATAATTAGTCGTTTTCAGCCCATTTTCTGGATTTTTGAAAATGTCACTTTTTTGTGAAAATATCCACTAAATGAGGGAATAATATGTGTGAGGGTACCCCAAGAGAGTTCCAAATGTGTGTGGGCAGAATATATATATCCCACGGGGGTAAAATTGAAAAAAGTTGAAAAAAATTTTTTTTTTGGACTTAGTCATTTTTCCAGCGTTTATCAGACTTTCAGATAGGAGAAATGTCAGTGAGCATTCCGAATTCAGTTCCAGAGCGATTCGCCCAATGAGTCCTTGATATTTAGTCGTTTTTAGCCAATTTTCTGGATTTTTGAAAATTTCACTTTTTTGTGAAAATATCCACTAAATGAGGGAATAATATGTGTGAGGGTACCCCAGGAGAGTTCCAAATGTGTGTGGGTAGAATATATATCCCACAGGGCTAAAATTGAAAAAAGTTGAAACATTTTTTTTTTGGACTTAGTCATTTTTCCGGCGTTTATCAGACTTTCAGATAGGGGAAATGTCAGTGAACATTCCGATTTCAGTTCCAGAGCGATTCGCCCAATGAGTCCTTGATATTTAGTCGTTTTCAGTCAATTTTCTGGATTTTTGAAAATTTCACTTTTTTGTGAAAATATCCACTAAATGAGGGAATAATATGTGTGAGGGTACCCCAGGAGAGTTCCAAATGTGTGTGGGTAGAATATATATCCCACGGGGGTAAAATTGAAAAAAGTTGAAAAAAAATTTTTTTTGGACTTAGTCATTTTTCCGGCGTTTATCAGACTTTCAGATAGGGGAAATGTCAGTGAACATTCCGATTTCAGTTCCAGAGCGATTCGCCCAATCTGTCCGTGATATTTAGTCGTTTTCAGTCAATTTTCTGGATTTTTGAAAATTTCACTTTTTTGTGAAAATATCCACTAAATGAGGGAATAATATGTGTGAGGGTACCCCAGGAGAGTTCCAAATGTGTGTGGGTAGAATATATATCCCACGGGGGTAAAATTGAAAAAAGTTGAAAAAAAAATTTTTTTGAACTTAGTCATTTTTCCGGCGTTTATCAGACTTTCAGATAGGGGAAATGTAAGTGAACATTCCGATTTCAGTTCCAGAGCGATTCGCCCAATTTGTCCGTGATATTTAGTCGTTTTCAGTCAATTTTCTGGATTTTTGAAAATTTCACTTTTTTGTGAAAATATCCACTAAATGAGGGAATAATATGTGTGAGGGTACCCCAGGAGAGTTCCAAATGTGTGTGGGTAGAATATATATCCCAAGGGGGTAAAATTGAAAAAAAATTTTTTTTGGACATAGTCATTTTTCCGGCGTTTATCAGACTTTCAGATGGGGCAAATGTCAGTGAACATTTCGATTTCAGTTCCAGAGCGATTCGCTCAATGAGTCCTTGATATTTAGTCGTTTTCAGCCAATTTTCTGGATTTTTGAAAATTTCACTTTTTTGTGAAAATATCCACTAAATGAGGGAATAATATGTGTGAGGGTACCCCAGGAGAGTTCCAAATGTGTGTGGGTAGAACATATATCCCACGGGGGTAAAATTGAAAAAAGTTGAAAATTTTTTTTTTTCGGACTTATTTATTTTTCTGGCGTTTATCAGACTTTCAGATAGGGGAAATGTCAGTGAGCATTCTGATTTCAGTTCCAGAGCGATTCACCCAATGAGTCCTTGATATTTTGTCGTTTTCAGCCAATTTTCTGGATTTTTGAAAATTTCACTTTTTTGTGAAAATATCCACTAAATGAGGGAATAATATGTGTGAGGGTACCCCAAGAGAGTTCCAAATGTGTGTGCGTAGAATATATATATCCCACGGGGGTAAAATTGAAAAAAGTTGAAAAAAATATATTTTTTGGACTTAGTCATTTTTCCAGCGTTTATCAGACTTTCAGATAGGGGAAATGTCAGTGAGCGTTCCGAATTCAGTTCCAGAGCGATTCGCCCATTGAGTCCTTGATATTTAGTAGTTTTTAGCCAATTTTCTGGATTTTTGAAAATGTCACTTTTTTGTGAAAATATCCACTAAATGAGGGAATAATATGTGTGAGGGTACCCCAGGAGAGTTCCAAATGTGTGTGTGTAGAATATATATCCCACGGGGGTAAAATTGAAAAAAGTTGAAATTTTTTTTTTTTCGAACTTAGTAATTTTCCGGCGTTTATCAGACTTTCAGATAGGAGAAATATCAGTGAGAATTCTGATTTCAGTTCCAGAGCGATTCGCCCAATGATTCCTTGATATTTAGTCATTTTCAGCCAATTTTCTGGATTTTTGAAAATTTCACTTTTTTTTGAAAATATTCACTAAATGAGGGAATAATATGTGTGAGGGTACCCCAGGAGAGTTCCAAATGTGTGTGGGTAGAATATATATCCCACAGGGGTAAAATTGAAAAAAGTTGAAAAAATTTTTTTTTCGGACTTAGTAATTTTTCCGGCATTTATCAGACTTTCAGATAGGAGAAATGTCAGTGAGCATTCTGATTTCAGTTCCAGAGCGATTCGCCCAATGAGTCCTTGATATTTCGTCGTTTTCAGCCAATTTTCTGGATTTTTGAAAATTTCACTTTTTTGTGAAAATATCCACTAAATGAGGGAATAATATGTGTGAGGGTACCCCAGGAGAGTTCCAAATGTGTGTGGGTAGAATATATATCCCACAGGGGTAAAATTGAACAAAGTTGAAAACATTTTTTTTTTGGACTTAGTCATTTTTCCGGCGTTTATCAGACTTTCAGATAGGGCAAATGTCAGTGAACATTCCGATTTCAGTTCCAGAGCGATTCGCCCAATGAGTCCTTGATATTTAGTCGTTTTCAGCCAATTTTCTGGATTTTTGAAAATTTCACTTTTTTGTGAAAATATCCACTAAATGAGGGAATAATATGTGTGAGGGTACCCCAGGAGAGTTCCAAATGTGTGTGGGCAGAATATATACAGTACAGACCAAAAGTTTGGACACACCTTCTCATTTAAAGATTTTTCTGTATTTTCATGACTATGAAAATTGTACATTCACACTGAAGGCATCAAAACTATGAATTAACACATGTGGAATTATATACTTAACAAAAAAGTGTGAAACAACTGAAAATATGTTAGGTTCTTTAAAGTAGCCACCTTTTGCTTTGATGACTGCTTTGCACACTCTTGACATTTTCTTGATGAGCTTCAAAAGGTAGTCACCGGAAATGGTCTTCCAACAATCTTGAAGGAGTTCCCAGAGATGCTTAGCACTTGTTGGCCCTTTTACCTTCACTCTGCGGTCCAGCTCACCCCAAACCATCTCGGTTGGGTTCAGGTCTGGTGACTGTGGAGGCCATGTCATCTGGCGTAGCACCCCATCACTCTCCTTCTTGGTCAAATAGCCCTTACACAGCCTGGAGGTGTGTTTGGGGTTATTGTCCTGTGGAAAAATAAATGATGGTCCAACTAAACGCAAACCAGATGGAATAGCATGCCGCTGCAAGATGCTGTGGTAGCCATGCTGGTTCAGTATGCCTTCAATTTTGAATAAATCCCCAACAATGTAACCAGCAAAGCACCCCCACACCATCACACCTCCTCCTACATGTTTCACGGTGGGAAACAGGCATGTAGAGTCCATACGTTCACCTTTTCTACGTCGCACAAAGACATGGTGGTTTGAACCAAAGATCTCAAATTTGGACTCATCAGACCAAAGCACAGATTTCCACTGGTCTAATGTCCATTCCTTGTCTTCTTTAGCCCAAACAAGTCTCTTCTGATCGTTGCCTGTCCTTAGCAGTGGTTTCCTAGCAGCTCTTTTACCATGAAGACCTACTGCACAAAGTCTCCTCTTAACAGTTGTTGTAGAGATTTGTCTGCTGCTAGAACTCTGTGTGGCATTGACCTGGTCTCTAATCTGAGCTGCTGTTAACCTGCGATTTCTGAGGCTGGTGACTCGGATAAACTTATCCTCAGAAGCAGAGGTGACTCTTCGTCTTCCTTTCCTGGGGCGGTCCTCATGTGAGCCAGTTTCTTTGTAGCGCTTGATGGTTTTTGCAACTGCACTTAGGGACACTTTCAAAGTTTTCCCAATTTTTCGCACTGACTGACCTTCATTTCTCAAAGTAATGATGGCCACTCGTTTTTCTTTACTTAGCTGCTTTTTTCTTGCCATAATACAAATTCTAACAGTCTATTCAGT
Source organism: Phyllobates terribilis (assembly GCF_046119375.1). Taxonomy (NCBI): domain Eukaryota; kingdom Metazoa; phylum Chordata; class Amphibia; order Anura; family Dendrobatidae; genus Phyllobates; species Phyllobates terribilis. Next base: position 233,312,003 of record NW_027362768.1, on the reverse strand, counting down.
AGGACTATCAGCTGTGTATCCACCAGACGTCTGCACAACACAACTGATGGTCCCAACCCCATTTATAAGGCAAGAAATCCCACTTATTAAACCTGACAGGGCACACCTGTGAAGTGAAAACCATTTCCGGTGACTACCTCTTGAAGCTCATCAAGAGAATGCCAAGAGTGTGCAAAGCAGTCATCAAAGCAAAAGGTGGCTACTTTGAAGAGCCTAGAATATAAGACATATTTTCAGTTGTTTCACAATTTTTTGTTAAGTATATAATTTCACATGTGTTAATTCATAGTTTTGATGCCTTCAGTGTGAATGTACAATTTTCATAGTCATGAAAATACAGAAAAATCTTTAAATGAGAAGGTGTGTCCAAACTTTTGGTCTGTACTGTATCCCACGGGGGTAAAATTGAAAAAAGTTTAAAAAAAAAATTTTTTGGACTTAGTCTTTTTTCCGGCGTTTATCAGACTTTCAGATAGGGGAAATGTCAGTGAGCGTTCCGAATTCAGTTCCAGAGCGATTCGCCCAATGAGTCCTTGATATTTAGTCGTTTTTAGCCAATTTTCTGGATTTTTGAAAATTTCACTTTTTTGTGAAAATATCCACTAAATGAGGGAATAATATGTGTGAGGGTACCCCAGGAGAGTTCCAAATGTGTGTGGGTAGAATATATATCCCACGGGGGTAAAATTGGAAATAGTTTAAAAAAAAAATTTTTTGGACTTAGTCTTTTTTCCGGCGTTTATCAGACTTTCAGATAGGGGAAATGTCAGTGAACATTCCGATTTCAGTTCCAGAGCGATTCGCCCAATGAGTCCTTGATATTTAGTCGTTTTCAGCCAATTTTCTGGATTTTTGAAAATGTCACTTTTTTGTGAAAATATCCACTAAATGAGGGAATAATATGTGTGAGGGTACCCCAAGAGAGTTCCAAATGTGTGTGGGCAGAATATATATATCCCACGGGGGTAAAATTGAAAAAAGTTGAAAAAATTTTTTTTTTTGGACTTAAGTCATTTTTCCAGCGTTTATCAGACTTTCAGATAGGGGAAATGTCAGTGAACATTCCGATTTCAGTTCCAGAGCGATTCGCCCAATGAGTCCTTGATATTTAGTCGTTTTCAGCCAATTTTCTGGATTTTTGAAAATGTCACTTTTTTGTGAAAATATCCACTAAATGAGGGAATAATATGTGTGAGGGTACCCCAGGAGAGTTCCAAATGTGTGTGGGTAGAATATATATCCCACAGGGGTAAAATTGAAAAAAGTTGAAACATTTTTTTTTTTTGGACTTAGTCATTTTTCCGGCGTTTATCAGACTTTCAGATAGGGGAAATGTCAGTGAACATTCCGATTTCAGTTCCAGAGCGATTCGCCCAATGAGTCCTTGATATTTAGTCGTTTTCAGTCAATTTTCTGGATTTTTGAAAATTTCACTTTTTTGTGAAAATATCCACTAAATGAGGGAATAATATGTGTGAGGGTACCCCAGGAGAGTTCCAAATGTGTGTGGGTAGAATATATATCCCACGGGGGTAAAATTGGAAATAGTTTAAAAAAAAAATTTTTTGGACTTAGTCTTTTTTCCGGCGTTTATCAGACTTTCAGATAGGGGAAATGTCAGTGAACATTCCGATTTCAGTTCCAGAGCGATTCGCCCAATGAGTCCTTGATATTTAGTCGTTTTCAGCCAATTTTCTGGATTTTTGAAAATGTCACTTTTTTGTGAAAATATCCACTAAATGAGGGAATAATATGTGTGAGGGTACCCCAGGAGAGTTCCAAATGTGTGTGGGCAGAATATATATATCCCACGGGGGTAAAATTGAAAAAAGTTGAAAAAAATTTTTTTTTTGGACTTAAGTCATTTTTCCAGCGTTTATCAGACTTTCAGATAGGGGAAATGTCAGTGAACATTCCGATTTCAGTTCCAGAGCGATTCGCCCAATGAGTCCTTGATATTTAGTCGTTTTCAGCCAATTTTCTGGATTTTTGAAAATGTCACTTTTTTGTGAAAATATCCACTAAATGAGGGAATAATATGTGTGAGGGTACCCCAAGAGAGTTCCAAATGTGTGTGGGCAGAATATATATATCCCACGGGGGTAAAATTGAAAAAAGTTGAAAAAATTTTTTTTTTTGGACTTAAGTCATTTTTCCAGCGTTTATCAGACTTTCAGATAGGGGAAATGTCAGTGAACATTCCGATTTCAGTTCCAGAGCGATTCGCCCAATGAGTCCTTGATATTTAGTCGTTTTCAGCCAATTTTCTGGATTTTTGAAAATGTCACTTTTTTGTGAAAATATCCACTAAATGAGGGAATAATATGTGTGAGGGTAACCCAGGAGAGTTCCAAATGTGTGTGGGTAGAATATATATCCCACAGGGGTAAAATTGAAAAAAGTTGAAACATTTTTTTTTTTTGGACTTAGTCATTTTTCCGGCGTTTATCAGACTTTCAGATAGGGGAAATGTCAGTGAACATTCCGATTTCAGTTCCAGAGCGATTCGCCCAATGAGTCCTTGATATTTAGTCGTTTTCAGCCAATTTTCTGGATTTTTGAAAATGTCACTTTTTTGTGAAAATATCCACTAAATGAGGGAATAATATGTGTGAGGGTACCCCAAGAGAGTTCCAAATGTGTGTGGGCAGAATATATATATCCCACGGGGGTAAAATTGAAAAAAGTTGAAAAAATTTTTTTTTTTGGACTTAAGTCATTTTTCCAGCGTTTATCAGACTTTCAGATAGGGGAAATGTCAGTGAACATTCCGATTTCAGTTCCAGAGCGATTCGCCCAATGAGTCCTTGATATTTAGTCGTTTTCAGCCAATTTTCTGGATTTTTGAAAATGTCACTTTTTTGTGAAAATATCCACTAAATGAGGGAATAATATGTGTGAGGGTACCCCAGGAGAGTTCCAAATGTGTGTGGGTAGAATATATATCCCACAGGGGTAAAATTGAAAAAAGTTGAAACATTTTTTTTTTTTGGACTTAGTCATTTTTCCGGCGTTTATCAGACTTTCAGATAGGGGAAATGTCAGTGAACATTCCGATTTCAGTTCCAGAGCGATTCGCCCAATGAGTCCTTGATATTTAGTCGTTTTCAGTCAATTTTCTGGATTTTTGAAAATTTCACTTTTTTGTGAAAATATCCACTAAATGAGGGAATAATATGTGTGAGGGTACCCCAGGAGAGTTCCAAATGTGTGTGGGTAGAATATATATCCCACGGGGGTAAAATTGGAAATAGTTTAAAAAAAAAATTTTTTGGACTTAGTCTTTTTTCCGGCGTTTATCAGACTTTCAGATAGGGGAAATGTCAGTGAACATTCCGATTTCAGTTCCAGAGCGATTCGCCCAATGAGTCCTTGATATTTAGTCGTTTTCAGCCAATTTTCTGGATTTTTGAAAATGTCACTTTTTTGTGAAAATATCCACTAAATGAGGGAATAATATGTGTGAGGGTACCCCAGGAGAGTTCCAAATGTGTGTGGGCAGAATATATATATCCCACGGGGGTAAAATTGAAAAAAGTTGAAAAAAATTTTTTTTTTGGACTTAAGTCATTTTTCCAGCGTTTATCAGACTTTCAGATAGGGGAAATGTCAGTGAACATTCCGATTTCAGTTCCAGAGCGATTCGCCCAATGAGTCCTTGATATTTAGTCGTTTTCAGCCAATTTTCTGGATTTTTGAAAATGTCACTTTTTTGTGAAAATATCCACTAAATGAGGGAATAATATGTGTGAGGGTACCCCAAGAGAGTTCCAAATGTGTGTGGGCAGAATATATATATCCCACGGGGGTAAAATTGAAAAAAGTTGAAAAAATTTTTTTTTTTGGACTTAAGTTATTTTTCCAGCGTTTATCAGACTTTCAGATAGGGGAAATGTCAGTGAACATTCCGATTTCAGTTCCAGAGCGATTCGCCCAATGAGTCCTTGATATTTAGTCGTTTTCAGCCAATTTTCTGGATTTTTGAAAATGTCACTTTTTTGTGAAAATATCCACTAAATGAGGGAATAATATGTGTGAGGGTAACCCAGGAGAGTTCCAAATGTGTGTGGGTAGAATATATATCCCACAGGGGTAAAATTGAAAAAAGTTGAAACATTTTTTTTTTTTGGACTTAGTCATTTTTCCGGCGTTTATCAGACTTTCAGATAGGGGAAATGTCAGTGAACATTCCGATTTCAGTTCCAGAGCGATTCGCCCAATGAGTCCTTGATATTTAGTCGTTTTCAGTCAATTTTCTGGATTTTTGAAAATTTCACTTTTTTGTGAAAATATCCACTAAATGAGGGAATAATATGTGTGAGGGTACCCCAGGAGAGTTCCAAATGTGTGTGGGTAGAATATATATCCCACGGGGGTAAAATTGGAAATAGTTTAAAAAAAAAATTTTTTGGACTTAGTCTTTTTTCCGGCGTTTATCAGACTTTCAGATAGGGGAAATGTCAGTGAACATTCCGATTTCAGTTCCAGAGCGATTCGCCCAATGAGTCCTTGATATTTAGTCGTTTTCAGCCAATTTTCTGGATTTTTGAAAATGTCACTTTTTTGTGAAAATATCCACTAAATGAGGGAATAATATGTGTGAGGGTACCCCAGGAGAGTTCCAAATGTGTGTGGGCAGAATATATATATCCCACGGGGGTAAAATTGAAAAAAGTTGAAAAAAATTTTTTTTTTGGACTTAAGTCATTTTTCCAGCGTTTATCAGACTTTCAGATAGGGGAAATGTCAGTGAACATTCCGATTTCAGTTCCAGAGCGATTCGCCCAATGAGTCCTTGATATTTTGTCGTTTTCAGCCAATTTTCTGGATTTTTGAAAATGTCACTTTTTTGTGAAAATATCCACTAAATGAGGGAATAATATGTGTGAGGGTACCCCAGGAGAGTTCCAAATGTGTGTGGGTAGAATATATATCCCACGGGGGTAAAATTGAAAAAAGTTGAAAAAAATTTTTTTTTTGGACTTAAGTCATTTTTCCAGCGTTTATCAGACTTTCAGATAGGGGAAATGTCAGTGAACATTCCGATTTCAGTTCCAGAGCGATTCGCCCAATGAGTCCTTGATATTTAGTCGTTTTCAGCCAATTTTCTGGATTTTTGAAAATGTCACTTTTTTGTGAAAATATCCACTAAATGAGGGAATAATATGTGTGAGGGTACCCCAGGAGAGTTCCAAATGTGTGTGGGTAGAATATATATCCCACGGGGGTAAAATTGAAAAAAGTTGAAAAAAATTTTTTTTTTGGACTTAGTCATTTTTCCAGCGTTTTTCAGACTTTCAGATAGGGGAAATGTCAGTGAGCATTCCGAATTCAGTTCCAGAGCGATTCGCCCAATGAGTCCTTGATATTTAGTCGTTTTTAGCCAATTTTCTGGATTTTTGAAAATTTCACTTTTTTGTGAAAATATCCACTAAATGAGGGAATAATATGTGTGAGGGTACCCCAGGAGAGTTCCAAATGTGTGTGGGTATAATATATATCCCACAGGGCTAAAATTGAAAAAAGTTGAAACATTTTTTTTTTTGGACTTAGTCATTTTTCCGGCGTTTATCAGACTTTCAGATAGGGGAAATGTCAGTGAACATTCCGATTTCAGTTCCAGAGCGATTCGCCCAATGAGTCCTTGATATTTAGTCGTTTTCAGTCAATTTTCTGGATTTTTGAAAATTTCACTTTTTTGTGAAAATATCCACTAAATGAGGGAATAATATGTGTGAGGGTACCCCAGGAGAGTTCCAAATGTGTGTGGGTAGAATATATATCCCACGGGGGTAAAATTGAAAAAAGTTGAAAAATTTTTTTTTAGGACTTAGTAATTTTTCTGGCGTTTATCAGACTTTCAGATAGGGGAAATGTCAGTGAGCATTCTGATTTCAGTTCCAGAGCGATTCACCCAATGAGTCCTTGATATTTAGTTGTTTTCAGCCAATTTTCTGGATTTTTGAAAATTTCACTTTTTTGTGAAAATATCCACTAAATGAGGGAATAATATGTGTGAGGGTACCCCAGGAGAGTTCCAAATGTGTGTGGGTAGAATATATATCCCACGGGGATAAAATTGAAAAAAGTTGAAAAAAATTTTTTTTGGACTTAGTCATTTTTCCGGCGTTTATCAGACTTTCAGATAGGGGAAATGTCAGTGAGCATTCCGATTTCAGTTCCAGAGCGATTCGCCCAATGAGTCCTTGATATTTTGACGTTTTCAGCCAATTTTCTGGATTTTTGAAAATTTCACTTTTTTGTGAAAATATCCACTAAATGAGGGAATAATATGTGTGAGTGCACCCCAGGATAGTTCCAAATGTGTGTGGGTAGAATATATATCCCACAAGGGTAAAATTGAACAAAGTTGAAATTTTTTTTTTTCGGACTTAGTCGTTTTTCCGGCGTTTATCATACTTTCAGATAGGGTAAATGTCAGTGAGCGTTCCGATTTCAGTTCCAGAGCGATTCGCCCAATGAGTCCTTGATATTTAGTCGTTTTCAGCCAATTTTCTGGATTTTTGAAAATGTCACTTTTTTGTGAAAATATCCACTAAATGAGGGAATAATATGTGTGAGGGTACCCCAGGATAGTTCCAAATGTGTGTGGGTAGAATATATATCCCACGGGGGTAAAATTGAAAAAAGTTGAAAAATTTTTTTTTTCGGACTTAGTAATTTTTCTGGCATTTATCAGACTTTCAGATAGGGGAAATGTCAGTGAGCATTCTGATTTCAGTTCCAGAGCGATTCACCCAATGAGTACTTGATATTTCGTCGTTTTCAGCCAATTTTCTGGATTTTTGAAAATTTCACTTTTTTGTGAAAATATATACTAAATGAGGGAATAATATGTGTGAGGGTACCCCAAGAGAGTTCCAAATGTGTGTGCGTAGAATATATATATCCCACGGGGGTAAAATTGAAAAAAGTTGAAAAAAATATTTTTTTTGGACTTAGTCATTTTTCTAGCGTTTATCAGACTTTCAGATAGGGGAAATGTCAGTGAGCATTCCGAATTCAGTTCCAGAGCGATTCGCCCATTGGGTCCTTGATATTTAGTAGTTTTTAGCCAATTTTCTGGATTTTTGAAAATGTCACTTTTTTGTGAAAATATCCACTAAATGAGGGAATAATATGTGTGAGGGTACCCCAGGAGAGTTCCAAATGTGTGTGGGTAGAATATATATCCCACGGGGGTAAAATTGAAAAAAGTTGAAAAATTTTTTTTTTCGAACTTAGTAATTTTCCGGCGTTTATCAGACTTTCAGATAGGAGAAATGTCAGTGAGAATTCTGATTTCAGTTCCAGAGCGATTCGCCCAATGATTCCTTGATATTTAGTCATTTTCAGCCAATTTTCTGGATTTTTGAAAATTTCACTTTTTTGCGAAAATATTCACTAAATGAGGGAATAATATGTGTGAGGGTACCCCAGGAGAGTTCCAAATGTGTGTGGGTAGAATATATATCCCACGGGGGTAAAATTGAAAAAAGTTGAAAATTTTTTTTTTTCGGACTTAGTAATTTTTCCGGCATTTATCAGACTTTCAGATAGGAGAAATGTCAGTGAGCATTCTGATTTCAGTTCCAGAGCGATTCGCCCAATGAGTCCTTGATATTTCGTCGTTTTCAGCCAATTTTCTGGATTTTTGAAAATTTCACTTTTTTGTGAAAATATCCACTAAATGAGGGAATAATATGTGTGAGGGTACCCCAGGAGAGTTCCAAATGTGTGTGGGTAGAATATATATCCCACAGGGGTAAAATTGAACAAAGTTGAAAACATTTTTTTTTTGGACTTAGTCATTTTTCCGGCGTTTATCAGACTTTCAGATAGGGCAAATGTCAGTGAACATTCCGATTTCAGTTCCAGAGCGATTCGCCCTATGAGTCCTTGATATTTAGTCGTTTTCAGCCAATTTTCTGGATTTTTGAAAATTTCACTTTTTTGTGAAAATATCCACTAAATGAGGGAATATTATGTGTGAGGGTACCCCAGGAGAGTTCCAAATGTGTGTGGGCAGAATATATACAGTACAGACCAAAAGTTTGGACACACCTTCTCATTTAAAGATTTTTCTGTATTTTCATGACTATGAAAATTGTACATTCACACTGAAGGCATCAAAACTATGAATTAACACATGTGGAATTATATACTTAACAAAAAAGTGTGAAACAACTGAAAATATGTTAGGTTCTTTAAAGTAGCCACCTTTTGCTTTGATGACTGCTTTGCACACTCTTGACATTTTCTTGATGAGCTTCAAAAGGTAGTCACCGGAAATGGTCTTCCAACAATCTTGAAGGAGTTCCCAGAGATGCTTAACACTTGTTGGCCCTTTTACCTTCACTCTGCGGTCCAGCTCACCCCAAACCATCTCGGTTGGGTTCAGGTCTGGTGACTGTGGAGGCCATGTCATCTGGCGTAGCACCCCATCACTCTCCTTCTTGGTCAAATAGCCCTTACACAGCCTGGAGGTGTGTTTGGGGTTACTGTCCTGTGGAAAAATAAATGATGGTCCAACTAAACGCAAACCAGATGGAATAGCATGCCGCTGCAAGATGCTGTGGTAGCCATGCTGGTTCAGTATGCCTTCAATTTTGAATAAATCCCCAACAATGTAACCAGCAAAGCACCCCCACACCATCACACCTCCTCCTACATGTTTCACGGTGGGAAACAGGCATGTAGAGTCCATACGTTCACCTTTTCTACGTCGCACAAAGACATGGTGGTTGGAACCAAAGATCTCAAATTTGGACTCATCAGACCAAAGCACAGATTTCCACTGGTCTAATGTCCATTCCTTGTCTTCTTTAGCCCAAACAAGTCTCTTCTGATCGTTGCCTGTCCTTAGCAGTGGTTTCCTAGCAGCTCTTTTACCATGAAGACCTACTGCACAAAGTCTCCTCTTAACAGTTGTTGTAGAGATTTGTCTGCTGCTAGAACTCTGTGTGGCATTGACCTGGTCTCTAATCTGAGCTGCTGTTAACCTGCGATTTCTGAGGCTGGTGACTCGGATAAACTTATCCTCAGAAGCAGAGGTGACTCTTCGTCTTCCTTTCCTGGGGCGGTCCTCATGTGAGCCAGTTTCTTTGTAGCGCTTGATGGTTTTTGCAACTGCACTTAGGGACACTTTCAAAGTTTTCCCAATTTTTCGCACTGACTGACCTTCATTTCTTAAAGTAATGGTGGCCACTCGTTTTTCTTTACTTAGCTGCTTTTTTCTTGCCATAATACAAATTCTAACAGTCTATTCAGTAGGACTATCAGCTGTGTATCCACCAGACGTCTGCACAACACAACTGATGGTCCCAACCCCATTTATAAGGCAAGAAATCCCACTTATTAAACCTGACAGGGCACACCTGTGAAGTGAAAACCATTTCCGGTGACTACCTCTTGAAGCTCATCAAGAGAATGCCAAGAGTGTGCAAAGCAGTCATCAAAGCAAAAGGTGGCTACTTTGAAGAACCTAGAATATAAGACATATTTTCAGTTGTTTCACAATTTTTTGTTAAGTATATAATTCCACATGTGTTAATTCATAGTTTTGATGCCTTCAGTGTGAATGTACAATTTTCATATTCATGAAAATACAGAAAAATCTTTAAATGAGAAGGTGTGTCCAAACTTTTGGTCTGTACTGTATCCCATGGGGGTAAAATTGAAAAAAGTTTAAAAAAAAATTTTTTTTGACTTAGTCTTTTTTCTGGCGTTTATCAGACTTTCAGATAGGGGAAATGTCAGTGAGCGTTCCGAATTCAGTTCCAGAGCGATTCGCCCAATGAGTCCTTGATATTTAGTCGTTTTTAGCCAATTTTCTGGATTTTTGAAAATTTCACTTTTTTGTGAAAATATCCACTAAATGAGGGAATAATATGTGTGAGGGTACCCCAGGAGAGTTCCAAATGTGTGTGGGTAGAATATATATCCCACGGGGGTAAAATTGGAAATAGTTTAAAAAAAAAATTTTTTGGACTTAGTCTTTTTTCCGGCGTTTATCAGACTTTCAGATAGGGGAAATGTCAGTGAACATTCCGATTTCAGTTCCAGAGCGATTCGCCCAATGAGTACTTGATATTTAGTCGTTTTCAGACAATTTTCTGGATTTTTGAAAATGTCACTTTTTTGTGAAAATATCCACTAAATGAGGGAATAATATGTGTGAGGGTACCCCAGGAGAGTTCCAAATGTGTGTGGGTAGAATATCCCATAGGGTTAAAATTGAACAAAGTTTAAAAAAATTTTTTTTTTATACTTATTTATTTTTCCGGCGTTTATCAGACTTTCAGATAGGGGAAATGTCAGTGAGCATTCTGATTTCAGTTCCAGAGTGATTCGCCCAATGAGTCCTTGATATTTCGTCGTTTTCAGCCAATTTTATGGATTTTTGAAAATTTCACTTTTTTGTGAAAATATCCACTAAATGAGGGAATAATATGTGTGAGGGTACCCCAAGAGAGTTCCAAATGTGTGTGGGTAGAATATATATATCCCATGGGGATAAAATTGAAAAAAGTTGAAAAAATTTTTTTTTTGGACTTAGTCATTTTTCCGGCGTTTATCAGACTTTCAGATAGGGGAAATGTCAGTGAACATTCCGATTTCAGTTCCAGAATGATTCGCCCAATGAGTCCTTGATATTTCGTCGTTTTCAGCCAATTTTATGGATTTTTGAAAATTTCACTTTTTTGTGAAAATATCCACTAAATGAGGGAATAATATGTGTGAGGGTACCCCAGGAGAGTTCCAAATGTGTGTTGGTAGAATATATATCCCACGGGGGTAAAATTGAAAAAAGTTTTAAAAAAAAATTTTTTTGGACTGTCTTTTTTCCGGCGTTTATCAGACTTTCAGATAGGGGAAATGTCAGTGAACAATCCAATTTCAGTTCCAGAGCGATTCGCCCAATGAGTCCTTGATATTTAGTCGTTTTCAGCCAATTTTCTGGATTTTTGAAAATGTCACTTTTTTGTGAAAATATCCACTAAATGAGGGAATAATATGTGTGAGGGTACCCCAGGAGAGTTCCAAATGTGTGTGGGTAGAATATATATCCCACGGGAGTAAAATTGAAAAAAGTTGAAAAATTTTTTTTTTCGGACTTAGTAATTTTTCTGGCGTTTATCAGACTTTCAGATAGGGGAAATGTCAGTGAGCATTCTGATTTCAGTTCCAGAGCGATTCGCCCAATGAGTCCTTGATATTTAGTCGTTTTTAGCCAATTTTCTGGATTTTTGAAAATTTCACTTTTTTGTGAAAATATCCACTAAATGAGGGAATAATATGTGTGAGGGTACCCCAGGAGAGTTCCAAATGTGTGTGGGTAGAATATATATCCCACGGGGGTAAAATTGAAAATAGTTTAAAAAAAAATTTTTTTGGACTTAGTCTTTTTTCCGGCGTTTATCAGACTTTCAGATAGGGCAAATGTCAGTGAACATTCCGATTTCAGTTCCAGAGCGATTCGCTCAATGAGTCCTTGATATTTAGTCGTTTTCAGCCAATTTTCTGGATTTTTGAAAATTTCACTTTTTTTGTGAAAATATCCACTAAATGAGGGAATAATATGTGTGAGGGTACCCCAGTAGAGTTCCAAATGCGTGTGGGTAGAATATATATCCCACGGGGGTAAAATTGAAAAAAGTTTTAAAAAAATTTTTTTGGGACTTAGTCTTTTTTCCGGCGTTTATCAGACTTTCAGATAGGGGAAATGTCAGTGAACATTCCCATTTCAGTTCCAGAGCGATTCGCCCAATGAGTCCTTGATATTTAGTCGTTTTCAGCCAATTTTCTGGATTTTTGAAAATGTCACTTTTTTGTGAAAATATCCACTAAATGAGGGAATAACATGTGTGAGGGTACCCCAGGAGAGTTCCAAATGTGTGTGGGTAGAATATATATCCCACGGGGGTAAAATTGAAAAAAGTTGAAAAATTTTTTTTTTCGGACTTAGTAATTTTTCTGGCGTTTATCAGACTTTCAGATAGGGCAAATGTCAGTGAACATTCCGATTTCAGTTCCAGAGTGATTCGCTCAATGAGTCCTTGATATTTAGTCGTTTTCAGCCAATTTTCTGGATTTTTGAAAATTTCACTTTTTTGTGAAAATATCCACTAAATGAGGGAATAATATGTGTGAGGGTACCCCAGGAGAGTTCCAAATGTGTGGGTAGAATATATATCCCACAGGGGTAAAATTGAAAAAAGTTGAAAAAAAATTTTTTTTTTATACCTACTTATTTTTCCGGCGTTTATCAGACTTTCAGATAGGGGAAATGTCAGTGAGCATTCTGATTTCAGTTCCAGAGTGATTCGCCCAATGAGTCCTTGATATTTCGTCGTTTTCAGCCAATTTTATGGATTTTTGAAAATTTCACTTTTTTGTGAAAATATCCACTAAATGAGGGAATAATATGTGTGAGGGTACCCCAAGAGAGTTCCAAATGTATGTGGGTAGAATATATATATCCCATGGGGATAAAATTGAAAAAAGTTGAAAAATTTTTTTTTTTGGACTTAGTCATTTTTCCGGCGTTTATCAGACTTTCAGATAGGGGAAATGTCAGTGAACATTCCGATTTCAGTTCCAGAGTGATTCGCCCAATGAGTCCTTGATATTTCGTCGTTTTCAGCCAATTTTATGAATTTTTGAAAATTTCACTTTTTTGTGAAAATATCCACTAAATGAGGGAATAATATGTGTGAGGGTACCCCAAGAGAGTTACAAATGTGTGTGGGTAGAATATATATATCCCATGAGGATAAAATTGAAAAAAGTTGAAAAAATTTTTTTTTTGGACTTAGTCATTTTTCCGGCGTTTATCAGACTTTCAGATAGGGGAAATGTCAGTGAGCATTCTGATTTCAGTTCCCGAGCAATTCGCCCAATGAGTCCTTGATATTTAGTCGTTTTTTGCCAATTTTCTGGATTTTTGAAAATTTCACTTTTTTGTGAAAATATCCACTAAATGAGGGAATAATATGTGTGAGGGTACCCCAGGAGAGTTCCAAATGTGTGTGGGTAGAATATATATCCCACAGGGCTAAAATTGAAAAAAGTTGAAAAAAATTTTTTTTTTGGACTTAGTCATTTTTCCAGCGTTTATCAGACTTTCAGATAGGGGAAATGTCAGTGAGCATTCCGAATTCAGTTCCAGAGCGATTCGCCCAATGAGTCCTTGATATTTAGTCGTTTTTAGCCAATTTTCTGGATTTTTGAAAATTTCACTTTTTTGTGAAAATATCCACTAAATGAGGGAATAATATGTGTGAGGGTACCCCAGGAGAGTTCCAAATGTGTGTGGGTAGAATATATATCCCACGGGGATAAAATTGAAAAAAGTTGAAAAAAAATTTTTTTGGACTTAGTCATTTTTCCGGCGTTTATCAGACTTTCAGATAGGGGAAATGTCAGTGAGCATTCTGATTTCAGTTCCCGAGCGATTCGCCCAATGAGTCCTTGATATTTAGTCGTTTTTAGCCAATTTTCTGGATTTTTGAAAATTTCACTTTTTTGTGAAAATATCCACTAAATGAGGGAATAATATGTGTGAGGGTACCCCAGGAGAGTTCCAAATGTGTGGGTAGAATATATATCCCAAGGGGGTAAAATTGAAAAAAAAATTTTTTTGGACTTAGTCATTTTTCCGGCGTTTATCAGACTTTCAGATAGGGCAAATGTCAGTGAACATTCCGATTTCAGTTCCAGAGCGATTCGCTCAATGAGTCCTTGATATTTAGTCATTTTCAGCCAATTTTCTGGATTTTTGAAAATTTCACTTTTTTGTGAAAATATCCACTAAATGAGGGAATAATATGTGTGAGGGTACCCCAGGAGAGTTCCAAATGCGTGTGGGTAGAATATACATCCCACGGGGGTAAAATTGAAAAAAGTTTTAAAAAAATTTTTTGGGGACTTAGTCTTTTTTCCGGCGTTTATCAGACTTTCAGATAGGGGAAATGTCAGTGAACATTCCCATTTCAGTTCCAGAGCGATTCGCTCAATGAGTCCTTGATATTTAGTCGTTTTCAGCCAATTTTCTGGATTTTTGAAAATTTCATTTTTTTGTGAAAATATCCACTAAATGAGGGAATAATATGTGTGAGGGTACCCCAGGAGAGTTCCAAATGTGTGTGGGTAGAATATATATCCCACGGGGGTAAAATTGAAAAAAGTTTTAAAAAAAATTTTTTTGGACTTAGTCTTTTTTCCAGCGTTTATCAGACTTTCAGATAGGGGAAATGTCAGTGAACATTCCCATTTCAGTTCCAGAGTGATTCGCCCAATGAGTCCTTGATAGTTAGTCGTTTTCAGCCAATTTTCTGGATTTTTGAAAATTTCACTTTTTTGTGAAAATATCCACTAAATAAGGGAATAATATGTGTGAGGATAACCCAGGAGAGTTCCAAATGTGTGTGGGTAGAATATATATCCCACGGGGGTAAAATTGAAAAAAGTTTTAAAAAAAATTTTTTTTGGACTTAGTCATTTTTCCAGCGTTTATCAGACTTTCAGATAGGGGAAATGTCAGTGAACATTCGCATTTCAGTTCCAGAGCGATTCGCCCAATGAGTCCTTGATATTTAGTCGTTTTCAGCCAATTTTCTGGATTTTTGAAAATGTCACTTTTTTGTGAAAATATCCACTAAATGAGGAAATAATATGTGTGCGGGTACCCCAGGAGAGTTCCAAATGTGTGTGGGTAGAATATATATCCCACGGGGGTAAAATTGAAAAAAGTTGAAAATTTTTTTTTTTCGGACTTAGTAATTTTTCTGGCGTTTATCAGACTTTCAGATAGGGGAAATGTCAGTGAGCATTCTGATTTCAGTTCCAGAGCGATTCGCCCAATGAGTCCTTGATATTTAGTTGTTTTCAGCCAATTTTCTGGATTTTTGAAAATTTCACTTTTTTGTGAAAATATCCACTAAATGAGGGAATAATATGTGTGAGGGTACCCCAGGAGAGTTCCAAATGTGTGTGGGTAGAATATATATCCCACGGGGATAAAATTGAAAAAAGTTGAAAAAAATTTTTTTTGGACTTAGTCATTTTTCCGGCGTTTATCAGACTTTCAGATAGGGGAAATGTCAGTGAACATTCCGATTTCAGTTCCAGAGCGATTCGCCCAATTTGTCCTTGATATTTAGTCGTTTTCAGCCAATTTTCTGGATTTTTGAAAATGTCACTTTTTTGTGAAAATATCCACTAAATGAGGGAATAATATGTGTGAGGGTACCCCAGGAGAGTTCCAAATGTGTGTGGGTAGAATATATATCCCACGGGGGTAAAATTGAAAAAAGTTGAAAAAATTTTTTTTTTTGGACTTAGTCATTTTTCCAGCGTTTATCATACTTTCAGATAGGGCAAATGTCAGTGAACATTCCGATTTCAGTTCCAGAGTGATTCGCTCAATGAGTCCTTGATATTTAGTCGTTTTCAGCCAATTTTCTGGATTTTTGAAAATTTCACTTTTTTGTGAAAATATCCACTAAATGAGGGAATAATATGTGTGAGGGTACCCCAGGAGAGTTCCAAATGTGTGTGGGTAGAATATATATCCCACGGGGATAAAATTGAAAAAAGTTGAAAAAAAATTTTTTTGGACTTAGTCATTTTTCCGGCGTTTATCAGACTTTCAGATAGGGGAAATGTCAGTGAGCATTCTGATTTCAGTTCCCGAGCGATTCGCCCAATGAGTCCTTGATATTTAGTCGTTTTTAGCCAATTTTCTGGATTTTTGAAAATTTCACTTTTTTGTGAAAATATCCACTAAATGAGGGAATAATATGTGTGAGGGTACCCCAGGAGAGTTCCAAATGTGTGTGGGTAGAATATATATCCCACAGGGCTAAAATTGAAAAAAGTTGAAAAAAATTTTTTTTTTGGACTTAGTCATTTTTCCAGCGTTTATCAGACTTTCAGATAGGGGAAATGTCAGTGAGCATTCCGAATTCAGTTCCAGAGCGATTCGCCCAATGAGTCCTTGATATTTAGTCGTTTTTAGCCAATTTTCTGGATTTTTGAAAATTTCACTTTTTTGTGAAAATATCCACTAAATGAGGGAATAATATGTGTGAGGGTACCCCAGGAGAGTTCCAAATGTGTGGGTAGAATATATATCCCAAGGGGGTAAAATTGAAAAAAAAATTTTTTTGGACTTAGTCATTTTTCCGGCGTTTATCAGACTTTCAGATAGGGCAAATGTCAGTGAACATTCCGATTTCAGTTCCAGAGCGATTCGCTCAATGAGTCCTTGATATTTAGTCGTTTTCAGCCAATTTTCTGGATTTTTGAAAATTTCACTTTTTTGTGAAAATATCCACTAAATGAGGGAATAATATGTGTGAGGGTACCCCAGGAGAGTTCCAAATGCGTGTGGGTAGAATATACATCCCACGGGGGTAAAATTGAAAAAAGTTTTAAAAAAATTTTTTGGGGACTTAGTCTTTTTTCCGGCGTTTATCAGACTTTCAGATAGGGGAAATGTCAGTGAACATTCCGATTTCAGTTCCAGAGCGATTCGCCCAATAAGTCCTTGATTTTTTGACGTTTTCAGCCAATTTTCTGGATTTTTGAAAATTTCACTTTTTTGTGAAAATATCCACTAAATGAGGGAATAATATGTGTGAGTGTACCCCAGGAGAGTTCCAAATGTGTGTGGGTAGAATATATATCCCACAGGGGTAAAATTGAAAAAAGTTGAAAAAAATTTTTTTTTGGACTTAGTCATTTTTCCGGCGTTTATCAGACTTTCAGATAGGGGAAATGTCAGTGAACATTCCGATTTCAGTTCCAGAGCGATTCGCCCAATTTGTCCTTGATATTTAGTCGTTTTCAGCCAATTTTCTGGATTTTTGAAAATGTCACTTTTTTGTGAAAATATCCACTAAATGAGGGAATAATATGTGTGAGGGTACCCCAGGAGAGTTCCAAATGTGTGTGGGTAGAATATATATCCCACAGGGCTAAAATTGAAAAAAGTTGAAAAAAATTTTTTTTTTGGACTTAGTCATTTTTCCAGCGTTTATCAGACTTTCAGATAGGGGAAATGTCAGTGAGCATTCCGAATTCAGTTCCAGAGCGATTCGCCCAATGAGTCCTTGATATTTAGTCGTTTTTAGCCAATTTTCTGGATTTTTGAAAATTTCACTTTTTTGTGAAAATATCCACTAAATGAGGGAATAATATGTGTGAGGGTACCCCAGGAGAGTTCCAAATGTGTGGGTAGAATATATATCCCAAGGGGGTAAAATTGAAAAAAAAATTTTTTTGGACTTAGTCATTTTTCCGGCGTTTATCAGACTTTCAGATAGGGCAAATGTCAGTGAACATTCCGATTTCAGTTCCAGAGCGATTCGCTCAATGAGTCCTTGATATTTAGTCGTTTTCAGCCAATTTTCTGGATTTTTGAAAATTTCACTTTTTTGTGAAAATATCCACTAAATGAGGGAATAATATGTGTGAGGGTACCCCAGGAGAGTTCCAAATGCGTGTGGGTAGAATATACATCCCACGGGGGTAAAATTGAAAAAAGTTTTAAAAAAATTTTTTGGGGACTTAGTCTTTTTTCCGGCGTTTATCAGACTTTCAGATAGGGGAAATGTCAGTGAACATTCCGATTTCAGTTCCAGAGCGATTCGCCCAATAAGTCCTTGATTTTTTGACGTTTTCAGCCAATTTTCTGGATTTTTGAAAATTTCACTTTTTTGTGAAAATATCCACTAAATGAGGGAATAATATGTGTGAGTGTACCCCAGGAGAGTTCCAAATGTGTGTGGGTAGAATATATATCCCACAGGGGTAAAATTGAAAAAAGTTGAAAAAAATTTTTTTTTGGACTTAGTCATTTTTCCGGCGTTTATCAGACTTTCAGATAGGGGAAATGTCAGTGAACATTCCGATTTCAGTTCCAGAGCGATTCGCCCAATTTGTCCTTGATATTTAGTCGTTTTCAGCCAATTTTCTGGATTTTTGAAAATGTCACTTTTTTGTGAAAATATCCACTAAATGAGGGAATAATATGTGTGAGGGTACCCCAGGAGAGTTCCAAATGTGTGTGGGTAGAATATATATCCCACGGGGATAAAATTGAAAAAAGTTGAAAAAAAATTTTTATGGACTTAGTCATTTTTCCGGCGTTTATCAGACTTTCAGATAGGGGAAATGTCAGTGAGCATTCTGATTTCAGTTCCCGAGCGATTCGCCCAATGAGTCCTTGATATTTAGTCGTTTTTAGCCAATTTTCTGGATTTTTGAAAATTTCACTTTTTTGTGAAAATATCCACTAAATGAGGGAATAATATGTGTGAGGGTACCCCAGGAGAGTTCCAAATGTGTGTGGGTAGAATATATATCCCACAGGGCTAAAATTGAAAAAAGTTGAAAAAAATTTTTTTTTTGGACTTAGTCATTTTTCCAGCGTTTATCAGACTTTCAGATAGGGGAAATGTCAGTGAGCATTCCGAATTCAGTTCCAGAGCGATTCGCCCAATGAGTCCTTGATATTTAGTCGTTTTTAGCCAATTTTCTGGATTTTTGAAAATTTCACTTTTTTGTGAAAATATCCACTAAATGAGGGAATAATATGTGTGAGGGTACCCCAGGAGAGTTCCAAATGTGTGGGTAGAATATATATCCCAAGGGGGTAAAATTGAAAAAAAAATTTTTTTGGACTTAGTCATTTTTCCGGCGTTTATCAGACTTTCAGATAGGGCAAATGTCAGTGAACATTCCGATTTCAGTTCCAGAGCGATTCGCCCAATTTGTCCTTGATATTTAGTCGTTTTCAGCCAATTTTCTGGATTTTTGAAAATGTCACTTTTTTGTGAAAATATCCACTAAATGAGGGAATAATATGTGTGAGGGTACCCCAGGAGAGTTCCAAATGTGTGTGGGTAGAATATATATCCCACAGGGCTAAAATTGAAAAAAGTTGAAAAAAATTTTTTTTTTGGACTTAGTCATTTTTCCAGCGTTTATCAGACTTTCAGATAGGGGAAATGTCAGTGAGCATTCCGAATTCAGTTCCAGAGCGATTCGCCCAATGAGTCCTTGATATTTAGTCGTTTTTAGCCAATTTTCTGGATTTTTGAAAATTTCACTTTTTTGTGAAAATATCCACTAAATGAGGGAATAATATGTGTGAGGGTACCCCAGGAGAGTTCCAAATGTGTGGGTAGAATATATATCCCAAGGGGGTAAAATTGAAAAAAAAATTTTTTTGGACTTAGTCATTTTTCCGGCGTTTATCAGACTTTCAGATAGGGCAAATGTCAGTGAACATTCCGATTTCAGTTCCAGAGCGATTCGCTCAATGAGTCCTTGATATTTAGTCGTTTTCAGCCAATTTTCTGGATTTTTGAAAATTTCACTTTTTTGTGAAAATATCCACTAAATGAGGGAATAATATGTGTGAGGGTACCCCAGGAGAGTTCCAAATGCGTGTGGGTAGAATATACATCCCACGGGGGTAAAATTGAAAAAAGTTTTAAAAAAATTTTTTGGGGACTTAGTCTTTTTTCCGGCGTTTATCAGACTTTCAGATAGGGGAAATGTCAGTGAACATTCCGATTTCAGTTCCAGAGCGATTCGCCCAATAAGTCCTTGATTTTTTGACGTTTTCAGCCAATTTTCTGGATTTTTGAAAATTTCACTTTTTTGTGAAAATATCCACTAAATGAGGGAATAATATGTGTGAGTGTACCCCAGGAGAGTTCCAAATGTGTGTGGGTAGAATATATATCCCACAGGGGTAAAATTGAAAAAAGTTGAAAAAAATTTTTTTTTGGACTTAGTCATTTTTCCGGCGTTTATCAGACTTTCAGATAGGGGAAATGTCAGTGAACATTCCGATTTCAGTTCCAGAGCGATTCGCCCAATTTGTCCTTGATATTTAGTCGTTTTCAGCCAATTTTCTGGATTTTTGAAAATGTCACTTTTTTGTGAAAATATCCACTAAATGAGGGAATAATATGTGTGAGGGTACCCCAGGAGAGTTCCAAATGTGTGTGGGTAGAATATATATCCCACGGGGATAAAATTGAAAAAAGTTGAAAAAAAATTTTTATGGACTTAGTCATTTTTCCGGCGTTTATCAGACTTTCAGATAGGGGAAATGTCAGTGAGCATTCTGATTTCAGTTCCCGAGCGATTCGCCCAATGAGTCCTTGATATTTAGTCGTTTTTAGCCAATTTTCTGGATTTTTGAAAATTTCACTTTTTTGTGAAAATATCCACTAAATGAGGGAATAATATGTGTGAGGGTACCCCAGGAGAGTTCCAAATGTGTGTGGGTAGAATATATATCCCACAGGGCTAAAATTGAAAAAAGTTGAAAAAAATTTTTTTTTTGGACTTAGTCATTTTTCCAGCGTTTATCAGACTTTCAGATAGGGGAAATGTCAGTGAGCATTCCGAATTCAGTTCCAGAGCGATTCGCCCAATGAGTCCTTGATATTTAGTCGTTTTTAGCCAATTTTCTGGATTTTTGAAAATTTCACTTTTTTGTGAAAATATCCACTAAATGAGGGAATAATATGTGTGAGGGTACCCCAGGAGAGTTCCAAATGTGTGGGTAGAATATATATCCCAAGGGGGTAAAATTGAAAAAAAAATTTTTTTGGACTTAGTCATTTTTCCGGCGTTTATCAGACTTTCAGATAGGGCAAATGTCAGTGAACATTCCGATTTCAGTTCCAGAGCGATTCGCTCAATGAGTCCTTGATATTTAGTCGTTTTCAGCCAATTTTCTGGATTTTTGAAAATTTCACTTTTTTGTGAAAATATCCACTAAATGAGGGAATAATATGTGTGTGGGTACCCCAGGAGAGTTCCAAATGCGTGTGGGTAGAATATACATCCCACGGGGGTAAAATTGAAAAAAGTTTTAAAAAAATTTTTTGGGGACTTAGTCTTTTTTCCGGCGTTTATCAGACTTTCAGATAGGGGAAATGTCAGTGAACATTCCCATTTCAGTTCCAGAGCGATTCGCTCATTGAGTCCTTGATATTTAGTCGTTTTCAGCCAATTTTCTGGATTTTTGAAAATTTCATTTTTTTGTGAAAATATCCACTAAATGAGGGAATAATATGTGTGAGGGTACCCCAGGAGAGTTCCAAATGTGTGTGGGTAGAATATATATCCCACGGGTGTAAAATTGAAAAAAGTTTTAAAAAAAATTTTTTTGGACTTAGTCTTTTTTCCAGCGTTTATCAGACTTTCAGATAGGGGAAATGTCAGTGAACATTCCCATTTCAGTTCCAGAGTGATTCGCCCAATGAGTCCTTGATATTTAGTCGTTTTCAGCCAATTTTCTGGATTTTTGAAAATGTCACTTTTTTGTGAAAATATCCACTAAATGAGGAAATAATATGTGTGCGGGTACCCCAGGAGAGTTCCAAATGTGTGTGGGTAGAATATATATCCCACGGGGGTAAAATTGAAAAAAGTTGAAAATTTTTTTTTTTCGGACTTAGTCATTTTTCCGGCGTTTATCAGACTTTCAGATAGGGGAAATGTCAGTGAGCATTCCGATTTCAGTTCCAGAGCGATTCGCCCAATAAGTCCTTGATTTTTTGACGTTTTCAGCCAATTTTCTGGATTTTTGAAAATTTCACTTTTTTGTGAAAATATCCACTAAATGAGGGAATAATATGTGTGAGTGTACCCCAGGAGAGTTCCAAATGTGTGTGGGTAGAATATATATCCCACAGGGGTAAAATTGAAAAAAGTTGAAAAAAATTTTTTTTTTGGACTTAGTCATTTTTCCGGCGTTTATCAGACTTTCAGATAGGGGAAATGTCAGTGAACATTCCGATTTCAGTTCCAGAGCGATTCGCCCAATTTGTCCTTGATATTTAGTCGTTTTCAGCCAATTTTCTGGATTTTTGAAAATGTCACTTTTTTGTGAAAATATCCACTAAATGAGGGAATAATATGTGTGAGGGTACCCCAGGAGAGTTCCAAATGTGTGTGGGTAGAATATATATCCCACGGGGGTAAAATTGAAAAAAGTTGAAAAAAATTTTTTTTTTGGACTTAGTCATTTTTCCAGCGTTTATCATACTTTCAGATAGGGCAAATGTCAGTGAACATTCCGATTTCAGTTCCAGAGCGATTCGCTCAATGAGTCCTTGATATTTAGTCGTTTTCAGCCAATTTTCTGGATTTTTGAAAATTTCACTTTTTTGTGAAAATATCCACTAAATGAGGGAATAATATGTGTGAGGGTACCCCAGGAGAGTTCCAAATGTGTGTGGGTAGAATATATATCCCACGGGGATAAAATTGAAAAAAGTTGAAAAAAAATTTTTTTGGACTTAGTCATTTTTCCGGCGTTTATCAGACTTTCAGATAGGGGAAATGTCAGTGAGCATTCTGATTTCAGTTCCCGAGCGATTCGCCCAATGAGTCCTTGATATTTAGTCGTTTTTAGCCAATTTTCTGGATTTTTGAAAATTTCACTTTTTTGTGAAAATATCCACTAAATGAGGGAATAATATGTGTGAGGGTACCCCAGGAGAGTTCCAAATGTGTGTGGGTAGAATATATATCCCACAGGGCTAAAATTGAAAAAAGTTGAAAAAAATTTTTTTTTTGGACTTAGTCATTTTTCCAGCGTTTATCAGACTTTCAGATAGGGGAAATGTCAGTGAGCATTCCGAATTCAGTTCCAGAGCGATTCGCCCAATGAGTCCTTGATATTTAGTCGTTTTTAGCCAATTTTCTGGATTTTTGAAAATTTCACTTTTTTGTGAAAATATCCACTAAATGAGGGAATAATATGTGTGAGGGTACCCCAGGAGAGTTCCAAATGTGTGGGTAGAATATATATCCCAAGGGGGTAAAATTGAAAAAAAAATTTTTTTGGACTTAGTCATTTTTCCGGCGTTTATCAGACTTTCAGATAGGGCAAATGTCAGTGAACATTCCGATTTCAGTTCCAGAGCGATTCGCTCAATGAGTCCTTGATATTTAGTCGTTTTCAGCCAATTTTCTGGATTTTTGAAAATTTCACTTTTTTGTGAAAATATCCACTAAATGAGGGAATAATATGTGTGAGGGTACCCCAGGAGAGTTCCAAATGCGTGTGGGTAGAATATACATCCCACGGGGGTAAAATTGAAAAAAGTTTTAAAAAAATTTTTTGGGGACTTAGTCTTTTTTCCGGCGTTTATCAGACTTTCAGATAGGGGAAATGTCAGTGAACATTCCGATTTCAGTTCCAGAGCGATTCGCCCAATAAGTCCTTGATTTTTTGACGTTTTCAGCCAATTTTCTGGATTTTTGAAAATTTCACTTTTTTGTGAAAATATCCACTAAATGAGGGAATAATATGTGTGAGTGTACCCCAGGAGAGTTCCAAATGTGTGTGGGTAGAATATATATCCCACAGGGGTAAAATTGAAAAAAGTTGAAAAAAATTTTTTTTTGGACTTAGTCATTTTTCCGGCGTTTATCAGACTTTCAGATAGGGGAAATGTCAGTGAACATTCCGATTTCAGTTCCAGAGCGATTCGCCCAATTTGTCCTTGATATTTAGTCGTTTTCAGCCAATTTTCTGGATTTTTGAAAATGTCACTTTTTTGTGAAAATATCCACTAAATGAGGGAATAATATGTGTGAGGGTACCCCAGGAGAGTTCCAAATGTGTGTGGGTAGAATATATATCCCACGGGGATAAAATTGAAAAAAGTTGAAAAAAAATTTTTTTGGACTTAGTCATTTTTCCGGCGTTTATCATACTTTCAGATAGGGGAAATGTCAGTGAGCATTCTGATTTCAGTTCCCGAGCGATTCGCCCAATGAGTCCTTGATATTTAGTCGTTTTTAGCCAATTTTCTGGATTTTTGAAAATTTCACTTTTTTGTGAAAATATCCACTAAATGAGGGAATAATATGTGTGAGGGTACCCCAGGAGAGTTCCAAATGTGTGGGTAGAATATATATCCCAAGGGGGTAAAATTGAAAAAAAAATTTTTTTGGACTTAGTCATTTTTCCGGCGTTTATCAGACTTTCAGATAGGGGAAATGTCAGTGAGCATTCTGATTTCAGTTCCCGAGCGATTCGCCCAATGAGTCCTTGATATTTAGTCGTTTTTAGCCAATTTTCTGGATTTTTGAAAATTTCACTTTTTTGTGAAAATATCCACTAAATGAGGGAATAATATGTGTGAGGGTACCCCAGGAGAGTTCCAAATGTGTGTGGGTAGAATATATATCCCACAGGGCTAAAATTGAAAAAAGTTGAAAAAAATTTTTTTTTTGGACTTAGTCATTTTTCCAGCGTTTATCAGACTTTCAGATAGGGGAAATGTCAGTGAGCATTCCGAATTCAGTTCCAGAGCGATTCGCCCAATGAGTCCTTGATATTTAGTCGTTTTTAGCCAATTTTCTGGATTTTTGAAAATTTCACTTTTTTGTGAAAATATCCACTAAATGAGGGAATAATATGTGTGAGGGTACCCCAGGAGAGTTCCAAATGTGTGGGTAGAATATATATCCCAAGGGGGTAAAATTGAAAAAAAAATTTTTTTGGACTTAGTCATTTTTCCGGCGTTTATCAGACTTTCAGATAGGGCAAATGTCAGTGAACATTCCGATTTCAGTTCCAGAGCGATTCGCTCAATGAGTCCTTGATATTTAGTCGTTTTCAGCCAATTTTCTGGATTTTTGAAAATTTCACTTTTTTGTGAAAATATCCACTAAATGAGGGAATAATATGTGTGAGGGTACCCCAGGAGAGTTCCAAATGCGTGTGGGTAGAATATACATCCCACGGGGGTAAAATTGAAAAAAGTTTTAAAAAAATTTTTTGGGGACTTAGTCTTTTTTCCGGCGTTTATCAGACTTTCAGATAGGGGAAATGTCAGTGAACATTCCCATTTCAGTTCCAGAGCGATTCGCTCATTGAGTCCTTGATATTTAGTCGTTTTCAGCCAATTTTCTGGATTTTTGAAAATTTCATTTTTTTGTGAAAATATCCACTAAATGAGGGAATAATATGTGTGAGGGTACCCCAGGAGAGTTCCAAATGTGTGTGGGTAGAATATATATCCCACGGGGGTAAAATTGAAAAAAGTTTTAAAAAAAATTTTTTTGGACTTAGTCTTTTTTCCAGCGTTTATCAGACTTTCAGATAGGGGAAATGTCAGTGAACATTCCCATTTCAGTTCCAGAGTGATTCGCCCAATGAGTCCTTGATATTTAGTCGTTTTCAGCCAATTTTCTGGATTTTTGAAAATGTCACTTTTTTGTGAAAATATCCACTAAATGAGGAAATAATATGTGTGCGGGTACCCCAGGAGAGTTCCAAATGTGTGTGGGTAGAATATATATCCCACGGGGGTAAAATTGAAAAAAGTTGAAAATTTTTTTTTTTCGGACTTAGTAATTTTTCTGGCGTTTATCAGACTTTCAGATAGGGGAAATGTCAGTGAGCATTCTGATTTCAGTTCCAGAGCGATTCGCCCAATGAGTCCTTGATATTTAGTTGTTTTCAGCCAATTTTCTGGATTTTTGAAAATTTCACTTTTTTGTGAAAATATCCACTAAATGAGGGAATAATATGTGTGAGGGTACCCCAGGAGAGTTCCAAATGTGTGTGGGTAGAATATATATCCCACGGGGATAAAATTGAAAAAAGTTGAAAAAAATTTTTTTTGGACTTAGTCATTTTTCCGGCGTTTATCAGACTTTCAGATAGGGGAAATGTCAGTGAGCATTCCGATTTCAGTTCCAGAGCGATTCGCCCAATAAGTCCTTGATTTTTTGACGTTTTCAGCCAATTTTCTGGATTTTTGAAAATTTCACTTTTTTGTGAAAATATCCACTAAATGAGGGAATAATATGTGTGAGTGTACCCCAGGAGAGTTCCAAATGTGTGTGGGTAGAATATATATCCCACAGGGGTAAAATTGAAAAAAGTTGAAAAAAATTTTTTTTTTGGACTTAGTCATTTTTCCGGCGTTTATCAGACTTTCAGATAGGGGAAATGTCAGTGAACATTCCGATTTCAGTTCCAGAGCGATTCGCCCAATTTGTCCTTGATATTTAGTCGTTTTCAGCCAATTTTCTGGATTTTTGAAAATGTCACTTTTTTGTGAAAATATCCACTAAATGAGGGAATAATATGTGTGAGGGTACCCCAGGAGAGTTCCAAATGTGTGTGGGTAGAATATATATCCCACGGGGGTAAAATTGAAAAAAGTTGAAAAAAATTTTTTTTTTGGACTTAGTCATTTTTCCAGCGTTTATCATACTTTCAGATAGGGCAAATGTCAGTGAACATTCCGATTTCAGTTCCAGAGCGATTCGCTCAATGAGTCCTTGATATTTAGTCGTTTTCAGCCAATTTTCTGGATTTTTGAAAATTTAACTTTTTTGTGAAAATATCCACTAAATGAGGGAATAATATGTGTGAGGGTACCCCAGGAGAGTTCCAAATGTGTGTGGGTAGAATATATATCCCACGGGGATAAAATTGAAAAAAGTTGAAAAAAAATTTTTTTGGACTTAGTCATTTTTCCGGCGTTTATCAGACTTTCAGATAGGGGAAATGTCAGTGAGCATTCTGATTTCAGTTCCCGAGCGATTCGCCCAATGAGTCCTTGATATTTAGTCGTTTTTAGCCAATTTTCTGGATTTTTGAAAATTTCACTTTTTTGTGAAAATATCCACTAAATGAGGGAATAATATGTGTGAGGGTACCCCAGGAGAGTTCCAAATGTGTGTGGGTAGAATATATATCCCACAGGGCTAAAATTGAAAAAAGTTGAAAAAAATTTTTTTTTTGGACTTAGTCATTTTTCCAGCGTTTATCAGACTTTCAGATAGGGGAAATGTCAGTAAGCATTCCGAATTCAGTTCCAGAGCGATTCGCCCAATGAGTCCTTGATATTTAGTCGTTTTTAGCCAATTTTCTGGATTTTTGAAAATTTCACTTTTTTGTGAAAATATCCACTAAATGAGGGAATAATATGTGTGAGGGTACCCCAGGAGAGTTCCAAATGTGTGGGTAGAATATATATCCCAAGGGGGTAAAATTGAAAAAAAAATTTTTTTGGACTTAGTCATTTTTCTGGCGTTTATCAGACTTTCAGATAGGGCAAATGTCAGTGAACATTCCGATTTCAGTTCCAGAGCGATTCGCTCAATGAGTCCTTGATATTTAGTCGTTTTCAGCCAATTTTCTGGATTTTTGAAAATTTCACTTTTTTGTGAAAATATCCACTAAATGAGGGAATAATATGTGTGAGGGTACCCCAGGAGAGTTCCAAATGCGTGTGGGTAGAATATACATACCACGGGGGTAAAATTGAAAAAAGTTTTAAAAAAATTTTTTGGGGACTTAGTCTTTTTTCCGGCGTTTATCAGACTTTCAGATAGGGGAAATGTCAGTGAACATTCCCATTTCAGTTCCAGAGCGATTCGCTCAATGAGTCCTTGATATTTAGTCGTTTTCAGCCAATTTTCTGGATTTTTGAAAATTTCATTTTTTTGTGAAAATATCCACTAAATGAGGGAATAATATGTGTGAGGGTACCCCAGGAGAGTTCCAAATGTGTGTGGGTAGAATATATATCCCACGGGGGTAAAATTGAAAAAAGTTTTAAAAAAAATTTTTTTGGACTTAGTCTTTTTTCCAGCGTTTATCAGACTTTCAGATAGGGGAAATGTCAGTGAACATTCCCATTTCAGTTCCAGAGTGATTCGCCCAATGAGTCCTTGATATTTAGTCGTTTTCAGCCAATTTTCTGGATTTTTGAAAATGTCACTTTTTTGTGAAAATATCCACTAAATGAGGAAATAATATGTGTGCGGGTACCCCAGGAGAGTTCCAAATGTGTGTGGGTAGAATATATATCCCACGGGGGTAAAATTGAAAAAAGTTGAAAATTTTTTTTTTTCGGACTTAGTAATTTTTCTGGCGTTTATCAGACTTTCAGATAGGGGAAATGTCAGTGAGCATTCTGATTTCAGTTCCAGAGCGATTCGCCCAATGAGTCCTTGATATTTAGTTGTTTTCAGCCAATTTTCTGGATTTTTGAAAATTTCACTTTTTTGTGAAAATATCCACTAAATGAGGGAATAATATGTGTGAGGGTACCCCAGGAGAGTTCCAAATGTGTGTGGGTAGAATATATATCCCACGGGGATAAAATTGAAAAAAGTTGAAAAAAATTTTTTTTGGACTTAGTCATTTTTCCGGCGTTTATCAGACTTTCAGATAGGGGAAATGTCAGTGAGCATTCCGATTTCAGTTCCAGAGCGATTCGCCCAATAAGTCCTTGATTTTTTGACGTTTTCAGCCAATTTTCTGGATTTTTGAAAATTTCACTTTTTTGTGAAAATATCCACTAAATGAGGGAATAATATGTGTGAGTGTACCCCAGGAGAGTTCCAAATGTGTGTGGGTAGAATATATATCCCACAGGGGTAAAATTGAAAAAAGTTGAAAAAAATTTTTTTTTTGGACTTAGTCATTTTTCCGGCGTTTATCAGACTTTCAGATAGGGGAAATGTCAGTGAACATTCCGATTTCAGTTCCAGAGCGATTCGCCCAATTTGTCCTTGATATTTAGTCGTTTTCAGCCAATTTTCTGGATTTTTGAAAATGTCACTTTTTTGTGAAAATATCCACTAAATGAGGGAATAATATGTGTGAGGGTACCCCAGGAGAGTTCCAAATGTGTGTGGGTAGAATATATATCCCACGGGGGTAAAATTGAAAAAAGTTGAAAAAAATTTTTTTTTTGGACTTAGTCATTTTTCCAGCGTTTATCATACTTTCAGATAGGGCAAATGTCAGTGAACATTCCGATTTCAGTTCCAGAGCGATTCGCTCAATGAGTCCTTGATATTTAGTCGTTTTCAGCCAATTTTCTGGATTTTTGAAAATTTAACTTTTTTGTGAAAATATCCACTAAATGAGGGAATAATATGTGTGAGGGTACCCCAGGAGAGTTCCAAATGTGTGTGGGTAGAATATATATCCCACGGGGATAAAATTGAAAAAAGTTGAAAAAAAATTTTTTTGGACTTAGTCATTTTTCCGGCGTTTATCAGACTTTCAGATAGGGGAAATGTCAGTGAGCATTCTGATTTCAGTTCCCGAGCGATTCGCCCAATGAGTCCTTGATATTTAGTCGTTTTTAGCCAATTTTCTGGATTTTTGAAAATTTCACTTTTTTGTGAAAATATCCACTAAATGAGGGAATAATATGTGTGAGGGTACCCCAGGAGAGTTCCAAATGTGTGTGGGTAGAATATATATCCCACAGGGCTAAAATTGAAAAAAGTTGAAAAAAATTTTTTTTTTGGACTTAGTCATTTTTCCAGCGTTTATCAGACTTTCAGATAGGGGAAATGTCAGTGAGCATTCCGAATTCAGTTCCAGAGCGATTCGCCCAATGAGTCCTTGATATTTAGTCGTTTTTAGCCAATTTTCTGGATTTTTGAAAATTTCACTTTTTTGTGAAAATATCCACTAAATGAGGGAATAATATGTGTGAGGGTACCCCAGGAGAGTTCCAAATGTGTGGGTAGAATATATATCCCAAGGGGGTAAAATTGAAAAAAAAATTTTTTTGGACTTAGTCATTTTTCCGGCGTTTATCAGACTTTCAGATAGGGCAAATGTCAGTGAACATTCCGATTTCAGTTCCAGAGCGATTCGCTCAATGAGTCCTTGATATTTAGTCGTTTTCAGCCAATTTTCTGGATTTTTGAAAATTTCACTTTTTTGTGAAAATATCCACTAAATGAGGGAATAATATGTGTGAGGGTACCCCAGGAGAGTTCCAAATGCGTGTGGGTAGAATATACATACCACGGGGGTAAAATTGAAAAAAGTTTTAAAAAAATTTTTTGGGGACTTAGTCTTTTTTCCGGCGTTTATCAGACTTTCAGATAGGGGAAATGTCAGTGAACATTCCCATTTCAGTTCCAGAGCGATTCGCTCAATGAGTCCTTGATATTTAGTCGTTTTCAGCCAATTTTCTGGATTTTTGAAAATTTCATTTTTTTGTGAAAATATCCACTAAATGAGGGAATAATATGTGTGAGGGTACCCCAGGAGAGTTCCAAATGTGTGTGGGTAGAATATATATCCCACGGGGGTAAAATTGAAAAAAGTTTTAAAAAAAATTTTTTTGGACTTAGTCTTTTTTCCAGCGTTTATCAGACTTTCAGATAGGGGAAATGTCAGTGAACATTCCCATTTCAGTTCCAGAGTGATTCGCCCAATGAGTCCTTGATATTTAGTCGTTTTCAGCCAATTTTCTGGATTTTTGAAAATGTCACTTTTTTGTGAAAATATCCACTAAATGAGGAAATAATATGTGTGCGGGTACCCCAGGAGAGTTCCAAATGTGTGTGGGTAGAATATATATCCCACGGGGGTAAAATTGAAAAAAGTTGAAAATTTTTTTTTTTCGGACTTAGTAATTTTTCTGGCGTTTATCAGACTTTCAGATAGGGGAAATGTCAGTGAGCATTCTGATTTCAGTTCCAGAGCGATTCGCCCAATGAGTCCTTGATATTTAGTTGTTTTCAGCCAATTTTCTGGATTTTTGAAAATTTCACTTTTTTGTGAAAATATCCACTAAATGAGGGAATAATATGTGTGAGGGTACCCCAGGAGAGTTCCAAATGTGTGTGGGTAGAATATATATCCCACGGGGATAAAATTGAAAAAAGTTGAAAAAAATTTTTTTTGGACTTAGTCATTTTTCCGGCGTTTATCAGACTTTCAGATAGGGGAAATGTCAGTGAGCATTCCGATTTCAGTTCCAGAGCGATTCGCCCAATAAGTCCTTGATTTTTTGACGTTTTCAGCCAATTTTCTGGATTTTTGAAAATTTCACTTTTTTGTGAAAATATCCACTAAATGAGGGAATAATATGTGTGAGTGTACCCCAGGAGAGTTCCAAATGTGTGTGGGTAGAATATATATCCCACAGGGGTAAAATTGAAAAAAGTTGAAAAAAATTTTTTTTTTGGACTTAGTCATTTTTCCGGCGTTTATCAGACTTTCAGATAGGGGAAATGTCAGTGAACATTCCGATTTCAGTTCCAGAGCGATTCGCCCAATTTGTCCTTGATATTTAGTCGTTTTCAGCCAATTTTCTGGATTTTTGAAAATGTCACTTTTTTGTGAAAATATCCACTAAATGAGGGAATAATATGTGTGAGGGTACCCCAGGAGAGTTCCAAATGTGTGTGGGTAGAATATATATCCCACGGGGGTAAAATTGAAAAAAGTTGAAAAAAATTTTTTTTTTGGACTTAGTCATTTTTCCAGCGTTTATCATACTTTCAGATAGGGCAAATGTCAGTGAACATTCCGATTTCAGTTCCAGAGCGATTCGCTCAATGAGTCCTTGATATTTAGTCGTTTTCAGCCAATTTTCTGGATTTTTGAAAATTTAACTTTTTTGTGAAAATATCCACTAAATGAGGGAATAATATGTGTGAGGGTACCCCAGGAGAGTTCCAAATGTGTGTGGGTAGAATATATATCCCACGGGGATAAAATTGAAAAAAGTTGAAAAAAAATTTTTTTGGACTTAGTCATTTTTCCGGCGTTTATCAGACTTTCAGATAGGGGAAATGTCAGTGAGCATTCTGATTTCAGTTCCCGAGCGATTCGCCCAATGAGTCCTTGATATTTAGTCGTTTTTAGCCAATTTTCTGGATTTTTGAAAATTTCACTTTTTTGTGAAAATATCCACTAAATGAGGGAATAATATGTGTGAGGGTACCCCAGGAGAGTTCCAAATGTGTGTGGGTAGAATATATATCCCACAGGGCTAAAATTGAAAAAAGTTGAAAAAAATTTTTTTTTTGGACTTAGTCATTTTTCCAGCGTTTATCAGACTTTCAGATAGGGGAAATGTCAGTGAGCATTCCGAATTCAGTTCCAGAGCGATTCGCCCAATGAGTCCTTGATATTTAGTCGTTTTTAGCCAATTTTCTGGATTTTTGAAAATTTCACTTTTTTGTGAAAATATCCACTAAATGAGGGAATAATATGTGTGAGGGTACCCCAGGAGAGTTCCAAATGTGTGGGTAGAATATATATCCCAAGGGGGTAAAATTGAAAAAAAAATTTTTTTGGACTTAGTCATTTTTCCGGCGTTTATCAGACTTTCAGATAGGGCAAATGTCAGTGAACATTCCGATTTCAGTTCCAGAGCGATTCGCTCAATGAGTCCTTGATATTTAGTCGTTTTCAGCCAATTTTCTGGATTTTTGAAAATTTCACTTTTTTGTGAAAATATCCACTAAATGAGGGAATAATATGTGTGAGGGTACCCCAGGAGAGTTCCAAATGCGAGTGGGTAGAATATACATCCCACGGGGGTAAAATTGAAAAAAGTTTTAAAAAAATTTTTTGGGGACTTAGTCTTTTTTCCGGCGTTTATCAGACTTTCAGATAGGGGAAATGTCAGTGAACATTCCCATTTCAGTTCCAGAGCGATTCGCTCAATGAGTCCTTGATATTTAGTCGTTTTCAGCCAATTTTCTGGATTTTTGAAAATTTCATTTTTTTGTGAAAATATCCACTAAATGAGGGAATAATATGTGTGAGGGTACCCCAGGAGAGTTCCAAATGTGTGTGGGTAGAATATATATCCCACGGGGGTAAAATTGAAAAAAGTTTTAAAAAAAATTTTTTTGGACTTAGTCTTTTTTCCAGCGTTTATCAGACTTTCAGATAGGGGAAATGTCAGTGAACATTCCCATTTCAGTTCCAGAGTGATTCGCCCAATGAGTCCTTGATAGTTAGTCGTTTTCAGCCAATTTTCTGGATTTTTGAAAATGTCACTTTTTTGTGAAAATATCCACTAAATAAGGGAATAATATGTGTGAGGGTACCCCAGGAGAGTTCCAAATGTGTGTGGGTAGAATATATATCCCACGGGGGTAAAATTGAAAAAAGTTGAAAATTTTTTTTTTTCGGACTTAGTAATTTTTCTGGTCGTTTATCAGACTTTCAGATAGGGGAAATGTCAGTGAGCATTCTGATTTCAGTTCCAGAGCGATTCGCCCAATGAGTCCTTGATATTTAGTTGTTTTCAGCCAATTTTCTGGATTTTTGAAAATTTCACTTTTTTGTGAAAATATCCACTAAATGAGGGAATAATATGTGTGAGGGTACCCCAGGAGAGTTCCAAATGTGTGTGGGTAGAATATATATCCCACGGGGATAAAATTGAAAAAAGTTGAAAAAAATTTTTTTTGGACTTAGTCATTTTTCCGGCGTTTATCAGACTTTCAGATAGGGGAAATGTCAGTGAGCATTCCGATTTCAGTTCTAGAGCGATTCGCCCAATGAGTCCTTGATTTTTAGACGTTTTCAGCCAATTTTCTGGATTTTTGAAAATTTCACTTTTTTGTGAAAATATCCACTAAATGAGGGAATAATATGTGTGAGTGTACCCCAGGAGAGTTCCAAATGTGTGTGGGTAGAACATATATCCCACAGGGGTAAAATTGAAAAAAGTTGAAAAAAATTTTTTTTTTGGACTTAGTCATTTTTCCGGCGTTTATCAGACTTTCAGATAGGGGAAATGTCAGTGAACATTCCGATTTCAGTTCCAGAGCGATTCGCCCAATTTGTCCTTGATATTTAGTCGTTTTCAGCCAATTTTCTGGATTTTTGAAAATGTCACTTTTTTGTGAAAATATCCACTAAATGAGGGAATAATATGTGTGAGGGTACCCCAGGAGAGTTCCAAATGTGTGTGGGTAGAATATATATCCCACGGGGGTAAAATTGAAAAAAGTTGAAAAAATTTTTTTTTTTGGACTTAGTCATTTTTCCAGCGTTTATCATACTTTCAGATAGGGCAAATGTCAGTGAACATTCCGATTTCAGTTCCAGAGCGATTCGCTCAATGAGTCCTTGATATTTAGTCGTTTTCAGCCAATTTTCTGGATTTTTGAAAATTTAACTTTTTTGTGAAAATATCCACTAAATGAGGGAATAATATGTGTGAGGGTACCCCAGGAGAGTTCCAAATGTGTGTGGGTAGAATATATATCCCACGGGGATAAAATTGAAAAAAGTTGAAAAAAAATTTTTTTGGACTTAGTCATTTTTCCGGCGTTTATCAGACTTTCAGATAGGGGAAATGTCAGTGAGCATTCTGATTTCAGTTCCCGAGCGATTCGCCCAATGAGTCCTTGATATTTAGTCGTTTTTAGCCAATTTTCTGGATTTTTGAAAATTTCACTTTTTTGTGAAAATATCCACTAAATGAGGGAATAATATGTGTGAGGGTACCCCAGGAGAGTTCCAAATGTGTGTGGGTAGAATATATATCCCACAGGGCTAAAATTGAAAAAAGTTGAAAAAAATTTTTTTTTTGGACTTAGTCATTTTTCCAGCGTTTATCAGACTTTCAGATAGGGGAAATGTCAGTGAGCATTCCGAATTCAGTTCCAGAGCGATTCGCCCAATGAGTCCTTGATATTTAGTCGTTTTTAGCCAATTTTCTGGATTTTTGAAAATTTCACTTTTTTGTGAAAATATCCACTAAATGAGGGAATAATATGTGTGAGGGTACCCCAGGAGAGTTCCAAATGTGTGGGTAGAATATATATCCCAAGGGGGTAAAATTGAAAAAAAAATTTTTTTGGACTTAGTCATTTTTCCGGCGTTTATCAGACTTTCAGATAGGGCAAATGTCAGTGAACATTCCGATTTCAGTTCCAGAGCGATTCGCTCAATGAGTCCTTGATATTTAGTCGTTTTCAGCCAATTTTCTGGATTTTTGAAAATTTCACTTTTTTGTGAAAATATCCACTAAATGAGGGAATAATATGTGTGAGGGTACCCCAGGAGAGTTCCAAATGCGTGTGGGTAGAATATACATCCCACGGGGGTAAAATTGAAAAAAGTTTTAAAAAAATTTTTTGGGGACTTAGTCTTTTTTCCGGCGTTTATCAGACTTTCAGATAGGGGAAATGTCAGTGAACATTCCCATTTCAGTTCCAGAGCGATTCGCTCAATGAGTCCTTGATATTTAGTCGTTTTCAGCCAATTTTCTGGATTTTTGAAAATTTCATTTTTTTGTGAAAATATCCACTAAATGAGGGAATAATATGTGTGAGGGTACCCCAGGAGAGTTCCAAATGTGTGTGGGTAGAATATATATCCCACGGGGGTGAAATTGAAAAAAGTTTTAAAAAAAATTTTTTTGGACTTAGTCTTTTTTCCAGCGTTTATCAGACTTTCAGATAGGGGAAATGTCAGTGAACATTCCCATTTCAGTTCCAGAGTGATTCGCCCAATGAGTCCTTGATAGTTAGTCGTTTTCAGCCAATTTTCTGGATTTTTGAAAATGTCACTTTTTTGTGAAAATATCCACTAAATAAGGGAATAATATGTGTGAGGGTACCCCAGGAGAGTTCCAAATGTGTGTGGGTAGAATATATATCCCACGGGGGTAAAATTGAAAAAAGTTGAAAATTTTTTTTTTTCGGACTTAGTAATTTTTCTGGCGTTTATCAGACTTTCAGATAGGGGAAATGTCAGTGAGCATTCTGATTTCAGTTCCAGAGCGATTCGCCCAATGAGTCCTTGATATTTAGTTGTTTTCAGCCAATTTTCTGGATTTTTGAAAATTTCACTTTTTTGTGAAAATATCCACTAAATGAGGGAATAATATGTGTGAGGGTACCCCAGGAGAGTTCCAAATGTGTGTGGGTAGAATATATATCCCACGGGGATAAAATTGAAAAAAGTTGAAAAAAATTTTTTTTGGACTTAGTCATTTTTCCGGCGTTTATCAGACTTTCAGATAGGGGAAATGTCAGTGAGCATTCCGATTTCAGTTCTAGAGCGATTCGCCCAATGAGTCCTTGATTTTTAGACGTTTTCAGCCAATTTTCTGGATTTTTGAAAATTTCACTTTTTTGTGAAAATATCCACTAAATGAGGGAATAATATGTGTGAGTGTACCCCAGGAGAGTTCCAAATGTGTGTGGGTAGAACATATATCCCACAGGGGTAAAATTGAAAAAAGTTGAAAAAATTTTTTTTTTGGACTTAGTCATTTTTCCGGCGTTTATCAGACTTTCAGATAGGGGAAATGTCAGTGAACATTCCGATTTCAGTTCCAGAGCGATTCGCCCAATTTGTCCTTGATATTTAGTCGTTTTCAGCCAATTTTCTGGATTTTTGAAAATGTCACTTTTTTGTGAAAATATCCACTAAATGAGGGAATAATATGTGTGAGGGTACCCCAGGAGAGTTCCAAATGTGTGTGGGTAGAATATATATCCCACGGGGGTAAAATTGAAAAAAGTTGAAAAAAAATTTTTTTTTGGACTTAGTCATTTTTCCAGCGTTTATCAGACTTTCAGATAGGGCAAATGTCAGTGAATATTCCGATTTCAGTTCCAGAGCGATTCGCTCAATGAGTCCTTTATATTTAGTCGTTTTCAGCCAATTTTCTGGATTTTTGAAAATTTCACTTTTTTGTGAAAATATCCACTAAATGAGGGAATAATATGTGTGAGGGTACCCCAGGAGAGTTCCAAATGTGTGTGGGTAGAATATATATCCCACGGGGATAAAATTGAAAAAAGTTGAAAAAAAATTTTTTTGGACTTAGTCATTTTTCCGGCGTTTATCAGACTTTCAGATAGGGGAAATGTCAGTGAGCATTCCGATTTCAGTTCCAGAGCGATTCGCCCAATGAGTCCTTGATTTTTTGACGTTTTTAGCCAATTTTCTGGATTTTTGAAAATTTCACTTTTTTGTGAAAATATCCACTAAATGAGGGAATAATATGTGTGAGTGCACCCCAGGATAGTTCCAAATGTGTGTGGGTAGAATATATATCCCACAGGGGTAAAATTGAACAAAGTTGAAATTTTTTTTTTTCGGACTTAGTCATTTTTCCGGCGTTTATCATACTTTCAGATAGGGTAAATGTCAGTGAGCGTTCCGATTTCAGTTCCAGAGCGATTCGCTCAATGAGTCCTTGATATTTAGTCGTTTTCAGCCAATTTTCTGGATTTTTGAAAATTTCACTTTTTTGTGAAAATATCCACTAAATGAGGGAATAATATGTGTGAGGGTACCCCAGGAGAGTTCCAAATGTGTGTGGGTAGAATATATATCCCACAGGGCTAAAATTGAAAAAAGTTGAAAAAAATTTTTTTTTTGGACTTAGTCATTTTTCCAGCGTTTATCAGACTTTCAGATAGGGGAAATGTCAGTGAGCATTCCGAATTCAGTTCCAGAGCGATTCGCCCAATGAGTCCTTGATATTTAGTCGTTTTTAGCTAATTTTCTGGATTTTTGAAAATTTCACTTTTTTGTGAAAATATCCACTAAATGAGGGAATAATATGTGTGAGGGTACCCCAGGAGAGTTCCAAATGTGTGTGGGTAGAATATATATCCCAAGGGGGTAAAATTGAAAAAAAAATTTTTTTGGACTTAGTCATTTTTCCGGCGTTTATCAGACTTTCAGATAGGGCAAATGTCAGTGAACATTCCGATTTCAGTTCCAGAGCGATTCGCTCAATGAGTCCTTGATATTTAGTCGTTTTCAGCCAATTTTCTGGATTTTTGAAAATTTCACTTTTTTGTGAAAATATCCACTAAATGAGGGAATAATATGTGTGAGGGTACCCCAGGAGAGTTCCAAATGCGTGTGGGTAGAATATACATCCCACGGGGGTAAAATTGAAAAAAGTTTTAAAAAAATTTTTTGGGGACTTAGTCTTTTTTCCGGCGTTTATCAGACTTTCAGATAGGGGAAATGTCAGTGAACATTCCCATTTCAGTTCCAGAGCGATTCGCTCAATGAGTCCTTGATATTTAGTCGTTTTCAGCCAATTTTCTGGATTTTTGAAAATTTCATTTTTTTGTGAAAATATCCACTAAATGAGGGAATAATATGTGTGAGGATACCCCAGGAGAGTTCCAAATGTGTGTGGGTAGAATATATATCCCACGGGGGTAAAATTGAAAAAAGTTTTAAAAAAAATTTTTTTTGGACTTAGTCTTTTTTCCAGCGTTTATCAGACTTTCAGATAGGGGAAATGTCAGTGAACATTCGCATTTCAGTTCCAGAGTGATTCGCCCAATGAGTCCTTGATATTTAGTCGTTTTCAGCCAATTTTCTGGATTTTTGAAAATGTCACTTTTTTGTGAAAATATCCAATAAATGAGGAAATAATATGTGTGCGGGTACCCCAGGAGAGTTCCAAATGTGTGTGGGTAGAATATATATCCCACGGGGGTAAAATTGAAAAAAGTTGAAAATTTTTTTTTTTCGGACTTAGTAATTTTTCTGGCGTTTATCAGACTTTCAGATAGGGGAAATGTCAGTGAGCATTCTGATTTCAGTTCCAGAGCGATTCGCCCAATGAGTCCTTGATTTTTTGACGTTTTCAGCCAATTTTCTGGATTTTTGAAAATTTCACTTTTTTGTGAAAATATCCACTAAATGAGGGAATAATATGTGTGAGTGTACCCCAGGAGAGTTCCAAATGTGTGTGGGTAGAATATATATCCCACAAGGGTAAAATTGAAAAAAGTTGAAAAAAATTTTTTTTTTGGACTTAGTCATTTTTCCGGCGTTTATCAGACTTTCAGATAGGGGAAATGTCAGTGAACATTCCGATTTCAGTTCCAGAGCGATTCGCTCAATGAGTCCTTGATATTTAGTCGTTTTCAGCCAATTTTCTGGATTTTTGAAAATTTCACTTTTTTGTGAAAATATCCACTAAATGAGGGAATAATATGTGTGAGGGTACCCCAGGAGAGTTCCAAATGTGTGTGGGTAGAATATATATCCCACGGGGATAAAATTGAAAAAAGTTAAAAAAAAATTTTTTTGGACTTAGTAATTTTTCCGTCGTTTATCAGACTTTCAGATAGGGGAAATGTCAGTGAGCATTCCGATTTCAGTTCCAGAGCGATTCGCCCAATGAGTCCTTGATTTTTTGACGTTTTCAGCCAATTTTCTGGATTTTTGAAAATTTCACTTTTTTGTGAAAATATTTACTAAATGAGGGAATAATATGTGTGAGTGCACCCCAGGATAGTTCCAAATGTGTGTGGGTAGAATATATATCCCACAGGGGTAAAATTGAACAAAGTTGAAATTTTTTTTTTTCGGACTTAGTCATTTTTCCGGCGTTTATCATACTTTCAGATAGGGTAAATGTCAGTGAGCGTTCCGATTTCAGTTCCAGAGCGATTCGCTCAATGCGTCCTTGATATTTAGTCGTTTTCAGCCAATTTTCTGGATTTTTGAAAATTTCACTTTTTTGTGAAAATATCCACTAAATGAGGGAATAATATGTGTGAGGGTACCCCAGGAGAGTTCCAAATGTGTGTGGGTAGAATATATATCCCACGGGGGTAAAATTGAAAAAAGTTGAAAATTTTTTTTTTTCGGACTTAGTAATTTTTCTGGCGTTTATCAGACTTTCAGATAGGGCAAATGTCAGTGAACATTCCGATTTCAGTTCCAGAGCGATTCGCTCAATGAGTCCTTGATATTTAGTCGTTTTCAGCCAATTTTCTGGATTTTTGAAAATTTCACTTTTTTGTGAAAATATCCACTAAATGAGGGAATAATATGTGTGAGGGTACCCCAGGAGAGTTCCAAATGTGTGTGGGTAGAATATATATCCCACGGGGATAAAATTGAAAAAAGTTGAAAAAAAATTTTTTTGGACTTAGTAATTTTTCCGGCGTTTATCAGACTTTCAGATAGGGGAAATGTCAGTGAGCATTCCGATTTCAGTTCCAGAGCGATTCGCCCAATGAGTCCTTGATTTTTTGACGTTTTCAGCCAATTTTCTGGATTTTTGAAAATTTCACTTTTTTGTGAAAATATCCACTAAATGAGGGAATAATATGTGTGAGTGCACCCCAGGATAGTTCCAAATGTGTGTGGGTAGAATATATATCCCACAGGGGTAAAATTGAACAAAGTTGAAATTTTTTTTTTTCGGACTTAGTCATTTTTCCGGCGTTTATCAGACTTTCAGATAGGGGAAATGTCAGTGAACATTCCCATTTCAGTTCCAGAGCGATTCGCTCAATGAGTCCTTGATATTTAGTCGTTTTCAGCCAATTTTCTGGATTTTTGAAAATTTCATTTTTTTGTGAAAATATCCACTAAATGAGGGAATAATATGTGTGAGGGTACCCCAGGAGAGTTCCAAATGTGTGTGGGTAGAATATATATCCCACGGGGGTAAAATTGAAAAAAGTTTTAAAAAAAATTTTTTTGGACTTAGTCTTTTTTCCAGCGTTTATCAGACTTTCAGATAGGGGAAATGTCAGTGAACATTCCCATTTCAGTTCCAGAGCGATTCGCCCAATGAGTCCTTGATATTTAGTTGTTTTCAGCCAATTTTCTGGATTTTTGAAAATGTCACTT
The DNA here is from genome assembly GCF_046119375.1 of Phyllobates terribilis. NCBI lineage: Eukaryota > Metazoa > Chordata > Amphibia > Anura > Dendrobatidae > Phyllobates > Phyllobates terribilis. The sequence continues at coordinate 233,271,565 of NW_027362768.1, read as the reverse complement.
TTTTGTGAAAATATCCACTAAATGAGGAAATAATATGTGTGCGGGTACCCCAGGAGAGTTCCAAATGTGTGTGGGTAGAATATATATCCCACGGGGGTAAAATTGAAAAAAATTGAAAATTTTTTTTTTTCGGACTTAGTAATTTTTCTGGCGTTTATCAGACTTTCAGATAGGGGAAATGTCAGTGAGCATTCTGATTTCAGTTCCAGAGCGATTCGCCCAATGAGTCCTTGATATTTAGTTGTTTTCAGCCAATTTTCTGGATTTTTGAAAATTTCACTTTTTTGTGAAAATATCCACTAAATGAGGGAATAATATGTGTGAGGGTACCCCAGGAGAGTTCCAAATGTGTGTGGGTAGAATATATATCCCACGGGGGTAAAATTGAAAAAAGTTGAAAAAATTTTTTTTTCGGACTTAGTAATTTTTCTGGCGTTTATCAGACTTTCAGATAGGGCAAATGTCAGTGAGCATTCCGATTTCAGTTCCAGAGCGATTCGCCCAATGAGTCCTTGATTTTTTGACGTTTTCAGCCAATTTTCTGGATTTTTGAAAATTTCACTTTTTTGTGAAAATATCCACTAAATGAGGGAATAATATGTGTGAGTGCACCCCAGGATAGTTCCAAATGTGTGTGGGTAGAATATATATCCCATAGGGTTAAAATTGAACAAAGTTTAAAAAATATTTTTTTATATACTTATTTATTTTTCCGGCGTTTATCAGACTTTCAGATAGGGGAAATGTCAGTGAGCATTCTGATTTCAGTTCCAGAGCGATTCGCCCAATGAGTCCTTGATATTTAGTCGTTTTCAGCCAATTTTCTGGATATTTGAAAATTTCACTTTTTTGTGAAAATATCCACTAAATGAGAGAATAATATGTGTGAGGGTACCCCAGGAGAGTTCCAAATGTTTGTGGGTAGAATATATATCCCACGGGGGTAAAATTGAAAAAAGTTGAAAAAAAATATTTTTTTGGACTTAGTCATTTTTCCAGCGTTTATCAGACTTTCAGATAGGGGAAATGTCAGTGAGCATTCTGATTTCAGTTCCAGAGCGATTCGCCCAATGAGTCCTTGATATTTAGACATTTTCAGCCAATTTTCTGGATTTTTGAAAATTTCACTTTTTTGTGAAAATATCCACTAAATGAAGGAAAAATATGTGTGAGGGTACCCCAGGAGAGTTCCAAATGTGTGTGGGTAGAACATATATCCCAGAGGGGTAAAATTGAACAAAGTTGAAAAAATTTTTTTTTTGGACTTAGTTATTTTTCCGGCGTTTATCATACTTTCAGATAGGGGAAATGTCAGTGAGCGTTCTGAATTCAGTTCAAGAGCGATTCGCCCAATGAGTCCTTGATATTTAGTTGTTTTCAGCCAATTTTCTGGATTTTTGAAAATTTCACTTTTTTGTGAAAATATCCACTAAATTAGGGAATAATATGTGTGAAGGTACCCCAGGAGAGTTCCAAATGTGTGTGGGTAGAATATATATCCCACGAGGATAAAATTGAAAAAGGTTTAAAAAAATTTTTTTTTGGACTTAGTCATTTTTCCGGCGTTTATCATACTTTCAGATAGGGAAAATGTCAGTGAGCGTTCCGAATTCAGTTCCAGAGCGATTCGCCCAGTGAGTCCTTGATATTTCATCGTTTTCAGCCAATTTTCTGGATTTTTGAAAATGTCACTTTTTTTGTGAAAATATCCACTAAATGAGGGAATAATAGGTGTGAGGGTACCCCAAGAGAGTTTCAAATGTGTGTGGGTAGAATATATATATCCCACGGGGGTAAAATTTAAAAAAGTTGAAAAATATATTTTTTTTGGAATTAGTCATTTTTCCAGCGTTTATCAGACTTTCAGATAGGGGAAATATCAGTGAACATTCCGATTTCAGTTCCAGAGCGATTCGCCCAATGAGTCCTTGATATTTAGTCGTTTTCAGCCAATTTTCTGGATTTTTGAAAATTTCACTTTTTTGTGAAAATATCCACTAAATGAGGGAATAATATGTGTGAGGGTACCACAGGAGAGTTCCAAATGTGTCTGGGTAGAATATATATCCCACGGGGATAAAATTAAAAAAAGTTGAAAAAAATTTTTTTTTGGACTTAGTCATTTTTATGGCGTTTATCAGACTTTCAGATAGGGGAAATATCAGTGAACATTCCGATTTCAGTTCCAGAGCGATTCGCCCAATGAGTCCTTGATATTTAGTCGTTTTCAGCCAATTTTCTGGATTTTTGAAAATTTCATTTTTTTGTGAAAATATCCACTAAATGAGGGAATAATATGTGTGAGGATACCCCAGGAGAGTTCCAAATGTGTGTGGGTAGAATATATATCCCACGGGGGTAAAATTGAAAAAAGTTGAAAAAAATTTTTTTTTGGACTGTCATTTTTCCAGCGTTTATCAGACTTTCAGATAGGGGAAATGTCAGTCAGCATTCTGATTTCAGTTCCATAGCGATTCGCCCAATTAGTCCTTGATATTTAGTCGTTTTCAGCCAATTTTCTGGATTTTTGAAAATTTCACTTTTTTGTGAAAATATCCACTAAATGAGGGAATAATATGTGTGAGGGTACCCCAGGAGAGTTCCAAATGTGTGTGGGTAGAATATATATCCCACAGGGGTAAAATTGAACAAAGTTGAAAAAATTTTTTTCTTGGACTTATTCATTTTTCCGGCGTTTATCAGACTTTCAGATAGGGGAAATGTCAGTGAGCATTCTGATTTCAGTTCCATAGCGATTCGCCCAATGAGTCCTTGATATTTCGCCGTTTTCAGCCAATTTTCTGGATTTTTGTAAATTTCACTTTTTTGTGAAAATATCCACTAAATGAGGGAATAATATGTGTGAGGGTACCCCAGGAGAGTTCCAAATGTGTGTGGGTAGAATATATATATCCGACGGGGGTAAAATTGAAAAAAGTTGGAAAAAAAATTTTTTTTGGACTGTCATTTTTCCAGCGTTTATCAGATGTTCAGATAGGGAAAATGTCAGTGAGCGTTCCGAATTCAGTTCCAGAGCGATTCGCCCAGTGAGTCCTTGATATTTCATCGTTTTCAGCCAATTTTCTGTATTTTAAAATGTCACTTTTTTTGTGAAAATATCCACTAAATGAGGGAATAATATGTGTGAGGGTACCCCAAGAGAGTTTCAAATGTGTGTGGGTAGAATATATATATCCCACGGTGGTAAAATTTAAAAAAGTTGAAAAATATTTTTTTTTTGGAATTAGTCATTTTTCCAGCGTTTATCAGACTTTCAGATAGGGGAAATGTCAGTGAGCATTCTGATTTCAGTTCCAGAGCGATTCGCCCAATGAGTCCTTGATATTTAGTCGTTTTCAGCCAATTTTCTGGATTTTTGAAAATTTCACTTTTTTGTGAAAATATCCACTAAATGAGGGAATAATATGTGTGAGGGTACCCCAGGAGAGTTCCAAATGTGTGTGGGTATAATATATATCCCATAGGGTTAAAATTGAAAAAAGTTTAAAAAAATTTTTTTTTTATACTTATTCATTTTTCCGGTGTTTATCAGACTTTCAGATAGGGGAAATGTCAGTGAGCATTCTGATTTCAGTTCCAGAGCGATTCGCCCAATGAGTCCTTGATATTTAGTCGTTTTTAGCCAATTTTCTGGATTTTTTAAAATGTCACTTTTTTGTGATAATATCCACTAAATGAGGGAATAATATGTGTGAGGGTACCCCAGGAGAGTTCCAAATGTGTGTGGGTAGAATATATATCCCATAGGGTTAAAATTGAAAAAAGTTTAAAAAAAATTTTTTTTTATACTTATTCATTTTTCCGGCGTTTATCAGACTTTCAGATAGGGTAAATGTCAGTGAGCGTTCCGATTTCAGTTCCAGAGCGATTCGCCCAATGAGTCCTTGATATTTCGTCATTTTCAGCCAATTTTCTGGATTTTTGAAAATTTCATTTTTTTGTGAAAATATCCACTAAATGAGGGAACAATATGTGTGAGGGGACCCAAGGAGAGTTCCAAATGTGTGTGGGTAGAATATATATCCCATAGGGTTAAAATTGAACAAAGTTTAAAAAAAAAATTTTTTTATACTTATGTATTTTTCCGGCGTTTATCAGACTTTCAGATAGGGGAAATGTCAGTGAACATTCCGATTTCAGTTCCAAAGCGATTCGCCCAATGAGTCCTTGATATTTAGTCGTTTTCAGCCAATTTTCTGGATTTTTGAAAATTTCACTTTTTTGTGAAAATATCCACTAAATGAGGGAATAATATGTGTGAGGGTACCCCAGGAGAGTTCCAAATGTGTGTGGGTAGAATATATATCCCATAGGTTTAAAATTGAAAAAAGTTTAAAAAAAAAAAATTTTTATACTTATTCATTTTTCCGGCGTTTATCAGACTTTCAGATAGGGGAAATGTCAGTGAGCATTCTGATTTCAGTTCCATAGCGATTCGCCCAATGAGTCCTTGATATTTCGTCGTTTTCAGCCAATTTTCTGGATTTTTGAAAATTTCACTTTTTTGTGAAAATATCCACTAAATGAGGGAATAATATGTGTGAGGGTACCCCAGGAGAGTTCCAAATGTGTGTGGGTAGAATATATATCCCATAGGGTTAAAATTGAAAAAAGTTTAAAAAAATTTTTTTTTTTATACTTATTCATTTTTCCGGTGTTTATCAGACTTTCAGATAGGGGAAATGTCAGTGAGCATTCTGATTTCAGTTCCAGAGCGATTCGCCCAATGAGTCCTTGATATTTAGTCGTTTTTAGCCAATTTTCTGGATTTTTTAAAATGTCACTTTTTTGTGATAATATCCACTAAATGAGGGAATAATATGTGTGAGGGTACCCCAGGAGAGTACCAAATGTGTGTGGGTAGAATATATATCCCACAGGGGTAAAATTGAACAAAGTTGAAAAATTTTTTTCTTGGACTTATTCATTTTTCCGGCGTTTATCAGACTTTCAGATAGGTGAAATGTCAGTGAGCATTCTGATTTCAGTTCCATAGCTATTCGCCCAATGAGTCCTTGATATTTCGCCGTTTTCAGCCAATTTTCTGGATTTTTGTAAATTTCACTTTTTTGTGAAAATATCCACTAAATGAGGGAATAATATGTGTGAGGGTACCCCAGGAGAGTTCCAAATGTGTGTGGGTAGAATATATATATCCGACGGGGGTAAAATTGAAAAAAGTTGGAAAAAAAATTTTTTTTGGACTGTCATTTTTCCAGCGTTTATCAGACGTTCAGATAGGGGAAATGTCAGTGAGCGTTCCGAATTCAGTTCCAGAGCGATTCGCCCAATGAGTCCTTGATATTTAGTCGTTTTTAGCCAATTGTCTGGATTTTTTAAAATTTCACTTTTTTGTGAAAATATCCACTAAATGAGGGAATAATATGTGTGAGGGTACCCCAGGAGAGTTCCAAATGTGTGTGGGTAGAATATATATCCCATAGGGTTAAAATTGAAAAAAGTTTGAATAAATTTTTTTTTATACTTATTCATTTTTCCGGCGTTTATCAGACTTTCAGATAGGGGAAATGTCAGTGAGCATTCTGATTTCAGTTCCATAGCGATTCGCCCAATGAGTCCTTCATATTTCGTCGTTTTCAGCCAATTTTCTGGATTTTTGAAAATTTCACTTTTTTTGTGAAAATATCCACTAAATGAGGGAATAATATGTGTGAGGGTACCCCAGGAGAGTTCTAAATGTGTGTGGGTAGAATATATATATCCCACGGGGGTAAAATTGAAAAAAGTTGAAAAAAAATTTTTTTTTGGACTGTCATTTTTCCAGCGTTTATCAGACTTTCAGATAGGGGAAATGTCAGTGAACATTCCGATTTCAGTTCCAGAGCGATTCGCCCAATGAGTCCTTGATATTTAGTCGTTTTCAGCCAATTTTCTGGATTTTTGAAAATGTCACTTTTTTGTGATAATATCCACTAAATGAGGGAATAATATGTGTGAGGGTACCCCAGGAGAGTTCCAAATGTGTGTGGGTAGAATATATATCCCACGGGGATAAAATTGAAAAAAGTTGAAAAAAATTTTTTTTGGACTTAGTCATTTTTCTGGCGTTTATCAGACTTTCAGATAGGGGAAATGTCAGTGAGCATTCTGATTTCAGTTCCAGAGCGATTCACCCAATGACTCCTTGATATTTAGTCGTTTTCAGCCAATTTTCTGGATTTTTGAAAATTTCACTTTTTTGTGAAAATATCCACTAAATGAGGGAATAATATGTGTGAGGGTACCCCAGGAGAGTTCCAAATGTGTGTGGGTAGAATATATATCCCATAGGGTTAAAATTGAAAAAAGTTAAAAAAAATTTTTTTTTTATACTTATTCATTTTTCCGGTGTTTATCAGACTTTCAGATAGGGGAAATGTCAGTGAGCATTCTGATTTCAGTTCCAGAGCGATTCGCCCAATGAGTCCTTGATATTTAGTCGTTTTTAGCCAATTTTCTGGATTTTTTAAAATGTCACTTTTTTGTGATAATATCCACTAAATGAGGGAATAATATGTGTGAGGGTACCCCAGGAGAGTTCCAAATGTGTGTGGGTAGAATATATATCCCATAGGGTTAAAATTGAAAAAAGTTTAAAAAAATTTTTTTTTTATACTTATTCATTTTTCCGGCGTTTATCAGACTTTCAGATAGGGTAAATGTCAGTGAGCGTTCCGATTTCAGTTCCAGAGCGATTCGCCCAATGAGTCCTTGATATTTCGTCATTTTCAGCCAATTTTCTGGATTTTTGAAAATTTCACTTTTTTGTGAAAATATCCACTAAATGAGGGAATAATATGTGTGAGGGTACCCCAGGAGAGTTCCAAATGTGTGTGGGTAGAATATATATCCCATAGGGTTAAAATTGAAAAAAGTTTAAAAAAAAATTTTTTTTATACTTATTCATTTTTCCGGTGTTTATCAGACTTTCAGATAGGTGAAATGTCAGTGAGCATTCTGATTTCAGTTCCAGAGCGATTCGCCCAATGAGTCCTTGATATTTCGTCATTTTCAGCCAATTTTCTGGATTTTTGAAAATTTCATTTTTTTGTGAAAATATCCACTAAATGAGGGAACAATATGTGTGAGGGGACCCCAGGAGAGTTCCAAATGTGTGTGGGTAGAATATATATCCCATAGGGTTAAAATTGAACAAAGTTTAAAAAAAAAAATTTTTTATACTTATGTATTTTTCCGGCGTTTATCAGACTTTCAGATAGGGGAAATGTCAGTGAACATTCCGATTTCAGTTCCAAAGCGATTCGCCCAATGAGTCCTTGATATTTAGTCGTTTTCAGCCAATTTTCTGGATTTTTGAAAATTTCACTTTTTTGTGAAAATATCCACTAAATGAGGGAATAATATGTGTGAGGGTACCCCAGGAGAGTTCCAAATGTGTGTGGGTAGAATATATATCCCATAGGTTTAAAATTGAAAAAAGTTTAAAAAAAAATTTTTTTTATACTTATTCATTTTTCCGGCGTTTATCAGACTTTCAGATAGGGGAAATGTCAGTGAGCATTCTGATTTCAGTTACATAGCGATTCGCCCAATGAGTCCTTGATATTTCGTAGTTTTCAGCCAATTTTCTGGATTTTTGAAAATTTCACTTTTTTGTGAAAATATCCACTAAATGAGGGAATAATATGTGTGAGGGTACCCCCAGGAGAGTTCCAAATGTGTGTGGATAGAATATATATCCCATAGGGTTAAAATTGAAAAAAGTTTAAAAAAATTTTTTTTTATACTTATTCATTTTTCCGGTGTTTATCAGACTTTCAGATAGGGGAAATGTCAGTGAGCATTCTGATTTCAGTTCCAGAGCGATTCGCCCAATGAGTCCTTGATATTTAGTCGTTTTTAGCCAATTTTCTGGATTTTATAGGTTAAAACAACATAAATACAATTTAATAAAGCATAGGATAAAACAACATAAATACAATTTAATAAAGCATCGGATAAAACAACATAAATACTTTTTAATAAAGCATAGGATAAAACCACATAAATACAATTTAATAAAGCACAGGATAAAACAACATAAATACAATTTAATAGAGCATAGGATAAAACAACATAAATACAATTTTATAAAGCATAGGATAAAACAACATAAATACAATTTTATAAAGCATAGGATAAAACAACATAAATACAATTTAATAAAGCATAGGTTAAAACAACATAAATACAATTTAATAAAGCATAGGATAAAACAACATAAATTCAATTTAATAAAGCATAGGATAAAACAACATAAATACAATTTAATAAAGCACAGGATAAAACAACATAAATAAAATTTAATAAAGCATAGGATAAAACAACATAAATAAAATTTAATAAAGCATAGGATAAAACAACGTAAATACAATTTAATAAAGCATAGGATAAAACAACATAAATACAATTTAATAAAGCATAAGATAAAACAACATAAATACAATTTAATAAAGCATAGGATAAAACAACATAAATACAATTTAATAAAGCATAGGTTAAAACAACATAAATGCAATTTAATAAAGCATAGGATAAAACAACTTAAATACAATTTAATAAAGCATAGGATAAAACAACATAAATAAAATTTAATAAAGCATAGGATAAAACAACATAAATACAATTTAATAAAGCATAGGATAAAACAACATAAATACAATTTAATAAAGCATAGGATAAAACAACATAAATACAATTTAATAAAGCATAGGATAAAACAACATAAATACAATTTAATGAAACATAGGATAAACAACATAAATACAATTTAATAAAGCATAGGACAAAACAACATAAATACAATTTAATAAAGCATATGTTAAAACATCATAAATACAATTTAATAAAGCATAAGATAAAACAACATGAATATAATTTAGTAAAGCATAAGATAAAACAACATGAATACAACTTAATAAAGCATAGGTTAAAACAACATAAATACCATTTAAGAAAGCATAGGATAAAACTACATAAATACATTTTAATAAAGCATAGGATAAAACAACATAAATATAAATTAATAAAGCATAGGTTAAAACAACATAAATAAAATTTAATAAAGCATAGGATAAAACAACATAAATACAATTTATAAAGCATAGGATAAAACAACATAAATACAATTTAATAAAGCATAGGATAAAAAAACATAAATACAATTTAATAAAGCATAGGATAAAACAACATAAATACAATTTAATAAAGCATAGGCTAAAACAACATAAATACAATTTAAGAAAGCATAGTATAAAACTACATAAATACATTTTAATAAAGCATAGGATAAAACAACATAAATACAATTTAATAAAGCATAGGATAAAACTACATAAATACAATTTAATAAAGCATCGGACAAAACAACATAAATACAATTTAATAAAGCATAGGATAAAACAACATAAATACAATTTATAAAGCATAGGATAAAACAACATAAATGCAATTTAATAAAGCATAGGATAAAACAACATAAATACAATTTAATAAAGCATAGGATAAAATAACATAAATACAATTTAATAAAGCATAGGTTAAAACAACATAAATACAATTTAATAAAGCATAGGATAAAACAACATGAATACAATTTAATAAAGCATAGGTTAAAACAACATAAATACCATTTAAGAAAGCATAGGATAAAACTACATAAATACATTTTAATAAAGCATAGGATAAAACAACATAAATATAATTTAATAAAGCATAGGTTAAAACAACATAAATAAAATTTAATAAAGCATAGGATAAAACAACATAAATACAATTTATAAAGCATAGGATAAAACAACATAAATACAATTTAATAAAGCATAGGATAAAAAAACATAAATACAATTTAATAAAGCATAGGATAAAACAACATAAATACAATTTAATAAAGCATAGGCTAAAACAACATAAATACAATTTAAGAAAGCATAGTATAAAACTACATAAATACATTTTAATAAAGCATAGGATAAAACAACATAAATATAATTTAATAAAGCATAGGTTAAAACAACATAAATAAAATTTAATAAAGCATAGGATAAAACAACATAAATACAATTTATAAAGCATAGGATAAAACAACATAAATACAATTTAATAAAGCATAGGATAAAAAAACATAAATACAATTTAATAAAGCATAGGATAAAACAACATAAATACAATTTAATAAAGCATAGGCTAAAACAACATAAATACAATTTAAGAAAGCATAGTATAAAACTACATAAATACATTTTAATAAAGCATAGGATAAAACAACATAAATACAATTTAATAAAGCATAGGATAAAACAACATAAATACAATTTAATAAAGCATCGGACAAAACAACATAAATACAATTTAATAAAGCATAGGATAAAACAACATAAATACAATTTATAAAGCATAGGATAAAACAACATAAATACAATTTAATAAAGCATAGGATAAAACAACATAAATACAATTTAATAAAGCATAGGATAAAATAACATAAATACAATTTCATAAAGCATAGGTTAAAACAACATAAATACAATTTAATAAAGCATAGGATAAAACAACATAAATACAATTTAATAAAGCATAGGATAAAACAACATAAATACTTTTTAATAAAGCATAGGATAAAACCACATAAATACAATTTAATAAAGCACAGGATAAAACAACATAAATACAATTTAATAAAGCATAGGATAAAACAACATAAATACAATTTAATAAAGCATAGGATAAAACAACATAAATACAATTTAATAAAGCATAGGATAAAACAACATAAATACAATTTAATAAAGCATACGTTAAAACAACATAAATACAATTAAATAAAGCATAGGATAAAACAACATAAATACAATTTAATAAAGCATAGGTTAAAACAACATAAATACAATTTTATAAAGCATAGGATAAAACAACATAAATACAATTTAATAAAGCATAGGTTAAGACAACATAAATACAATTTAATAAAGCATAGGATAAAACAACATAAATTCAATTTAATAAAGCATAGGATAAAACAACATAAATACAATTTAATAAAGCACAGGATAAAACAACATAAATAAAATTTAATAAAGCATAGGATAAAACAACATAAATAAAATTTAATAAAGCATAGGATAAAACAACGTAAATACAATTTAATAAAGCATAGGATAAAACAACATAAATACAATTTAATAAAGCATAGGATAAAACAAATAAATACAATTTAATACAGCATAGGATAAAACAACATAAATACAATTTAATAAAGCATAGGTTAAAACAACATAAATGCAATTTAATAAAGCATAGGATAAAACAACTTAAATACAATTTAATAAAGCATAGGATAAAACAACATAAATAAAATTTAATAAAGCATAGGATAAAACAACATAAATACAATTTAATAAAGCATAGGATAAAACAACATAAATACAATTTAATAAAGCATAGGATAAAACAACATAAATACAATTTAATAAAGCATAGGATAAAACAACATAAATACAAATTAATGAAACATAGGATAAACAACATAAATACAATTTAATAAAGCATAGGACAAAACAACATAAATACAATTTAATAAAGCATATGTTAAAACATCATAAATACAATTTAATAAAGCATAAGATAAAACAACATGAATATAATTTAGTAAAGCATAAGATAAAACAACATGAATACAACTTAATAAAGCATAGGTTAAAACAACATAAATACCATTTAAGAAAGCATAGGATAAAACTACATAAATACATTTTAATAAAGCATAGGATAAAACAACATAAATATAAATTAATAAAGCATAGGTTAAAACAACATAATAAAATTTAATAAAGCATAGGATAAAACAACATAAATACAATTTATAAAGCATAGGATAAAACAACATAAATACAATTTAATAAAGCATAGGATAAAAAAACATAAATACAATTTAATAAAGCATAGGATAAAACAACATAAATACAATTTAATAAAGCATAGGCTAAAACAACATAAATACAATTTAAGAAAGCATAGTATAAAACTACATAAATACATTTTAATAAAGCATAGGATAAAACAACATAAATATAATTTAATAAAGCATAGGTTAAAACAACATAAATAAAATTTAATAAAGCATAGGATAAAACAACATAAATACAATTTATAAAGCATAGGATAAAACAACATAAATACAATTTAATAAAGCATAGGATAAAAAAACATAAATACAATTTAATAAAGCATAGGATAAAACAACATAAATACAATTTAATAAAGCATAGGCTAAAACAACATAAATACAATTTAAGAAAGCATAGTATAAAACTACATAAATACATTTTAATAAAGCATAGGATAAAACAACATAAATACAATTTAATAAAGCATAGGATAAAACTACATAAATACAATTTAATAAAGCATCGGACAAAACAACATAAATACAATTTAATAAAGCATAGGATAAAACAACATAAATACAATTTATAAAGCATAGGATAAAACAACATAAATGCAATTTAATAAAGCATAGGATAAAACAACATAAATACAATTTAATAAAGCATAGGATAAAATAACATAAATACAATTTAATAAAGCATAGGTTAAAACAACATAAATACAATTTAATAAAGCATAGGATAAAACAACATAAATAAGATTTAATAAAGCATAGGATAAAACAACAGAAATACTTTTTAATAAAGCATAGGATAAAACCACATAAATACAATTTAATAAAGCACAGGATAAAACAACATAAATACAATTTAATAAAGCATAGGATAAAACAACATAAATAGAATTTAATAAAGCATAGGATAAAACAACATAAATACAATTTAATAAAGCATAGGATAAAACAACATAAATACAATTTAATAAAGCATAGGATAAAACAACATAAATACAATTTAATAAAGCATAGGATAAAACAACATAAATACAATTTAATAAAGCATACGTTAAAACAACATAAATACAATTAAATAAAGCATAGGATAAAACAACATAAATACAATTTAATAAAGCATAGGTTAAAACAACATAAATACAATTTTATAAAGCATAGGATAAAACAACATAAATACAATTTAATAAAGCATAGGTTAAAACAACATAAATACAATTTAATAAAGCATAGGATAAAACAACATAAATTCAATTTAATAAAGCATAGGATAAAACAACATAAATACAATTTAATAAAGCACAGGATAAAACAACATAAATAAAATTTAATAAAGCATAGGATAAAACAACATAAATAAAATTTAATAAAGCATAGGATAAAACAACGTAAATACAATTTAATAAAGCATAGGATAAAACAACATAAATACAATTTAATAAAGCATAGGATAAAACAACATAAATACAATTTAATAAAGCATAGGATAAAACAACATAAATACAATTTAATAAAGCATAGGTTAAAACAACATAAATGCAATTTAATAAAGCATAGGATAAAACAACTTAAATACAATTTAATAAAGCATAGGATAAAACAACATAAATAAAATTTAATAAAGCATAGGATAAAACAACATAAATACAATTTAATAAAGCATAGGATAAAACAACATAAATACAATTTAATAAAGCATAGGATAAAACAACATAAATACAATTTAATAAAGCAAAGGATAAAACAACATAAATACAATTTAATGAAACATAGGATAAACAACATAAATACAATTTAATAAAGCATAGGACAAAACAACATAAATACAATTTAATAAAGCATATGTTAAAACAACATAAATACAATTTAATAAAGCATAAGATAAAACAACATGAATATAATTTAGTAAAGCATAAAATAAAACAACATGAATACAATTTAATAAAGCATAGGTTAAAACAACATAAATACAATTTAAGAAAGCATAGGATAAAACTACATAAATACATTTTAATAAAGCATAGGATAAAACAACATAAATATAATTTAATAAAGCATAGGTTAAAACAACATAAATAAAATTTAATAAAGCATAGGATAAAACAACATAAATACAATTTAATAAAGCATACGATAAAAAAACATAAATACAATTTAATAAAGCATAGGATAAAACAACATAAATACAATTTAATAAAGCATAGGCTAAAACAACATAAATACAATTTAAGAAAGCATAGTATAAAACTACATAAATACATTTTAATAAAGCATAGGATAAAACAACATAAATACAATTTAATAAAGCATAGGTTAAAACAACATAAATACAATTTCATAAAGCATCGGACAAAACAACATAAATACAACATAATAAAGCATAGGATAAAACAACATAAATACAATTTATAAAGCATAGGATAAAACAACATAAATACAATTTAATAAAGCATAGGATAAAACAACATAAATACAATTTAATAAAGCATAGGATAAAATAACATAAATACAATTTAATAAAGCATAGGCTAAAACTACATAAATACAATTTAATAAAGCATAGGATAAAACAACATAAATAAGATTTAATAAAGCATAGGTTAAAACAACATAAATACAATTTAATAAAGCATAGGATAAAACAACATAAATACAATTTAATAAAGCATAGGATAAAACAACATAAATACTTTTTAATAAAGCATAGGATAAAACCACATAAATACAATTTAATAAAGCACAGGATAAAACAACATAAATACAATTAAATAAAGCATAGGATAAAACAACATAAATACAATTTAATAAAGCATAGGATAAAACAACATGAATACAATTTAATAAAGCATAGGATAAAACAACATAAATACAATTTAATAAAGCATAATTTAAAACAACATAAATACAATTAAATAAAGCATAGGATAAAACAACATAAATACAATTTAATAAAGCATAGGTTAAAACAACATAAATACAATTTTATAAAGCATAGGATAAAACAACATAAATACAATTTAATAAAGCATAGGTTAAAACAACATGAATACAATTTAATAAAGCATAGGATAAAACAACATAAATTCAATTTAATAAAGCATAGGATAAAACAACATAAATACAATTTAATAAAGCATAGGATAAAACAACGTAAATACAATTTAATAAAGCATAGGATAAAACAACATAAATAAAATTTAATAAAGCATAGGATAAAACAACATAAATACAATTTAATAAAGCATAGGATAAAACAACATAAATACAATTTAATAAAGCATAGGTTAAAACAACATAAATGCAATTTAATAAAGCATAGGATAAAACAACATAAATACAATTTAATAAAGCATAGGATAAAACAACATAAATACAATTTAATAAAGCATAGGATAAAACAACATAAATACAATTTAATAAAGCATAGGATAAAACAACATAAATACAATTTAATGAAACATAGGATAAACAACATAAATACAATTTAATAAAGCATAGGACAAAACAACATAAATACAATTTAATAAAGCATATGTTAAAACAACATAAATACAATTTAATAAAGCATAAGATAAAACAACATGAATATAATTTAGTAAAGCATAAGATAAAACAACATGAATACAATTTAATAAAGCATACGTTAAAACAACATAAATACAATTAAATAAAGCATAGGATAAAACAACATAAATACAATTTAATAAAGCATAGGTTAAAACAACATAAATACAATTTTATAAAGCATAGGATAAAACAACCTAAATACAATTTAATAAAGCAGAGGTTAAAACAACATAAATACAATTTAATAAAGCATAGGATAAAACAACATAAATTCAATTTAATAAAGCATAGGATAAAACAACATAAATACAATTTAATAAAGCATAGGATAAAACAACATAAATACAATTTAATAAAGCATAGGTTAAAACAACATAAATACAATTTAATAAAGCATAGGATAAAACAAAATAAATACAATTTAATAAAGCATAGGATAAAACAACATAAATGCAATTTAATAAAGCATAGGATAAAAC